>NW_024356505.1:20651513-21251513 GCF_014805655.1 Passer montanus | reverse complement strand
ATATTAGTCAGTCCCACAATTAAAAGATAATACATCCTGCTCAACATGTAACGGTGCCTTTGCCTAACCCAACTGAATAGTTGCCACAGTTAAACAAGTAATTCAAATTCAGTGTTTGTTCTGGAGTAACTATGCTATTAATTGCAAAGACCTCCATAAAACCACCCATGGCCTTGCCTTTACAGTAAATAACTAAACGTTCAGTCAGTGTTTTTGCATATACAAAACACTACTAGGTATTTGTTCAATTGCACAATATTCATTTGCTGTGTGATTACTGTTTAGTGTAAGAAAAAAAATTAAAATAAAAAAAAAACAAACCACAAAAAAAACCTTTTCCTAGTTGTTGTACCGTGAAAAACAAAAATACTGGTTCTAGATTTGCTTAAAAGCATCAATCTACAGTTAGTGAGATACAATGGTACAGTATGTAATTACAACTAGAATAAGTTGTTCAAATGGCTGTTTTAATTACATATAATCAAAACTTTTCATAACATGAGCAAAGTACATACACTCCATTTTAAGTTTTGCTTAACTGTTACCAGAGATTTGTTGATATGATATAAAAGTTTATTACTACTGAGTGTGTATAGGCAAGTGTCATGATAGCCAAGTTTATGTATTGATTACTGTGAGTTCAAGTGAGTGTTTTGGTAACTAATTCATGCAAATCCAGCTTTGGAACCTTGCAGTTACAAGGTTCATATTAGTAAAAAATGAAATAAGAATATTTTACCCTTACCCAATAAAAACCTTGTCCATTTTCAAGGATCTTTAGAGAGAATGAATTAGAATAGTCTAAATAATTTTCCAACTTCTCCTCTAGCCACCCTGCTCCTGACATAATATTGAGCCTTTGAAAAATACCTATAGGTATAAAGTCCTTCAAGTAAAATGGTCCTTCATGAACTGTCATCATGAATTGGTCTGAAAGTTGTTTAACTCACATAGCTTCCTTGAATGGTAATTTCTGAATAGAAAGATTCTCACAAAAAGATTGTGTATTGCATTGAGATGTCTTGCAAAGTTGCAGTAAGATATGTAAGAGTGCTCTCTGTGAAGATAGTGAAGTTTGTGGGTTCTGGTTTTATGTAATTTGGTTAGGTTGTGCAGTATATCCATTGTTTCCGTGTTACTCTTATGAGCATGAAATTAGACTATTAAATTTGTATTTTCTTGGTACTTATTTTAACACCATAGTCATTGACTTTACAATTCAAAAATAAAAGTTTGGCAAGACTATTTTGTAAACCTGTTAATTTTATAATGTAAAAAAATTACTCTAACCTTGAATTGTTATTTGCACTTTCATAGTCTATACTTGATACATTCCCACTTTATATACAGGTAGGATACTACAACCATGTAGATGTTTGGCCAAATGAATGCTGTTAATAATATGTAAAATTCTTTGATTAAACATTTATTACTTAAACTAATTCCGTTCTGTCTCATTACATCTTAAGACTTACTGTAGCAGGTCCTTGAGACTGCTGACAGACATTTTTAGGGTATGTTCAGTACTGTGCCAGATCAGTTGGACACCATATAGTAAGCTGAATGTTTTGATTTGTAAATATAAAGTACCATTAAGTATCATTAAGCTTTGAAAAGAAATCTAAAATAGAATTTGCCTTAATTGCTACAGCCATATTGTGCACTTGTTCTTTGTAGAGTGCCTCGTCACTATGAGTAGTGGTGCCAAAGAGGGGGGGCTAATTTTTGTGAAAGATTCTGTTAATTAGTGTTACTTAAGTGCCACTTAAGTGCCACTTAATATCCACTTTCCATTGTTACCTGGAAATTCCGGAGTGCCTCTGTTACATTAATAACACTAAACAATTTTGTTCATTGTTACTGTAACATCATCAGCTTCCTCCACCAAGCATGCCAAGATCATGGAATCACAGACTGGTTTGGGTTGGAAGGCACCTTAAAGACCATGTTGTTCCAATCCTCCTTCCATGCCCAGGGACACCTTTCGTTAGACCAAGCTGCTCAGATGGAGCAGTGATGGAGCATTCCCAGCTTCTCTGGGCAGCCTGTTCCAGTGCCTCAGCACAGAAGGCATCCCGCTGTAATAGGGAGGGTGGAGACAAGGAAAGCCAAAACAAGGACACAATGAGAGCCAGTTTCTTTACAAGCAATTGTCTGGCTCAAGAGACAGCTTTAACATGCCTTGAAAGAACCAAGTACTCATGGTCATTGTAAAGCCATCTCTGCCATTGCTTCACCTACCAATGTCCCTCGTGAGGGCCAAAAACCAAAGACCTCACAAAATCCAGGGTGAATTCCTGGCTCTACTATAAGTTCAAATGAGTAATTAAGACCCAAAAGCTGCAAAGACAGATGCATTTTACTTATGCAAGTAATAACTGTGCAACACATCTGAAGAATAGCATCAGTTGTGGCTCTGGGAATTAAGGGAATACAAGCTGCTTTTCTCACAGGAGAGCTGTTAAGTACAGAACCTTAGAACAGAACTGTGTGAAAATGTAGACTGCACCAGTCCGTCAGATTTATACCAGATTTCATGCATTTACAACACAAATATTTCTGGAGAAGCAGTCCATGTGCATCCTCTGCAGCTGTCTGTGGAACAGTGACACACACATCATAAGAGTAAAGAATTCCTCAGCTGTGAGCCAGCTGACTGTAGGGTAGCAGTAAGAAGTTAGAAGGAAGCAATGCAATTAAATCCACTGCAGAACAATTCAACTACTGAAGCAGGAAATGAGCAGTGTGTGCTGATTTGTATCACTTTCAATAAAAACTACTCACTGAGAGCTCCTGAGGAGAAATGGTTCTGTACTGACAGCCAGAGTGTCTAACACAGTCCCCCTCCACAGGCGGTGCCAACATTTTATTTCCTCCACTTCTTTGTGGAGTCTACATTGGAAGTTTCACAGAGCAGATACGGGCTCTGATGACTCCAAGGGCAGCCCTTTCTCTTACTGGGGTAAAAATAAAATAAACTGAAAATACACATTAACTGGAAGAAAGCATTTACTCTGCAACTTTAGCTGAGCTTACACAGTGCAAAATGCCTCAGCTGCATCAGGTACTTCCAGTCAGGCCTCAGACTGAGTCAGCCCACTCCAGCTCCAAAAAGAGGCTAGTTCTGTTAAGGAGAATCAGGAAACTGAAGAGGATGCTCAAAATTTGGGACTGACATTTTAAGGCTTGAGATCCTCTGGAGTGAAAGTACTTTAAGTAAAGTCCTGAGCCCCACCTCTCCTACCCATAACTACCAGGTATTCAGCAACTCTCAGAACATTTCAGCTACTGCCCACGATAAAAGACATGCTGGGTGTAATTTCTGACAAAACATCACAACCACTGTTCTTTGTGTCACCTTCCAGGTGAGGTAGGGATGATCAGACTGCACTGACAGCAATCCCTGCCTCTCTGGTCTTACACAAGGCCAACAGAATAATCATACCAAGAACACTGTAATCTCAAGGTGTGTTTTACTGGGGTTCCATTGAAATGACAGAACCACACTTGTCAAGATATACTCAACTAAAACTTTTTGACAACATAAAAATGGTTGTCTGAACCATTTTTTAATTATCTTACACTACCACCTCAGATTAGGGTTCTTAAAGCTTAAGCTTTATTCATCTGGGGTTTTTTATTCAAGTTATTATTTAAAAGCAGAAGGAATAATCACAGTGGATAACTTAACAACAATATACAGGAGCATATTTAATTAAGAGTATACACATATATGTAAACCACACACAGAAAAGACCCTGCACATGGTTTCAGAAAGACCAAGGGGTTAGAAGCCAGGAGTCAGGAAGACTGCAGAACTGGAACTGAAAAAAACAACTATTGCAATTTTTATTTGCTATCCATTAACAATAAATCTTATAAAATTCACAAAATAAAAACCTTCACAAAGTATTAGGTACTTATCTTGACAGAAATGGACATTGTCATGCATTTCTAGCCTGTTTCTACCCAGCCTAGTGAAGCTATGCCAACGTGATGGCAGTGAGAGGGGCCCAGCAGTGGGGGACTGCTGAGGTTAGGAACAAAGCAGGCAGAAGCTGCAAAAAAAAGTGGTGGGAAGAGCTTAAGGGCTCTGAGGGATCACTGATCTGCAAAATACAACTACAGAAAGATGCATTAAAGAAAGAGAATACAAAAAAAATGCACCTGATAAGTATAAACAGCTTGAAAAGAGATGAGGGTAAATCAGGATTTAAACCAAAACTGAGGAATAAATATGGCACCTGAGACAAGAAAGTCAAATTTGGTGTGAAAGAGGCAAGCAAGAGGTTAAACACAGCTGTCCATGAGCCAGTAGCAACCCAGGCACACCCTGTATCCACTGCATGCTGCATTAGGGGAGCATCTATTAATCAATCCCTGCAAATTATGGCTCTTTGTGTCCACTGAGGACAAGACAAAAATCAATTTCATTTGGACCAAAGAAGCTTCAAATAAACCCTAAGGACAGAAACTGAATATGAGAACTAAGAGACTGCAAATGCTCATGCATGACTGAGCATTTCTTTCATAACATCCCACTAGAAAAACATCTACAGGGGATGGCCCACAGCCATGTGAGTGGCAGTAGGTGAGGAACCACATGTTAGATCCATGGTTCCTACATTTGGCTCTCAAAGCTTCACAAAGGCATGTGTTCATTCCCTAGCCTTTTAAACTACTGACTTGGCTCTCAAAGCTTCACAAAGGCATGTGATACATGATTGAGGCTTCATGCAAGAGGGGCAGAGAATCACAGAGTGGTTTGTGTTTGAAGGGGACCTTGAAGATCACCTAATTCTAACCACCCATGCCATGGGCAGGGTCACCTTCCTTTCGACCAGGTTGTTCACAGCCCCACCCAACACAACCTTGAACACTTCCAGGGATGGGGCATCCACAAATTCTCTGGGCAGCCTGTTCCAGTGCCTCACCACCTTCAAAGCAAATGATTTTTTCTAAATATTTTATCTAAATGAAGGCCAAAACTGGCATATGTCGAGGGTAACATCCACCAACACTTTCTCCTGAATCAGGACAATCATTGCAGCCCATCTCCTGTCCCCTGATTTTCTGTTGAGCTAGAAGAGTGACAGCTATAAATCCTTGAATGACAGCACATGGCATCCCCTGCAAACAGGAACAGCACCAGAGATGGCTTCTGCTGCACAGAATCACAGAATGTGAGGGGCTGGACGCTGCCTTAAAGATCATCTAGTCCCAGCCCCCTGCCATGAGCAGGGACACCTCCCACTAGACCAGGCCTTATCCAGCACGGCTTTGAACACTGCCAGGTTTGAGGCCTCCCTGGGCAACCAGTTTCAGTGTCTTACCACATTCACAGTAGAAAATTTCTTCCTAATATCTAATATAAATGCTCCGTCTTTCAATTTGTACCCTGTCCTGTTCTGTCACTGCTGTTCCTGACAAAGAGTCCCTCTGGCTTCCCTGCAGGTCCCCTTCAGACACTGGAAGGTGCTGCGAGGTCTCCACACGACCTTCTCCAGGCTCACCAGCCCCAGCGGCACCGTCGGGCCCCGGCCCGCCTCCGTCCCTCGCCGGCACCGCCGGGACACCGCTCTCTGAGCCGCGGCTCCGGCCGAGGCCAGAGCAGCCCCTGAGGGGGCCGGGCTCCGTTTGTCCCGGGGCCGGGGCACGGCCGCCGCCAGCAGAGGGCAGGCCCGGNAGGGGCCGGCGCCGGGGCCGCTGTGGGCGCCGCGCTCCCGCCGCTCGCTGTCGGGCCCGCGGGCCCCGCGCCGGCCTCAGGATGCCGCTGGGGCTGAAGCCCACCTGCAGCGTGTGCCGCAGCACGTCCTCCTCCATGTGGAAGAAGGGCGGGCAGGGCGAGATCCTGTGCAACAACTGCACGGCCCGCTCGGCGCCGCCGCCCCCCGCCGCCTTCGCCACCACCTCGGCGGCCGCCGCGCAGCACAGCAACGGCGGCGGCAGCGGCGGCGGAGGCGGCGGCGGCGGGAAGCAGGTGAGGAGGCCGAAATGCAGCCGCCGGGGCCGGGCGGGGCTGGGCGGGGCTGGGGCCGGGGTGTTCGGGCCGTCCCCCTTGTGCTCATCCTGCCGTTCCCCGCAGAGCAAGCAGGAGATCCACCGCCGCTCCGCGCGGCTCAGGAACACCAAGTACAAGTCTGCGCCCGCCGCGGAGAAGAAGGTTTCCACGAAGGGCAAGGGCAGGAGGCACATCTTCAAGCTCAAAAACGTAAGGCGGAGCGCCGGGGCCGGGCTGGGGCGGGAGCCTGGGCCGGGCTGGGGCGGACACGGAGCCCGCGGGAGGAGTGGAAGAGAAACCGGTCATGGGAGTTCGGCACTCCTTCTCCACAAAAAATCCTGGCGGTGAAAACGTTAGCTCTGCTGCTTTGAGCTTTAAAGTAATAATGTTTGCTGGTTTTCTTAGAAGATAATGTATCTGTATGTTGTCTAAAAGGAGAAACTATTTCTGGAACTTTACGGTTGATTTGTTTTAATGCTCTTGATTTTCTATTTCTATATTATTTTCTTAGCCCATCAAGGCTCCTGAGTCCGTATCAACTATAATTACAGCAGAATCAATCTTTTATAAGGTATGGTTTATGCAAATCTATCGGCAAAAATGATTATCCTGTTTCTGTTTCCAGTGCCAAGAATTATCATGGACAGTGAAAGCACTAGGTGTACAGTCACAGAAACTGTTTTTCCTTGCCCATCAGCTGTGTCGGATTTACCATAGTTATTGCCGTTAAGTCTTGCAAGGTAGTTTACCTAAGCAGTTTAAATAGTTACCATTGTCCCAGGCTCTTTTTTTAATTAATTGCTGTCAGCATTTTTAAACTTAACTTGCACTGTGCAGAGGTCATGAGATTTGTGTGATATTTCCTACCTTAGGTGCAGAACATGTTTCCCATAGAGGGGGTGGGTTGCAGTGCCCCAGTATTTCAGCTGGCTCCCATTTGAGAGCTGGTGCAAGCAGTCCCTTGGGAACAAGATCTGTTGGCACTTGCAGTGGTGCAAGAGGGAGCCTTCTGACATTCATGCTTGAGAGCAGCTTTACCAGCCTGCCAAGGTGTTGGTGTTCTAAAGTTCTGAAACTTGCTTTTGTTTCCCAGCAGTACAAGCAAACAGAATGTTTTTTCCCCCTTTTCCTCCCCAAAAAAGTCAGAATAGGCAGTGGGAGACTGCACAGCCAGTGGTGGCCTGAGATTCCATACTCTCCAGGGACCTGATGCTTCATGTCTGGTATTCCAGATGAATCTCTTGTTTGCTGTTGACAGTTCAGAAAATAATTACTGTCTTGTGTGTTTGTTTTTATCAGAAATTCCTGAGAACTATGTCAAAGCTTCTGTCCTCCTTATGTAGAAGGTTGCTACTTTGATGCTTTGCAGTGTTGTTGTGAATAGGCTTGTTTGGGGTTGTTAGTGTTCTTTTTGTCTGTTTCAAAAACAAACACCTTTCTTTCATATGCCACCATTCTTTTGCATGTGGCTGAATTCTAGCTACCTTTCAAGACTGGCATAAATTAGGATAATTTAGGGTAGTGATACTTAATATATGAATCAGGATGTGAAGTGAAGCTGACAAAAACCAGGTTGTTTGATTTCAGTGTCATTTGTATGTCTTCTAGGGTGTATACTACCAGATTGGAGATGTTGTTTCGGTGGTTGATGAGCAGGATGGAAGAACGTACTACGCTCAGATCCGTGGGTTTATTCAGGACCAATACTGTGAAAAGAGTGCTGCACTAACCTGGCTCATTCCTACACAAGCCAGCCCCAAAGACTGCTTTGACCCAGCATCCTATATCATAGGTAATCTCTAAGCCTTCACTTCATGCAGCTACTTGGATGTGCCTATGCTAAAGCAGAGTTGTGTTCTTTAAATTAACATTTTAGCTTCACCAGGTACTTTATGCACGTTCTGCATTTTAGACTCTGATCTTGTAAACATCTAATTTACTGTAATAACACTTTTTATTTATCTTGTGTATATAATATGATTACCACTATTGCAGTGTGTGATTATCTTGTACTGTGATTATCTGAGTGTTTGTGGGTACAATTACAGTTGTGCAGCTTTAAAGATCAAATTATTGATAGGTTTATATCATAGTAACTTTGATTCTGATATACCAGTCCAAGTTGTTTCTTCTAAAGTGACCTGAATTACTTGATCTTTATCCTGGGTATTTAAAATACATAGCATGCAAGCACTGGCATAGAGACTGTTCTGCTACCGATGATAACATTAGTAATTCAGAAAAGTCCTTCTAACAGGCAGGACACAAATAGAATGTATTTTAAATATATTAACTACAGTATTTCACTCAAATACCAGAATGCTTCAAATGGGATGGGGGGGAAGTTCAGCCCAGCAAAATTAAAGGCAGAGGTTTCTTGCCTAATACAGGAGGCTACCTTCCTAGGAAAGTCATGGATTGCAAAGGCAAATTCTGTAAGGGAATGTTGGCTGTTGTGGCATATTTTTATTCAACATATTTATTTTTATGCCTTTAAGTTTTGTCTTTGAATTTTTTTTTCTAGGACCAGAAGAAGATCTCCCAAGAAAAATGGAATATTTAGAATTTGTTTGTCATGCACCTTCCGAATATTTCAAATCTCGATCATCTCCCTTCCCTACTGTTCCTACAAGGCCAGAGAAGGGCTATATATGGACTCATGTGGGACCTACTCCTGCAATCTCCATTAAAGAAACTGTAGCCAATAATTTATAGTTTTTAAGGAATACTTTGGACTAGTTATTTTGTGTGTATCCTCCAGTTTGTAAAGCCCTTACAAGAAGTTTTAAAAATTGTAAAATGTGCCGGTTTATTTTACAGATTATGATATTTATTTTTTTTAGATCTATCAGACCTTGGAAGTGGAAGTTTTCATTCCAGTTGATGCATCATTTTGGTGCTCTGCTCTTCAGACATTATTGCTCATCTTGGGACAAAACCACAAGTTTCATGTCATCTTTGGCTTCTGAAAGTTGCCTTTAGTATTCATTCTTACTTTTTAAGTTATTTTCCAGAAGAGGAGTTTAAAAGATACAATCATCCAGCATTTTATATGACTGTTTAATTTAGTTAACTGTGACTGCTGGTTTTATTTCCTTATTAACTAATTTAAGACTAGCTTCACCTAAATACTAAAATGGTCAATGATGCACTTAACAGTTTTCTGTTACATGGAGAGGAGTGTTCTACATGGATTTCTCCAGACTAAACCCTCATCCACAAAGAGGAACCCTAACAGTCACCTTTTATGAGAATTTTGTTAATCTGAATCTGAAATGTGGGCTATGTGTGTAGATTTCTGCTAAACTTACTTATATAAGGGCGTAAATTTCCTGGAAAATTTGATGCAAATTCAAAAATTAATGTTATTTGCCATCCTGGCATTCTCATTGCAGAAGTATATCTGCATTTCCTGAGCAAGCCAACACTGACATATGATTTGAGTTTCACACTGTTAATATTTGTTTGCCTGTTAGCTTAGACTCATAAAATTTATTTTAAATTGTTTTTTCAGTCTTCACAATTAATGATGGTAAGAAAAAAAAATGGTCAGGCAAATAAAATGAAGAAAAATCAATAAGGGAAATAAAAATTATTTTATGTATTGACAGTCTCAGCATAATGAGGAATATGTATAAATAGCAGAATGGGAGAAATGCCACATACCAATGAAGTTTTCTGCCCTAAACTTTACAAGCCAGTCAGCTCCAAACACAGAGAGATGTGCTTGTATGGCCTGAATTTCAAGGGCTTAGTGGTTCCTGCTGCTTGTGAAGGATGAGAGCTGTAAGTGGCCTTAAGTTTAAATGTACTGATCTTTTCCATTTTTTGTCGTTTGTATGAACATAATGTTGCACTAGGCACATTATTCTAACTTTATGAAAGGCTTTGATTTAAGATGTAACAGATTTGAAAGTCAGGTATTGACAACTTTTAATGCAGTGGGACCTGTGAGGGCAGGAACCAGACAGACTTGTTGTGGCCTGCAGCCTCTGTTCTGCCCTCTTCAAATACAAGGAAGAACAATCAGCCTTAAGGGAGTAGATGCTAAAGATAAGGGATACTGTCAATAATTCAAAATGCTCAGAAATTAGCAGTAGATTGGTAATACAGTGTTAAATCTTAATCTTAAATCAGTGTTAAATCAGTCACAAAGATGAGATGTGTGCCTGTGTTCAGTGCGTTGCAGTGATTAATCCCAAGTGCAGTGATTAATCTCGCTTCTCTCCACTCTCTCAATTCCTCTGGGTTTCTTTCTTCTTATTTCTTTATTAACAATTCAAGAAAATAAAAATAACAAATCCTATATTTACAGTAACCAGAGTAACTTCCTTAAATCAAATGTTTTCCTTCCTTTCTCTGCAGTCCACAAGGTTTTCACTGTCAAGTCCCTGTGCTGCCTCAGCATAATCCATGGACCTGTCCTCTTCTGTGGGCTGTTTTACCTTATCTGAATTACCAGGGTTGGAAAAGGCCTTGATGGTCATTGAGCCCAATGAAGCTTAGCTGTGTTCCTTGTCAAATCCTTATAGGAATAAGGAGGGAAACAATGCTTTACATTGTTTTGGTTTTTTGAGTTCCTACAAGGTACATCAATCGAAGAGTATTTTTTGCCATTTCCCTTATTTGTCAATAAATTTTAATATAAAAGGGACAATTCATTTTACATCAGAATACACCTTTCTAAAATTCAATGCTGCTGGCAATTCAAGTACTATACTTCCACCTGCAGAGAGCTATGGAACAACTTCCTTTAGTAAACACTAAGTATTTTTCTTTTAGTTCATTTTTTTATTATACTGGGAAATGTTAAAAAATAATTCAGATGAACAAGAATTCTGAGTGTAAGGTCTCAAAAGAGAGTGGATCTGCAGGCAATGACTGTTGCTAAAGTGTTACACTTCATTTATACATATTTGAATGGTTGCACTGTCCTGTTTTTCTTGTGTTCAGAACATCACCCAGTAACACAGGGAAAAAGATTAATTCTCCAGAAAGCTTCTTATGGATGGACATAGCTGAAGAGTGGGACCTCCAAGAGCAACGTCTCTGAAAATTCTTCATCTCTCTCATATTAAGAAAATGGAAGACAAAATGAAGACCTGCAAAATGGACTCAACAGCAGAAGGGATATCAGAGGATTCTGTGGGGACAGGTTTTGATGCCCTGCAGCTGAGGGAGCTGAGCTCAACCATTTCTGTCCTCTAGCTTGGCAATTCCCCATGACAAATTGTAGGTAGGTTTCATATTTGTATCACTGGACTATGGGTGGATACGCTGCTGCTGAATTCATGGCCTTGTGTTGAGCTCCAGAGTTGTGACCAGCCAACAGTAATTTTCATCTAGGCATTTTAGTTCTAAAGATGGAACTTGTAGCTAAGAACCAAAAGTCACAGAGCACGTATAAAACAGTGATTACCACGTAGACATGTGGCCTGTGCCCTGAGGCACACACTGTAGGAAATCTGTGGGAGGAGTAGCCCTTAACTTTCACATGAACTTTACTAAAACAATACTTACTGGAGAAGGGTTTCCATTTGGGCAATGGCTTTGCTGGGAGCAGAATACTTTCTGTGAAAATGTGATGCAAACACAATGGATAAATAAGTGTGTGGCTCCTTGAGCTCCTAAAATGAAGCTGGGGTTCCTCTCTTGCTGCTGTGCTGTGCTACCTGACAATCATCTCAGTCATCCTGGCAGAGGCTGGATGAGGCCCCTACAGCTTGGTATCCAAGCCAATCCAATAGCTTTGCTTTCATGTAATGCAGCCTTCAACCTTAACAATAATATTATGCAAGAAACAAAGCATACATGTATTGTGGTTGGTGATACATTATCTATTATGATTAATAAAGGCCCTAAATAGTCCTACAAAATAGAAGAAAAATATTAATAGGTGTAGTATTGAAGTTTCAACTGCTCTTTAAGTTACTGAATTAGAAAGACAAATGATAATTTTATTCTATTTTCACAGAGATAGAATTGGTATATCTGTTAGATAGGAGACTACATCCCTCCAAAATTATGGAAGATGAGCATTATGTGCCCAAGCAGAAACAATTTTACAAAAGTTAGTAGTTTTAATAGTTCTTTTTGTGTGCTCCCTACTACACAATCTTGTGATCACTGACAACAGAATTTTGTATTTGACAATTGTTTCTCTTTCACCCACACAGTCACGTTTACCTTCAGGAAGAGTACATTAGTTTTTTTTTAACTCAGCCCTTCTAGTTGGTGATTTGTTATTCTTGAACTTAGCCTACAGCTTCAGTGAAATTATTTTTCTTTTCTGGTTTGGTAGCTTCAATCACAAGAACAATTTCATGGACAACATCTCCAGGTGGTTCATGCCTCTTTATGAAATGCTTCAAGTGCTTGGATGTCTGTTTAATCAAACAGAAGTATTACTGGAATCTAGTTTTGATAGAAGGTTGTTTTAACCTGAACATATCAAGATTATCCTGTGCAGAGCATTTAGACTCAGAGCAGTTAACCCAGGCACTTGCTTACATATGGCAGTTTGGCTCCTGCGACATCTTTTGAACTCCTTCATTTAGGGAGAACAGAGCAGGAGTACTCCTTTTTTCTCATGAAGCTGTCTAGGGCCAAAGTTGCTTTCAGTAGTTCCACCTGTCTTCCTACACTCCATCAGTGTCCATGGGCACTTCCTTGCTGAAGACCATCACATCTCTGTGCCTTGGTCAGTGTAAAGTACCCTGTTGTAAACTGGCTCTGTCAACTGATCCAGGTTTGAAACACACACAACACCTTTCCTCTTAACACAAATCTCCCCCTAGAACTTCAGGAGGAATGTTCAGTTTTGTATTCAGATACTCAAACCCTTGATAATCCTTCTCAGTGTATGTAGAATCCTACATAATTGATGTTCCCTTTCTCTCCAATTAAGTTACTTTTGTATAAAATTACACTGTAAGGCTGGTTGTGGTGTTGAATCTGAATTATGTAAGCAGAATTTGGGAACCTCTTCTCTCCTAAGCCTAGATTTCAGTAGGTCATTAAAAATTAAAGCAAAGAGTAACTTGTCCTTTTAATCCATGTGCCCTTCTTATGTATCTATTTCCCAAACTGTGGGAATACACATACAGAATTTTCCAATTACCTCTCCTAAAGGAGGTTCTGGGAGCATTCTTAGGGCTCTTTTTCTAAACTATGTCATAAAAGACCATTGCTAGGCAAAGTAAAAGACTTGTCTCTTCTTTACAAGAAGCTGATTGCAAACTGAAGGAAATGGAAGCAGCTTTGGCATTTATTGTTTGCCAAAACAAAACCAAAAGCAACTACTTCATGCCTGCAGAGTTTGCAGAGCCTGACTATGGCTTAGTTGCTCCACTGATAAGTGGAAATGATATGTTGTAACTTAACATATCTACATAAGGCTATACAAAGGAACAAATACTGGGACAATGCCAAGGCACATATTGCAATGTACTTCCTTGGTGGGCTTTCTAGTCAAACAACCCAGCAGCTCCTGAATAAGTTGAGACCATCAGGAAAGAAGCATCCACCTCAGTTTTTAGTGACCAGCAATATTTTTGACACCAAGGTCAAAGACAGAGAAAAGTAAACTCTCTTCTAGAAAATTAGGCATTTTAGTTCTAAAGATGGAACTTGTAGCTAAGAACCAAAAGTCACAGAGCACGTATAAAACAGTGATTACCACGTAGACATGTGGCCTGTGCCCTGAGGCACACACTGTAGGAAATCTGTGGGAGGAGTAGCCCTTAACTTTCACATGAACTTTACTAAAACAATACTTACTGGCGGAGGGTTTACGTTTGGGCAATGGCTTTGCTGGGAGCAGAATACTTTCTGTGAAAATGTGATGCAAACACAATGGATAAATAAGTGTGTGGCTCCTTGAGCTCCTAAAATGAAGCTGGGGTTCCTCTCTTGCTGCTGTGCTGTGCTACCTGACAATCATCTCAGTCATCCTGGCAGAGGCTGGATGAGGCCCCTACAGCTTGGTATCCAAGCCAATCCAATAGCTTTGCTTTCATGTAATGCAGCCTTCAACCTTAACATTAATATTATGCAAGAAACAAAGCATACATGTATTGTGGTTGGTGATACATTATCTATTATGATTAATAAAGGCCCTAAATAGTCCTACAAAATAGAAGAAAAATATTAATAGGTGTAGTATTGAAGTTTCAACTGCTCTTTAAGTTACTGAATTAGAAAGACAAATGATAATTTTATTCTATTTTCACAGAGATAGAATTGGTATATCTGTTAGATAGGAGACTACATCCCTCCAAAATTATGGAAGATGAGCATTATGTGCCCAAGCAGAAACAATTTTACAAAAGTTAGTAGTTTTAATAGTTCTTTTTGTGTGCTCCCTACTACACAATCTCGTGATCACTGACAACAGAATTTTGTATTTGACAATTGTTTCTCTTTCACCCACACAGTCACGTTTACCTTCAGGAAGAGTACATTAGTTTTTTTTTAACTCAGCCCTTCTAGTTGGTGATTTGTTATTCTTGAACTTAGCCTACAGCTTCAGTGAAATTATTTTTCTTTTCTGGTTTGGTAGCTTCAATCACAAGAACAATTTCATGGACAACATCTCCAGGTGGTTCATGCCTCTTTATGAAATGCTTCAAGTGCTTGGATGTCTGTTTAATCAAACAGAAGTATTACTGGAATCTAGTTTTGATAGAAGGTTGTTTTAACCTGAACATATCAAGATTATCCTGTGCAGAGCATTTAGACTCAGAGCAGTTAACCCAGGCACTTGCTTACATATGGCAGTTTGGCTCCTGCGACATCTTTTGAACTCCTTCATTTAGGGAGAACAGAGCAGGAGTACTCCTTTTTTCTCATGAAGCTGTCTAGGGCCAAAGTTGCTTTCAGTAGTTCCACCTGTCTTCCTACACTCCATCAGTGTCCATGGGCACTTCCTTGCTGAAGACCATCACATCTCTGTGCCTTGGTCAGTGTAAAGTACCCTGTTGTAAACTGGCTCTGTCAACTGATCCAGGTTTGAAACACACACAACACCTTTCCTCTTAACACAAATCTCCCCCTAGAACTTCAGGAGGAATGTTCAGTTTTGTATTCAGATACTCAAACCCTTGATAATCCTTCTCAGTGTATGTAGAATCCTACATAATTGATGTTCCCTTTCTCTCCAATTAAGTTACTTTTGTATAAAATTACACTGTAAGGCTGGTTGTGGTGTTGAATCTGAATTATGTAAGCAGAATTTGGGAACCTCTTCTCTCCTAAGCCTAGATTTCAGTAGGTCATTAAAAATTAAAGCAAAGAGTAACTTGTCCTTTTAATCCATGTGCCCTTCTTATGTATCTATTTCCCAAACTGTGGGAATACACATACAGAATTTTCCAATTACCTCTCCTAAAGGAGGTTCTGGGAGCATTCTTAGGGCTCTTTTTCTAAACTATGTCATAAAAGACCATTGCTAGGCAAAGTAAAAGACTTGTCTCTTCTTTACAAGAAGCTGATTGCAAACTGAAGGAAATGGAAGCAGCTTTGGCATTTATTGTTTGCCAAAACAAAACCAAAAGCAACTACTTCATGCCTGCAGAGTTTGCAGAGCCTGACTATGGCTTAGTTGCTCCACTGATAAGTGGAAATGATATGTTGTAACTTAACATATCTACATAAGGCTATACAAAGGAACAAATACTGGGACAATGCCAAGGCACATATTGCAATGTACTTCCTTGCTGGGCTTTCTAGTCAAACTTAACTCAGCAGCTCCTGAATAAGTTGAGACCATCAGGAAAGAAGCATCCACCTCAGCTTTTAGTGACCAGCAATATTTTTGACACCAAGGTCAAAGACAGAGAAAAGTAAACTCTCTTCTAGAAAATTATTGGAAAAGTCAGTGCAAGATGTGGGGAAAATCTATTTTAGAAAATCTCTTGTCAATTTGGTTTTACCCACCCACATTCCTTCCATAAAGGAGTGGTGTAATGTGATAGGCTGTTTGTTTCTGACATCCCCAGTTCTGCTCTATTCTTTTTGATGCAGTGGGATGTAAACAGCACATAACATTTGACAGCACACATGCAGGAACAGCAAGAGGTTTTTTTGAAGGAATGCTTTCTGAAGTCTCTCCTTCTGTTTCTTCTCTAATAATTTCTAACAGTCAAACTCCTTTTAACAAGAGGCTGGTGTTTAATGGGGGGGATGATCACTGAAGAGTAACAAGCACTAGACCCTATCACATTATTTTTTCATTGTTAACAAGACATTTAATCTGTCAAGTACAGTCAAGTTTTGTGAAGGTTTTCTGTAGCATTTTATTACCAACCTTTGTTTTTCACAGGCCTGAAAAGCTTACTCAACGGGGTGTTTTGCTGCTGGTGCTGTTTCACTGTTCAGTCCCTGTCAAGGTCAGATGAATATGTTGAACACCACGGGTGTCTCTCCACAGCACTGGTGTGACACACATGCAGTGCTGGGGCACAGGCTCTGGGCTGGCCAGTACAAGGCATGGACATCCTGAACAATCCAGCAAAGGGCCAGTGACTGAGAGACTGGAAGTACAAGGAGAGGGTGAGAGCTGGGACTGTTCAGCATGCAATGAAGATGACTTGGTGGGGGAGGGAAACTTACTGATGTGTCTAAATACAGGATAAAAATATTTATCAAAAGCACAGAGATCCACCGCAAGACAATCCTACTTTAAGAGGATCCTCAGCAAGACAATCCTACTATGGGAGCCTCTATAGCAGCATTCTGTTAAATTTGCAGTATCCTCTCACCAAACCTAAATAGTGCAGCAAACAGGGAATTAATTCTGCAAATACTTAAGTCAAAAACAAAGCAAAAGAAGTCCCTATACAATGCTGTCAATTGAGTATACATTACAGACCTCAAAGGGTTTTTTAATAGCTAATGTATGAAAATGCTATCCCATGAATACAAGCACACAGAAATAATCTGAAAGGGAGCCCAGAAGCCAAAATTAAATGCCTCCTCAGCACTCAGCATGCATATACAAAAAGGTGTATCAAATGTTTGAGAGATGTATATGTTTAGACAGAGTTCATGAATATAGAAAAACATTTTGCCAGTTACAAAAGTTCAGCAAAATCTGAATATTTTGGTTTGCAAATGATTCAGTATTTTCAGTATTCTGATTAAAATATACAGTCCATAATACATTGTAATATGCACAACTATAGCACAAGCTTTCAAGACTTTAAACCTAGCAGCATGAGGAATTGCTGTATTACTTCATGCTTGGGATAAACTTGAAATTAAATAATCATGTTTTGTTTCCACATGTTTAATGTTTAGAAAACCTCACCCACTGCAAATTCTCACTCCACCCAAGATTCCCACAAATGACATTATTTGCAAAGATAACTCCCAAGGAACTCCAGGAAATAAAAGTTAAGTTATGAGCAGGCCCTGATATTTACCTTCCCTGCCATGTGCAATGTCTTTTGGAGTGTTAATGGGTACTGTGTGCAAGACCTTCTCAAGCAGTGAACTTTCAGTGTATTGCCTTTGATTCCGGCTACAGGAAGAAAATACCTGAAAAAAGATAACATTAAAAAATGATGGCATCTCAAACACAGCATGCCTTGCATAAGAGCATATTTAGACTATGTGACCACTGACGTATCCTGAGCAGAAAATAGGGACTGAGGCATTATTTCTTTTTCACAGAATCAGCTGCTGTGGGATGGCAGTTTCTCAATTGCTTTTCTACCTAGTTCCTCCAGCTATTTATGATATTACGTGTACCCAAAGAACCAGTTTGTAATATTATTAATGAGAACATTATCAGCTCCAGAAAGCTGAAAAACACATGGAGATCTGTAAAGAGTTAATTTGGTCCACGTTCCATCCTGACAGCCAAAGGGACAGCAGGGATTCAAGCTGCTTCCCTCTGCTAGGATCAAATGGGAAGGGTCTGAATGCTCAGGCTCCCATGGTCTGACAAAGGCACAGACTGTGTCTAAACACAGGCACCACACTGATCAAGCAATTAGATAATTAGAACTACTTCAATATAGCTAAGAAAAAAATGTTATGCACACATTTGTCTGTATCCAAAATACCCAGTTTTTTATTTGTCACCTTGAAACTGAGCTTTGCAAATGACCTTCCGTGTAACAATATGCTCTGTCTGTTGTTAAACCTTGTTTTCTGTCTTGGAAGAGGACACAAGAAGTCTATCTTGCTTCATGTTTTGAAACATCACTAGCATCCATCATCACCACATCTTAGGTAAAATGTTTTACTGTTTTGCCTGTGCTGCCACTACTAGATCTTTCACAAACATCTGTGAGTGCATTTATAATTTTCCATCAAGTGTGCAGATCATGAATATCAAGACAGTAAAATCAGAAAACATTTTAGCCTGAAATACTAGCAAGCACTATTTTGTGGACATTCACAAAACCAAACATTTCCACTGGGAAGAAAAGCAGTTTAAAGTACAGAGAAGAATGTGGAAAAAATTGGATGTGTCAAGCAATATTGTCCCTGGTTATGCAGCCCCAATCAGAATAGAATCACTCATCATGTTAAGTGCTTTGAACAAATAAGTTTCCTAAACTCTGGAAAAATTACATTTTAGTTTTTTTGGGGGTTTTTTTGTTGACATTTTCTTCTTAGCTGTAACTGAGAAGAAAGCTCTACAAAATCACATTACACGTTTCTTTAATTATCTGAGTAGGTTGTTACAGTACCATAGTCTCTCTTCTCGGGGTCAGAACAGTATCTTGTTTACAACACTTTGAATTCATTACAGTCTACAGAGAAAGAAACTTGGTCTTGAAAAACAAGAACTGTTCTTCATAAAATACAGTTCTTCATAAAGTACAGGGAGTTTCTCTGCATTTTGTTACAGTGCCCAAATTATAAAATCAGCTCTTGTTGCCATAGTTGGACCCACCTGGGTCACAAGACTGAAAATCTGCAGAGATGAAACTGTACAAGTACTTCAATGGTGAGAACATATGCTGCTTGCAAAATAATAAGGAAAGCATGAAAATCTGAGATCTGTGTTACTGATACCTGCTTTTTAATTTCTGTAATGCAGCTTTTAATTTTTCAGCTATTAACTGGAAAGGGTGACTTTCTTCATCAGTCACTTACAGAAAAAAATATCAGCAAGAATAAAAAGATTGAATTTTCAAAGAGGTAACTAATGTTACACAACTTATGTGGCAAATACATCTTGCAGTGCTTGAGGGGAAACATTTGCAAACCAAATTTACTCGTAGTATGACAAACTGAGAGCTGACAAATGTCAGAGCAGAACAGTGCCTGCACAGAATGAGTGCAATCCTACACATCTTATGACACCCCCCTGCTGCCACTCTGCAGTCTGAGAAAATGATGGGCTGTCTCAAAAAGCACCACACGGGTCCCATCTCTTCCCTTGGCATCAGGTTGCAATTTCAGGGTTTTCTGATTGTTCCCTGTAAATGTCTGTTAATGTATGTGAATGGCTCAAGTTCCATCTCACCAAAGGAGGGCCTGTGAAGAGGCTGTATTCCACCCTATAGCATTCTCTGGAATTCATATCACCATAGCAGGGAGCTGGGATAAGATATCCACTTAAAACCACTAAGAAATGAAGTTAACACTTCTCATAAGCATTTCTCCCTCCGCCTGCCTGCTTCAGCTGCTTGGGGAAGAAGGAGCACCCTGGGAAGCTCTGCAGTAGCTCCCAACCATGGCCCTTAGACAGACTGACTATTCCTTGTGCTCCATGGTACAGGGGCCCTGCATCCCTTACAGACAGAGAGGAACAACCCCGTGTGTCTCATGCCACCCCAGCACTCTGCCTGCTCCCCACTGCAAGAATTCTGCTTTAGATCCACTGTCCTCACCAAGACATGGCTCAGTCAGCAGGACCTGCAGTGCTGGAAAGCTGCTGGGGAATGACAAAGAGATCCAATCACCTAAACATGGGAAGAAGGACTGGGGTCGGTGTAGAGGCAGATGCTGATGTGAGGGAAGCCAAGACCTTTTTCTCCCCAGGATCTGTAGAAAAAACAAGTTTCAATATGCTGGGGTTTTCCTACATCTATGTTTTATACCTGTCCTTAATGAAGGATATTTTGATCTTTTAACAGTGAAGAAAATGTATTTTAGACATTTAGAAAATGAGCAGGATTTAACTACTGGAAAAATGGCCATTAGAAAATAGGGATAAGACTTAGCTCTTGGCAAACACTAGAACAGTAAACCACCAAATAGCTCCTGTTTTAGCCTTTAAATATCTAAACCAGGTCATGATGCTCTGGTTATAAAATAACTCCAGCAGTGCTTTGGCAATATACAAGCATTACATTAAAGTAGTACATATTATTAAGAAATAATTTTACTAATATTTCCTGAAATTTGCCAATAATTATGGAAGTGGGGATTAGCACTGCATCTGTAATTAGTTCATCTGAAAGAACCCAGATACCTTCCCAACAGAAAACAGGCATAAAACCATGTGGAAGGTTTTAATCCTCCCAGTGCTAATGCTGGAATTATATAACTAGGCACTGATGGCATTTTGTGGGTGGTTCCAAACATTCTGGTTTTTATTCTTTGCTTTTTATTCTACAACGGTGCTGATCTCTGGAAATAAGGGAAATTGCCCAACACCTGCATGACTTTAGTAATTTTTGATGTACCAAAATCCAGTGTCAGTGTCCACACTGGGTCTCCACAAACTCCATACTGTGCTGTAGCTGTGCCTACAGAGGTAGTAACCATTCCTGCAGAATCCTAAGAACTGGTTTCATGTAAACAGTGAAGAATGAGGAGGTCACCTTTTTGTACCCAGGAGTCCCAGACTGACTTTGTCCCTGAGATATCAGTCTTCACTAAATAATTTCAACTCATTCAAGATACTAAAGACTTTTGGAGGCTGGCAGGGGACAGCACTGCTGAGAGATGCAAAATCTGCCCTGGTTACCTAATAGCAGCTGACATGACTGCTGCAGGACATTACAGGAAGGCCACATATATGAAAGTCTTAAAAAAGCCCTGCCTGCTGTTAGAGGATAGAGAGGATTGATTTTTCCCACTTATTTTCTGTTAATCTGACTTACACTTGTGACCTAAACACCAGCAAACTGATTTAGCATTTCTACTACTGCCTGAGCATCTGCAAGTATTTAATCCTAGACCTCTTTGCTGTATCACTGCAACAGCAGGATAAACCTTAGTCAACAGATTTCCACTTCACTGTGCCTGAGACAGATTGATACTGTTTGGGCTATTTTAGAAATGAGAAAACTCAAGGAATTGAACCTTAAAGCCAACATTCTCAGGGGGTGGCAGTAAATGGGTCATTCCCAAATAATGCCTGTGAGAGACAAGAGAACCCTTACCTGTCAACTGACATTGACAAATTGTAATCCAGTCTCCCAAATTTGTTCCACAGGATTAACTCTGCAAATACTTGCTGAACTCATGCAAGAAACTCCGTTTTGCTTCTGGTCTCTTCAAAGTTCCTCCATGGCTTATGGATTTACGATTGTTATCAAAACTTCTTGGAAAGTAGGCTGCACTCCCACCCTACTGCCTGAGCTTAGGAGCTATGAAATAATAAACAAGGAGTCAGATCCTCATTCAATGACACAGCACACATGAAATTTACTATTTTCACAATGAGTTATTAAATAAATTAGGCAAGAAATCAAATTATAAATTATATTAGTAAAATTTAAAAGTCAATTATATATTTTAATAATTTTTATATATATATATGTATACACACACACACACACAGAGTTAACCTGAGTAAAATAGCCTGTGAAAAAATCAAATTTATGCAATGCCTTGCTTTGAAATTGTGTTTTAAAACATTTATTTACTTTTAGGCTGGAGAAATTGACTATGTTTCCTTAATGCCACAAGAGTGGGATGGAGAAACTCCCCGTATGACATTAAATGCACACATTGGTCCACACAAAATTTAGACTTGTTTGGTGAACTAAAAGCTAAAGTACATTTCAAACCTAATATAAATTATAAAATTCATGTGTCTTAACCAGGCTGTTAACTGTCATGCTTAAAATATTGTTAAGCAGAGTTCTAGCTGGTGACATCATCTATGAAACATAAGGCTAAGTAATTTAAGCCTCCACAGATGTTGCTTATCTTTTAAGTTAATTTCAAATGGATTAAGAAATCTTTTCCATTTTTCTCTTTGAAAATGGAACAAAGTTTGATTCCTTAAGAAATCAGACAATCAATGACCTTGTGAAACTTTTACTATACACCAGAAATATTGTTTCCCAAAGAATAAATGTGATTTATGGCAGAATACCATTAAAAGGATCCAACATAGTGGATGAGATTTAATGTGCCCCAATGCCCCCAATTCTTGCAAAATTTTCATCAGGTTTTCATCATTAAGAATTACCAGATTCTCTCAACATTCAGATATATAAGCTTCTCAGTAGATTTAATTGCACCAACTAAACCAGGATTTAACAGAACTGACCTGCTACCTCACTTTCTTTTCCCCCCTGCAACTCTTTCCAGTCAACACTCAGTCCAGGATGGCAGATCACTTTCAAAACAGGTACATTTTTCCAAAGCATTGTTTGAAAAAAATACCAGCTAACCAGCTGAAAGAAGATACCTCCAAACATAAAATCCATTTTAAGAAAAATTACAGTATTATTGAATAGTCATGGAAACAAAGTTCCTATGAACAAATTTGAAGAATGCCTTGTACACTGGAAACAGGGTTACTGTTTACATCATTTATGTTTAACACTTGTTTCTTCAGAAGTCCCTCAACTATAGAGAAAGACTGGTAGGCAGTGGAGGAAAGATCAGTGACAGCTGACAATGTTGGTCACAAGAGAAGTGAAAGAAAAAAGCTACCCTAGGTTATCAAACCTTTATAAGGGCTGTAATATATACCCAGAAAAACAGACATCATTATCCCTTAAGAGAGGTAGTGACAAGAGAACTAGTGAGGAGGCATAGGATTTGTTCATCTCTAGATTGCTGCTTCACAGAGCTTGTTTAGTTCTTGACTTGATGGAGGAGACCAGAAAACAGGTTCAAACATGACACACATTGCTTGTCAGCCTATGCAATCATCGTGAGCCACTGCAGCTAAATCCTACTGCCCTACAGAATGTGAAACAAATGCCATCAGTCCTTTTCTCTGGGAGTGCCTCTCCCTCCCAGGCCTTGTGCAAGTCTACAGGCCAGCTGATCCTCATTGCACAACACCTGAAGAGAAGGCATTATCCTCCTGAGCTACAGGCTTAATGCTCCTTGTACATCAGACTTACAACAGATCTTAGCTAGGCTTCATTTACATTCTCTACTACCTTCCAAGGTCAGTGTAACTCAGGATGTAACCAAAGATCACCTAACAGCAGGCAGTTATTCAGTGACCTCCTCCTGGATCACATGAACCTGCCCTCAGCATCATCCAGGTTATGAATGCAGGGGAATGTCTGAACTACCACTGAGTTCATTCACTGGTGAAATTCCTTGCATGGAGGAAGGAGGAAAAATAGAGATTTGGAATATAGGCTTCCTGGGTTTTAAGAACATTTTCCATGACAGTGTAGTACACAATTTTGGTTGAGGACTGATAAGACCTTGCCATACAGCAAACCCTCCTTTTTAACTCTGCAATATAATTCTTGGCACTGAAGTACAGTATTCCAATTAAATGACTCCCAATGTGAGGACAGTCCAATAATCTATGGAATTGTCTTTGCTACCATCACAATTAGCCTGTGACTGGTCTTTTCAGAGTTAAGTATCAGTGCATTATGAGATCACCAGTACCAGGAACATTAAATAATTTCCATTTCTAATGAAATTTTGTACAACCATTATCTAGACCTAAAATAAAGAACAGATACTGCTGCTAATTTTGGCTAATCTGGATGTTTTTGAAATATCTTAAGATTTCTTTACCAAGTGAAGAAGATGTAATAAACCAGTGTTCTTTAAACAAGTTTGACACAGACAGAGCTGGAAGACCACCTTCTTATAGAGGTTCTAGATGCAGGAAAGAAGTATTGACTGAAAAATCTAAGCCAGTAGGTGAAAGAAGAAGCGAAAACTCCTGTTGGTGCCTGAGAAACTGAAGGAACTAATCAATAAATTAACTGGGCTGAAATTTCAAATGCAAGTATTTGAACTGATGATAATAGAGTGCTTCCTTGGCTTAGAGATAAAGACTATTTTGAAGGGGAAGCAAAATGCTGTGAAAAGGTCAAACAGATTCATGGGAAACATCTCTATTTTTTTTCCTCTTTGTGTTAAGATCTATGTATCAGTTCAGGAACACAACTCTCTAACAATCTCCATTAGAGACAAGAGTTGTGAATCATTTCAGATGTAACATCGGAAAACTTCCAAGCATCCGAAATATTTTTAGCAGTCTCCAGGAAAAAAAGTGGTGCAGGTGTTGTGAAATGCAATTTGGTATTTTTCTGATCAACAAACAGTGGCAGAAAGCAAGATGCAAGTATCTTGGTCTGGTTTTTCCTTCTATAGCCGGAAAAGTATATTCTGGAAAGATTAGTCTAGTTGCCTTGTAATATACATATGAAGTACCACCCTCTGAAGCCCTCCAAAGGCCATTATAGAATGGTTTTATAGAATATTTTAAAAACATATCCCCATTAATATTACAGTCTTTTTGACCAGAATCTGTTTGTTGTGAGGGAGTAAGCAGGGACAGGAAATCATTGTCGGATTGTGGCAAGTAAATGTATAAAAAACAAAATTTAAAAGTTTATATGATAAACAAGTGGACAGAACATAACCAATGTTCTCTCAAAAAAATTTAATATCAATCTAAAGAAGGACAGTTTTCTTCAAAATAAAATGTGACATAATTTTACAGCGTATTAGTTTAAAAGAAACTTATCTCCAACTGCTGCATTAATAAATCTATATGAATATAAATAATCTGATTTAATCACATCTGTAAATTCCAGTTACAGTTTAGCAATTTCAAGCAAATACAAATTACTAAGCTAGAGTAATTTTTTGTCCTGGTCTGAATGTTGCACCAATCTGTACTTTCCTCTTCTTGGGATTCTGAAAATTATCATACCTGAAACAAACAAACAAAAAAAGACATTAGCAAATTCTTATGAAATGTGTTTTTTGTGTCTGCCTCTTCATATGCATATCAATGCACCACAGAACTCCAGATGTTTAAGTAAATGTTTGTGCAAATGAAAAGTACCTGTCTCATCAGACCTGGGGACCCGGAGGAGTTATCACCCACACACCTAACTCAGAGAGCTCTCTGCCCTGCTTCCTTTGGTTTTTTTCCCAGCTTTTGGTCTCCAAGTTCAAGGAGACACATTCTATTTTCCAGTATGTTTATAATTCTACAGATTACTGCCTTTTCCAAACACAGCACCTACAAAGACCACTACAGAGGCAAAACTCCAGCCATTTGAAAATACAAGGAGCTAGTACTAAGTGGAAGCAGGAAAGACCTGGAACCTAAAGAGCCTCTTTGTACTGTTACAGCTCTTAACATACTATAAGGGGGGTCCTGGTCTGTTATTTCTAGGCCCTACATGAATAAGACAATTTACTGGTAAAATAGTTTCCCTTTCCCACTACATAACTTAATATTTCTTTTAAAACTGCTGTCAAAAGCTATCAACTATCTGCTGAAGTCGCCACATTTATTTAAAACTATTATATTTCTGATATACAAGGAATGTGGTAAGACCACATCTCCACTAAATTCAAAACTACAAAAAAAATACTTACAGTTCAGTAAAATGCTTCCAGTCATCCTGACTAATGGATGGTCTCATACCCTGAAGAGCACTCATCAGATGAGACTGGGTAATAGTTATAGTGGTCTTGGGAAGCAATGACTGATTAAGGGTGCTGTCCTCCTTGAATAGAGCCATGAACAGACAATGTAAAATTTCTACAGAAACACAGTGCCATCAATATCATTAACTATGGAACCTCCCCATTACATATACAGACAAATGTATTGAAAAATCAGTCACAACTTTCCCCCCTCCATATGAATAAATAACAGAAATAACTGTTGAATTACATGAATGCTAATATGTGGCTTATTTTCCTCAAATTAAGTATCACTTATCTTCACTACTTTCATTTCACAGTATTTAATATTATTGCAGAAATTATTTACTGAAATACCAAGAAGTGTGGAAAGACAACAGAGAAGTGTTAAGACTAAATAATAATTTTTAGAAGTGCCATACTCCATTCTTGCTTCTGTAATTGGCCTTGTTAGCATTGATTTCTGTACTCAGGTGCTCTGCTTGCTGCTCCTGGCTCTCCAGGGAGCCTTCTTGAGAAGCTGTTCTAAGCATTGCAGGCTGTGAGGATGCAACATCTCTCTGAGTGATGCTGGTGAAGTCGTAAGTTATGGAGTTTGGACCGGACAAACACAAAGAGCTCTAGATTGATCACAAGAGGAAAGACATTAACTTATTATGGATCCAGAGGAGCAACTCCATTATTAGGAATTAGCCTACAATTCAATATAAGCTTGCCTCCACTGGGAAAAAGAGTACTTTCTCTTTGAAATATATTACATATGTAATTTTTTGAACAGAAAGATTTAAGTTAATATGCCAAAGTGTTTGGGCAAAAGGCCAAATTTGAAAATTAAGTGTTTCATGTCTGGAAAATATGTAACTATTTTTGTAATGGCCCATCTAAGAAAGAATAAAAGTCTGCTAAGTCCACGGCTTTAATTACTTAGGAAAATCAGTGGATGAGTTGATGTAGTTAGCTTTGGAATTTAAACATTCATCACCTTCAAATTTTCTGTGCACTTGATAAGTAAGCACCTTTCCAATTTAACAACTTCAAGAGATCAAAGTCCTGTAGAATCATTGCTGAAGAATTTTCACAGTCAGAGGAAAACTAAGTCTTTAAAGTTACATTAATGAACACTATCACCTATAATGCAAGACAAAATATACCAAAGCACCTTAGCAGTCAGTAGTTAATTCTCTAATGTCAAAGCAAGTTATTTTTGGCTTTAAAAATCAATGCAAGACAATTTTGAAAATAAGAGTCTAAGAACTTTGATTACTACTTGTAACAGTTCAACAACAGATTGAAATTAATTTTGAAAATGAGTTTCCCACAGGTCACACACAAACTCTGAAATCATGTGCTCACTGTAAGGAGCCTGAGGCAGCATATCCCGTTCTGCTGACCTGCTAGCCAAGAGAGATGAGCTGATCACTGTGCAGGTGCTGGGCAGCCAACCTGCACATCCCTACCTGTAAACTGGCCAGAGAACATGCTGCTTTATGTGCAACATGATGCAACATCAGGAATTCTGCTTAAAGACAATGATAGAAGTTAAGGTTTAGTTCTGTTCTTTTTCACAATTCCATGGTCTGACTATTAAATTCATGCACATTTTATTGGGAACCTGAAGGTTCATTGATTCTCAAGACTGTAACTTAATTCTTGAAAGCTGGGTTGTCACTCTTTAGTAATAAAACTAAGTTAAAGAAAAAACAACAAACAAACCAACATTTGAGAACTGTTTTAGTGTTTGGAAGAACTTTGGAAGGGAACAAGTCATTTGACCTGAGAGTAAAATCTAATATGAATGCAATTTGCTTAATTATAGGGTATTAAGCAGTATTTTGTAATTTTGAGTTTAAACCCTGCAAGGTTGCAGAGAAGTCCATATTGTATTTTCTGAGATCAGATCCTTCCATCCCCTTCCTCACTGTGGACTACTAAGTATAATCTGAAGACAGTATAAAGGTCAAGCAGACATAACTGTATTTATAAACTGAACCAGGCAAATGGTATGTTTTTTTCTGCTTCTCAACTAATAATATTTAGAAAATTCAAAACATTAAGTGAGTAATTTACCAGTTCTGAAGGAGTTCCATTCCCCAGCTCTGATTCATAAGAGCTTCCAAAATAAAGACGATACATGTTGGACCTTGGATCTTCAGGAAGCAAGTCAGACATATCTAAAGAAATAAGAGAGTGCTCTAGCACTGCTTCTCCATCTGTTACTGAATCATCTGAGCCACTGCTGTGGTTTAGAAAAACCATGGAAGAGAGACTGAAGTCACTATCAGAACTAGATCCAAAATCCTGTAACAAAAACCAGAACATTACAAGAGTTAACTCATAACAAACTGCAATTGGAAATACATGAAAAGATTTGATATACAGTGCAAATGAGAATATCAATTTACATTTGACTCTAGTAGTAATCTGTCTTTCTCTAGGAGTATATTTCTAAATATTTTGCTAAGAAAATCTAATACCTTTAAGAACTTTCTGTCCTCATCCTAGAAAAATAGTTTCAGGAGGTAATTTTAAGGTTTTATTGTTTCCACTGCCTCACCCTCTCAGTAACAGCAAGCATGGGAAAATTTCATGCATATGCTGTGTTGTAGAACTGTACCACTTCTGTCTCAACTTTACCTGCCAAGCAAATTATTATCTTGTGTAAAATGCTCTGAGAGGCTGAAGTGAGTCTACTCTTATAGTGCCTAACTGCTGTACTTGTTTTTAGTCTATAGCCAATACACTTTAAATCATGTGGAAATCAGAACTGCTGCTTTAAACTGGTATCTGCAAACCTCTCTGATGGTCTCTATCAGTCAAAAACTTCTGAGCGCACTCTACCAAGCAAATGGATATAATTTGTAAATTATACACATATCACTGAAGTTCCAATATTTTTCTCCTGCACATCAATGGACTGCCTTGTGCGTTCTCTGGGGTGTGCACACCCCACTCTGGACACCACTGCTTGAGACAACAATCTCTTCCTATGATGCATAATCATGAGGTATCAACTACTTACTGATGCTACAAGTGAAGGGAGTGTTAGGGAATACATGCTGGAGATCACTCTCAATACTAAGAGTCACATCCTCAGATGCCCAACTTCCTGGTAACAGCTAGGGCAAAAAGAATTCAAGAGAGTCTCCTTCATTCTGCACCCCTGACCCAACCCTTCCCTTTGGCCGCTGAGTAGTGGAAGCCATGCCTGCTCCTTTCCAGCTAGAACCAGAGGACAGGCATTAAAAATGTGAACAGAGGTGGCTGAACACAGGCTAAAAGAGGAAGGATCTGTCATTGAGTCACAGGAGGGGCACAAACCAATGGTGGAATCCTGTACTTTGGAAGTTCAAGTACTAGCTGGTACCTGGAAGATGAGGCAGAGCTGGCCATTTCAGGTATTGCCATCCTCTTGCCACTTCTCTCCTGATCTCAGTCAAACCCAATCTGCTGGAACAACTCCCCAAAACCCACCAATTTCTCATTTCCTCCATCATCTAAAATGTGCCATCTCAAAACTGAATTTTCTATGTGCTCTTAAAAAATTCCGTGTGGGATCCCTCCTGTCAATCTGTTAGTTGCTCCTCACACCAGCACACATTTGGGCCGACATATATCTATTTAACAATAAATACCTATCATTAAATGAGAACAGCATTGTGTTTAAGAAGTATTTAAACCAATTCATTACATTATTCTTCTATTCTTCTGCAAACATTTTAAAATGTTAATCCTCTGTATAAAAATATAAGAAAACATAAATTTGCTAAAAAGTCCAATTGATACAATTAACTTTTTCAACATAAACAGGAGAGACTTCTTTTATATTAGGTTTATTTACCTGTGTTAAACCTAAATTTAAATTAGTATGGATTGCCTCTAATTGGGCATTGTATAATAAAGCTTTTAGGTCAGCCCCTGTGAACTGTTCTGTTTTTGCTGCCAAATCCTGAAAGTCCACATCACTTGCCAAGGACAGGGAATGACTGAGAGCTTTTAAGATTTCATAGCGTGAATTCTGGAAAAAAGGAACAAAAAAATGTCAGTAAAGCAACCTGTTATTTTCCTTGTCCTGACTGCTAGACGGTGCTTTGGCCCTGTCACCAGCCACTTCCTCTCTGAGGGAGGAAGGATCATTTTCAAGAAGATATTGCCCTAATACTAGAAAGATACTACCTTAACCAAATGCAGTATACAGAGAATATATTTCTCTAATATATCAAGTCAATATCTGGGATTTTATATATGAAATACATAAAAATATGAAGGTGAGCTCTGCTCCTCATATGTCCTTTTGTAAAGAAAAGTATGATGAAAGTGAAATTCTTCTTTTTATCTGAATGATCTTACTCTAAACCAGAACTTTAAAATAGAAAAAAAAAAAGGGGGGGGGGGGGGGAAAAAAAGAAAAAAAAGACAAAAAAAGAAAAAAAAGAAAAAAAAGAAAAAAAGAAGGCGGCACAGGCTGATCATAGCTGTTTCAGAATGAAATGATGTGGTGGAATTTATTAAATGTATGAACTAATCTGAAAATAAGTGGTGCTAATGTCTTCTCATAAAATGGGGAATCGGGCACACATTGTACAGTGTCTAAGGACTGGCTATGGTTTAAACAAATGGCAAATCCACTGGATTCAGACCTCAAAGAAAGGTAGAGAACATTATACACACTACACTGCATCCAGTTTCTTTCTGCAAATTAGTTCCCTGTTTTAATTTTTTTTTTAAAATCAGCTAGATCCACAGGATACGACTGGATCCAGAAGACTGTGGTAAACAGCTTTTTCTTTCCCTATTTTTATGTGAACACACTGACATTAAAATCAGTGAATTTATCCTGTTGTATAATGGGAAATCAAGTCTACTTTTTCCAAGTTTGAAATGCCACTACATACAAAGAAAAGGAAAATAAAACCCATTAGTCTGATTTTTTCCTTGCCTCTTGTGTGACAGTATTTGTCTCCTCACCTGATCAGGAGGTGGACAGTACAGGCATTTATCCAGTCGACCTGGCCTTAACAAAGCAGGGTCAATCAAATCCGGGCGACTGGTAGCAGCTAGCACATAAACTCCTTAGGATAAAGGCACAGAAAAATGCCATTAACATCTGCTGAACTTCTGCATGAAAAGGAGCACAAAGGTGAATTGGTACCTTGCAGTCCTTCCACACCATCTAACTGAGTCAACAGCTGGTTAACCACTCGGTCGGTGACTCCTGTGTTGTCGTGACCTCGGCGAGGAGCAATAGAATCAAACTCATCAAAGAAAACAATACAAGGCTTAGCTGCCTGAGCTCTGAAAGGGGAAAAAAAAAAGAGCAATACTTATTTTTCTGTTTAAGTTTCATTTACAGGTAAAATTGCTTAGAAATATTGAAGGTAATTGCTTTTTGCTTCAGAGAACAGTTGTATTTAATGACAGAATAGAAAATCTGCTTTCTGTAAGATTTAGGACGTTCTGAAAACAGGGCTGCAATAGAATCACTGCTCATTTTTATGACATACTTAGCACTCACGTTATCATGTCTAAGTGCTCAACTGTCATATTAATATACATGAAAGCTCTAAAATTCAATCACTGCAGATGAGTTCTTGGCTTACAGACAGCTAACAAAAAGACTGCCTACATGGTAACTTGAAAAGCAAAGGCTACATAGGATATGTTGGCATTGAACTACTGGCATTGAGGACCTCAATACCAAGTTTAACGTGACCATAGGTATTGAGTGTGCATTACTACATGGAGTACAGTCAACTGGAGTACTGTCTTCTGGAAACATCTGAAAAGAATTCAGGATGTGTTTTCCAAAGTGTTTCCATGATGTGAACTGATGCACTGCAGCTGGAGAGAACTGAGAGTTGAACTCCAAAAGCACATTCCTCATTGGAGCCAAAATGGGAAGTTCTTTAACAATGATGGCCAGGTTGAAGCTGCCAAGATACACCCATCTGGTTCAGCACAACTGATTATCTCACATGCTTTTATGATCTGATGTCGTATCTCTCCTCAGACAACAAAATTATTTATTTGTGCTTCAACCAGTGAAATTTATTGATCACAAATCTTTAAAAAACAAACCTGTTAAATATGTCTCGAACAGCTTGTTCACTTGCTCCAATGTATTTGCTGAGCAGCTCTGGTCCCTAAAAAGATATAATCAGAAAACAATATTCATGACATGTTTCTTAGTTTTAATGTGTAATTCAACATCAGCATATATTTTGTGTACTAGACTGAATTTTCTTGCAACCAAGACAATGGTATCTCTGAACAGAAGAGCCAAGGAATCTAGATAAACCAGAAGAATTTTTCAAGCATTTCAACTTGTTTAAAAGTAGTAATTTCCATTTTTGTACCACAACAGAACATGTGTTACATTATCTCAAGGCAAATGTTTACACCGTATTTTAAAAATGTTTAAAATATATTGCTCAATTTCATTGTCCAGTGGAATCAAAATCTGGGGTCTTTTTACAAAAAAATGAGAAACTAAGAACACCTAATTAAATTTTGTCATTCTGCCTAATGAATAAATATACAAAAAAAATCTCAGTAATAAGACTGTGAAGTTCCAGGAATCAGATATCCAGAGGGATATCCAGAAACTCACTTACATGTGAGTTTCTTACTGTAGTATTTTGCCCTCACAAGCACATAGTTACAGCTATCATGTAAAGTTATTTTATTCAGTTAATAAAATGAATCAATTAAGCTTAAACTGTTGCTACCTTGATGCTGATGAAATTCATTCCACTCTCTCTTGCAATCACTCCTGCCAACAGTGTTTTTCCTGTTCCAGGTGCCCCGTACAGCAAAACTCCTGATCTCTGTCGAATGGGCAGGTTGGCAAATAATTCTGGATACTGGAAAAGAGTTTCAATGTGATATATTCTAAAATAAGCAAGTGTTCTGTAATGTACTGTAACATCACTGACTAGTGATGATTTTTGTCTAAACAGAATGCATCTGACTTATTATATGCCCAGTATTATCCCAACAGCTTATCTGGACTGCTTTTAGTTTACCTGGGGCTGTACTAGGTTTCTAGGTATAACAGGTACCTAAAATACAAACAAGTGGGATATTTTACCAAGAGGAAACAGGCCAGAATAGGGATGGACTAGAGCTTCATATTCTCCATACTAGCAGCTCTAAATTCCTATTTTACTCACTGAATGACATGATCACATATACAATTCAGCCATTTCTCTGAAGAGTCAATGCTCAATGGCTCATCTCAACATTCAAGTTTTAAGCAAGGCAGAATGACCAAAGTAAAATAAGGCGAAATTGATGGATTTGCATTCATCTGAAATAAATTAATCCTCTAGCAAAAGCACTGCAGAAACCAGCTGGAAATGTCTTTACAGAGCCTAATCACAAGCCCTGCAAGTGAGTATGGCAATACTCCAATATTGTAGTGCAACACCAGCTCTGTAGTAAAGCTCAGCCTTTGCCTTTTGCATTTGGAAGAGAGAAGGGGAAGGAGAAAGTGTTTTCCAGTAGCTGAAGACAGCTGAAGATTGGAAAGCTACAAAATCATGCCTGTCATCTTTCTATCTACACCCCAAACTTTAAAAAATAATTCTTCCCTACTAACATTATGTACAAAATTCAAGTACCTAATTTAAAGGAACTTAGTACCTTTGCAGGTAACATGATGGTATCCCTGAGCATTTGCTTCACATCTTTTAAGCCACCAATCCTGTCCCAGCCAAGGTCTTTGGGTTTATGAAGGTTGACATTTCTCAGAGCTAATGGAGTAAAATCTTTTAGAGCTTTTTGAAAATCCACAGTTGACAGGTTCAAATCTGCTTTAAAAACAAAGAAAAAAAATCCTGAAAAAAACCCAAACAAACAGACTGCCAGTAACAAACTCCTTACAATATGTAACAATTAAAGAGACTTTAAACATAAAATATAAAACCTGGGGGTTTCTTTCTGTATCATTCCACCAGTTTTGGATAACAGAAGTAAGACTATGAAACAAGAGACTTTGTTGTCAACATACCACCATTATCTGATACATTCTGGTTAGAAGCACAGGTATGAATGGCACGCTCCACCAGCATAGTAAAATCTCTGGCAACAAAACCTTCTGTTTCCTTCGCAATACACTGGAGGTCAAGATCAGAGAAGTCCTTTGGATCAGAATTCAGTTTCTTCTTTACTATGGAATACAGCACTTCATATCTTTGCTTCTGAAAAACAGAATTGTGCAGCAAGTGTGTATTGAGTTTACTACTTACATAGAGTTCAGGAATTCAAAGAGTAAATAGGTATGACTTACTAAAATTTCCTTAAATATCTGCATAACACCAACCCTTTAAATAACCAAACCTAAGCAATATAAACAAATGCTAGTGCTTCAGGTGCACTTCATTAAATTCACCTCACCAGAGCTACTTTAAATTCAACATTAATAATGAAACATCCCTCCCTCCCCAGATTCTACTGTTTTACATCATTTTTTTCTGTTTCACAGGAAAAAGAACACATTCCATTTTATCAGCATGAGCAAAGAATATGTTTGAGATGCAATATATTGTGCTAGATAAAAACACTTCAAATAATATGGTATCTTTTGAGATCTTGACTCATCCTTAATTGAGTATTGGTATTAAAAACAATAAAAGCAGACTTGCAGGAAGTGGGAGAAAGTTAAACTGCATCTAACACAGCATCCTCTCCTCAGTGGTTTTTAACAGCTGGCCTGTGACTAAAGACACACAGACAGGAACAACTCATGCTAAATACAAATGAGTCATTAGAAGACGAGGGTTTCAAAGTATCTGCTTTCTCCTGCATGAAAGTTAATACTGTTCATTCTTCTCTTTATCTTTTTTTTTTTTTTTTCAAACTGGACTATGTTCAAAAGTAGAGGAATAGTATTAATATGGAAAGAAACCTAAACCCGTCCCATAAAATTAACATTTAATTTTAATAACATTTTTTAAATGCATGTTCTAGGGACATACTATTTCATTGAGCTGTGAAACAACACACATTTAATTTAATTTCTCTAACTTGATGACTTACACGTTTTACAAAGTTGCTCCTTCAGTATCCCCTTAGAGGTAACAAGGAGACATGCACATCTCACCAGTGTTAGACAACCTCGTGTTGAACTCATGTTGAATGTTAGACTCATTTCATATTGAACTGAAACATCCTCTGAATACAACCTTCTCTTATCACTGAGGAGTGGGGCCAACTGTGAGTTTTCACTGGATTACTGTTTCACTGTTGTTTCACTGTTTTCACTGTCTTACTTTTTTTAACTTTATAATGACAGACATAAGCTCTGAGGTACTTCAGTATCATGAAAGAACTTCTAAGATTTCCAGATTTTTTTCTGATCTTCAGGTGTAATCTACTATTTCTGCAGCTGTTCCAGCATCATATTTGAGGCTGCTGGGAAGGCAAACAACATTTTAACCATTTTTATTTGAATTTACCTGATCTGGAGATCGGATACATTTGAAGCACTGAAATACATGAGTTCCTTGTGCTGAAACCAGGGAAGGATGAAGGGAATGTTCAGACTGACTCGTGGCAATTAATGCAATCAAACTCCCCATGGCAATAACTTCTTTCATCAGATCTTTCAAAACTAAACACAGAAGATATTGCTCCATGAATTGCAAAACAACAAAAATAACCCTAACCCGGAGAGCAGCATTAGTGCACACAAAATATAACAGCTTTGTAACATATTATTTTCATTCCCATGTTTACAGTTGTTTTTAAACAACGAAAAAAAAAGGTATAGTGATTCTCTCTAGGCCAGCACACTCCATTAAGAAAATGCTATCAGAAGTGCTTTTTAAAAGCTGATTTTGTAATGTCACCGATGGCATCTACTTTTGTGTGCTATTACTCCCTCCATGCAAATAAAAAAGAAGAAGTTACAGCAAAAAGCTCCAGACCTTAAGCTGAGAAAATAAGCACTCCATGAGGAAGGTGTTACATAAAAGTAAAAAGCAATAAAGTATGCAAGGTAGATCGTCAAGAAAAAAATCTTTAAAACTCTAAAGCTCTGTTGTATGCATTATACCTTTAAGTAAAAGTAATAAGAAAACCAAACAATTCTGCATGCAACTTAGCACTTTTTTAAAGAAGAAATTATAGTAAGACTTTCTGAATTTCAGAAAAATTACTCTAACTTCCTCAAACTGACCTAAGAAATGGAAGGCTATGGCTTTATTAATCTTGGTTGTTTAGATTTACTTTGCAACTCAGCATTGCCTAGACCTTCAGGAATAAAAGGGAACCATATACAGGATGTCAAACTACAACTGATCACCTGGTTTTTAACATTTGTGATTTGCTACATTGTAAAACAAAACAGAAGTTCTACAATGTATACTAAGTAGGATGATAAAGAAGTTGGAATTCATCTAAAATAAGCTGATTCTCAACATCAGGAAGTATCAAATTGATGTATCACTGTAATTATAAATAATAATTATGGAAAACAAAGAATTAATTCATCAGAAATTATCAGTTAAAAGATTAATTTGCAATTTGTAATCAATTGCAACATATTTGGCTGTATAAGTAATAAAAAAAAGAACAGAGAAGCCTCAAGCACTGGCAGTGGTACTGACAATAGGCATTATCAGCAGCGGTGGTGGATGCACATATTCCAAGATGCAGAGTGCATTATTTTGATTCAGCTAGGGATCAACAAATGCCTACATACCATAATTTGTGAGTCTCTGCCTGAATATCACATGCTCCAGAAGCAATAATGACACAGACAGAATTGTTCAGGTAGGACAGTACAACTCATGTGGTAAGAAATTCTAAGTTGCATTATATTTCTATTTAGACAAAGATAGAACAGCTTACCATAAGCAAGTCTATTGCTTTGAACAGTTTCAGGGCTGTTCTCATGCTCTGGTGTAGAAGGTACTCCAACAATGTGATCAAGATCATCCATCAGAAGAACGGATGGTTGTCTCCATGCCGCCTCTAAAAAAGCTTCTTCCACATGTTTCCTTATGTTTACTAATCTTTTTCCTAAAACAAAATACTATTAGAATGACACAAAATATCAGGAAAAAATCAGAGTGACTACATCTTGCTCACAATGTTTTATTTTGTCTATTTTGACTTCACATCTATAAATCCAGATAACAAGATTAAACCAGAATCAACAATCACTAAAGAAGAGAGTTCACACCTTCAATCAAAAAAGTAGAAGGTTCCACATGTTCTAAAATGACATTAATCATCTTTTACTAACCACTATAGAAGCCTACAAGTCTAATTTCCAGACAGTTAAAACCAAAGAAATATCAGCAGCATTCTAAAATAGCTACTAAAGAATCCTGCAATTGGAACAATTTTCCAGAGCAAAGGACCTAGCTCATCATCAATCTTTCCCCTTTTCTCTTGTGCAAGGAGCTCCAGCTTAAGTACTGATTTAAGCAAAAAGAATAGTGAGGAAATATAAGGGCTCTGTAAGAAAACAGCTGAGTATTTTCTGCCCTTGTAACAGCAAGACTATTTAGAAAAGCCAGTGAAATGCAAGAGCAGAAAAATGCCTCCTTTGTGCTCTTCCATCTTTGCGTAAAATAATTATTTTGAACTCACAAAGCCTGAGGGGTCATCTCATCATCTCTAATCACAAGTGTTAGATGCCTATTGCCAAACACACTAGGTTAGTAAATATGCCACCATAAATCAGGTTTCAGATGGTCATTTGATCCTTCTTTGGTGCCTGTGTTATCCTTTCAGTGAGTACAGGTATCCTTTAACACTTATGGTTTGTTAACAAAACATTTGTTTCAGCTAGCAGAGCTGAAAAAACACACAGTTCAATTTTTGCAACTTCTTCCATTTTTGTAACACTAAGAAATTAACATGGCAAGCATGGTTTGAATTGGTGGTGGTATGCAGGACAGAAACTGATAGAAATGTGAAATAAACTTACAGTAGCTGTACTTTCATCATACTCTTGAATATACTAATATGGGTCATCAAACATCCTTGTGAAAACAGCAAAAATGCTAAAAAAATTATTCAGACCAAATATTCAGTAACTTCATAACTGTGGCTCTATTGTACAGCAAAAATTTGAGATTAAAATAAACTACTGTCATACCTCTTAAAGCTTTACAATCAATTACTTCTACATGAGCATCCAGTCTAGTGAAAGCTTCTTTGCAGATGGCCTTTGCTAATGTTGACTTTCCACTTCCCTACAAAAATAAATGTGAGCTAAAGTAAATTGACAGAGGCAATGTGTTTCTGTGTTTTTGTCACAGTATGCACCAGTCAACAAGCTGGGGAAGCTGTAAACACAGTGGGTTTATTCCTCATTAAAATATATATGTATTCTGTCTCTGTATCACTTGGTAGGGACAAAGCCCTAGAGTGAAACAAAGATAAATTCAGAGTGGGTACATCCAGTACAGTGTTCTGATTCCACTGAGTTCAGTGTTAAGACATCTGCTAGGTTCAGTGGCATATGGTATTAAATGGATCCCTGTAAGAGGCAACAGCAAAATAACAGTATCAACACCACTGCCATTTTATGTTAGAACACAAGAGAATATATATGTTGGTAGCCATCTTCAAAACGTGTGTGTGTGTGTACATTTTTTTTAATATATATATATATATATATACACACACACACACACTGTGTGTGTGTGTGTGTGTGTGTGTGTGTGAGAGAGAGAAAATGCTTTACTGAATTATCTCTGTTCAGTTAACTGCTCTTTTTTTTCAGCTTGCTCTTTATTCTTTAGAACAAAGTATCTTCAGTGCAAAGTATCAAAGAAAACTAAGGTCAACCAATTTGCAACCACGGAAAACAACATGCAAGGTGAAAGCAGAAGTGAGTACCTTTCCTCCTGTGAGAAGCACCCCTCCACTTCGCAGCCCCACAGCATTAGCAGCCAGCTTTTGAGATAAAGGACGCCCCAGAAGACTGTGGCTTATGTGTTCAAATAAAGATGTTCCTAATTTGTCCACTCCTCTGTAGGGGAAATGAAACATTAAATGGCCTAGGGTAGGTACTGTACACTCTGTAGGCAGTAAAAGTTTGCACTATGGGGGAGTTAGAATGCTGACAGACTGTATTCTCAGTTGCCTTTCCCAGCACTGACAGCACGCTATCACAACACTCCAATCCTCTCATGTCTCCCCTGCCTCATCCCTTCACGTTTGCTACACAGTACTGCTGTTTTCCCTTGTACTTATGACCACAGCACTCTGTATTTCTCTCCTCAGCTGATGATTGCAACAAAACTTTTAGAAGCTACAGTTCTACTGTTCCCTTACTATTAAATGTAGCTGAACAAGTAAACAGGTGGAAGTTACTGGAGGACATGCATTGGCAGACAGCAACTTATAAATTTTGTATATTTGAGCACTCCAGCTAAAACCACCCCACTGTCCCTTGCTGCTATGTAGAAGTCTGTTCATATTACTTAGAACAGCAAAAACTGACACAAGGTGAAAGATGCACAGTTTTGCTTAGATGTGGTATGGTTTCCAAAAAGTCTGCATTTCCACCAATGTTATTTTTTAATAATTCTCATTCCCATTCCCTCCCACATTTTTTCCTACAAAAATGTCTCACCCTAAATCGCTTAGTTTGTGGTAGGGAAGGTTCTTGTCTCTATCAGGCATAGGTGGCTGGTTGTCATCATCAGTTTTTCTACTTAGAGGATGTAAAAGAACCTGCAATAAAGGAGAGTTAGGACTTTAGATGAAATATAACTACAGAAGAAGGCTATGGAGTGACCAGCCATTTCTGGACTTATGCAAAGACAACACTGCATGTATGCTTTGCTGTGCTTCAAAGAAAGGTGCATTGTTGAAATGAAAGAGATACAACTACTTTCAAAATCCAATCTAGTGTTGACAGTAATTTAATAATGTAAGATTAGATTTTGGGCCAAGTGCTGTTTATAACAGACTGGGCAGCCCACTATCTCTTCCCCTACCTGCAGCTCTCCCCCTGTCCTGCTGGCAGGAGAGTTCATGAGGCAGAATAATGAAACTGATCAGGAATCTGACTGGGTGAAAAGTAACTTGACAAAACATCTGGCATGAATTTTTCCATCTTGTTCACCAGGGAGCTAGTATGGAAAGCTGGGCAGGCAAACAGGGGTTGCAGAGGTTTACAGGTCAGAACAGGCTAGTAGGAGGTGTTGACACAGCTATTAAGAAATGCATTTTGCTCTTTCATCTTAGTTTCAGTCACTTGAACAATTTCTAGAAGCCTTCATATAGTTTACTACTAGTAAAAGAAAGGTCATTCTATTATTTTTTAACAGCAATTCTAAATTTTGCAGGCAAGTTCTAGTCTAAACAGCCAAAAAAAACACCTTTAATTCTCCACTAAAATTCACTGTATGTTTAAAAATGAAGAAAACATTATCTCACTCCTATAACCATAATGCTGAAGTAATGGGCAGTGGATCAACTGGAATTACTAACAGAAGCAGTAATTCTCATACTAAATAGAAATATTTATTCTCCTGAGAAATGAAATATGGAAGAAACAGAAGGCACACAAACTATGTCAGAGAAAAGGCAGGGTGAGTGCAGTAGGTAGCTACCAAAGGAGAGAACAATTAAGTATAAGGATGGTACATATACAAATAAGAGTAAGGATGTTCAAACTTGGACAGTACTGACTCTCCTCTCTTCTAACTGATTTTTCTGAGAGTTTGATGTGCAAAATCTACGACATTCAGTGACAAGCATGGCATGCCTGGAACTTCAGCAGGCCCTCAAGCTACAAAATGACACAGAGGATGAAGATATAACTTTATGAATAGACTGATGTTATTTACTTAAAAAGTGAAACTGAAATATATACAAAATGCAAGTATAACAATTTAAATTACTTGATACCTGATACTATGTGATATTTACTTGTATATTTGTCTTTTGCAGCAAACCAGGACTCAGTATAAAAATATTCTCAGACTTATTTTCTTCAATGTGCACGGGACGTGCTGCAGTAAGGACAAACTCCTCTATTCCTGTAAAAGCACAATGAACAACTATTAAAACTCCACATAAATTCAGTTTTTGCTCCTCACAAGGTAAGGCATTAAAATATTGCTACAATATTATCCACAATGAAAGACTAAAAAAGGTTAATAATTATTAAGGGGTATCTCAAGCTTATGCTTTCAGTGTGAAGAGGTACGTATCAGTTATGTTAAAAGGCATATACAGAAATTAACTTGCACACTGGCTAAGTAAATTCCACAGTAGACAGTACAGTATTATCCTTGCCTTCTTTAACAGACAGATGTACACAATCTGTGCTTGTCATTATCCATGGGTGATCATCAGTAGTGGAATCCTGCAGCCAAGAACTGAATGCACATTTAACATCATCTTCATGTATATCTTTATGCTAAATAGGAAAAAGGAAGAAGGTAAATAAAACAAAACCAGGTGTTCATAAGTAAAAATGTTTTCTTCCAATGCATGAGGCATTTGTTTGGCTTATGGCAGCAGAGAGATGGAAGAAGATGTAAGTTTTATTCATTTAGAAAACAGCTTTTTGCCAACAAACACCATTTCTATCAACTGCTCTAGGGAAAATATCTGTGCAGCCCCTGCTATGGCCACAGCTGAGTACTAGACCACCTCCAAAGATTCTTCCCTCAGAACACTGACATGAGGGTGACAAAAGAACTTCTATTTTTGTTTTGCTTCTCTGGCTTCCCAGATCCAAGGGCACTGCTCAGACCCTGGGTTTGAAGATATTCACTGATATTGACCTGAGACTTATCTCAGGTGCTCACTACACCCCTCTCTTTCTCATATACCCTTCCCCTGTAAAAAGAACCCTGGGCTTATCCAGTTCAGGGGCATCACCAACAACCTTCAACAGGCAGGCAAAGACCAAGCAACTTATCTCAGATCACCCAGATAACTGGAATAAAAAAAAGTAATTGAGTCCAGATCCCACATCCCTTGGCTAAGGTCCTAATCAAGGATGCATAATTCTCACGTAGAAAAGGGGGAATCAATGAAAGTTATTTTAACAATTCTTTCTGCATTTGTCTGTTTTTTTTTTTTAACAAGAACTTAAAAATTTTTTAACTGAATTGGAAAGGAAAAGGAGAAATCTGTATTTAAAATATACAAGAGAATACATAACTACGTTTTTTTACAATTTTAGCAGATTAATGTCAGATTATCAAAGAATTTTTCCTGAGTTGGAAGGGATCCACAAGGATCATAATAATAATGATCCTTTTATCTCCAATACAAAAAAACCCGCAGTTCTTCTGTAGGTAAGAAATCAAGTTAGACTGTTGGGGATTAAGAACAAACCTGCCTAAGCCTTACCATGATGGCAAGTGCTGCATTTAAAGCTTTGAGGGGAAGTTAACATTGGAAATAACCAGGCCAGTGTCACCCAAGTTAGAGGAAATACATAATTCCAGAGATACATCGGATGGACTGTGAGAACTGGTACTAAGTATGTTCCTACTGTCACAGATGCTCACTCAGAATATGTCTCCCTTATAGGAAAACTGATGAATTCAATAATATAACTTAAAAATTTAAATATTAACCACGAGGAAAAGAAAAAAGAAAGCAAAACACTAAACAGCACATACAAACTATGACACTTTCACTACAATTGCCTGGGCATTGCAGTGTAGGAAAAATTTAAGCATGTCTTCTCCTGAAGGCTTAAACTGGATATTTACTCTATGACTCTTTTACCTTTTTGTGTTTCTTTTACAAGTTTAAAGGCATACACTTAATATTTGCTAGATTTGAACTCATATTAATGTACTTCAAATGACAGTCTGATGCAAAACTATTATCAATTATTGTTGCTATTTTGACAGTGATTTTTTTATACCTGAGAACCTAACTTAAAAAAACTGTGTATTTTCCTGACAAGTGCCATGTCTCCTTCACGTCAATATCCCTTTTAATAAGGAAGCTATTAGAATAATGGAAAACCCTATGATTTTAAATGTTTTATGAGATGAAAGTGCTATATCCTTTAATAGCTTCAGGAAAACAACAAGTAAAAATTCAGCAATTCAATTTTCTCTCTCTCTGTGATACCTACCAGTTCCTTTAAATAGAAAACTGTTCCAATTAGCAGTGTAACTATCTGGAGTTATCTACCAAGAGTAACCCAAAATTTAATGGCTTGATGTTTACAGCACATTAATCAAAATAAAAATACTAGATAAGCTCTGTTTAAGTTGATCATGGCAACCTATTAACTTAAATTTACATAGTCAAAAGAAAAAACAAGAAATTATACCCCCCAAAAAATCCTTTGGAATTGTTTCTATAGACAACTTCCAGATCATCATCTAACAAATTAAAACAAATAAACAACAATGCCCTCCTTCCCATCCCCTCCCCGCCCCCAGTTTGACCAGAGCAACATTATCAGTTTCCCAGTATATGAACAAGTATGTGACCAGTAATATCAACTCACTAAGTTCTGTTTGGGTTGCAGTGTAAGAGATACAGGAATTTTAGGAATAGATTCAACTGACTTAATTTGGACTGTGGAATGTATTTCGATATGTAGTTTTTTTCTCAGATCATCTGCAATCTGAAAAATTTAAAATAAAAGAAAAAAAAGCATTAGAAAGTAAACTAGTTACAACATTGCATATATAATACTACATCAATTTCTTCACTAATGGAACTTCAAGAGAATTAAGAAGGAATTTATAACATTGACAGTGATATCCAAATCTTACTCTTACATGCACACTTCTAGTTACCTGTTATCTGATTTGTGAAAGTGCTCAATACAGCTGACCTTCTACCAACTTAATAAACTCAAAAGCTCAAAAAATAAGTAGCAGAAATTCTTAGAATGTTGCAAGAATGCTCTTAGTATAGGAGAAAAACAACAATTTATTTTAATTTTCTGATTAAAATTAATTTTACATGGGTAGGTAAATATACATAGACAATTACAAAGACCAAAACTAAGCACCCCTGCAGCAGAGGGACAGAAAATACCTCCCCAAATCACACTAGTCAGTTTGCCTTTTTAAGGAAACTCTTTTTCAATCTATGTTATTTTAAAACTTACACCAATTTGAAAACATGTCATAAATATTTCTTAACTGTGAGAGACTTTATGATTGCTGCCATTTGGAAATTTCTTATGTCTGTCAAAAGATTTCATAGCAAACACCACTGTAGGCTCTTGTTCTCATTCTTAACACAGCAATGAGTGAATGGTGAGAATTGTATTATGTCCAAATAGGCAAATGGTGATTTGGAGCACATTTTGTTTGTTGTTGTGGATCCCACATGTGCTTCCAGAAAAGAAAGAACATAATCAGGCAGTAGCTCTATCACACCAGCTGAAACATCAGTATCTCCATACCAGGACTTGTGCCACCTGGCAAAATGGCATATGGAAACTAGAACAGTTTAAATTAAACAAGCTGGTTATTGGATTATCAATCTTCAAGATGTATTTTAAAGAGTGTATAAAAGGACTCACAAACATTATGTGGCACTAGGATACACCATCCCATTACTTTACAGTTTGATGACCCCTAGGTCAAGGCACGTTTCAAAGAGTTAACTGATGAAGAGTCTTATAATGCAGTACTGAATGTTTGTGAATGGGTACTTTCACTTTCTCGTTAATACAATGGCTACCTACAGATTGTGAAGAAAGCATATATTCCCTTCAAAAACACTGAAGCATTTCCTCATTTGGTGTAAAAATGCTAAGTGTGCAGAAACCCAGAGTACACTGTACATCTTGGAGAATGATGGCAAGCCATGTAGTCCAGAATGAGTACAAAGCACAGCTCTAGCAAACAGTATTTGGTTCTAGTAAACTCAAGAGATTAACACAAAATCTGCAGCCCAAAACTGCACGTTAAGTAGCCAGTTCACAACTATCCCATAGAAAACACTATAAAATAGAAAGCCCAAAATACGGTGTGCTCAAACTGACCCAAACTCTTCCAACATGCAGGGCTCCCCCATCATGGCCATACTCTATGACACTCTTTAGGTCTTCAAATCCATTCCAAACGATTTGAACAACACATCCCCCACTGGATGCTTGACCGCTATTAGAATTAGAAGGGTTTTTGTCTTCTGTACTAGTCAAATGATTTTGCTTTTCAAGGGGTAGATTTTGTTTTGCTTCTTGATGACGTTGTCTTGGGGAAAGCAGCTCATTAATTTTCCCGTATGATACTACAGGATTTGGATCCAAATCAATATATTCTAAATTCCATGGAAAAATGTGAACAGCATTGCTTTTCAGAAATTCATGATTGGTGGATACGTTCTGTACGCTGGGAGGCTGGGATTGACATACTCTAAAAATGGAATCCATGTGAATTAAGTTCAGCAGCTTGTCTTTGAAGATGCTCATTTCATCGTTATCACTTGAAGTCTTTTGTTTCTGCTCAGATGTATTAGAGAAAATGTTCCCTATGAAATTCCATATATTTGGGAGAACATTTGAGCCAAACGTCGTGTTTGCATCAGTCTTACTCTCTTCAAGGACTCCAGGCTTTAAGTAAGGTTGTTTGGCAAAAGGATCTTTTAATGTTTCTTCTTGTTCCATGTTATTTTTCACAAAATTTTTGAGCAAGATGTCACTTTCTGTGGCAGGTGTGCTGGTGATATTCTCCTCAGGACCGTGTGTTTTGGGGCATATCAGAAGCTCCGTGCATGGCTCTAATCTCCCATATGGGGCTGCTGGCACAAGTGTACCTAAGTATGAGCAGAAGATGCCAATGAATGCAGCTACCCCTGCAACGCAGCTTACTGGAGGTGCCCCGAGAGCCATGAGCTCACGCTGCTTACCAATTCTGATGTAAACATGGGTGTGCTGCTCAACCCACACAGGAAAGATGGCTCTTGGAAACACCACGCGAATCTGGTCAAGAAGATGTCTTTCAAGGGAGGAAGCATGCAGTTCCTGGGGAAATGGGATACCATTATAAATTAATATTGCATACCATTTAAACATTTGTTTGAAGGAAAAAAGTATGTCTCTTTATAATACAACATTTGAAATATAAAATACAACTAAACTCCACCATATTTAATATTTCTTTAGAGGCTGAAAGGAATGGGGCATTGTGCAAAAAACTGCTTGAGTCAGAATCTCTGTCATCTGTAAGACAAGAACATGAACAATGAAGGGGTTTTATTACCAGAATTTCCCAATCATCTGCCGTGAGTGGTTCCACTTCTACTTGCTGACAGGAGGACACATGGGAACAGGGTTCAAGAAACACCTGGCGAAAGTAACACGAAAATATTTAACTCCTTATTTTTTATATAAAAGCTCCATCTTTATTTCAACTAGAAAACTGCCATCTCCCTCATTGTATGTTTTCACAACTTGGAGCACACACCATCCTAATGGCACTAGGTAATTCAGAAGCAGATGAATATTCAATGGATGGGAAATGGATCCCATTAGGCTCAGGGATGTCAATAAGCAGTGAATATTAAAAGAATTAGAAGTTTACCAGGTGGTAACAAACAATCCATTTTTAATACATCTTGATCACATCACCATCTTTCCATTTTCAAATCTTTATTTTTCAGTCCCCAGGATTTTAGAAAGTTGAAAAAATTAATTCACTTGTGCATCAATTTAGAACCAGCTGAGAAACAAGGAAAAAAGTACAATAGAAAAGCAAGCCCAGCTCCTCAATGAATGGTTTCATAGGTAGCAGCCCCACGTCCACAGAACAGTTTTAATATCATGTGAATCAGGAATAATGGTAAAAGATGTTGTGGCTTAGGTTTTTCAGAATGCATTAAATACAGACTTCAAAAGTCAATTTTTGACAAAGGTTTCATTTGACAAAAAAAACCAAAAAAAACCCAAAAAAAACCCCCAAAAAATCCACAAACAATTTGCAAACAACATCTTGCAATTAATTTTCAAAGAAACGTCACTAATTTTTTTCCTGAGATAAAACTAGTTGCCTGTCCTCTGAGAGAATTATGTTAGGCCACCTTTTACAAAAGCAACAATCAGTTTTGAAATTCTCTATGTCCTTAGTTTGAAGCAATAATTGAGAGGAATATCTTTTCCCCAGCACAGCAAAAAGAAGATCATACAGCAAACATGTAACTCCAGAATCCAAAACAATGGTGAAACTAATTAATCATGTATTCATTTGATTGTACAGATGATTATTCCCAGCAACTCCTGGGTGAGGTTTTCTTAGGTCTCCTCTGTCAATTGTTTTCCTGTTGAAGACTATTAGTTTCTAGAAATAAAAACGGCAGATGCCTGGCTGCTCAACTACTAAACTGGAAATTTCTGCAAACAGACATACAATTTATAGAGAAAGTAAGTTTAAAAAGTAAACAAAGTAACATAATACACTGCTTTGAGTCACACTCTGATGTCTTCTATGATGTTGAACAAAATTTTGTATATAAGAGAATAGGCAAATATGAATATACTACACAATGACACTGTGTAAAGCAGTACTTTTTTATTCTTGTTTGGTTAAATATCTACCTAGCAATAGAAAAAAAATCCTTTGATTTTGAGATTTTAGTAGTCCCATGTCAGAAATCTCTGTCTGCCTCTTGGGTACCTCTAACTTCTGCTCAATGACAGTCATTTATGAAAAGTTTAACAGAGTGTTCAAGAGTAAATGTACAAAGAGTAGCTAGATAGAGATAGACAGATAGAGAGATAGACAGACAGATATTTATCTGAAGATATGAGGTGAAAACTAATATTCAAAGAGAAAGGGATATATGGTGAAGGGGTGAAAAAGGGATGAAAATTTAAACTCCAAGTAAGTTAAATAAGAATATGCAGAAAGTCAATAGCTACTTTAAAACAACAGGAACTCTAAACCAAATATTCCCATTCCAAATTTTTCAATTGCTTAAAAGTGTATTTTCTTAAAATCAGTGTCATTGATGAGCTGGTACAGCCCTGCAAAGACCTACCCAGAAGCCTAGCCTAGCATTGTTTAGGCAATTGGTGGTTTAATGAGCAAATCTTTTCATGTTCAAGACATTTAATGATAGTTAACTTTTCTCATGAGCAGATGTTAAAAAAGAAACTGTCTAAATACATGAAACAAAGTCATAGCTAACTCATGAAGTATTACCTTTTCACTTATCTTCCAATATACTCTTTATTTAAACAGAAAACAAAGGTAGTATTTCAAACCTGTTCTCCATCTGTGATGCCAAGTTTCTCTGCCAAATGTCTGTTAATCTCTGCAATATTTTCACCCTGGTGACCTCGATGCCTGGTTTCCATCCAGCTCAAAAATACCGGCTGATGACCACAGGATACTTTCACAGCTTGGCCCTATGAGTTACAGAGAAAGAAAACAAATTGATACAAAACCAGCTAAGTGAGATGACTATTAGACAACCTAAACTGTATGTGATTAGAGAGATCAAAGGAATTAAAGATATTATCTGGATTTTACACCTTGCTTGTACAACTCCCAACATAGAAGTGAGTGCTGGTTTCAATTCTTAAACAGCTTTCTATTTTTATGGACTATTTTTAAGTAAGAAAATTAATTATTTTTTCTTTCTTCTGCATGACGTGGTATAAAAAAATATTTTACAGAAATGTGTAACTGCACATTTGCATTTCCCAAATGAGGAAAATAAATAAACACACTTTGATGTCACAAAAATTATAACATTTACATGGTCTCCAAGAGTGCTTCTGTGATACATATAGAGTAAGTCAAAAATCACATTAACTCAGACCAAAATGATTTTATCAATCTGTTTCAGAACTGCCCAGATATTCTGATGTCAAACTGAAGAACTTATCTAATATCTTCTGCAATTAGATCCAGCTTTTGATTCCATTTATCCACTTTTAAACATTTTTATTCATTAGATGTATTTAAGACACTATTTCTATCCAGTATTCTGAGAGTCAATCTTAGCATTTAGCAGCTCAGGTTAAACACAAGCAGGAGTCCACCGTAACAAACACAATGACATTACAAGACTTCAAAGCAAGTGCACTCCTCTCTCTTGACATCAGATCTGTAAAACATCCAGAAACTGCAGCTGAAATGAAGCTCACATTTAGTACCGCCCCTCTTCCAATTCCACCAGCCTCCTACTTCCACCCCAAAGGTGAAGGAGCAGGTTTTTACACGCCTGTGTTGTTTTCCTGTTGCGAAATGCCCTTTTTGGCCTTGAGAGCAGGAGGTGACCCGTGCGAGGGAGGCCTGCTCGGCCCGGGGCTGTGCCAGCACTCCCGGCTTTGCTCGCATCCTCCTCGGCTCATTCCTGCCATTTTCCACCCTGTTCTGCAGGCACTCAGCTCTGTGCTCACGGCCCAAGAGGCACACAGTGGCTCTCCTCCCTTTTCCACGTGTGAAATGTTATTTACAGTGAACGCTGCCCTCCACAGAGCTGACCCCGCGTCTTCTGCATGACGGGAGTGCCTTTCTGCAGTGACACATTTCATTTGTGTACACCAACAATGAGGCTTCTGCATGGATTTGTCACCTCTTCTCCCACCTGAATTCAACATTTGCACATTATTCGCTTAATGCCAGCAGGTTACGGGGAAAACTGGTATGAAATAGGGAGTGATGACAGAGACGCAGATGCCCGCTGTGCCAGACCGCGCTGGGGAAGAAAAATTCCCGCGTTTTATTAGGAATTGGTGACGATACTGGGCCACGCAGGAAGGAGGGGCTCCCCGAGGTCTCCCGCGAGGGGTCCCGGCGGCGGGGAGCGCTGAGGGAGGGGAGGCGGCTCCGTATCGCCATGGTAACAGGAGGCGGGGGTGCGCTCCCTGCGCCCGGGCCCCGAGCGGCGCCGCCCCGGTACCTGCTGCAGGCGGAGGAGCGAGGCCAGCGCGGGCGGCAGGTGCAGGAAGCAGTCGCGGGTCCCGCTCAGGACGACGGTGGCGGCGGCGGCTCCACCGGGGTCGCCACAGCCCCACATGGCCGCTGCCCGCCGGCCCTGCGCGCCCGGGCACGGGCCGCCTACCGCGGCGCCGCGGGGGGCGATGCTCCCTGCCACCCCCGGGGCAGTGGTACAACCCACCCACCGCCGGCCAATGCGGGCGCGGCATTTCCCCGCTGCCCGCCCCCGATTGGCTCCTTCTCTGCCGGCCGCGGCTCCTCCTCCCCGCCGCTCGGAGGGAGCCAATGGGGGCTGCGCGTCGCGGGGCCGACGGGAAGATGGCGGCCGGCAGCAGCGGGGGCCCGGGCGCTCCGTGCCGGCACCACGCGCAGCTGGGAGCCTGCGAGTCGCGCGCCAAGTACCGCGAGGGGTGGGGGCCGCGCGCCGTGAAGGTGCCGGGAGGGGCCGGGAGGGGCCGGGGCCGGGCCGCTTCGGGTGACGGGGCTGGGGGCGGCCGGGCCCGCGCTGGAGCCCCGCGGCTCCCCGGGAGGGAGAGAGAGAGGCTCTGGGCCTCGCCTGCTGCGCGGCAGGAGCTTCTCGTTACTGCAGCAGAACTGCGCGATTTGGGTATCTCTGGTTGCGCTAAGTGTACAGCGAGCTGTAGCGGCACCTTAAAGGGCTGGCGTTTGAAAGGAAGTGCTTGGTTTGGAAAAGACCTTTAAGATCATGAAGTCCAACCCAATCTGTTTCCAGCCTCTGTCAGGGAGTTGTAGAGAGCCATGAGGGCTCCCTGAGCCACCTTCTTTCCAACCTGAGCCCCTGGCAGCTCGCTGAGCTGCTCCTCATCCGACCTGTGATGCAGACCCGCTCCGCTGCCCCTCTCTGGACGTGCTCCGGCACCTCAGTGCCTTGGGGACAGAGCCCTGAGCCCAGGATCTGAGGTGTGGTCTCACAATGGCTCCGTGCCCACACTCATACGGCACATCTCTTTCACTATCACCACTTTCCTGTAAAATTTCAAGCCTCTCATACCTCATGAAGTCTCAAAGCTATTAAGTTGTTTTGTTCTTCCAAGTGTACACGGTGGGGTAGAGGCCAGAGAACCTTGTGCATGCACAGAGCTCTGGCCAGCACAGGCATCCAGCCAGCACTGGGCACTGGAGAATACACGCAGCAGAAACAGTATGGGTGTCCCAGGTGTGGAAAAAACCTTATTTGAATATTTTCTTCCTGGACAAGAAAGAGGTAGAAGTACAAACCTTCCAAAAAAAAAAAAAAATCGCATAGTGAAAGCGATGTCCTGTACTCCCAAAAGAATGTAGGTGGGAGTGTGCTGCTGCCACAAAAAAACTTATGTGACCTGCCTGTGGAGACTTTTATAGTGGAAGTTTGAGAGTTGATTTCCCAAGCAGTTCCCACTTTGTCCAGAATATATATTTTTTAAAAAAAATATGTATAATTTATGCAGTCTAAATGTTTGTGGTTTGAGTTGTTTTTTTTTTAACAAACTCCGAATAAATTTCCTTTGATCTCAGGGATGAGTTTCCTAGCTGCCTACTGCACACAGGGAGCCATCGAAAAGCTTTGCTTAGAGTCTGTTCTGTGGCAGTCACTACACAAAGCAGAAGAGAATGGTTTAGTTTTTAACCTGCTGGGAGAAGACCTTGTTTCTCTCAGCATCCAGATTTTATCTGTGTCTTAAAAATGTATGCTGTTGGATCACCATGGGAAGTAGACAGCTCTGTACACACAGGATTTGCCCCAGGGAATTGTGGAAATTGTTTTTTAACTCCCTATGTGGAAAAAAGCAGTTTTCCTCACCTGCATGACTTCTTTGCCAATGAAGAAGACTGATTTTTCAGTGTTTTTTCTGTCTTTTGACAGTACCTCCTATGAACTGGTTACTAGTCCGTCTTGCATGGAAGTTGGCCAGAGACATCAGAGATTTTGCTCAGCAATTGGCAGCAGTACTCTGACCTTGTGCAGAAAAGTCAAGTCTCATTTGAGTTTTACTGTGCATAAGAGGCATGAGTTCAGCTCTTGCTCAGTGATGAAGAGGTCCCAAATAACCATGCACTTACTGTCCTGTGAAAGAGAGTACATAGGGCTTTTCAGCATCCTGAGAGGATTTGGAGAAAAACAGAAAACATGGAGAAAATGCGTGCCTTTTGCAATAAAGCAAGACTGGGAATGTTTTTGAATAGTCTTTGTTTTTGTTTTTTTCAGGTTTACACTATCAACTTGGAATCTCGCTATTTACTGATACAAGGAGTTCCTGCATTAGGTGTTATGAAGGAATTAGTTGAACAATTTGCATTATATGGTGCCATTGAGGAATATCATGCTCTAGATGAATATCCAGCAGAGCAGTTTACTGAAGTGTACCTTATAAAATTCCAGAAGCTACAGTGTGCAAGGTATTGGACAGGGCAATATCTGCCTCTTGTTATCTTAATCTTTTACACCTTCTGTACTTGGCAATGTGTTAAGTTTCTAAACAGTTGGAGTAAAATCCTCAGTTTTGCTGACAGACTTTAATTCCCTTCAGGGTGGCCAAGAAAAAAATGGATGAACGAAGTTTCTTTGGTAGTTTGCTGCACGTGTGCTATGCTCCAGAATTTGAAACAGTCCAAGAAACTAGAGAGAAGTTGCAGGATAGAAGAAAGTATATAGCAAAAGCAACAAATCAAAGAGGTTTGTGGTTAAATTTCCTATAGAATCCTGACTAAATTTCCTGTAAGGCTTTAATGTTCTTCAGTACTGGGTGGGGTTTTGGCTAAAGCGTTAAAGAAAACACTTTTTACCTACCTCTTTTAAAGGTACTGTAGTGTGTTGATGGTGGCCAGATGCCAAAAGCCACTCACTCACTGCCCTCCACAAACTGGACAGAGGAGAGAAAATTTAACAAATGGTTCATGGGTTCAGATAAGGACCAGGACAGAGATTGCTCATCAAATACCAACAAGGCAAAACAGGCTCTACTTGGAGACATAAAGTTAATTTAATAATAATAAAATCAGAGCAGGATATTGAGAAGTAAAATAAGCCCTTATAAACACCTTCCTCCCTTCTCAGCTCTACCCCCTACCCCAGCAGTGCAGGGGGACAGGAAAGGGGGTTGTGGTCAGTCCATCACCCGTGGCTTCTCCTGCTGCTCAAGGAGAGGAGTCATTCCCCTGCTGCACCGTGGGGTGGCACAGGAGACAGTTCTCTGTGAACCTCTCCAACGTGAGCTCATCTCAGGAGCAGCAGCTCCCTGTGACCTGCTGCCATGTGAGTCCATGCCATGGGGAACAGTCCTCCCCACACTGCTGCGGTGTGGGTCACTCCTCCTTGGGTGCAGTCCTTCAAGGACAGGCAGCTCCAGCCTGGGAGCAGGGCCCTCTCCACGGGTCTCCCACAGGATCACAGCCTCCTCCCAGGCATCCACGTGCTCTGGCCTGGGGCTCCTGCACGGGCTGTGGTGGATCCCTGCATCCCCATGGCCTCCATGGGCTGCAGGGCCACAGCTGCTCCACGGCCTGAGGGGAATCTCGGCCCCAGGCCTGGAGCACCTCCTGCCCCTCCTGTGCTGCCCGTGGTGTCTGCAGGGCTGCCCCTCTCACCTTCTCACTGTGCTCTTCTCTGGCCGTAGTTACAGCTGTGCAACCACTTCTTGTTTATTGTCCTTTGTTAATCTGCTACCACAGAGGTGTTACCACCATTTCTAATCGGCCTGGCCTTGCCCAGCAGCACATCCATCTCTGGAGTCACCAGGGATTGGCTGTGCCAGACATGGTGAAAGATTCTGGCAGCATCTCACAAAAGCCAACCTTGCAGCGCCCCCTGCTACAAAAAAACAGGCCATGCAAACCCAATACAGATGCATTTTAAGTATGCTTACAGGGAGACATCTCTCCGTATGTAGAGAGCTATATCCTTTTCAAAGTAATTTTTTGACTAAAATAATGAAGTTATTAAGCTTTAATAATGAAGTATTTCCTTCACTTTTTGTTTTCTTTCAAAATGTTACCAGAAATTTAAAGCACTGGCAGTAAATTTGGGATCACACTTTCACCCTTGTTCCAGCCTCCTCAGGCATGACAAAGGGACAGTTTTGGAAGGAATATGACCATACCAGAACGGTCAAAAAAATTTCTCCAGCCCACATCTTTGCATTGGGGGAATGTTAAGAATGGACTGTGTTTACAAAGGCTCCTGTACCACAGAGTTCCCAGGCAGTGCTGAAGGCTGGGCAAGCTGAAGAATAAGCAAATTGCTGAGCACTAGCTTCTCCTCTTGTGCTCACATACTTGGGTATTATTAGTCTCTGTGTGAGGATTTCTAAAGGGAGTAAACCCACTGATTTTTAACATCAAAACATCTGTGTTTTTTCAGTGTTATAAACCAGCAAAGGCACTAGACTGGAAAATTTCAACTGGTTTGAAAGTTGAATATGTTGTATTTTAAGCTTAAAAATAATCACAGAAAGGTACTGGGTATCTGGTATTGTTTCTGCATTTATATCAAAAGTTTTGTTCTTGGCTGTTAGAACTAATAATGACATGAAATAGTGAAGGTGGTTCTTTGTTGTTATTTTAAAGATTGCTTTGTGTTAAGAAGAGTAGAAGGCCCTAAGAAGACAACCTCAAAGAACTCTGAGCATGATTGTCCATGGAGTACATCAGGATCAAGTATAGCCAGTAACTGGGATCCGTCCTGCTTTACAAGTTCTCCTGGGGTATCCCACAGCACAGCATCTCCATCTGGGAATCAGAATCAGAGCCTGTTAACACCTCCACCCTATGATAACAATTGTGCTGAAATTTCTGGGTACTTTGGTCAAAACACATCTTTAACTCCAAGTGTACATCCAGGAGGACATACTCCACCAGCTTCCTTAATGCAGCCAAGAATGGTTCCAGCTTGCAATGGAATTGACAGGTTTATGCCTCGTACAACTCACCTTCAAGAACGTAAGAGGAAAAGAGAAGAAGGTAACAAGTTTTCCCTCATTGGAACAAGCGAGGACAGTACTGAAGTTGTTATTGGTCCACAACTACCAGAAATACCTAAAGTGGATATGGACGATGAGTCTTTGAATACTTCAGCTACATTAATTCGAAATAAACTGAAAGAGGTATGGGTTCCTAAAGTTCTGATAGTTCAAACATAGGTGCTTGTTATATATAAAAATAGTGACTGTCTGATTGTTTTATTCAGCATTTACTCATTATCTGCCACTTAAAGCTAGTGCTCTTACTATTTAACTTTTCCACAGTCTAGAATATTGCAGGTATGCTCCAGACCTCTTACATTACACTTGAGAAAGTGTAAATGTCAGTGCATGTTCTTACATGATTTTTCATAAACCACTTTTATTTTCTACACATGTAAAGGCATGATAATTTTGCAGGCAGTCCTGCTGACTCCAGTGTGCTACTTGTATCTGGTTTCTGAAAGGAAAATAATGGAAGTCAGAGCTCAATGTAATTTTGCTCCAATGTTTCTTATGCCATTAAGAGCTGTACAGAATCATTAATTCCATGCTGGGAAGGATGTGTTAAGCTATGTATCCTTTTATGGAGGATATTAATCAATTAGCAGGTCAGACCTTCCTGCTGGAACATATCACTTACAGTAAGATATGAAAAAGCTCCCTTGACTAACTAGATTGATTTGAAAGTGCGTATCTTACAAATATGCACTCTTTGTATTAAATACCTGTCTAAAATACATGTCAAAATGCATGTGTCTGCTTTCCCTTCATTTCCTGAAATACCTGAGTTTATAAAGCACATCAAACCTTACTCAAAAACACCTGTTAGGAAGAAGGGAGATGACACATGGGATACTATATCACTGACTATCTGAAATCAGTTTGTGTAGTTAAATACAAAAATGGTAGTGCTGAATCTTCTAAGTTTCACCTCTCTTGTGTTTAATGCTGCCTTTTAGTATTACTTTCTTCCTCTAGTTAGCAGGAAAATTCCACACAAGTGTGATGATAGTAATAAATGGCTCCCAATACTCAAATCTTAGAGATACAGCCTTACTCTGAAATGAGCATTAAAAAAGTAATGGTTACAGGTTACTAAATTTTTTTCCCCTCCAATTTAGGTAGCAGATTCAGTTTCAACGTCTGTGGAAAAGCCAGAGAGCAGCTCAGCCAAACCAGTTGTAAAGCAGAGAAGAAGAATATAGATACTGCTGGCAGCATCTTCCAATAGTCCTTTTGTAAAGAATATAGTTTAAAATATGTATTTTTTATGTAAAAAATAAAACTTTCTTTATATTGCATTTCCCAGTGATTCCCTATTTAAAATGGTGTTATTCCAATGGCTTGGAATGAAGAAACTATTATACTGTATTATTGCTGCAGTGTTGTCCTGTGTACCTCATATTGTTACATATTTTATAACTCACAGAAGAACTCTGTTTAGGTAGAGTTATAGAAGTAAATTCATTTATTTGACAACTTTAACAGCAAAGGAATACTGAAGCTTAGGAACAACTTGAAATACGACTTTTTACTAGATCACGAAGAATGGTGAAGATGAAGACCCCTTTTAACAGTATTCAGCAATGGAGTTACAACTTGGAGTTATTATTTAGGAATTTCTCGGAAAATTTTCTGTTCAAATGACATAATACTCTGTTAAAAAAAAAAAAAAAGTTAATTTTCAGTTAACTAAAAGATTTCTATTTAGTCCAAACAAAAAGGTACTGAACTGAAATATGTATGCAGCGAAGACTTGCTTTTTAGCTTAGAAAAAGTAAATTCATAGCATGAATGGTGTCATCACTGGCAGACCAGCCAGAACATTCAAAGTTCTAGCTGAAGGAGAAATTAAAATTTTAACTGCTCAGCGGTAGGGGTATGTCACCAAGGAATGATCTGGCATGGAGGGCAAGAAGGCCCAGCTGCAGAATGTGATAAACTGGATGAAAACAGGAATGCTAGAGACTGGGATGACAGTGTACAGGACTGAAATTTCCCTTAGTGATGAGATTAATATCTGCAGTACTGTGTTGCAACAACCCTGGAGTGGGAGCGCTCAGGGGCCACCTTTGGATAGCAGAACTGGCACTGAGAGGATGAAGCCAACAGTGGCCTAAGATACCCTGACATTCACAGGATTGGTGCAAGTGTCTGTAAGGAAATGGCTTGTGCCATTTTTTTTTTTTTAAACTCAAGGTTAAGGTACCTTTATGTCTGGCAAACATGGTCCAAAGGCTTCTAAGAGAAGGTTTTCATCTGTGACTGCTTTTTCAAAGTCCGTAAAAGAAAGCTTGCCATCATGATCATAGTCCTGCAAAAGGAAGGGAACACTTCAGCAAAGGATTATTACTTGTAGTTTTGTTTAACAGATATTTAAAGAACATGGATTCTATTTTTAGTTAGATTTCCAAATTGGAGGTCATCAGTTTATTCTCAGGAAAGATTAGTGTGACTTGCCTCTACCTAAGGTAAAAAGGGTAGGATTGAAAAATTGAAAAGATGGGCTTAAATAAAAGGAGTTGGGATGTAAGACCTGGTTTGAAGTGAAAATTTTTGACCACCACCATGGAAGGGGAGAGTATATATCTTGCTTTGATTAAAATATTGACAGTCTCCAGCTGCTCTGATATTCTGGATTAAGCACTGTAAGACAAGCTTCACATTAATAACCTTGAGTTTAGTATTCTAATAGAATGCATACAAATAAATTGGATAAAGACATTTGATGATAGGTTGGTAAAACATAAATGTACTTAAAAATGAAACTACTGCAGATGCCTGTACTGATGGAATAAATGCAGCTTACACTTTTGAGTTTTCCACTTCTGACTGGGCTTTTGCTTTGACTGGGCATGCACAGATGTATATGCATATACACACATGCTAGTTTATACATAAAGTTTATAGTACATTCACATACTAAATTAAGGATTTCATATGAGAATACTGGACTGGGACTCATTAGATCTGGATTATATTTCTGGCTTTCCTCAGGAGACTTGCAGAATCCCACTGTAAATAAGATACTTATTTTGTTACCTCTTAGAAAGGTTTAAAGTATCAGTTAGTGAATGTTTGAAAGACCCTCAAGTATCACGATAAGTTAAGTACTTGCCATTTTCTTCAGTGCTATCTCTACCAAGTCCTTAACTCCCTCATCAGGCTCTTCATCTGCTGGTTGTATGAGAAGGCTCTGTTTCAGCATTTGAAACATTTCCTCTTTTGAAATGTATCCATCACCATTCAGGTCATAAACGGCAAAACAGTCTTTTGAAATACAAATAAATTTCAAATTGATTACAAACTAGAATCACATACCATTCAAGCTGCTACCTGTAGACAGAAAATCTGAGCTGTACATTATCAGTTGAGCCAAGTTTATCATATATATGCTGAAACACTCCTGGCAAACACTTGTGACAGACAGCACTGCATCACAAAGCATTAGTATCCTCTATGGTGCTCACAGCAGGAATGCATATTTTACTGTCTGTGGTTGTACTGACACACTGAATTACAACCTGGGCACACATCCTAATGCTGTGACACCCCTGACCACTTCCAGATGAATTTATGTAATGCAGTAGGGATTGCTAATGCTGCAGCCTAGGAACTCCTTTTTCTATTGTTTTTTGGTTCTTTTTTCACTCTACATGCCCTATTTTTTTCCCCTGCTGCTTAAAATTCTAGAGTTCTTGCCATTTTTTCTTCTCCATCTTTCTCTATCATTACTGTGGAGGCTCATTACCATCTTACAGTTTGTCCATCTGTGTTTCCAACCTGAAGAATTGCTGGAGCTAATGCAACTGCTGCTGTATCCCCACTGTGCCAGTAAATGAATGTTGGCACTGGTCTTGCTTGGCTTGAGACTGTTAATTAGCCAAAACCATGCTAGAGATTCATCTGCTTCTTTCTAATTTTGTGTCTGAATACAAAAACATGTATTTTGTTTAAAGTGTATGCTGCAGAATAAACTTCAGTTTAAATGCAAGATTTTGTAAGCAACAAAAAAGGTGGTGGCTGTGGTAACAGCAGTTTACACAGAAAAAAAACTTTCTCAGAGAAACCATTTCAGAACTCAGTTTCATTGCATTAAACAACACAGAAGAAAAATTTTCATTTAACAAATACTTTATAAGAGTAACTACTAAATTATAACAAAAGCAATGTGTTATTTGTTATGAATTCAATCATTACTACTAAATATTAGCATACAGATCAATCTTACATTTCATCTTCTCTTCCAGTGTCCCTCGAAGTAACACTGCTAAGCCTTCCACCCATTCCTCCACAGTGATGGAGCCAGTGTTGTCTTTATCAAAAGTGCTGAACACTAGGAAGTGTATTAGACACATTTCAAATTTATATGATAGAGAAACACAAAAAAAGCAATGTTTTCTTAAATTCAGTAAAATTGCGAATTATCTTTCTTCTTAAGATGTTTGTCTGCTTTCACCAAGGTAAGATTACCATTCTTGACTCTAAGATGTAACAATGAAAGGGATTCTGCCCCTCAGTTTACTGTCTTACACTCCAGAATCCTGCCTGGTAAGGTTTTGTCTGATCTGTTGCCTTCCTGACTGAAACAACTACAGAAACTATGCTTCCATGTAGATATAAAGCAAATAAAGCAATAACCCTTAAAATGGAATTTTTATTTATTTATAATTCTGCATACAGATTGAGATTGAAATTACTAGGTTTTGTCTTGGAAAATCTTGGACACAGTAATCCTAGAAACAATATATATTAAATCTACAAAGAAAAATAACCTCTTTTCTGTCATGTAACAAAATATTTTTATTTTCCCTTCCCTAAGCAACTTTCAATCTCACAGCTTCACTATTCATACAAGCTGTAATACAGTAATTCATAATCAAGGAGTTGAAAGCATCCACTAACATCTGTAATAATTTGTATTTTCAAATATTAATTAGTAAGTTGGCTGAAGGAACATCTCTCCATGCAGAGCCAAACATTTTTGACTTAGAAGACAATAGGTTTTGCGAACTGAAATCACACCCTTTGCATGTAAGCATTAAAATAATTTTTAAGAATGTGTAAGGTAATGTGAGGTATCTTCCACGACACACTTGATTTGCTGAACAAAATTGCAACAAGTTTTTATTTTATGGCATGTAAGTAGCTCTCCTGCTTGAGACATGGAGAAAGTTGAACCAAGGGGTGGCTCTTGGCAGCCTGAGACTGAAAGAAGAGCAGACTCATGCCTGCTCTGCATACTCCTCTAGACACCTCTATATCAGAGATCATTCCTTCAGCTTTCACAGTGACTGCAAACATGTCCCTTGTTACCAACCTGTGAAATCACTGTATCTTCGAGGGGTTGTTTGGCTCATTACTCTGCCCTCCTTGTACTATCTGCCCAGGCCCTTCAGAGCTGTTCACAGAGCCCCTATTCCCAGAGTTACCCACTGTATCAGAATGCCTTCCTGGCACTTCCAGGCCTGAGCTAGAGTTGCCGCCCAGCAGTGCCCGCAGCTCCCGTGGAAGCACCGGAGAAAAGAGGAAAGTGACGCTGCCCTCTTCCATCACCACACTACAGAGACTGAGAGAGAAACAGCCACAGGGCAGCACCACGGCCTCTGGCTGCTGTGGTTCGAGCTAGAGCGTGAGCTCTCCAGATCTAAGGGAAAACTGTAACGCATAAAGAAAGAAAAAATGCCATTTTCTCAACAGCTCCCCTGCTGTCCTGGCCGGGACCACACGGCGCTGTTTGGTACGGACACTCGCCGGGTCGGCAGCGTCACCCCAGCCCCTTCAGGGCGCTCAGAGCTGCGTGCCCAGCTCACCTCGGTCCAGCACCACGTCATCCGTCATGCCAAAGGCGTTGTACAGGGTGTCTCGGAACACCGTGCGGTCGAAGCCGGCCCCAGCAAACTGGTTGATGGCTTTGGCCACCAGCGTGTCGAAGAGCTTGACCAGACATTCCACTTCGCTTTTGGTAACTGCCCGGTCCAAACACAAGCAAACACAGGCTGTAAGTTAAGCTGGCAAAACAGGCCAGGGCCATGACACCAATACCACCCCCGGCCCCAAGCGCTGTTCCTAAGGGGGCGCCGGTGAAGTGCCTCCCATGGGAGGCGAACGGGGCCACGCGGGATGAGCAGGGGAACAACGGGGGGCGGCCGGGCGGCAGCGGCGCGGCCCCTGCAGCCCGGGGGGGACTCACAGTGCTTGGCAGAGCGAGTCAGCGAGTCCACCAGGAGCTTTCTCCCCTTCCTGCTCATGGCGGCCGGGAGCCGCTCCCGCCGTCGCTGCCCTGGCAACGCGGGGGGGCCGCGGCCTGGCGGTGCCGCGGGGCCGCACGGGCGGGCCGGACAGAAGCACACACAGGCAGAACAGATATCGTGTTAACACGCATTCAAAAAAACTGCAGTCGTAAAAAATAAAATAACTGCATTTTAAAAATGTTTGTGGGGAAAAAAAGAGCTAAAAGTTACAACAGAAAAGAGTACTTGTTCATCTGCTGTCAGAAGGCACAAATATATTAAACCACTCTTATTCTGACATTGCTCGTTTTCTACTTTGTCCCTCTGCTGAAACTTGGAACACGGGTGTAGGTGCCACCCCAAACCCCCATCACCATCTCATGACCTCGGTGTGGGCACATCGGGAAAGCTGAAAGGCTGAGACCAGGCTCCACCTTTCCTTCAGGAAAAAGGGCATGCAAGAGCAGACATTTGTTAATGTATTGCAAACTGAAGCAGCTCCCTTTCAGTACTAAAGCAGCTTTGTTGAGAACTGACAAAGCCCATAAGCCCCTTAAGCAGCTACACCCCTTCCCAAGCATGACAGCAGCACTCCAATCCTACAGCTGAGCACAACAGACAATTACAGTCACACAATTAAAATTCCAAACCAGCTTAGGTATTTGGAAGACTGGGTCTCATTTCCATTTTTATTTCTTTCTGTGGCAGGTGGTTGAGTAAAAGTCAAATAAGATATCACATAGGACAGAGCATTTATGCTATGGTTCATTACAGGTTCTTTTACCAAAACTGCAACACCACAACTTAAAAAGAAAACAACCCCAACAAAACTTAACACAAACCCCAAATCAAACCCCTCTGTTCACTGCATATCACCTTTATTTTAACCTCACTGACAAGAGTGTCTAGAATTGGTAACATCAAGCCCAAGAGTATAAAATAGTTGATGAAAATATTACTATTGTTTAGATGCACATTGCTGCAACTCAATGGTTGTATTCTCCCAAGAACTTGAAGACAATTTCTCTTTACAATGGCAATATGAAATTACCTTTCTCCCACAGATTTTAGTTATGGTTTGCAGACTAATAATCAATGTCTTGAAAGTCCTGAAATTCTTGGCAACACAACATTTGAAACATCCGTATGCAATAGAGGTAAGTTCTAAGTTAGCACCTGTGCAATGGAAAAAAGGGGTAGATCAAAAATACAATCTATATTTGACTACCTGGGATGGATGGGCATTTGTTAAAGGCTAACAGAAGGTCCAGCAATCAGTATTTCAATGGAAGATGTAGTGAGAATTTAATGTAAACTAAAATCAAATGGTTGCTCATGTTTTCTTGTGGGCACATTTAATTAAAAAAAGCTTTTTTTTCAGTTATCTAAAGCAACTAAACTAAAGTAAAACAGCTTTATGAGTTAGGTCAACATTCTGTAGCCCTCAAGTACAAAAATATAAATACAAACTGTTTAAACAGTATCTTTAATGAGATTCTGGCAGTAGTTTTTTTATCTAACAAGACACATCACATAACAGATCTGCCACTGAACTTGCTCAGAGTAAAATCAGCTTCAATATGAAGCTGTTAAGGTATCAAAACCTTGCTTTTTACATGCTAAATAACTTCAGCAAGTGTGCACTTAAACACAGCAATGAACTTAACTATAACTAAATACATACATGAAAATCTTCATGTGAAACGTAATTCATAGAACTGGTTACAACAAATGATAACCTGCATTTTGTTAATTTAAAAATGGTACAAATCATGCAAAACAATTCTAAAGATAATGCAAAGAAAGCTACCAGTGTTTGCAAGAAGTTTTCAATTAAACCAAAATTACATTAAATGAAATGCGCATATTTACTAGCAAAGGTCTATCACTATTTTGAAAAAGCAGAGGTAAAATCTTCAGGTTTTGACTGTCAGTTATACTGCAAAATGTCATTGCTCTTGCTTAATGCAGAAGCACATGCTTGGAAGCTCAAAACTGCTCATTCAGAAAAGTCTGCTGGCAATAGCTCTAGCTTCCCAGGAATGCAGAGATGCATGGATTAAAAGTAGCAAAGATTTGCGAGAATCAAAGGCAAAAGGCACCCTATTCAGGTAGCCAAAATGGTAGCATTCCCTTTCTCATAAGCATGGAGACGGTAATGGGGCAGATGATACACATTTCTACAAAGGCAGCCTTTTAAATGTTATCATTAATTTTCCATTAGCAGACACCAGCTTGTAGTTTATGCATAATGTTAACCTGCAGGATGAACTTGGGATTTAATTTGTCCTGATTTACAAATAAAGACTTTTACTAATGCTTTAAAAGACTATTTTTACTATCTAAAAGGTTTAACTCTTATTTTCCAATATTTTACACCTCAGGTGGCCTACCATCTCATATTGTCTCAAACATCTAACACTGCTTACTGGAATCTTATCAAAGTTGTACCTCGTGTATTAAGCAGCAGGCAATAACAACGGCCTTTCCCAGCACAGCTGCATCTGGCTGGCTACTGAAAGATTAGGAACATTTCTAAAACACAGGAAAACTCATGCAGTTTGGTAAAGTTTGCTGTCATTTCACAGTTTAAGTTTCCTTTAGTCATTGCACTTCTGTTGATAGTCTCCGGTTGTTTTAAAATATTATTCTGAATCTGAATTTGAACCAGCAGTCTTCTTTTTCTTCTTTTTACCATGTTTCTTGTGCTTCTTTCTCTTTTTTGTTTTATCCTAAAAAGAAACAAAAAAACCCCAAAAAACCAAAGTTATTGTATAATAAAATTGTTGTCTATTACATTCTGCTAATGCAAAATGAGAGCCCAGAAAGGATATCTTTTGAAAGACATTTCAAAAGAGATTTCTACAGAAGCCTATTGAGAAATCAGAAAAAGAAATACTTTACTTGGCAATTTGCACTATTATGAGCAGTCTTCAGTTTAAATTTATCTCCACCATGGTATGGCTATTTTACACCCCTGATCACTGTCACTATGACATTTCCTAATATTTTAAATTATTTTCAGAACATTAGATTACTGAGAAAGTAATAAGGAAGTGCTGACCAGTAGTGACAGATTTGGGAATAACTAGGATCTTTACAGCTTTTAAAGTAAGCACTTAAATTCACTGTGTAAAATTAAACAGCTCAACTACACTTGGCTAGACTATCACGTGTACCTTGTTTAACATAAAACAATTATGATCTCAGCTGTATATATACATACAATCAAATTAACCCTACTGGACTCAGTCCTAAAGGTAGTACTCTGATCACTGTAATACAGAAGCTCAGAGATGCAATCTTGTCTTTTTGAAAGCAGAATTTCAACTGAAATTCTCAAATAGGTGTGGTATTGCATAAATTAAACAATCAGTATTAAAGCTTTGTTTTATACATATTCCTTACACATGCAAATATTTTATGAAAAAGACCATAAGCAATCACTAGAAATGATATGGCAAATGGTTCATATGAGTCTGAAAAAACAAGCAAGTTCCATGGAGAAATGTGTACTGAGTATCACTGATAATCCTATGCCTGTATTCTAGGTGACTAATGCAGACCTTCGGTTTGCCCTACCTCATGTGGACAACTGAGATGCCTGGTAAGGAACACTGCTGCTGACAGGGGAGACAAATACAAAGACATCTCAGGTGGGCGTTTAGGATCCCAAACCCACTGTACTCCTCACTGAGGAACCTCAGGTACATGTGGTAAATCTGGATTCCACATAAATCACTGCTGAACCTTCCTCTCACTTTCACCAAGAGATACAAAGAAAAAAATATTGAGAAAAGTAGCAGGTTGCTGACAGCTTTTTATCTGGTTGGGAGAAGAGTTATAATGGCACAGATGCTGCAGCAATTTTGTCCTAAGGCCCTTTCCATGGTGGCAGAGAAGGCTTAGCAAGGAATTACACACAATGCTAATGAAGGAAAAGCCCTGATGTCTGTGTGGCAAACTGCTCCCCTACTTGATACCACACAGGTATTAGTAGTTCTAGGACACTAATACAGAATAAAATATGTTCTACAGTGTTAAATTTGTATAAATCTCAAATCACATATAGGCAAAAGAGTGACAAATTCTTCTTTAATTCAACTATTGAAAAAGTGACTTCAGCAAGTAAATAGAGAAACTTAATTTAGATGTAACAGTAGACTACTGCTATGAAACATTTGTATTAGTGAAAAATGTGAAACTGGAAATTAACCAAGTACAGAGTATTATATCCTAAAACTACAGTATGAGTAAGAGGGATACTTGCAGTTTTCTCTTTTTCCTCATTGCTTTTCTTCTTTTTTGCTTGCACCTAAAGAAAATGAAACCAAATGTAGTATCCATAAAAAGTTGATTCTCAAGAAAATTAATTCAAAATTACTTGCAGGTGATAGAAGCTAGACTAAACAATCCTTAAAAGTTTATTTTAAAAGGAAAAATACAAACAACTTTGAGTGCACTGCACTCTTCGATTCACTTGTACATTGCTGAACAGTTTCAACAATGTATTAAATCTAAGCTAATGATTGATTGATTCACTCATGAATCACTAAGGTACAAGCACTGTAACATCTGAAACTGAGGATTCACACTGACCTCTTCTGTCTGATCCGATTCAGACACAGATTCTGACGATAAAGGTCCATCACCACGATCTGCTTTCTTCCTTTTCCTGTGGTGATTTTTACCTTCCTACACAAAGTAATACATTTGTGAGTAAAGTCAGATCTTTCACATTTTATAAAATTTCTGCTTAAAATTTAAGACTGAAATATCACTTCTAAGTTGTGAAGTATTTTAAAATATTATTGACATTAAACTAATTCCATCATCATCATCAAATTACCCTACCAAACTGTTACGATCAACTTTTAGTGAAAATAATAATTTCCTGTATATTCCTTTTTCTTGTTACCAAGATACAGCAACTGTCTAAAAGCGAGAGGAATAATAACATTCTCTTCTTTTAAATAACACATGGAGGAGTAAGTATTGGAAAATAAAATATTTCACCACTTTAAAGTAACTAGTAACTGAAGGTGTCTCAATATATACATACAAACACTTTAGTTTCAGACTCTTGCTTTGTTCATGAAAGAAAAATCTCCCTCTGCATTCGTGTTGAACCAGAACAAGCTGTTCCTGCCAGCTGTACTTTCAACATATCATATTTCACTCTAGTGCATTTAAAAGACAGGTTTTTTAAAATCCTGATGCTGTGTAAGATTGTTCTGATGAGATCCTTTTCTGCTCCCTGCACTTCCTTTGCTGTAGACAAGGCAATGTGTTCCTAGGACTGAAGGTACTTTCTCTCAATCAGTTTCTAAGACAAGAAACTTCTGAAAAGATCTCATGACCAAGTACAGGATGCAGCCCATCTGACACATGGGGGATCTGCAGGTAGGGGAAGAAAGACCTCTAGTCCCCAAGTACCCTTTGCTTCCAAAGGATGTGTGAAAGTAGGACTACAACAAGGGACAGTGGTAGATACTTGGTCTTCAAAGAGAAGCCATTCATAAAGATGACATGGGAAATGGACACAGAAGCAGGAGCAAGGGGGGAAAAATCAGTACATTTGCCTTAGGCAATGGAGAGTTTGTACATCAACATCAATACTACTGACCAGAGCAGGAGAGGCCAACATGATAAGAAAGGTAACTGGAGAGAAAGACTAGGGTGGACTCTGAAAGCATTTTTAGTTTACATATCCACAATGTATGAACAACTAAAATTTAAGTCAATTAGATTGTTTATGTTAAAGATAATGGATGAGTGTACAAAATGGCGTGGTGGTGGGCAGGAGAGAGGATTTTCATGCTTAGAGAAATGACAGAATAAGGTGATTTTCCTTAAGCTAATATATTTTTCTCCCCAGTTCTTCAAAGCTGTCAGAAGTATCTATAATTATGACTACATTTAGATAAAGAGATCCTCTGCTCATGTTTTTTAATTTACAGTAGCAAGTCAATAACCTACCAAGTGTGCCACTGAAAATATCACCACACACATTTTCAGCTCAATGTAACAGCTAAAGGTAAGCCCCAAAACACTAGGGATGCAGCTGAACTGCTGTAGCAGATTAGATACAGTTTTTATTTACCTTTGTAACAAGAACAGATCCAGTGGTTTTCACTACAATAATTATTAAACCAGGAGCTGAATCCAACTAAACCTCTTTAAAAATTCAAACTGGGTGCACTGAATACCTTTTGACTGTGTGGGTTTGGAGAGAAAATTTCCACAGATGTAAAGTGAGGCATTCAATATTAAAAAAAGAAATATCCATTATGTATGCAACATGCAGTTCTGATCAAAGGATTCAAAGAATAAAAATACCTTCTCTTTTTCACAGTCCTCCTTTGACCTCTTCTTTTTTGTGCTATCCTAAACAGAAAGGAAAACAAATCACAACAAAATCATGTCATGGAAAAGGAAGAAATCTCCAAGTAATCTGACCTATAGTCTTTTTATGTCTGTTGAAGGTAATTCTTCAAGATTTTCCTTTCTACCTTGCAGTAGAAAGAAGACTGAAGAAGAAAGCTGTAATTTTGATGCAGCTGCTAATCTCCTGATCCAGCAGCATGAGAAGGTTTGTATGGAATGAGGTGACAGCATCTTTGCAGGACACTTAGAGAAATCTCTGGGAAGGATACCAGCTATCACTGCTGTAACCATGTATAACATGTAACAGTTGGGAATCTTTCTTCGTTATTCATGTGCGTCTCTGCTGATCAGACCAGGTTAAGCAGATGTTTTCCCAGAGTTTTTTGCAGTAAGGGTATCTCTGGGTCCCTTTATGTAGCAGAAGTTTTTAACCTCCCGTTAGCACAAATCCATTCAGGTGTCTGCACATAGTCATTCATTACAATTTACATACCACCAAATGAGGTACTGCAGTGAAAGCCTGTGATAAAGTCTACACAGAGAATCTTAAAAACTCACTGTATTATTAATACTTAAGCAAGAAGTACAGTAACTATACACTGTAAGACAGAAAAATACTAACATAACAGAACAAGCTGCCTTGTGTATCTTCACTTTTTTGTTCATTTGGTAAGCCCACGTGTTTACATTGCTATACTTCAGAAAAGGAAAAAGACAACTTCAATTTAATATGCATTTGGGAAAGGCTCAGCTGTCCAACAGGAAACTACTCAAATATTTAGAAAGGCAATGTTCTGGCCACTGCTATCCAGCAATACCTGCATTTTCAGATATGGTGAATTGAATATTCAGAAGACATTTTAAGTATTAATGAAGTATAAAAACTAATTATTAGAGCAACAAAAAAGCTGCATATGTCTGGATTCAGAAAAATGGCTACAAATTGCTGGAATTAAAGCACGTTCATTTTTTAAAGATCCAATTACTTCCACTAGGCATGTGGCCAGTGGAGGCAGATTCCACACTGCAACACTGTGGAAGATACAAATGCAGCTCAGGCCCTGTGAGAATACATGGCTTTAAATGTGGAAGATGAAAACCATATTAATATGTTAAAGTCAGAAATCTTTATGGTTTTGCAACACCAACCAAGAAAACTTTCCAAGAGCAACATATCTGCATATTTACCTTGCTGTCTGACTCAGACTCTGAAGTTGTGCTTGCTGAAGATTTCCGTGAGGAGCGATACTTCTTCTTCCTTCTTTTCTTCCCTTGCTTTTTATCCTATCCATAAATATTGTAAAAAAAGAAGGAAAAACACAAACTTGAATTTATTCTCACTAGAATTAAAGATTTACATTAAATGTAAAGAAAAGGAAACATCAAATTCCTACATGTTACAATGTTCTCATGAGGAATAAAGTACACTACAATTGATTCTTTTATTGGAGGACCTCTATAACTCTTCTGCATTGAAAAAACATAAACTGGTGAAAAATCCAGGTTCTCTAGATTCTGTTTATTATTTAGATGTATGCTATAGGATCTGATTATCTGTAACAGAGATTTTTGCTAGAAAGTAAAAATGGTATTTTTGCATTTTTATGATTAGATAGGGGACTCTATTAGAAAAAAAATTCAGTGTTAAAATGGATCCAGTTTACAAGCCAGGATGCCAAAATCTGTAGTGTTTATACAGAAACTATTAACTAGATACAAATGTCTAAAATTCATGACTTTATTATATCCAGCAAATTAATAAAAACTAAATAGTTTTATCCAAACCAGCCCCTCAAAATATTCTAAAACATATTATCAAAATCTGTGTTAAATAAACCTCATGAACAAAGCATGACAGATTCCAGTAGGTTAGCTCTTACCTCATCTTCTGAATCAGATGAACTGCTGGAAGAATCAGAGCTTGATGAAGAAGAGGAAGATGAAGACAACTTGACCAAATACAACAAAAAGTGAAGCTTGTGAGATGCAGCATTTTGTCTGGCAAATACTCAAAAGCCTATTCAAACACTCCCTTTAAAATGTCTTCATTTTCAAAGCATAAGAATACAATTTTACTTCTGAGAAGCTGGTCTTAGATATATTTTTCTTAAATAAACTTCTAAACCACTTCTAATGGTTTTCTTTTAATAATATTTATTTAATGCTCTTTTCCTCCCTTTAATTTTCCTTGTACCACATATATGCAAACCCTTTCTAAATAAAAGTTAATTTATCATCTAAAATCAAAATTACAGCTATACTTTCTCTTTCCAGGAGAACTTAAATGACAAACAGGTACAACCCCAAAGCAGAAAAGCTCCGAAAACTGAAAATTTTGCTCACCCTATTAGATTTCTTCTTTTCTTTTTTCTTTTTCTTAAAAATAGAACAAAACAAATTACATTAGCATAATTTTCTTTTGGCATGCATTTAGGTTTATTAACTTTGATGCTGGCTTTTAAAATGTATTCACAAAATTCTTGTTGGCAGCATTGATGATAAATCCAGTTCCAAACACAGAAAGTATACAACTGAAAACAACTTACCTCTTTTTTTTTGGAGGAGCTCTCATTTCCACCCAGTAATTTCTCCCTGTGTTTTTCCAGCTCTTTCCTCCAATTCTGAAAACAAAACAGAAACAGTAACACGAGGGTCATTCCTGAGCAGTATTTTTTAAGCTCACCTCTACCTGACATTATAATTTTAACAAAACCCATTTCTTAACTAAAAGAAAATAAACAATATATAATTTTAACTAAAGCTGTGTAATACAATTGATTTTACAGAAGATTATTATTTAGCAAATACAGTCTTAATGATAATGTTAATGTTCAAGTTATTTGGCTTTAAGAGATTGCCATTTATCTTGAAGGTCATCAATTATGGTATTTTTGCTTTTCTATCACAGTCTTCTTGCTAGAGCACTTTAGAAAACTAGGGTACCTTACCAGAAAAACTGTGATTTTATCTTAGTCTAAAAATCACCTGAAACAAAACTTCAAGACAACTTCTCCTGGCCCTTCTTCAACATAGGTGTCTCTTTTGTGTATTCTGGACCTTGTTGGTGTCAGCAATATTACTACACACATCTTCATAGAAACACTCTTATTTTGTTAGGCCAAGCACACCAAATGAATGAATAAAAATCTCCTCTCATTCCTCCTTTTCAATTCCCCACCTGGTCTCTAGGTTTACCTAAAATGTCCTCTTAAAGAGCTCTGAAATATCCAACCTGCCCCCATGAAACTTAAAGGCTGCTAGGTTCAATCTCACTGTCAGACAAATCATGTGCCCCCTTCTCTACCATTCTGATCCTCACAATGCAGCTGTATTGGTACTGTATTGGCAAAACAATGATGATCCACATGTTGTGCTGAGGGGACAGAAATATCAGGAGTCAAATAACCTGTGCAATGCAGGATGATACACAGATCCCCACATCAGCACACTGAGAATTAGCTGAACGGAGCTGCTGAGGGACATGGCAGATGAGCCAGGAAGCAGTGCTGTGTGTGATGTGCTTCCATGGACCAAGGCAGCATCTGTGGGCTGTGCACTTTGATATACCAAGTACCCTGAGCTCTCTGACAGGTCTCTCACAACAGCCCGTGCCTCATTATTTTGAAGACTGTGCTAGTGTTACATTTTAAATAGAAATGTCCAACAACTGTCAGTAAAATACAACACCTCATTCAGAGACTTGTGATGTTTTCAGGCATTCAGAGATTTGTTCTTAGGAGCTTCAGGAATAACTCATGGCCATTTCACGATTACCTGCATCCCTTCCTACCCTGCTACCATACTCAAAGTTTGGTAGCTTGATGCATGCCAATTTCACTTATTTCACATTAAGCAAAGATAAAATCAGGTAAGGAATATTATAGAATACTAAACCGAACTCACCCAGCTAAAACTCAGAGCACAAAACAACTGATCCTCTCAGAACAGCACCCCATGGCTCTCCACATTCTGGTACAACTTTCAAGCAAAAAGGTACAACAAGAGTACTATGGGTACTATGCCCTCCCAATAACAGAGGAGCATAATCTACTCCAACCAGAAACTTACACGCAATGATAAAGATTACTGAAGCTTATCTCAAGATACCAGGACCCAAGAAGGAACAGAAACAAAATAAATTCATTGTATACTAATTTCTCCCTTGTATACAACAGGAGTTACATGTGAAACTTTCTAATACAGCGCTGATCTTCAGTAGGTAAAGAACATAAACATCAGAACAGCTGCATTTATATCAGGAAACCAGCACATGCTGTAATCAGCTTAGGATGAGAGAAAAACAAGTGCTTCATAGTCCTATCTGACTGAAAGCCATTCTTTGTGCTTTCTCCCATAATAATATTACATGTATATTCCTTGCCAAAGACATCTGTTTCCAGTAATGCACTTTTTTTCACTTTACTTGGATTCCGTGACCTTAACAAGTGAATATTAGAACAGCAGACTTTGATTTATCATACCTGAAAATGCACTGTTTAATTTATTGATTTAAGCACATGCATTTGTATAAATGCATTTACATTTGTGACAAGGTCAGATTTGATTCACAGCAATCTAAAAAATGTTTTATATAGGCTTTTTCTCCAAACTGAAAGTAGCTCTTCACTGGTTAAATTGTAAACTCAACATAAATGAAACAAAATAGTTACTCATTAAAAGTTCAAGTGAAGTGAAATATTATGGCTAATTGATATTGTAAATGGTAATAGAAGTAGCTTGTTAGATTAAAAGAATCATGTATTAACAGCTAATAACACTACCAACCTCATTCATCTTTTCTTCAAACTCAGCCAAAGCCCTGGATCCTTTCTTTTTCTTTTCTAGTTGCTCTTTCACTTCTTCCCTGTATGAAAAGGATGACAGATCACAATTTTACAATGAAAAATACCTTTGTCAATGTCTAACTTTTCTGTAGTTTTTTTTTTTTTAAGTTTAGCCTTGGTTGAACTTCCAAGAGAAGAATGAAAGCATCTTAGATGTTACACATATGGTAACCTAACCCTAATAACTTAAGTACGGTTGTTAAATCCCTCCAAAAGATCTAAAGCTAACTTTGCAATTAGGTAAATTGTTCTCTAATGTCTCATGAGGGTAGGGAAAGGGATTGAACATAAAGTAAGTTGTTGATAATATCTCCACGTGATGGTTTTGTTGGGTAGGGTAAACGGGATTCTAAGAAGATACTAGCAAAATGGTTCTTTTAGAGATTAATTTGTTTACAAATTAAATATATCTACAAGGTTTAGGTATTACAATTTGAGCAAGAGCTAAAATGATATTTTCCTCTTCAGAGGAACTGTTGCCAAAAAAATACAGACTGATGAGAAATATACATTTCAAAATGAGGTAAGCACCAGTGACATTTTAGTAAGAGAGAACAAATCTTTTGCTGAAGAAGTCAAAAAGGCAGACAGGCGGTGCCACTTACCATGTTGGTCTTGGCCTGTTCAAGTAGTCCTGTATTGTTGGTCCTGAATTTGGGGCAGGACCTCGTGCCCTGGCCATAGCTATGGGATTCATATAAGCCTTGAAATACAAAAAAGAAATACCAAATTCATCAGTTACACTATGATACCAAAATATCTTGTTTGTTCTTCACATAAACTTTTTATCACTCCCTGAAAAAATAATTCTGACTTGTTTCTAAGAATATAGAAGATTTAGCTAAACTAAGTTTATTCAGTCTGGCAGAAAGACTCAGGTGAGTGCTTTCAGTTGTAGTCATACTGTGGCAGAAAGAACTGATCCACAAAAAGACCAACAATGTTCCTTCCAACAATTCCCTTCCTTAAGCAATGATTTTGTAAACGAGAATAGTACCGTGTTTTCTGAAATATTCTTCCTTGGGATATAGAAAATGTAATTAAATTTCAGCTCTCCCCCTCTGAGTCCACTGATCCTATGCCTTTAAAGTTCTGTTCAAAATTGCTGACAGGAGTCACTAAATTCTGCATAAAATTTCTTGCACCAAAACAAGCAAGCAGTGGTACTTTGCTACAATTATACATGTAACAAAATGCTGTGACTTAGGGCTATTTAAAGGAGGAAAAACTCACAAAACCCAAACATACATAATCCCAATGTTATGAGGTATTCCATCTTTCAAACCTATGCATCCTCTTTGTGTTACAAAAGATTAAATTAAAATTTGCAATTCATAATCCACCTCACGAGTTAATGGAAAAACTCTTCTATATTTTTTTTATGCCAGCAATATTTTTTTCATGTGAAAAGGAGGTACATATACCCCCTTATCTCATTTATTTTATCACTGCGTCATCCCAACACTTTACTTCTGCAGAACATAACACACACTGTTCTTACTGTTCAGTTTGGAGACGAGGAAAAAGATCAAACATCCAAAAAGAAGACTTGCTTTGGTTGCCTAATCTGAGACAATTTTTAAGAGTACATTTTGTAGATCCAAAGCAAAGATCTGGCCATCTGTGTAGCTCCCACATGTCCAACGCTGCTTTTTATCAGGCATTCAGAAACCACCATGCACCGTAAGTGAGCATTTGTGAAAGCTGTCAGAAGCAGCAGCTGCTGCCTCCCCTCCTGTTGCTCCCACTGCAGAAGCAGTGACCACAGCAGTGCTGGGTTTCTGGACTGCAAGCAGGCTGGTGGCCTTCAGCTCCTGGGGACACATTTGGTCCTGGAAGAGGCACTCCAGGCTCTGCCTGGGATGAGGAATCTGGCTGGAAGAAGCGCTGCCCACACAAGTTTAGCTCAGATTCACCAGCTGGACCACTCTGAAGCAATCCAAGAGCTCTTTCAAGCAGAGCATTTTGAGACTCAAGTTGACTTTCCAACTCTAAGGGGACATTTACTGCCACTTCTTGGGGCTTTGCTTTGTTGCTTTAATTCACACAAAAAGGCTAACTAACATGGCAAATAAACAAGGAGGTGTGCCAATTGAAACAAGTAGCAGATGGAAGTATGCACTCAAGTAGATATCTCACATGTGTTACAACATTTTGGCATTCACATGACAAATCTAAAAATGAATAGTTGAGTTCAGCTTTGAGTGGAAAAGGAGCTCCTTTAGGAATGCAGGACAACGCTATCTGAACTGTTTTCACTAAAGAAAGTGAAAGTTTCAATGCATTAAATCCACTAGAAACTTGGGTTACTCCAGTGAGCAAACTGACTTTTGGTTACCATTCAAAAATTTGTATCTGAAAGCTCTTCTTATGCAATTATTTAAAAACAAAAAAAAGAAAAGGGGTCTCTTGCTGCTCTTAAATGAAAATAAGCTACTTTCCTACCTGAGCTAACAAGTCATGAACACCTCACCACTTCCCAACAAAACTCTTTACCTGTTGAAGAAGCTACAGCTATCAAATGCTTATTTTCTACTTGCCCAAACTGCCCCTGGATAACTGGCTAGGAAGCATCCTCCTTTCATTGGCTTTAACTTTACCACAGCAAGTACTTAATGACTGTGTACTGCTCTATATTCCAGGCTTAGGAAATTTATGTCTTAAGACATGTTCTTATAATTTCAACCAGGTTTGTTTATGAAGAATTACTTCACCAATAAACATTTCTGAAAAGTATTTACACTACTTTGCCAAACTTCATGTCACCAGACAAAAGGAGCATGGAAATGCACCCTCAATAAAGAAAGTGATTGTCTGCACATTCATTTTCTTCTTTTGGTAGTTTGCTCAGGCAGGTATTAATCAAGGTATTTGCTGTATAGATTCCTTGCTCATGAGAAGTGTAAGGCACCTTCTGTCAGGCAGGGCTCTCTGGGCAAGCAATACTATTGCTGCCTTGCAAGTACCCTGCAGATGTGCAAAAAACATGTTTATTTTCCATCTCCAGAAAGTCAAAAACAATGGTGTATTTAAGCAGGGACATGGCACAGAATAACAGTAGAAATCTCTATGATCATACACGAGGAGCAAAGGGTCCTGTATTATAACCTGTCTGTGCTATGTATTATGCCAAGATGGCATAATAAATCTTATACAGGGACATAAAGATTTGCTGGCATTGGCAGGTACACCCCAGCTGTCCCATTAAAAGAAAATTAAGAATAAATAAATACCTGAAAACCCTACAGGACATTTCAACCACAGAACCAGTCTTGAAGTCTAATACACTGTCAGCTTTTAGTAGACTCAGATTTCTTTTGATAGGTCAACAAAGCAATAAAAGGGACTTTGCCATCTATCTAAATGGTATCTGAGTCCTTCAAATCTATTACTATACTATTCCACCACGGTTTGCAGTGTGAATGGTTCTGACTATGAACTCATAGCATATACAAGAAAGAAACAGAGAAAGGGAAATAATTAAAGTATTATGATTTGTGTTTAGTCTTAAAATTCAGCAGCATACAATGTTTAAGTGGTTACGAGTAAAAGGTGAAAGGCTAACTGGTACAAAAACATTTAAAGAAAAGTAGGAGGAAGGATGAATGTGTTTCAGTTGTGCACGAGCTCAGGCTCTGCAGTCAGGTGTGTAGAAGCATTTTGTGCCCGCTGCGTAAAGCTCAATTTCAGATCTCTCAGGTACAGCTGAACGCCAAGTTTAAGGAAATGCGGCTTAGCTAGAATCAGAGCTACTTCAAAGACTGCATCAACTCCCATTGGGAACATTTTATTTTTGTACGGACCAGGCCAGCATCTTAACCACCTTTCCTCGACAGATCACAAAGCAGGCGTCAGTCACGATGCTGCAGGATTTGACAAGGCAATCAGAGGTCCTGCCAGGGAGCCTCCAACACGTGCCGAGGGAGGGACAACCCACCCACACGGGGCTCCGGCAGGTCCCGGGGGGCCGGGCCGGGCGGGCCGAGGCGCAGGGCACGGCCCGCCTTTGTCGCCCCAGGCGCGGCCGGACCCCGGTCCCGGCCCTCGGCAGCCTCCGGCCCGCCGCGCGCCGCGAGCGGCGATGGCGGCGGGCACACAGCGCCGCCTGCCGGGGCCGCGCGGCTCCGCTCCGCCCCGCTCCGCCCAGAGCGGCCCCGGCAGCGCGGGGACCGGGAAGGGCAGGGCCGGGAAGGGCAGGGCAGGGCAGGGCAGTGTTACTGCAGGACTTCGGGTGGGGCGGTGGGGAGACACGGAATCACAGTATGGGACAGACACACAGTATGGGAAGGGCCACAGTGGGTCCTCTGGCCCAACCTCCCTCATTAAGCAGGGTCGTCTTAGAGCACATGACAGAGGATTGTGTCCAGGTTCTTGAATATCTCCAAAGAGGGAGACTCCACACACCCTCTCTGGACAATCTGTTCCAGCGCTCGGTCACCTGCATAGGAAATTTCTTGCTCATATTCAGGAGAAACTTCCTGTGCATCAGCTTCTGTCCGTTCCCTCTTGTCCTATTGCTTGGAACCACTGAGGAGAGCCTGGATTCATCCTCTTGGCACCCCCATTTCAGATATTTATACACATTAATGGGGTCCCCTCTCAGTATCTCCTTGAGGCTGAATAGGTCCAGCTCGCTCAGCCTTTTCTCCTAAGAGAGATGCTCTTTGTGGCCCTTCGCTGGAGCCGCTCCAGGAGCTCCACGTCTCCCGTCTGCCGAGGAGCAGCCTTGGAAGGAGGAGCAGGGGCTGGCCCTGAGGGGAGCCCTGAGATGTAAACGCTCACTTGTGTCCTGGGGCTCTCGTCTGGAATCTGCCTCCCAGGAGAGGGCAGGATTTCGCAGTGAGAGGTTTGTCTCCTCTTGATCCATCTGGTGGTCAGTCACAGAGGGAACCGCAGCGTTCGCTTCTCCTTTTGCCTTCGGTAGAAGCACAGACTGAGGTATTATGAAACAGCAGCCTATCCTGACATAGAATTAGACCCTATTTCGGCGGGAGGGGGAGATAAGAAAAAGAGAGGGGAAAAAAAAGGTGTGTACTCATCCCTTGTTAGCCATCTACACTGCAAAATAAAGCGTTGTAATATCGGCAGGGTTAATAGTACATGAGGTTAATGGAAGTGCTAAGACAAGCCCGGGAGTTATTGGGATCTATTAACTCAGAATTTCAAATGTCCTTTTCTCAAAGCATTACCATTAAAAATTACAGCATATTAGTCACAGCTTTGTAAAAATGGAGAAAGGTAATCACATGTTAATACGTTAATCATAGCAAGCACAAATGAGTTTTGTTACTGAAATAGCTTTGCTGTCTTCATACTTGGGAAGAGCTGGAAAAATTGGTGAGCCCACAGGAATTTGTGATACCAAATTGCTTAGTAAAACCAAGAGCAGCCTGTGAGGAACTAGAAGAAAACTAAGAAAGTGACTATACTAGATTTGCAAGTAAAATTTGTTCAGTTGCAAATTAAATTTAGTGCTTAAAATTGCAAGATAGTGCAAAAGGGAAATTTTATTCCTCAGAAAACAGCTGGTCTGTTCTAAAACAAGGATGGCTACTTTGGAAATACACCAGGCAGAAGTTCTCCCTGAGCTGCCTTGCAACACTGGAGAAATACATTGAAAGCTAAAGAAATAAATTGCATTAAAATACATACAAAATGAGATTAGGAGTACTATTAAGTCTATTATAATATCCTTTTTGTGATGCATGGAGAAGTCCTTGCCCCAAATGCATGTTCAGATTTGGACCATTCTGGAGTTACCCCCGTTTCAGGTGGCTGCCCCATGGCACTGCACACGTGTCCCCAGTGCTGTGGCAGCCCTGGGAGGCTCAAGGGTGGCCCAAGTTGGAGCAGAGCTGTCTGTGTGTCGTGTCCCCGTGCTGTGTCCCCAGAGCTGTGTGTCCCCATGCTGTCTGTGTCCCCAGAGCTGTCTGTGTGTCCCCGTGCTGGCACAGCTGTGGGGCTCCGGGGGCTTCGGCTCAGCTGAAGCAGCAGAGGTAATGCCCGGGCTGTGTCAAATCTGCCCAGACAGAATGACTCTTCAGAAATGTTTTGACCAAAGTTGAGCTAAAAGTGTTTATTCATGCCACGCTTTGTGCTGCGAGGCTTTGAGCCTGGTGCCTGGAAATAGAACGACAGGAAAGGAGGGGTGCAGGGTCCCTCCCTATGCAGGCACTGGGGAGGAGGGAGTCCTCTGCTAGGCACTCCACAGTATTTTAATTAGACCCCAATTAGCTTTTCCTCCCTGGGCTAGGCACTCCACAGTATTTTAATTAGACTGGGAATTTAATTCAAGCTGGGAAGGCTTGAAAGTCTAGCCAGACAAGCCAGATTTCTAAAAATGGATGAAAATACTTAGGGAAAGGACTTCTGTGTGCTAGGAGACTAAAAGATGACCTTGTTTATCAAAGGGATGGGAGGGAGGTGGAGGAGCAACACAACTGATGAGTTCAAAATGAGAATTCATACAGATAATGTAAAAATCTTACTTTCCTTTTTCAGCAAATACCAGGCAAATGATAGACAAAGACAATACATTTAAAATTATTTTTAAGTTAACATTTTTTTCTGTGGTGCTATCAGATGTGATACCTAGTGACATTAGATGATTTTGAGGCAGAGTGAAATAACTTATATGTGGGTAATGGGAAAAGTAACATTTGTGCTTTTTCCCACCTTCGAATACTTTCCTTCCTTATTATTTTGCTTAGAGGATTTTTTTTTTTTACTATAATTTTCTTTTCCATAATTGGGTCTTAGGAACTCACCTTCTCACAGATGAAGGCCAGGAAGAAAATTTGCATGTGAAGAATTTGTTCCATAATTGTTAATAGACTGTTGGATTTTCTTCTGTGGCGTCTTGCTGTGAGCACTATCAGTGATGAAGCACCAGACAGTATCCAAATGCCTATAGAAGCTTTTATGTGATGCTATGTATTTCCCTTATTTTCCCCTTTTTTCCCCACAATTAGCTATGGCTAATGTAGACATTTGTGACTCTGGCCTCACTGCAGTTCACATTGTGTCTGTCCCCGGCTGGACTTCTGCTCATAATCTTATAATGTGCTTAAAGACTAATTTGGAGAGTCACATAATGTAAAGGTAGCTTTTTATTTGTCTGTGTTGTGCCTGCTGTTTATGTAACTGATGCTTGTAAAAGACTTCCATAGTTCCTTCAGGTTTCTAAGGGCAGCACAAAGTTTTGATTCTAAGTTGAAAATCCGTTGATTAGCTTTGCAGTCATTTCTGTCCCTGTGTCAGCTTTCATCCAGAAGCTGTCATCTCATTGAATGCTTCAGCTGATAGTTTTTAGATTCCTGGATCTCGTGGCTCATTGGAGGCCGCATTAGTAGAAGATACTTGTATCCTGCTCTGAAGAGAACTTAATGAATGTCACAATCAGCTGAAGCTGTATTTGAGGTATTTTGATGAGGATTTTTTGGTTGAAGTAAAACCAGAAAAAATGCAGCTTGTTTTGGAGCATGATAAGTCATTTTGTGTTTGACTCAAAACATCTACTTTTATAATATCTATATACCCAGAAGTGTTACTAGTCATATTTATAGCTGTGTTGATTTGGCACAGACTGGTTTTTGGTGGGAAGGGCCACTGAAGTGGCTTCTCTGAGAAGCTGCTAGAAGCTTCCACTATGTCTGAGAGTCAGTCTGTGATGGCACTGAAGATGGACATGCTGCTGGCCCAATTAGAGAGGCTGGTAACGCCTCTGTGATGACATATTTAAGAAGAAAATCAAAACAGGGCTGGGTAGTTTTTTCCCAGGGGTGGTGAAGTCTGCTGCTGGGGCCATCTCAGGGTGGCCCACAGTGAGCCCTGCCTGCCTGGTCACCCCTAGCCAGCTGTGCTGCAGACAGAAGGGCACAAAGGGAGACCTCAAATGGCACCAGTGCTGTGGCAGGGCTGCCTGGCTGGCAGTGAAAACATAGTGAGGAACTCTCTGGCACGGACCTGGGTGAGATCGACCTCTCAGAGCTGCAGGATGCTGCAGGAATCTTTCAACTGGTGGAACTTGTTGACAATGGTACCTACAGGCAGCAGTTGTTCTTCTAGTCAGAGAAGACGAGGAAGTGAGGACATGTGAGGGAAAACAACATGGCAGCACCAAGGTCAGTGGGGAAAGAAGGGCAGGAGGTGCTCCAAGTGCCGGAGCTGAGATTCCTCTGCAGGCCATGGTGAGGACCATGGTGACACAGGCTGTCCCCCTGCATCCCAGGAGGTCCATGGAGGATGCAGAAATCCACTCAGCCCATGAGAAAAGCACTCACACCGGAGTGGGTGGACGCCAGAGAAAGGTGTGATCCAGTGGGAGACTCGAATGGAGACGGCGCCCCTGCTTCCAGAGATAGAGAGAGAGGGCTCTTGCTTCCAAACTAGAACAGCCTACCCTTAGAGGACTGCACCCTGTGGATGTGTGACCCATGCCACAAGTTTCAAAAAGACTGTTTGTCTGTGGGAAGGACTCACAGTTTTGGGAAGACTGCTGCTTGTGAGAATGAAGCCATGCTGGAGATGTTCATGCAGAAATGTCTCCCATGGTGATGCCTTAAGTTTTAGCTTTCATGTTTTCCAGATTCTATACTGCCTTAGTATATAATTCTGAACTTCATATAATGTGTTAAAAAGTTTGCTTCCAAACTAGAACAGCCTACCCTTAGAGGACTGCACCCTGTGGATGTGTGACCCATGCCACAAGTTTCAAAAAGACTGTTTGTCTGTGGGAAGGACTCACATTGCAACAGTTTTAGGAAGACTGCTGCTTGTGAGACTGAAGCCATGCTGGAGATGTTCATGGAGAACTGTCTCCCATGGTGATGCCTTAAGTTTTAGCTTTCATGTTTTCCAGATTCTATACTGCCTTAGTATATAATTCTGAACTTCATATAATGTGTTAAAAAGTTCTCTTTACAGTTTATTTGGACAAAACAATACTTTTCTAGCCCAAGAACCAAGGACACTGTTGCAGCTTCAGTCCTAAAAAGTATAAACAACAGCAAATTGAGCAGTCTAGGAGGATGGTACTTCGTAACTTGAAGCTGTAATTGGACAATTAACCCCAATATGTAAATGGACCAAAACTTACAAAAGTGTGAAAACGTGTGATCCATCATCCACCTTGAGTGTAGCCTTGGATGGACACTTGTACTGCCCAAGTTGTATCCTCTGAAGGCCTTTTTAATAAATACCTACTTTATTCCTTTAACACTGTCTAGCCTCTGTTCTAGGCAGCCTCTCAAGGCATCAGCAGGAGGGACCCGATGGCACAGCAGAGGAAAGGCTTCTCTCCCTGAGTGAACAGAAAAAGATCTCTGGTGACAAACTGACAAAATCCCCCGGGCCCTGTCTCCCTGTGCTGTCCGTGGGAAGGAGGGAGGGATGGGGGAGAAAAAAGGTGGTTTAAAGGCTTATTTTGCTTCTCATTATCATCCTCTGATTCTGTTAATAATAAATCTACCTTATACCTTGAAATATGAACCTGTTTTGCCCTTGGAGTGTTTTCTCCCAGTCATTATCTCAACTCATGAACCCTGAGTCAATTTTTTTCCCTCTCCTCTGCCCAACTGTAGCAGAAGAGGGTAAGCAAACAGCTTTCGTGGGTGCCTGGCATTTGGCCAGTGTCAAACCATGACAATAACCAATCAAGAAAAAACAGTCAATCGATAAAGTGTGCTCAGCTCTTTAAAAGATGAAGATGAAAATAGCTGAATCTTAAGGAATACAAAAATACCATGCATATTTAGCACAACATTTGGATCAAGTAACGTTTGGGAAAAATAGTGCATTTCATGGACAAATGAGAGCCATTATAGCTGAATTAAAGCACAGTTTCCCTAGACCAAAACAAATATTTCAGTAAAAAGCAGATCACTGCTAAATCATACAGCAACCCCGGCAACTGCAGCAATGTTTTGCTTTTGAAAGAAAAAATAAACTCTTAGATTATAATTTTTTAAAATGGAATTCATTGTAGGTAAGCAAAATACCTAGGAAGGAGTAATTGTGATAAAATGGGGTAGATTTTTATAAAATTGGTATATAGTGCTGGAAAGGGTGTGCATGTGCTTATGTTTCTGTGTCCGGTTGTGGTGTGTTTGTTGATTTTCTAGAATACACAGGGTGTTGAGAAAAACACTTGGAAACATAAAAACTAGAAACCAACACTGCTAATTTTCTGTATTTAATATACAATACTTACTGCATTTGTATTCATTTTACATTTTTTAGATAAAAGAAAAATATAACTAGAAGGGTGAAGCAGTTTTAAATACAAAACTAATTTTTTGCCTTTTTACTTTTCAATAGTTTGGGAACTATAGAGAACTAGACACTGTGAAAATTTTTATTATATTGATTTTCATACTGAACCCTCAGCACCCAACAATAAATACACATCTTTGCTTTTCTTGCACTGCCAGCAGCAAAACGTTCAGTTCCAAAGGACTGTAATTCTGATATAATACATTATTGATAACTTTCTGTGTGCCTTAATTTAATTCTGCTGTATTGACACATTAGTTTTGCAGTCAACCATCTTTACAAACTTGTAAAAGCTAAAGAATATGTTAATACGGTAAGGTGCATGCTCCGATGAACTTCAATGCAGTCAACATAAAGTAGCCCCAGCTGAGGGTGTTCTTAAAGCAGAAAGCCCCATAGGGTGAAATTTGGGACACAGAACAGGCATGCAGTTAGATCAAAGGGCTTTGTTTGAAAGCTTGCAAAGGGAGCTCTAAAGTTTCCAAAGTGTCTGTGTTACTTCCCAGCCATTCTGTACAGCAGAAATATACTTTTTCCCAATGCATATATGGTAATCAGCAGCTGTGCAAGAAGAGGAGAGAGTCTGCAAGATTTCCTGTACAGCAATGGTGCAAGACTTCTACATACCACAGTTCACATGCTGTAGCCCCTTGATGTCATATTGATGACTAAAAGGTAAACCAGTATATTTGACTAACAATTCAAGAAATCGCTCTTACATTTTTCTGTACCTCTGCAGGTGATACTGTATTTCACACATAGGTGATTTAAATGCTGAATGCAAAGAATGTAAAGAACACTGACTAGTAACTATTAAGCACACAGAATAAAAAAAAATGATGCACCTTTAAAAGAAACAGTAACACACGCACCTTTTCATGTTTGTACCCTGATTAAAAGAACATAATGAATTTCAAGTATGAAATGATACAGTGAAATCATGTCCTGTGAATAGATATCAATGGTAGTCTAGGTAGTACAGTTTGCACTGTATAACTTTCCATCTTGCAAAACAGAATCCTACTGCATATGTAGGTAAAGTGACTTGAAATGCTAAAACCTGACATGCCAACTGTTGCACTGATATAGACTGATACAATGCTGTAGAAGTCAACAGGACTATGCTGATTTTCACCAGCTGAATATATGCCCTAAGGTGAATGAAGAAATATCTTCCAAACTGCTTTGCATGCTTTCCTTGAATTACCAAATCCTAGACAACTCCAGAGCAAAATGATATTTTGTGACAAGGTGGAAAAAGAGAGAAAAGAAATAATCAAAACAGCACAGAGGCCATTTTAACTTTCTGATTTTTTTTTTTTAATGAGAAATGAAGGTACTGAGAGAGATTTTGATTTGCTAATGCACGTTGGTCTGGTGTAATATCAATTAATAAAATTACTCTGGATGTGTCTCAGAAGCTGTTGTCACTGTTCATAGTATACTGTAAACCTGAAACCACAAGTTTAATAATGCCTTTTGAGAACATAACTTATCTTGAAGATTCTTAAACCAGTATCTCATGAGAGTTACAAACAGGCTTAACTTTATATGACTTCTGTTAACTTCAGTGGGATTTGTCACATGTAAGATAGGCACACATGGAGCAGCAAGAACTGAATCTTATTTCTGATACATTTCTGTACCAGCATCCTGCTTTTCTCCATATATCCCAATGCCACTAAGAAATGCAATTCTGACCTTTTATATAAAAAAAGCAATGAACAGAAATTTTTAGAGAAATAATGTAACTAGAGTTAAGATTTTTATCACACATTACAATTTATAAAGTATTCTTGTTGATTTACTTAAGCTTAAGTATCTTTATATAGACCTGAGCTGCCTGACACTGAAATTTGCAGACTTACAAGGCCAAATTCTCGGTTTAACTGTAGTCAGTGGAATTACAACAAGAGTAAATCATGCTAAATAATTTTAAATACTTTGAATCTCCAACCTTAATTCATGCAATTGTCCATGCACAAAAAAACACCCAAACAAACCAGCACCTATATTTGCTGCCTCTATGCTTTTGTTTAGACAGCAATCTTACTTCAAGCCCAGATAGGCAACTTTATCACTGCAGAAAACTTTCTTCAGTTACAAGATGCTGCGCAAACTTGACCCCTGACTTAAGCATCTGGAATCAACAGATACCTGCTGGGCCTTCTACAAACAAACTAAAGCCAAAGGCAGCCTATGTAATGTTTTCTAATTTTAGTTTTTCAGACAACATCTCCCCACTATGTGTAAAATTAGCTCTACAATAGCATTTCAAAGAAATCTGGTTATTCCTTTACATATTAAAACAAACAAAAATTCTGTAAAGCATAAAAATTGCTAAATCTGAACACATATACTACTCTAATTGCAAAACTCAATGCACGGTATGACACTTATTTATGATTTTTTCAGACTGATCTATCTACCTGCCTCTCTAAGAAGCTAGCTTCACTTCAACAACCAAAATGTATACTAAATGCAAATAAACAATAAAGCAGCAAGACTCAACACATTTTTTTGCAACTACCCTTTCACAGGACTAATGTGTTTTCATACAAAATAATATACTAAATCATAATAACAATAATTTAGAATAACATCAAATAACTTGAAGATAAATGTGTCCACATTTTCAATAAACACAGACCCTATTTACTGGTGTCGTGGTGCTGTTATTAACCATGTGTCCTCACAATTACAGTCAGTTCCTAAAGGAAAGCCTTTTTCTGCAAATACTCTTTGTGAGCAACTACACTCACATGAGTAAGCCCCCTCTGCTCTGCTCAGTTGAGGTATAGTATTCATGTCTTTGCAGATTTAGGCCTTTGACTGAAGAGTATCAAGTTAGTGAGGAAGTACAAATACACACTGTAACACAGAAAGTAGAAGACAGACATACAGACGAAAGCACCCTGTGATGCATTTGGGCGTTATAATATAAACATCACTTCCAAAGTATACAGTTCCAACTTGTAACACAGCATTTTGAAGGTGTAATTTCTCTTTAACTAGAGCATTCAAAGACATTATATTTTTAAAGCTGTTCAAAGTAATGCAGCAAAATATTGTATTAACAATACAATTCATATGAGATTCAAGGGCAGATATAGACCACTTAAATGAATTGGAATGAAATGGACCATAAATACATTAATCTGAATGCTTGTAAAGAATTTATAAGGAAATTAAAGACTGCAAGGAACAAATCAATGTTCATCTGCGGTCTTGGTTTCAGTGCCAAAATGATACAGCATTGTGCAGAAAACAGATTCTATTGGAAAAATAAATGGCATCTTCATATTTTCCCTATCTTAAGTGTTTTAAAATCTGTTTCTTGCCCTAGCAGAAGGGACTGCCTTGCCTATGAATGGTGCCTGGCTAAGAGTCCTTGAGACTCTTTCAGTCCATGTGTCAACTGGAACTGGCTCTCACTTCTTACTGAAAAGCACCATCATAATGTAAACTTTGTTTGCTCACATTGCTGTGACTCCAAATGGGCTGTAGGAAGGGAGTTTAAACTCCTGGCAAAGAGATTTTGAACACTATGGAGAATGACAGGTTTTTAACAGCGCTTAATGAAAGGCAGATGCCGTGGATGTTGAATTCTGTTTGTTGGAACTAAACAACTTCACTCTCATGACCAGTGACAGGACTCAAAGTTAAGCTGGGGAGGGTTTAAGTTGGATATCAAAAAGAGGTTTTTCACCCAGAGGGTGACTGGGTACTGGAACAGACTCCCCAGGGAAGTGGTCACAGCACCAAGCCTGGTTCAGAGAGAGTTCAAGAGACATTTGGACAACACTCTTAGGCCCATGGTGTGATTCTTGGAGTTGGACTCAATGATCCTGACAGGTCCCTTCCAACTCAGCATTATGATTCCCTTAATATTGACAACCACAGTGATCAAGATTTTCCAACTGCTGGCCTTCTCTCTTTTTGAAATGGTAAACTATAAGGTAATGCTTTTCTTTTCAATTTACTACACACAACAGAAAGGGGAATGGCAGTGGAGAGGTGAAATAAATCAAATCAAAACAAAACAGAGCTGGAACGCCACAGGGTTGCTACACATCTAAGAGAAAAAACCTCTAATCTCATGATACTGCACTCATGATTATGTTCTGATAGATAACTTCAGTTCAAAATGTGCATGGCAACCAATACTTTCACACAAGCACATCCCCCCTGAGCTTACATAAGCCACCTTCTACAGCCTCACATCCACAAACGTCTTCCCAGCATCCAATTTCTGAAGTACATTTTGTTATAGGTGCAACCTACGGTTACAGCCATCTTTCTTAAAAGGGACTCAAAGTCCCTGCAAGAAATCATGGTGGGTTTTGGCCTTGCTAGAAAAACACTTATTTAACTAGCATGCTGCAGAGTCAGGCTACATTTTAATCCCACTTTGGTGGATTATTCTCTATCACAGATGAAAGATGATTGTTTGATATACATATAATCTACCCAGAATACAACATTTTGTCTTTTCCCACAGAATGCCCACAATTCAGTATCGTCCCTTTTGTGTAGTGGGAGTTTCCTTAGGGGAGTTCTTATATCACTGCTGTTTAAAATGCAAAAAGTAGAAGTCAACTGTCATAGAAACAGTAAACATACTATCCCCTTAAGATCCAGGGAAGACTTTTCCTCAGGAGACTATTTTGTTGTTTAAGGTCTCTTTGTGCCTAGTACTTGTGGCAGAGCTCTGTACTTTACACTGCCACAGCCAAAAGGGAAGGAATGAGCTTGCATGAACACAACCTATCCCGAGAGCTGGGGACTGTTTCACAGTTGCTCCACCCAATGCTGGGAGGAATTCTCTTCCTGGGAATAGTGATCTTGGGGAAGGTGAGGGGAAGCAGGGTAAGCAGGCACTTGGAGGCTGGCACTTCTAGTCTTGTATCCATCAAAAGCTTCTGTATAAGAGGAGCATCATTGTGTGTTTTTGTACAAATGTGCATCACAGACAGTTGTTCAGGGATCTTCTGTACTTAGTCAATGATCTTCGGAATCCAAAATTGGTTTTGCTGATCAACTGAACATTATGTTCAATATAATCTATTCCAGCTCATTGCTTTGCTTGAATGAAAAAGTGTGAAAGTAGCACACATTTTGCCATATTCTACTGTACTACTTCCCTGCTTCTAATGAGAAGCAAGGAAAAACTAGAGTACAAATCACTGGCTGGCCAAGACTGGAAGCTTGGAGTCACAAGGCAGTAACTGAGCTCACAGCTACTTCAGTGGTAGTGAAAGCACCATCAGGGTCAAATACAAATGAGAGGTAATTGCTGCTGCAGTGAGAGGAAACAGGAAAGCTGGAAAACTGCTGAGGAATGGACTCCTCAAGGCTTCCTTCACAGTGTCACAGAAGGATGATCTGGCATAAGGAAAGGACTGCTTGAATGGCTGAGTGGTCTACCAGTATATGTATTTAACAAGAGCCAGAGAACGACTGTGGAGAATTAGAGGTTTCCCATCCCTGGAACTGTGAAGTTTGTCTCTGTGCCAAGCCCAGTTGTTCATGCTTAATGGAAGGACCAAAATTAGTCACTCTGTGCCAGCACTTACCCTGCCACCCATGCACACAGACTGAACACAACAAAGTGTCATGCAGGCTTCCTATTCTGCATTTTTGGAGCTGGCATAATAATAGTTAACAGTAGCTCTCCAGTTGGCAGAGCAGCTCAGAAAGCTCATTCCTAGTCTACAACGTACAAAAAGTCTTTTCTTTTCCCACGGCAGATGATTTTGCATTATTATTTACACTGGGTGTCAGACACACTTGCTAAGCCCTCAGACTTGCTCCTGTAAGATGGTGAACCACCTGAACTGATGCAGCAAAACTTGTATGTGGATAGCCTCATCAAAATCCAAGTGTACAAAACCATGCCATTTTGGATGACCAAAGGATTTTCACTCTGCAGCAGGAGTCAACTTCTAATGCAGAACACTTCACACTAATAGACACTGTCAGTGGTTCTCCTGTGGCAGAGCTGTACATTCTCCAGTGTCTGCAGCTGAACTACAGGCACTGTCTCTGTGGACAGCTTAATCTGCTGTCAAGCTCCCTCACAAGACTTTTTTTTATATCTACCCAGAAAAAGCTCTAGCTTATGCAAAATGAAAAAAATAAAGCTGTTGCTATGTTGAAGAAGTGCACTGTAACTCACGACTTGAGTTGGCATAAGTATCTGAAACCAAAATCCCGTTCATGAGTCTTGCTTTATCATCTTGTATGACAGGAGAAAACAAAACAACTGGAACAAAGTCTTTCCCTTATGTTTATATTATATTTATAAATAACTCTTCCATGTAGTCAAACTCACTTGCCAACTCTCCTGCTCTCTGCCCGTTTTTTTCTCTTTCCATCACATCATGATGTTCTTCCTTCACCTAGCTACTCAAAATCAATCCTACCATAAAAGAAATAGGGTTTTACTTTTTTTTTTAAAGGCTGAGAATTAGCATAACATGATGCACATGTGAAACATGGAATAAAATGAAGGGCTCCATATCACTGAACATTGATTTCAAACCCTTAAGAGTAATTGTACAAAGGAATTTGTCAGTCGGTGAAAATTCATTTTCCATTCAGTGGCAGAGACTGTCCCCTGTCTGGATTTAACATGAGCATGTCAATGTGAGCAAGTATCCATGTAAACACTACAAAATGTAGTTTCTTCAGGCATGTGGATGTATTTGCAGAAAGTAAATAGTGTGAATGAGAATTTGGCTTGCTCAAAAATGGACAGTGAGCTTGAGAGCTTTACAACACATCCTTGTAGGCACCAAAGTAAATCACAAGTTTAACATGATGTGTTTTTCCATCTCCTTTCAAACAGTACAGGTTGCTTTAGTGCAAATGAACATTTAAGTGGTAGTTCAAATAAAGTCATACTTGGATGCTTTTCTTCTATAAAACCCTATCAACTTTGCAAAGTCAGTGAAAAAGTATCAGTTTCAATGTGTATTTAATACACATTGCTTGCATTTACATCTCTCACAGTTTCTTAAAAATCTCCTTTCTAATCTTTACCAAGTGTCAGCTGTTTGTGGGCACCTTTATTTTTTTTTTTCTTCTTTTTCAAAGAAGGTAGTATATTTTGTCTGGCCCTTTCTGGAAACAAAAATAATCTGCTCTACCACAACCACCAACAATCAAAATACAATAGTAGAAGTTCTTTTTACTTTCTCTAGCCTTGCAAAAGTCTCATTAACATTGGGCTGGATAAAACCCATCAATATATCCCAGAACAGACAAAATATGTAATGTGAAGGTGAAAAGACCATATGGTTAAGGAGTTTTGATTTATCTTTGCTGTTTTGCACAGTCTTTTGATGAAAGCTGGAAAACTGAATATTGCAGAAGCTTCCACAGGACTTTTAACTCAAAGACAATTTTCTACTAACTTTACTAACAGCAGCCTCGGGTTTTTCTGCCCAGAAAGCAAAAGGCTCATCTAAGAATGGTGCTGGTTAATTTTAGTTTCTGATGAGTACATGAAGAACTGATGGTATCTACTCAGCCTGGAAAAATCACTTTTGAGAACAAGCTCCCACTTGATTCAGTTCTGTTTGGGTGCCTATCACTGAATTAAAAACATACACATAATTTTTCAGGAATACTTTTTAATGGAAAAATGTATGAGTTTCAAGATTTTGAGTGTTACAGCTAAAGTAATGATTTTCAGCTGGTTTCTCAAAGAGTCTAATGAGCCATTTTTCATATTATTTGTGCACACTACTCTTAAGTGGTCTTTATGGTTCTTACATTGTATATGTATTGCAGATCAGTATGCAATACTTGCTAAGCTTCAAACTAAAGGGAAGAAGCAACACTTGGCAAATGTATATTTGTCAGTTTGTATGTCTACATCTTTCTTCTTTTAATGGCCTAGTTAATTAGAATCGATGAGAAAGCTTCTTTCTGTTTTACACAAATTATTGAGATTTGATGGTTACAGAGTCTAGTCCAGAAACTAGAATTGTATTACAGCCATTATCTAATAATTTGCAAGACACAGATAGATAATAAAGTAAAATAAACATCTCACAAATAAAACCTCAATTTGAGTTGTACAGCCTGTTACTACTAAAACTGTAGTCATGCTTTTTGTACATCTGAACTGTACTTGCACAAAAAATGGATATGAAAATATAACTTGGAAGCTTAAACATACAAAATCTCGTTTAATTTTCTAGAGAGTCTGATTTTTTTCTTCATTGAAAGTAACCTGTATACTCAAGGCTTAGTAATTAAAAGGAAGTAAAAGTATAGCTTATTGATAGTCAGTTACTGAAGAGTCCACCTCTCTGTGAAAGTAAAAATAAATTTCTTAAAATTTTCCCCCACTAATGCAGTTTGGAAAAATGCCTTTTCTAACATACTAATTTCAAGAACATAATTTACACATAAAAAAAAAGTGTGAAATCCTGTTAACATCAGAATAGATCTTGATATTTAGAAGCAGTTTTGAAGCAATAAAATAAATATGTTAGGTTCCTAAGCTTGCAATCAATTCAAGCTTCAAGCACAAAACAACAAAATCACTCAAATAGCCTAGTAACTTCTAATTCACATTGTATATAAAAGTCAATCTATTCCTGAACCTACTGCATATGAAAAATACTAGCCAAGTGGTTCTATAAAACAGTTCTTAGAATAAACTTCCTCATTATTCAAATGTGTCTTATACATGGAACATAATTAATTTATGTGGCCTTTTAAACCGAACTGTGTGGTTTCTGACTCATGTATGTATTTGACAACTGATGTGTTTTCAGTTGAGTCAGGTAAGTGCTCCTAGTTTGCTGGCTGAAAGACCAAACCAGCATGTTTTCACTTTATTTTCCACATTAAAGTTGGTTTAATACCTAACAGCAGAAAGAATTATATGTATAATAAAACATGCTTCTCAAAGACAGTGAGTGAACCTGTGAAAAGCAGCAAGGCACAATATTTTCTTCTTATTCACCAAAGTAACCACTGAGTATAACAACCAAATAAGAGTTACCATGCTGGAAACCCTCCCCCATGCAGAAGATGTTCAAATGCTACAATTTAGTGATTCCTTTCTTTAAAAATGCTCTGTACACATAGCCCTACATTTCTTTTTTCCTTCTGCAAACATGACACCCTCATTTTTTGATGTTTTAGGACAGAAACAACAGGGAAAGATGCTCTTTTATTCATCACTGTGGACTAATACGCTGAAAGAAACCTGGAGTGTGGACACAGCCTACACAGAAATATGCACAAATCCTATTTTTAGAATTACACTAACCACACAGAAGGCAATGTGTACATGAAACTAAGCCTAAGCTTAGTACATGAAGGGTACATGAAACTAAGCCTAAGCAAGGAGGTGCACAAACTTCTTGTCTCATCACTGGTTTAGGCTGTGAGACTAAAAGAAGCAACACTTAGTAATAGGAATGGAGGGGACATTGACATTAGCTATGGAAAATTTGGAAGAACCTTGCTGGAAATAGCACCTGTGAGCATCACTGAAATCTGTTTACATAAGGGAGCTGAAGGAGGTGAACGGGAAGGCTGGTGTGAGTGTGGACAGGGGGAAAAGGGCTGCACCAGATGGTTCAGCAATTAGCACTTCACTAGCTGCTCGTGGTGATTTTTTCCCTTGGCTATTGGGTCTGTTTTTTTCTGCAGTTATGTAGTAGTGATTGAAAAGAAAAAAAAAAAGGTTGGTGTGAGATAGAAATTTCTCCTTCCATTACTTAGAACACCCTGTTCTCTGCTAAGAAGAGCACAGTGCCTGGCTGTGGGTGTTCTAGGAGCTGTACTTAACACATCTTTTGTTATTCAGCATTTTTTAGCTGCTGTTGAACCACTCCTGCAGAAGAGAACACATACAGGTTTAGATATCACTAAGAAGAATTGCACTCTGAAGTCTTCGTTAAAGGTGTACAAAGAGTTTTCAACACAGCACTTTCTTTTTCACTTACACAATTCCTACATCCTACACATATGGCAGTAATGAGTAAAGGTACTAAAATATTAGAGCTATACCAGTAACATAAGAAGAGCAAGGGCATGGGTTTGAGCACAGTCCCATAGCTGTCTGTGCTGTCTAATTATAAATATGATTCCTGGCATGGTATTAGCCAACGACAGTGCTTTGCCCAGCCAGAGAACAGGCTTTCTCAGTTTACTAGTGTAAGTGAAGCCCCACATGGTTTGGCAGGGAAGACTGGAATATGATTAAGCCTATGGCATGTGAAATGGAATTTCTTCCTGAAGAGATTTGGAAAAGGAGGTAATTTGAAAAATTGTTGGTCCTTTGAATCCAGGCCCTTGCTACCACAAGGACCCCATTAGAGAAATATTTTCCCTAACCCTGCCAAGATTCTTAGATTTCTTGGTTTTGTTCCTGCCATTCCCACTGGAAAGATGTTCCAGAATGTGACCATTAATGCAGCCCTTTGCAAACTGTTCTCCTGAATACTCTCATTTATAACCTGATCCTACTATATTAGACAACATACAGCACCATGTTGCAGAAGCTCTGCCTCTGACTCCATAAGCCAGCCCCTGTTTTTCTCTGCTGCTTAGCTCTTTGATACTATGATTGGGAAATACTGCTCCAGTAGTTAAATTCCTGGTGATTTCCACATTCTCATTAGTTTTTGGGCCAACACTAACCTTTGGCTTTAGGTATTCTCTCTGCTCCTTTCTGTTTTTACCCTAATAATGTATCTACATTCAGCAACCATATCCTCTATTCTTTAGCTTTGCTAAGCTTAATAGAACAGATTCTTACATGGAACAGATGCACATTTCTATCTGCGAGTTTTAAGCCTAATTTGGAAAATATCATCTCCTCCTCTATATTTTCACCCTGTATTAGTTGGTGGAGAGCTCTGGGAGAGTTCCCTGAGCAGTTGCTGGGAAGGCACACCAGCTGAATGCCCTGATAAGGTATGTGTGACAGATAGCTCCATGCTACTTAAAATGTGGAATGTTTTCAAAAGTGCTAAACTCAGTAAAACACTTTTCTAATTACTATGTTGCAAGAGTCTCCAGACTTTTTGCTCTGTTTTTTGTTCTACTTAGTGTTTAAAAACCTCTAGCAAAAAATTCACTCTGGCCTATCCTTCTCTGTGAATTTTAAAAATTATTCACACTTGGGTCCACCAACCCATACAGGAATAGGGTTTGGACAACACCAGTGCAGTAGGTCTGCAGTTCCCTTTGGGTGTAGGAACAAAGAGAATGACAAAGGCAAGGCCAAGATTAGAAGGTTTGCTGCTGTGACAGCTTCCTGGCCTTCAGCTTCCTGCTCACAGAGCTTCCGAAATTCTGACGTTACAGATCTGTGATATCTCTGTGTGCAGATGCTTTGTGCATGCTCTTTCCAGGCCTAATTTGCAACTTGCCTGTGCATGCTGGTTAAGTTTTGCATAGGCTCATTTTGGGTTTAAAGAAAAGCACAGGCCACTGCATGCAAGCATGCAAGTGGTCCTTTTAAAATCTGGCTTGTTTAAAGTAAACCTAATTTAACCATGTATCACACACTGAAATGTCTAACAGTAACAAAAAGCTTTATCCAGGAGACAGATAAGACCCATGTACTATCCTAGCAGAGGACCATGACCCAGAGAGCACAGATACCTGAAACGGAGTTAACAGTGAAGTTTGCCACAGGAGTGAGAGACCTGCCCGTGAGATGGCTGCAAGTTCCCTGTCACAGCTGGAAAAGTTACATTGCCCAACTCACTGCTAAGGACCTGCTTCTGCCAAGCATGCCATGCACAAGGATATAATGCTGGCTCACCACCTAGACAAGATGAAATAGACATGACGAAGAGAGAAGCCTAAGGGACTGTCACAGGAGTAAGCAAAGCTGGCTGCCTCACTTAGCATCAGTTATACTCATTGGACCAATATTTTCCCCCAAGTCATGCCCAAGTAAATGCACTGAACAGCTAGAGAACAGATTTTATGGATTTAAAATATTTCTTTTTCCCCAGTACAGTATTAAAAAAATAAAAGTTTCTTTTCAAAATACTGAAAATATATTTTAGTTAAGGTAAAAACACTAAATATAAAAATTTCAGGTAATATTTAAAATAACTGTGCTATAAAGACAAGTAAATTGCTTAGTTATTTTGACATTCAATAATGGCACATTAACCTTAGTGGAGAGGCATGTGCTAGTATCCCCACATGGTGGTTTAGGAGACAAGGTCATGCATTTCTGCATAGAAAACAAGCCTGCTTAGTAAGTGACATGTGAGGGATTTTGAGCATTAATGTTCATGCACTTGTGATGCATTGGGGGGTATTGCAGGTAAGGCAGCACAGTATACAGAGTACAGAAGCACAAAAACTGCTCTGCGCTTATTACAGGTATAGGATTCTCTTGCTTCTGAACTAGAAATATTTCTTCTATTTTTGTTTTTGGCTGACAATGAGAACAGGTTGAAGGTGAAAATCTGTATTGATTTTCATTGGCTCTGCTCATGTCTTTGAGCTGGACATCAGAAAATTATTTGGAATGAGATGAAGAAAATATGCTTGCAGCTGTTTCCAGAGGGGAATGATGGGTTAGATGATGGACTAAACGTGTCTGCATTTCAACACAGAAAGACCATTTGGAAACCGAAATAGTAAGAACAGGACAGTTTTTTGAAACATGCACACAAACATAGCTAGATAATAACTCGTTTGTGTATGAAAAAACCTAAAAGCTGAGACATTTATTATGATCATCATCATCACTGTTATTTTTATAGAGCAACAAAATGATAAATTAATTCATCCAGGTTTTCAAGTGGGGAAGCACCTGCATATCTGCTATGAGTGAACAGTAGCTGGATGTATTAATGCATGTATCAGTTAACTGCAGGTTGCAGAGATCTGGTATTTCAATGCCATTCTTTAAAGATCACAGAATAACAATAATAAAGTACCAAATCATGCTTCAGCAGCTAGAGAGAGAGAGAGGTTGCATCATATTTTGGCAGTGACTCGATCATCAAACACTGGCAGCATTCAATATTAGAAGGATAAAATGGCAGCAAAACTGGTCAGCAGCTTCTCTTCGTCTGGAGTTTTCCCAGGTAGATAAACAAAACAAAACCAAAACAAACATAAAGCTGCAACAGGAGCAGGTCGAAGCCCTGGCCCTTGCATTGCTCTGATAAAAGTAAACTAGATTGATTTCCATGGATAAGCACATCACAATCCCAAAATAAAAGATAAGTGCATAAAACCTCCAAATAATGATCTTGCTAGGACAGCTATGTGGTTTGCATGGGACAGTGGCCTTGTCAGCTACATGTCTTGTTCATTTATGGTTCATCTTCAGTCAGCACTTATGATGCATTCACCTCACTGGAGTTTTGGCTGGATGACACGTGACAGTCCAGATTCTCCTTTAACTTCTCCAGATCATGGAAATATGGGTGAGAGAGGGCAACATATGCAGATATTCTTTTGGCTGGGTTGAACGCTAAGCATTTCTGAAAGTATGAAAAGAAGTTAGTTTTAACTACAATGTACAGTTAACAGTGCTATCATTGCATACATACATTAATGCATACCACCTTCAGTTTATGATCAATATGAGACACAACAAGGTCTCAGAAGGTGGTGCACAATGACCATCCATATTAAAACAAGCAGTGGGCTCACAGTATAAGAGTATGACCAGCTCAAAAATTACATGCTAGAAAATTCAAGTAGTCACAGTTTATGAAATCCCAGAATACATGTTTTCTTGAACTCACATGCAGAGGACAGCCTTCATCTGCTTATGTTGTGTGTTCAGTTTCTCCCTCATCTTCCTAGCTGCACTTTGATGGCCCTCCTTCCTGATCTGTATCCCAGTCTTTGTCCAGCCAGCACTGAAATCTCTACCCCAAGCCTTGCATTTATACCTTGTTCTTTATGACATTCATAAAGAATGTATTATTCTTCCTACTGCTCTTGTCTAACCAATTCCTAGCCCTACTTTCTTTTCTTGTATCAGAACTTCTATCATTTCACTCCTGAAATGTAATTCAGTGACTTCCAGTTCTACTCTCCCCTTTCATCTGTGACTCCCAATTATCATCTCTTTGCCTAGCAGGAACAGATCTCTTTCCTACCTCACCTTCTAGGCACAGATATTAATCTTCTTCCCCCCATCATGCCTCACACTCACTGAGCTCTCTATAATAAATATTATTCCTTCTTGTTCCTAGAACCTAATTCTTGTCCCATATCTAGCTTCCACTTCCAGGCTGTCTGCAAGCACAAGAGATTTTTTCTCACAGCAGTGTTTCTCCCTTGTCATTTCAAATGGCCAGATGCAGTCCAGCTCTCTGCAGCTGGGAGCTGCCATCATGAGGACACTGCAGGACCATCTGGAGCTGAGATAACCTTGGCCAGAGACAGCAGCTCCGGAAGAGATGCACCAAGTCTGTCAAGAATTGCACTCTACCTAGCTCACATGAATCAAGATCTTTAGAAGACTTCCAGAGAACAAATCTAACTAGATTTCAACAAGCACAGCATGAAGCAAACTGATGCAAGGTCATTCCCTATATTCCATTTCAAGATTAAATTTCAGGACTGGGATTTCTAACGTATCTATAACAATGATGGAAACAGCTGTACCAGCCCAATTCTTTTGCTTCTGTTCAGCCTTGCCTTTTGCAAGAGGCAATAATTGGTGAATTCCAAGTGTAAAGTTTTAAGCATTGAGAAGAAGGCTAGCAGATGTAATCTGCCACTGCAGTCTACTTCCCATTTTCTACTGGGTCCACTGTGGCACAAAAATGGTAGATCCATTTCTGTTCTCACATCAGGCCAATATTGTAAGGATGGCTGCATCAGTGGCACTGCAAAGGTCAGTAATGAGGATCTAATCATCAGGTCTAACACCAGGTCCAACAGATACGTCCCTGACCTAGTTTCCTAATCTTGAGCTATTCTGAGAGCCAAAGGCAGTGTCTTTGTGCTGTTGTTTCACAGATTAACACAAATTGTCTTATCTATTTTTGACCTTTTTTTACTAACTCCATTAAATGGAAACTTCATTTAAGTTGCATGCACAGTGGGAGCCATTGGTCATGTGAGGTAGGGAACAACAGATGGAAACTCACAAGAAGCAAGTCTTTGCCTACTTCATCAATGTCTGGTACAAATTTCTCAATAGGTTGTGCGGGTCTGGAAGTAAAAGCATTTCTTGGAAGGGCAACATCATTAGGCCAGTCCTCTTCTTCTGGGAGTCCAATTACACTGTGAAATGAAAAACATAATGTTAGGTCTGAACATTTATGCAGTTTTCCCTTCATATTGATTACAATGAGTGGCATTTTATAAGTATTTCAGTTTAAATGAGCTTAAATGTTTAACTTTACAATTAGTAGCAGAGCAATAATGTCTGTGAATAGAAGCTGATAAATATAGGCCCTCAAAGTGCTTGACTGAAATAATTTTGTGGGTAGCACAATTTTCTGGCCTAAGCCTCAGTTTTCTGAGTCTTTTTATTGAAAAAAAAGGATGAGTGCTTTAGAAAAAAGTTGCTTAGCTTTTGACTGGATGGTGCAACATATGTCACTCCAGGATGATTAAAAGCAGTAAGTTTCAAAGGGGAATTGCGTGCAAGGATCTTTTTTCACAAGAATAGGGACTGAGAGAAAAGTGTGGGTCAAGATGAGGGTAAGGCAATAAAAGGGATGTTTCATAATGCTTCAAAGCTGTGTGCAGTAATTGTTGCTCAAATTTAAACAATTTATTTGCTTCACAATACAGGTTTTAAAGTCTCAATTTAGAAGTGGAAAGGCACTTGAGTGTCTTTGTGGTTTTGCTTTAAATTGTAGTTTAGTTTTTCTTTACTCTTTAAAAGAGTATTTTCATTTATTTAAGTATTTTATTTCTTTAGTCTTTAATTATAGAAGATATTTATACTTATGAAATAATCATGCTGAGTTCTAAAACTTAAATAAATTAAATAGGTAAACCACCAACAATGAATTATGTCTCATACATTTCACATTTTAGTCTGATGTTGATAGTCATGAGGTTGAAAACCAGTTTCTGATGGAAATTCTGGAAAAGATCATAAATTACTTGTTTGATTTCAGGGAATAGAAATTTTATAACCTGTAAAATTGGTATTTTCACTGGAAACACTGACAGGGTAAGACAAGAAAGAACAGAGAAACAATGTCACTGAATACTTGGGCTTGCACAAAGGCCAGTGCCACTAGGGAGCAGCATTGACCTTTTTTCTCACTGAGTTTGTCACAAGACTGGGTGAGGCTGTGGGCCAGCCACATGGAGGTAAATCATAGGTTACCTCTGCGAACATAATGGAATTACCCTACCTCTACCTGTGTGAATTTTTACTTGTAATTTGGCTCACCTAAAATACCTCTCAAAATTAATATGTCCTCAAAATAACAGCATGGTTGGAAGGGCAAACAATTGCAATCTAAGGACAATTAAATCCTTCTAGACCTGGACATATCACAGCTCTTGGGAAATGCTAAGCTGAATCTGTGTGAGAAACCACACTTGCCATTTATCAGGTGCAGGGTGGCTATGGGACAGCCTCCTTGGCCATGGCAGTTCAAGCCTTTTGATTAGATATTTCAGGATCTGGCCCCATATTAAATATAATACAAATAGAGTCAAGGATGGGAGAGTTAAGTATTTTAAATAGCAATGACATTTAACCTGTCATTCAAATATGTTTGATTAGTCCTACTGTTTTGTAAGATTGCATGGCAGAGCAGGAATGGGACAGAATAAACACAGGCACAGGCAAAGCTAATGACAAGAAACCAGGAGGCAGCCTGCCAGAGAGGGGTGGGCTGGACAAGACAGAGTGCAAAGGAGAGATACTTTTAGTTACACACATGTAGTACTCAAAGCCCCTTAATAATGAATGCCTGAGGATCTGCTCCCGCTGTAATGGTCTGGTAGCATCACCATTTCAGTGACTAAGTTTGGGAGTAGCTTGGGGAAGTTTCACCTCCTGCCAAAGGTTCAGGCCTGGTCTTGAGAAATGCTGAGTACTTTCCACTCCCATTGATCACAATGGGAGACAAGCCTGTTCAAACCATCGCAGTTCAGCCTGAAATCTGTGAGGATATGCCACAAGCTGGTGGTGTCCCGGAAAAGCAAGAAAATGTTTCGAGCCATGTATGAGGGATTTACCCTCATACACAGTGGAATTTTACTGACACAAATCACAATGCACATGCAAAGCAAAAGCAGACCACAGCCCCATCATCTGAATGAATACATCAGTTCAGACTGCAGGAAAATCCTGAAAACTTCCTTCTGTCCAAATTGATCTCTAGAATGAGTCACTACTGTAGAAAGAAACAACCCTCCTACAAGAAGAGCTAGGCCTAACTGTAGGGGGTTCTCCAGCTGTCAAAACAAGAAATAAACACTATTTGGCATAACCCCTCAGAATCCAAGACAGAAACTTCTCAACTATTTAGGAAGAACTGTGCAAAAGAAGCAAACTCAAACTTTCTCTTTAAGTAGATGTGCAATAAGGAATTTCTTCTAAATTTAGCACAGCATTTTCTTTTCTGAGTGAATTCTTTTCTGCACAGGTAATCTCAGCCCCTAGGGATGGAAAGATCCCTGTTGGAGGCTGCCACTAGCTGCTATGCATTTAATCCTAGCCCAGTTAATTTTCATTTTCTCCTTAAATATCACAAATGAAAGAAATCACAGCTATGTCTTTTTAAATTGTAAAGTATGTTGTATGTATCAAAACTGTCTTCATTTAACAAAGCAGAATATTGTAGGACTAAAGTAGTTTTGGCAGAAGGAAAAAAAAAGTAAACTTTAAGGACTGATTTTTCTGGATTGGGCAGGAAGAGCTATTTAGCGCATGACAAATTAACCACACAAGTGAGTCACATACTCATGGTATGGTATGCAGGAAAGGGAAGTCAACTCTGTGAAATCAAGACCTGCAATTTAGAAACCCCACACTGAATAATGAAAATGTTTAGAAACAGATCTGTTATGATTTGAGGACTGGAAAAATGGTTAAGCAGAGAAATTCATTATTTGTTCAGTTTAAGCTTTTCTTAGAAATTTTACTATCTTCTCTTTGGAATATCTTCAAGAAAATAACATTCTGGAATAATACTTTTCACCCTCTCTCTGCAGTATCTACTTCTTATTTCATCCAGATCCCTGGATCCCTGCAGTCCCTCCACACAGAAAGGGAAGACAGAGATGTGGAGGCAAAGAGGCATTTGTTCTCTGAATTGGTACCAGCTCTGCGAGGTTTTGATCTCCTAACTACATGATATGTACATCATTGTCTTAAAAAGACAAAAATGTTCCTTAGTCTGAAGAGCTTTTACAAGAAAATAATATAATTTTACTTAATTATCATATTGGTAATATCAATAACTGAATTTTGGATGAGAAATATTCCACCTCAAAGAGTTTAGAGTCTACCTGCCTCTTTAACATATTTGATGTATCTGAAAAACACAAACTCCTAGAACTGTAAAATGGTTTTAAAATAAAGCAATATCCTCTCTGAGAAAACACATGTTAAAATGCTGATATTCTCTCAGTTCTCACAGTCACCTTCCAGACCAAAACATGGACTGCTAACAGGCTACACAATATATTTTAAAAGCTAACATATTTTTTATGTTTAGAAGTCATTTCTGCAAAAATGATGTGGGTAATGAGGACTGCTAACAGGCTACACAATATATTTTAAAAGCTAACATATTTTTTTTATGTTTAGAAGTAATTTCTGCAAAAAAGATGTGGGTAATGGTCTTAGAGATTTCAGCTTTTAATATATTCTAAAGTTGTTTTCTGCAATGCACAAAGAAATAAACAACAAAAAACCCCCTCTGTGCTTGTTTACATTAAGAGATTCTCTTGGACTTAACTGTTTATGAATATGTATGAATGATACATGCACAGTATGTTTAAGAGACTCAAGATGCCCAAACCCAGAAGTCTCCTAACTTCCTGATGATAGCTATCAGTTTCGCAGAACTATATTCCATGTTGCTTCCTCCTTCCACTCTGATACAGAATACACAGAAATATCATGTTACATGCCATAACAATAGGAAATATGTCCTAGGAATACTTTGCTGTAGTCACATTATTGCATAAAGACATGGCAAAGAAATCTCATAGGGTTTCAATGTTAAACAGATACTGACATAAGGCAATTAGTTATTACTTACTCAAAGATTTTTCCTAGTTGATCAACATCTGAATTTCCACGGAAGAGTGGTCTGAAAAAATAAAGAAATGTTTTTAGGATATGACTTGCTTTAATTAATGTAAATTTATATATGTCATTGACAGTTGCCAATGGAGGGTGAAAACGTGGGGGTTTTTTGAGACTTCATATCTTCTGCTTCCAGGCTTTATCCAGTCTGCAAGTGAACCTTTCAACTTTGTACTAAAACTGATAACAAAAGGGGACAGATTAGACGTATTTTTGAATACACTACTTTTGGAAATTTAATTGTGCCTTTTTGCATGAATGACATAATTTTCCCTCACCTAATACTGTCTCATGAATTTTATCATTAACAAAATAGTTTTCATTACAAAGAACACTAAAATAGCTGCTAAGAGAGACAAGAACAGTGAATGTCATGCAATTCATTAAAACATAATAACATTAGAGATTAATTATTATGAATATAAACTGAAAATTACATTTCTTGCGTACTGTATATTGGAAATGTGCTCCTAGGTTTAAGGAGTCAAATAAATGACAATGGATTCATGAAGGTCTGTAACAATGGGGTGTGAAACAGTACAGAATTTACCTTGAAGTAGAGGAATACTTCTGCTGCATAAATAAAGATACATTCAGGAAAGAAACAAATTGTTAGGCTGAATGTCCAAAGGTTTTCAAGAAAAAAACCCCAAAACAATGACTAAAAATACTTTCAGACACACTTTTTCTTTTCAAAGTGCAATTTAAAATATTTTCATGTATAAGATGCTATCACCCCACAATGCCAATGTAAAATATGAAATTCTGATTTGTACAGCAGTATGGCTGTACTGCCAGCTTTGTGCTGAAAAACAGTGCGATTTTATGTTGAAACTCCCAAGATATTCCAACATTTTACTGACAGATTAATAAGGATCCAGCCAAGAATGAAGGACCTATGAAGATCAGGCCACAGATGTCGTGTACCACTTTGGTTCAACAAATGATAGATTACTCCAAGAAACACGACACACACACTGCAAACTGAGGTAATATCTTGGGTTGACTGATGGCCAGGCTGCCCTCTCCTCTGGATCTCTAAGTACAGAGCATGTTGTAAACTCATGGTTACAGTTTTTAGAACTGTTCAGCTGAAACACAGTGACATGACAGACAGTGCATAACCCCCTGCTTTCACTGGCAGCCTTTGGTTATGGAGGAACACCCATTCTCCCGTCTCCCTCCACATACTCCTCTCCTCTGTCTGATACAAGTCCTTGACACCTGTGACAGCCAAAGGCATCATTTCACTGCTGCTTTTCATAGATATCTCCCATCTAGATGGGAGAACAAGGAGTAGTCAGCTATGGTCCCTCCCATCTCACTGCCCATATGCAGGAGCAGGTGTAGGATCTGGATGTCCTTTTGCTAACCGTGAGTTAAAACTGAGAAGTGGCACTTTCCATCTTGACACTCTCACAAAGGCACCAGAGCTCCATGTCACCGCGTGTCTTGTGGGGCCATTCCAAATAGAGTAAGTGGACACAGAGCACTGTGACATTTCTTAGACATAACAATCTCTGCAGAAATCTGGGCCATCAAGAAAAAGCAGTGAACTGGCAGACATGCTGTTCTTTGATGAACTAAACATGCATTTTGCCTCCTTCTTGTGTGCTGCCATTCAGGTCATGTCATATCAACTTATACGCCAAACTGCTTTGTGCAGGGACATTGAGAGAACAATTTAATCAAATCTGATTTGAAACCATCTGACGTGAGATTTGATCTGATGATATAAAATGTGGTAGCCTGTTACTTGTCCTTAAAGGTCTTTATTTATTTTGATTGTGAATAAATCATAAATAATGGGATGTTTTGCTTCCCAGGTACACATGGTATTCACTAACTGTAGCCACTTTGACAACTGCAACTGCAACTCATACTTCGGGATTTCTGGGTTTAATCTTTAAGGTACATAGCAATACTAGCTTCTATAAAAACCCAAAGCTTAACACACTTAGGCAAGAGCATCTACTTCTGCCCTAAGCTTTGAGCCTGACTTTCAAAACATTCAATAGCTACAATCCTAGCATTGCTTGTGGCAGCAGACACACTCCATATCTTCCAAAGTCAAGCAGTACTGCAACCTAACACATTTTTTGGAACTACTGCTTGAAATTATTAACATACAGTTACTTTGAATATTTAATTTCAGCTCCAGCATTAGATTATTGGGGCCCTTTAAACTAATAAAATCTACACATTCAAATAATCATATCTATGCAAATGGAAAGCTGATTTAATGTTTTAAAATGTATGCTGAACCTTGCATTAATGTGAAAGCCTGGCAATGGCAGCCTTGTTTGCAAATCACCTTAGGCAGTGTCATGCCAGAACAAGTACAATTCTTGGGATTTTTAAGGAAGGTTTTTCCCATCATTGCTGCTGTCTCAAATTCACTAAGGGCTGAAGCAAGAATTTAAATTCTTCTGAAAGTATAATTATACAACACAAGGTGACCTTCCAACATACTTTGATATTTCATCAAAATGAAGTGCTATTAGTTCATCTTTCAGCCTCCTACCCATCCCACCATCATGACTACAACAGGATGCCAATTCCAAGTTAGGCATCACCAGTATAATGAAACTTGCCTCATGAATTTTGGCTCGAGGTTTAATTGGAATATTGGATGGATGATTGGGGAAATAGATTCACCTAATCAGCAGCTGCGCGAAACTCTCATTTCACATTTTGGTACTAGTTACTCTTTTCAAATGACCTGACAGCTCTGCAAGTCACATCAAAACTTTCATATCAAGACTTTTAAAGATTCATAAAGGTGGACATCAGCTCTCCCACCACCTTTGAACTGAGAACACTCAGCAGCCACAGAAAAGAAAATTTCACCTTTGTTCTTGGTATCTTTCACTTGACTCATACACCCACTCACTCCCTGAGGCGTATTTATGCAAGCTTGATCCAGAAGTTCTTTCTTGTGCATATGTTCTCCTCTCTGCGATCATAATCTGTTAAATCTGGTTAAACTCTGGAGCCTGATTTTGTAGAATTCCTTTTTTTTTTTTTCTTCAGAAAAGGCATGGAGCTGGGTTTGTGTCCTGTGGCAGCAGATGTGAGTCTGCCCTCTGGCTTCAAAAAACACTTAAAATCTGTGAGTACATGTATCTCAGGAAAGAGGGACATTCCCATAGATGAAAGAACTATCCATGGGGAGGTACTTGCCTTCTGTGTGGTTCCTCAATTCTCTCAAAAATCCCTGACTTTGCTTACTACAAAATCCATGCTCTGAAGGCTCCAACACCATTGTTGTTACTGAACACATACCAAGAAGGGAAGATGGGACAAGAAGACTTGGAGTGCACTTGTGACATTTAACTTCCCTGTTCGCTCAGGATGGTCTCAGATGGTTCCCATGTTTGTTGGTTGTTCCTTCTTTGATTCTTCAGGGCAACAGAACAAGGAAAATGTTACAGGGAATATGCAAGTGTCCATCTTGTCTGGCTACTCCTCCTCCTGGCTTTGGAGCTAGGCCATTATCCACTGCCTCTGGAATGATGCCCATTGTATGGAGGAAAAGCCTTTTCATGTCTGCTCTAGGACCAGAATGCCCTTAGCCTACAGATAAGAAGACATGACAGAGGCATTGTACTGCTTACGCTGTCCGGCTGAAAGAAACCCCTCCTGAGGCAATGAGCAAGTACCTTAGCTACTGAGGTACAAAATGTGCAGCTGCACAATTAAATGGATATTAGCTACGAGTCTGCATTGTGAAAGCAGAAGCACAGGAACACCCTCTGAACATAAAGAAACAGTTTTTTGCTGTGGGGGTGACCAAGCACTGGCTCAAAGAGGTTGTGGACCCTCCCACCTTGGAGATATTCAAAAGCCATCTGGAGATTGTCCTGGGCAACCAGTTGTAGGTGGTGCTGCCCGGGCTTGGACCACATGATACCCAGAGGCCCTTCCAGTCGCAACCAGTCTGTGATTCTGTAATAGTACAGAAATAAAAATACACATCACAACGTAAGATTGCAATGGAAAACCTACCAATCCTGAAATGTTACCATATGCTTATAGTTTAAAAGGGCTTGCACATTAGTTTTCTGGCCAAAAGGATCTCATGCCTATATATAGCTGAACAAACTAGATGTAACCATTCACCAACTGTAGGCTCTTTCTCTCTTGTCCATGCCTTACGCATGCTTTTGCTCATGTTCATGCCAACTTTCACCTTCAATGAATATTCTTTCCACCTGAACTGAATATCAGTGTCTGAAAAGTTGAATATTTTATTTCATAGACATTGTGTTTCATGGCTGCACTACTCAGTAAAAACTGATATATAAACATTTCCTAAGCAAGTCTCCACAAAAGAATTTTCCCTGGTGCAACTCTGTAGACATGCCAAAGCAATTTTTAAAGTATTGTATACAATGACAATGCAATGACATGCAAGAAATAAATGAGTTTTAACTGTAAACTGGCCAGACTACTTCTAGATTTTATTTGCAGTCTTTGGTCTACAAAGCAAAGAGAATCTAAAGCTTTTCATAAAGTTAGAATTCTCATAAAGATTGGAAATAAAGACACTGATAAGCACTGATCTAGTCAAACTATAATGCAGACACAAGGAAAAAAACAAAAAAAACCATATGCATTGCAGCACAGGAAAAGACTTCTGCAGGATTCTTGATAGTGACTGACATTTTTAACTAATTAGTGACATTCTGATTGGAAACTATCTTTCCATTTCTGACATTGGTAAAATGGGCACATGGAAAAAAGGTCATGTGAAGAAAAAATGTACTGATGTGTGAAAAAAAAGGTAAGAAATTCACTTTCTAACCAAAACATATTACTGAGCTCCCGTGACAGTTCTGGAATTGCCAATACAAGTGCTTCCAAAGCTAGACAAGCCTAGTATCTTTTCAGATACATAAGAAATAACATACCAAATAACTACTTAGATTCTTCCTGCTAGTCCATTTGCTCATTGTGAAAACAGGTTAGGAATTCCATCCCCTTCCTTGATAGCACAGAAAAATGATAAGGATAATCTCTTAATTACCAACTTGAATATATACAGTATATATATATATATGTGTGTATATATATATATTGGTTATATATATACACAATTGTCTATATATACACTATATTACACATTGTATATATATACAGTGCACTTCCCTGAGTACACATGGCTCACCAATATACAGTCAAAAGCCTGTATACTGGTGAGCCATGTGTACTCAGGGAAGTCCTACAAGAACTCTCTAAATGAGAAGAACATCATGGGTGGGAAGGGTATAACTTGATTTTTGGGCAACTGGGGCTTCTGGTTGAGAAGATGCTGAGAAGTTATTTAGGGAAGAAGAGCAGTGAATTCAGGATACCTAACTGCAGCTTTGAAGGCATTATACAAAATGAGGGAAGTGTTGACAGTCCAGGGTTATTTGACATAATGAAGAAAAAAAATGTAAAGAGAAATTGTATAATGATGGTACATGGAAGTTGTACATGAAATTTTTGAATCTGATTGTGTTGTAGCAGTTAAGTCTAAGGAGTTTGTATGTCTGCGTGTGTAAGATCAATAAAAAGATGGTGAAGAATCTAAAAAAGCTAAAGCCAAGTAACATTTGCCAAGGAATCCTGCATCATGCCATGGGAAACCCGCCAAACTATATAGTCAGAGATATATTAAAAGGATGGGATGGGTTTTTTCTTTTCATATTACAAAATGTGAATAGCTAGTAAATAATTTTGTCAGATTCTTAGTTACTTGTTATGAAGAAAATATTTTCATTTTAAGGATTAAAGCCATACATGACCTAAAACTGAAATTATGAGATGACTAGAAATAACATGATCTGGACTGTCCTGTGGAAACCTTTATTCAGAGGGATTATTTCTGAGCTGATTCCTAACCACTCTTGTTGCTACCACTGCTTCTCTTTGACAAATTGCCTGCACAAATCTGTACTACAGGTATGAAAAGAGAAAGTAAAACTAAACAAAACAAAAGTATCACCTTTTAAAGATGAAGATCATTGGCCTTCTGGTATGTAAGATGAATAAGGTGCAATATGAAACTCTAGTCTGAAAACAGGCCCATACTGACAAGATTTCACACTCTGGACAGTTACCCACTTCCAGTCAAAAGTGACTTGCTCAGCTGTTGTGTAATTCAGAGTTCTCATTTTAAACTTAACATTTTCTAGTACTTCTCTCTCTCCTTTCCCTTTAATAGTATCTCTGTGTGGGTGGGTGCCAGACACTGCACAGGAAGGAGTTACTTCATGTAAAGGTTATTATACTTGATCATAAATTGCTCAAAACTTTTACAAAACTTATCTTCTCTCCTTCAATATGTAAGAAGAAAGATGACACAGATAAACATGATGACTGAGGAAAAACTCTTCAGCTACAATCTGACAGAAACCAGATCAACCATCTTGAGTTTCTCATTTTAGTCTTCAAAAGCCCAATTTCTTTCATTCAAAAATCTATAATTCTTCAAGTATGACAGTATCACAGTTATGAATAAGAGCTCTAAGATGGGGCTATGTCAGTACTGAACTATTATTAGAACCAGATCTAATGCACCAAAACCGACAACAATTATTATTTTCCCTGGAGTTTCTCATGTCACCCAGTAGACAGAAGCAGATAAAAAAAGAGGTAGTTTTGCAAACTTTCAATTCTGTAGGTGCGTTGAATTTGCTCCCTATTGCTATTCAAAATGAAGCAAATTAATTCTAGGAATAAAGATAATATTCTGACCCCCAAATGCATATCTGGTCTAGTTCGTAAGAAACATACAGGGTCTCTTTCTTGAAGAAGCAAACAAAGAGCTTTCAGAGCTGGGTGCAGACACAAGCCAGCTAGGAAGGATCCAATTTCAGATGTTCTCTTTGCACGCATAACTGAAAGGGCCATGTTAGTGAAAGGGAAACCAAACAGAGGCACTGTGTACAGCTTTATGACCAAAGCAGGGCCAGCCTACTGTGTAGAGTGAAGTTTATCCAATATACATAATGATCTCCCTAAGTAAGAGAAAATATAACCATCTTTGAAGCTTCCTTAAGAAATGTCAAAGGAAACATTTTTCTGGGTGCTTAAAATTTGCTTGATACCTTTAAGGCAAGCATAGTCCCAGCTGGCCTTGGAACAGAATGATGGGCCTTGGCCCCCACCACTGACATAAAAGAGAGCTTTTCCACAGACATCAGTGACCCCAGGTTCAAGCCAACTGAGATTTGCTTTCAAACCATTATTAAGAAATGAAAATCATACTTCAAGAGAAGGATACATGGATTACATATATGTGTATACATAAATACATACCCACACATATAAAGTTCCTAAAAGCAAGATAAGTTTAGATATGATCTTTGACCAGAATATGCTGTAACACAGGCAGATCTCATCTGTTTCTGGGCAGAACGGCTTCAGAATTCATCACTGAACATTATTTTTTGAAATAGAAGAGCCTTGATAGGTTGAACGTCCTTCACTTACTCTCTCATCACGCACGTCACAGTTCTCTTATCTGTGGACATTTGTTTCCCCGCAAGATTTGTAGGTTTATTTCACTAGGGCTTTAAGGGTTGTTATCTCAGCTCAGGAAGCATGATATTATAGTGGCACCTTGAAAACTGTGGCAACGTTTGAAGCAAATTCTGTAAATACATACACAACTGACCTTGGGAAAAGGGAAGGGAAAAAAAAAGCGCGGTCTCGGCTCAGTGTGGAAAAAGAATTCCTTTTGTTTTTACTGACAGTTCTACCAGCAATAAGTGAACTGTGTATTAAACACCCATCTCATCACTGTGAACAGTTAAATTACATCTACTTGTCCATCAGCAGTTTGAAATTTAATGACATAACTAAACTGGAGGCTTCTGCCTTTTGAAAGCAGCCTGAAGGAAATACTGGTATGGCACATACAACATGGTCATGATCTTCCCACAATCACTTATTTATTTATTCTCTTCTCTTTCATGAATTTACTTCATGTCCCCATTTTAAATTGTGTATTAAACACCCATCTCATCACTGTGAACAGTTAAATTACATCTACTTGTCCATCAGCAGTTTGAAATTTAATGACATAACTAAACTGGAGGCTTCTGCCTTTTGAAAGCAGCCTGAAGGAAATACTGGTATGGCACATACAACATGGTCATGATCTTCCCACAATCACTTATTTAGTTTGATGCGTTCTCTTCTCTTTCATGAATTTACTTCATATCCCCATTTTAAACGTGCACTCTTTAAAATTGTCACAGAGCTTTGCCCTTCTTGTGCAATTCAGTTGTGGGATTTGAAGGCAAGAATTGAGATATGGATTAGGTAAAGATTGTCCTATGTGGAAGGGTAGGAGCCAAGAGGGCTCCTCACTCTCCTGTTCATTCAAACAAGTAATGGTGCAAATCAGTGTGCAGGCAGTGTGTGTATGTGTGCTTGTGCAGAGAACCTCACGCCCGTGAACAAATTTGCCCATATTTCCCTTGAACAGATCTATATCCTCCTTCCAGAGCATGTCAGAGCTTTTTTCACCACTTCTTTAATTTAATTCATAATTTATTCCTCACTTGTAGGAGTAAATGTAGCAGACAGCAGTCCAAAATGACACATTTTAGCCAGATGCTCTTTAAATCCTGTATTTTGAAGAAATTATTTTAGAACACCTATATCACAGCAAAAGACCAAACTTCAAGGTAAGCAAGAGGAGTTTCAGTCTGTTCCTAGTCTTTATCAATTACGTAAATGAAATGAAAGCAGTCTTCTACACTGTCTTTATCAATTACGTAAATGAAATGAAATGAAAATGAAGTATCTAGTCCTTTATCCTGTATGAAATTTCACTGTGAAAATATTTTCAAATCACAGTTTTCAGAAATACAGAATTTTTCTTGCAATGCAAAGATGACTTCAAGAAAGCTCATCCATTGACATTTACCATATCTACTAGTGCAAAAACCCCTTTTAAAATGGGCTTTGCTCAAGAGTGACTCTAATGCTCAACTAGTTTTAATCAAGGGGATGGATACAGAACAGGTTTTAAAGTCTGAGGCCCCCTCATTAAAACTCAATAATGTTCCACAAACTGGATATATTTTCATTCAGATTGCTTTCACGGTACAGCTTTAGGCTAAAAGGTTTTGTGCCATTAGGTTGACTTCTCTTGTAACAAATTCTTTTAAACCAAATGTCTAACCTTGTTACCATTCTTGTATCAGGTGAAAGACTATGCACACATAACTATTACCCAAAGGAAAATAACTCTTACCTACCTGTGATTCTTCCTTACCAAAGGGAAAAGAAAGTTATGAACACATACAGTCTACACACTGGTTCCCCTGATCTCCCCAAAGATAATGAGTAAATTAACATCCAAGTATGTTTTCCCAGATTTTCTTGGGCTTTATCTCTATCTTAGTAATGCCAAGCAACGAGCTTCACAGATGAAAGTTTACTCAATGGATAAAGACCTTATACTCTTAATGCACTTAATACAAAACACTGTGAAAGGATAATGTCATAAATGATGATTTATTTTCACCATTATGGGCAACACAGAAAATGGTACTTCTAAGTGATTCAATTACTAGCCTAACTTTGAAAAAACCACACCAACAGACTCTAGAACTGGGAAGAGTAAGGCAAAAAAAGCAAGTATCTGACTATAAGAGCATCAGAAAAATTCTGTAAGTCAATTTTTTCTGTCAGCTGCAGTAGTACAGTGACACAGTGACAATGAGGTAATGGAGGATGCACATGGGCACTCTGTGAGACTTCAGAAATGGAGTTTCAGGAGATAGCAAATGTCCATGTTTGAAGGGAAATATATAATTCAAAAGATGTTCTCACAATCTAAAACATGAAATTCTCAATACAGAATAAAATCTAAGGAAAAGTGATTTTTTTCCCCTTCTGGAAAAACATTAAAGGCTAAGATACAGAATCCTTGGGTTTTCTCTCCATCTGGGCTTCAGCTGCTCCTGTGTAGTGTCAAGTACATGTTTTGATCTGTGATCACTTCATTTGCCCCCATACTAGGTGTTAATGACACCTGTTTCTCTAAGCCTCTCTAAATGTTCAGATAAACCTGAAACACCAGAACTGTGCCCACCCACAACTAATATGTCGCATCACCCTCAGCGGTAATAAAACACCCTTGGTCAGAAAAAAATTCTGTAAATGGATTATAACTCTTCAGACAAGAAAGGCAGGGAAAACATTTCAGTACTAAATGGCAAACTGTTATGTGAGCAGAGGTTAAATTTCTATTTCAACCTTTTTCCCCAGCTGCTGAGTCTGAGTGTCAAAAGACATGAAAGTGGAATAGAAGGATGGTGTGAAGAAAATACTTCAATTTTTAGCAGCTGTGCTGGTTTACAGTGAATTAATAAACACCTGCAGAAAAGCTTGAGATAAATATTTAAGGTAGACGTTATGCACAGCAACCATGCAAGGAAAACTGATACAGTTTTCAAAGACCAGTTAAACTAGATACAACTTTGCCCTAAGCAATACTTTGTCCCATGGAATAGACCCTACTCAGGCCAGAGAAGCTGTGAAATTTCTATTCACTGGCCCATGACAGTGCACAATAATCTGAGTTCACCTATTAGGAGCTCTCTGGTTATTTATCCTGTTCAGCTTCTACTGATTTCACATAAAATTTTGTTCCCCACTTGAATCCTGATCAAAAGAAAGAGTTAGTTTATATATTAAAGAGAAAACTGAAAACCTAACTCCCAGGTGATGACACTGCTAGTTTATATATTAAAGAGAAAACTGAAAACCTAACTCCCAGGTGATGACACTGCTCATCACCCTCCCCTATGCAACTGCAGTACATTTTGTGCTGTAGATTTCTGTGTTACCAGGCTCCCCAAATTTTTTTGCAACAATTTTTATGCTATTATCTCTGCTTTGCCGTTACTGAACCATAAGCCATTTGTGGTGTCTGTGGCACAGCTCTGTTGGTTTTTGACATCATTTTAATGGGAAAAGCACACAACTCCATCTTTACAAAATGAACCTTCCCTCAGTCTCTGAAACATTGAGCACATGCAGCTCCTTGAATCACCCCATATCTTGAACTCTTTTGTCCCCACATTACCACAGTGTTCATCACCTTCATGTCCACCACAAGGAGTTCCTCAATATCCAGATGGAGATGGCCTGTCATTTCTGAAAAAACCTCAACCTAATTTGTTCAGAATTAAAGAGAAAAACAGAATCCTCTTCTGGAGCAAGTAAATAATCAAGTAAAAACATCCTCCTGTGGTGAGCCATTTTATGCCTTGCTTTTCACACAGTTGTGGTGGGCATGTTTGCCAAAAATAAAGGGTTTGCTAAAAGGTCCAGGCCCGCTTTAAACTCCGCTCATACTTTGCAGCAAAATGCCCTCAAAATCAAACTCTTAAAAGATCCAGGAGATGAGCAACACCTACCTCTCCTTTTGCAATTACTTCACAGGAATGGAAAAATGATTCCAAGGCAGGAGAGAAGCAAGCATGTCTGTTTCTGTGCTTGAGTGGGTAGGACACCCACGTAGAATACGGTTCTGACTCTGTACATGTAGTCTTTCACTGCTAATGGTCTGATGAGATCTAGGTCTAACTGAGAACCTTCATTCTTACAGCAGCACAGTATGATTCATCACTGCCAAACAGGCTTAAATTAACAGCTATGGATAGAAATGTTACAGAAAGATCTCCTGCTATGTATACTTCTTTAGATGCTGAAAGCTTGCTCCCAAATTATTTGGATATAAAGAGCACTTAAAAATTATTAAATTGTATAGAACAGTGTGTATGCTGTACTGACATAATAATAAAACCTGTTCATGGACATAATCTAATAAAAAAGATCTGATAATTCACGGTAGTTGGTGAAATTCTGGATGATATAGCTCATTGAGCCATGTACCTTTAGGTAACTGATTCAGACTCAGTGAAAATCAATAGTAACTGAATCTTCATGCCAATTTACTCCAGTTCAGTTGAATAAATGAGTGGAAATGAAGTAATCTCTTGGATGAAATTCGTATTTGACAAATGTCTATATTCCAAAAGCACTTATTACTGGCAAACTTCAATATGTTAGGAGAAAAGCTACGAACATAGAGAATATTTAAGTAAAAGAAGAAATACTTTCTCAGAGTTTGTCTCAAGAGTTGTATCTGGATGGAATTCATTCAGTGCATCTATAAAAGGAAAGCAGAGCACATTATGTATGAGTTTCTGGAAGAAGTCACACGGTTTGACCATGCCAGACGGACGCTTCCTAAAAGACTGCAAAACGAAGCATGCCACAAGCACAAGAGAACAGCCAGGCAGGTCACATGCTGACACCAAGAGCTTGTCAAACCCTGGCTCTGCCTCTAGCAGTCGGTACACCATGGTGGCTCTGTCTCACATGGACTCATTTGTACAGGGCCAGCAGGTCAGGCAGAGCAAGCAAGCAAATGTAATGGCAGTGCCACAGGCTGTGTGCAAACAAAAATCAAAAGCAAGGCAACAACACGTGCTTTCATATCACAAGGCAAACTATGGCTTCAAAGGAAGAAGCGACAGGAATTGCTGTGACTTAGGGTGAGCTGTATCCTGCCAACACCAGGCTCCTGATGGCAAAGGCAGCTCCAGTTACACGTGGGCAACACGTGCTGCTCTGTGGCAGGTGGCACATACATGCAGAAGAGGCTGTGGCCACCTCCCTTCCTCACCAAGTTAGGACTCTATCTAGGTCTTTGACATCTGCAATGCACAGACTGGCAAGTTCTCTCCAGTTGCCTCAACCCTGCAGTATAGGTAAGCTTTCCACAGAGACAGTGGGGAACTGCCTCTGGGCACCATGATTTCCTTGGAGAAATTGTTTTCTAGAAATCTAAATATCAAACTTGCTTTCACACTGACGTTTTGAGGTCTCCTTTCACAGTCAATTATTTACTTGGTACGAAACAGTGCAACGTCTCAGAAAGCTGTTATGTTTTGCTCTGCTATCCTTAGCTGTTTTCAAACTCCACACATTGTCTGTTCCTTTAGGTCTGCTTTTCACTTCCCTCATGCACATTTATGGGGTTTTATCAGATACAAAGAACATTTGACAGCCTTGGTGACCAATACATATGGAGAAGTGCTAGTCTGAAGTTGTTGAAAAACTCAATTATGAGACAGATTAGTCCTATATACTTCTCAACTAGTACATATTGTCTTTATGACTGACCAATGGTAGCTTATTTTTAGACTTCTTTTCTGCACAAACACAGAAAATTCAGTAAAGGCTGCCCGGATCAAAATGTCTAACAATTTGGAAAAAAACTCCCACACTTGGGAGCTCAGCAACATGAATCACAGTTAAAGTCTAGTCTTTTTTTCTCCTTTCTAGAGTGCACCAGTGTCCAGGAAAGGATCCCAGGAATTTAAATACCATTTTGTAGCCATTTTCCTATGAAAGAGAAAAGTAAATAAAAACAATGTTTAGTTGTATTACGAGTCAAATGAAAGTACACAGAGGTTCCCCTGGCCAAACTCTAGGCAGAAAGCAAAGTCTCTCCCAGCCAAGTTCCTGCAGAGGGAAGCTGTGTGAAAGAGCCAGGAGACCCTTTCAAACAGAAAGTCTTTGGGCAGTGTACAGCTGGCTATCCCTCAACAGGCTAGAGAGCAAGGGGCATGGATGACATTGCTCTGCTTCTCTCCTGTTCTCTGGCTAGTGGAGGGACTGCTGAAAACAATCTGCAGGTGGGGATCCCTCCAAAGCAGCCCTCAGGCTGCTCTGGCTTATCGCAGGTATGAACTTGTCTTTGAGATGCTCCAGAGGACACAAAGGTGGTGCACGTTCACAGCGACTGACCAGCAGCTGTGCCCAGCACAGCTCAGATCCAGATGTTTCTGCTGCCAGCTGCATTTCCAAATATCCATTGCAAACACTATGATGTTAATAACAAGGACTTACAAATACCTACATCATGACTGACATGTTGTGGTCTTAACCACAAGCTCTTTGACCTCTGGTGAGACTAATTCAGATTTTCACAGACTGGAATATTGAACCTCTAAGGAATGCATATAATTTTAAGGACTATGTGTTCAAGGGGGATTTCAGAGCAGTGTTGTGCCACCTGCAATTAAGAAGCTATGGGGAGCTCTCCAGGAGGAGACCTCTCTCATGAGGTGCTGTCTGGGCTGTGTGCAGCCACTGGCTGCCAGCCCAGAGCCACCCAGTCCTGGTCCTGGTCCCTGGGCCACTGCCTTGCCTGACCCCACACCTGAACCGAACAGTCAAATTAAACTTGGTCAGCTAGCACCATTTCTCCGGGGCTTTGTGCCACTGCTTCAGGGTTCCCTTCTGGCTTTTTGTCATGGGCAGAGGCAGTTTTTGGTTTCTATGGTTTATCAACGGTTTCCCTTACCAACAGATCTATTCCTCTGACTGAAAGTCTGGCACAGCTGGAAACTAGAAGCAAAACCACAAGTGAATGGCCTGGCACTTACCACCCATCTCCAACCACAAACCCATACAGTTACTGGATTTGCCTAACGGCTATCAATCACCCCAACTGCAGACAAACAAATATCAACTAGAAAAGGCTTGAGGGAAAATGTGAGCTAAAAACCAACATGGTATTTTACTTTTAATGAGGTGATGCTGTCTTGGAAACACATTTATTTCTTACTTGATACTTATGGCATTATTCTGCCCTTCTCTCTATTAAGGTGTGTTTGTCCTTTGCCTAAAGCCAATGCAAGTTCTGCCTTGGAGGTCAGGTAAAACAGAAAACAATCCTCATTATCCAAAAACTGGAATAACATGAACAAGTGCAGTCTTCTGCTTCCTTTTATATTAAGTTTCCTTAAGTGTGAAGCAGAATGTCATTATTGTTCTATCAGATCACTAAGTTAAACTGTGGCTTGTGTCCATTCAACTTTAAAAATACATGAAAAAAATTTTCGTAATAGGCTGGCCACTTATCTGGGGAGGAAGAAAAAAATCCCAGTTTATTAGGTCTAGTTTGGAAAAATGATGATTAGCCTCCCACTCACCCCTATGCACATGAATGGCAGAAGCATAAAAGAAAAAAGAGCAAAGCACAGTATTTTGAATGCTGACAAGATCTTTCTAAGGAATAAACCTTCTCCCAGTACAGTTGGTCTGGACTGTGGTGAACTTTTACGGCACTTGCAACTTGAATCATTCTTGCAACAAAACAAGATATTTTCCAAAAATGGCAGAACAAATCCAGGCCAGAATTTTACTTTGGTTAAAGGCTGCAAAAATTAAGCTGTGTAGCTTTTATAGTTCTAAGCTGCAACATCCACCACTGCTTGTTAGAACAAAAGACAAAACAGAAAAAATAAGTTGTTATTTTAGTTCTTTCTGCTACCAAGATCTAACTGTAAGCAAGCACACAAGTGAATGATTACACTTTGGAGCTCTTGGTCCACTAGATATGTTGGTTTAAGGTTCACTGGAAAACACCAGATAATATGATTGCAAAGTCTGTGTTTAAATTGCTGTGTGATAAAGAGACCAGTTCTCTCTTAAACCACATTTAAAATGTTTGGCAGTTTATATGGAAAACCTAACTTATAAGCAGCATTCATGGGTGTACCTAGTTGCTTTTTGCCATGGCTCTGCTGTCTTGGTTTTATTATACCTTCCCTCCCAACATCCAGTTATACATCCTATTTTTTCTTTTGTGAAGAGATTCCTCTGCTTCTCTCTCTAGTTCTCTCTTCTTTCCAACCTAAAGAAGATTGAAAATATATTACAGATCTTTTCTCTGCTTCTGAAATACATTTCAGAAATGTGCTGAAAATAAGAGAACACAGCATGAGAAAGAAAAGTTAAACTAAGAACTGAAAAGAAGTAGAAATTTTCCATATGGAGGAATACAGGATCTAGTAGGCAAAGCCAAATATTCCTACTGCTGCATAGCTACTGTGCCCACTTAAAACAGTGAGGACTAAATTATCAGATATGCTAAAGCAGAGGAAAATAACTGACAAGGAATTAAGATGCATCTGAAATGATACTGTGTCATAGAAATATGCCTCACAATTTGTTGCATGGCAGTATTCATATTTTAGAGTCTCCTTATCATCTTCAGAGACTCTTTTCAGACTGTGTTATTGGTATTGTTTTTGTATGTGCAGAAAGGTAAAATAAAACTGAAGTCTTCACTACTATCAATCAGAGTTGTCCTTCTTTCTCACATTCAGTAATTCCAGGATTTCATCTGTAATATCCATACACACAATAAGAAGTTAAAATATCAGTCTGCTGACAATTCACAATGGTGTGCAAATAAATATAATTTTAGAAAGACAAGGAATATAATCCTTTCCTAAAGAAATCAGGCTAAGTTCATCAACTGATTTCAGTTTGGGACAGTTCTGTTTGTGGTGGTTTATATGAATATGCAGACTCTCTGCTCTGCTCCCGTCCAAACCCAAGTATCTGCAGCCACATCACTGATGCACCTGGGCTGCTGCAGGAATACGTCCTATACTTAGAAAAACAAGCTCAATTCAATTGCACAGTACTTTGTTGATAATGTTTCAGTATATTGTTGATTACAGGCTTTAAACAAATGTTTCTGCTTTCATAAAGGTTTGGATAATTGAATAATATTAATCAAAATAAAAATTCAAGTAATGACATACTGTTACTTAATGTGAAGTGAGGGTCATTTAGCACACATAAACAACCCCCCCATTGGGCATGCATTTGCAAAGTTACAGACTGATTATTCCACAAGACCATTCAACAGCAAAATAACTCATCACAAGGAATGACTAACCCAGATTATGTCAGGAGGAGAGGACACAGTACTTTTAAATTTCTAAGCAATTATGTGCAATAGCAGCATTTCTGTGAAAAATTTTCCCCAAAGCCCACTGTCCTCTTTACTTCAATCTTCAGATGAAGAACACGCTTAGGCCACTGATAACCTGTGGCTCTCTGCTGAGCATGCTGCCAGACGTATACATCTTTTTTTTTCTTTTTCTTTGAAAGTGCAAGCTTAAAAGCCTGTATCTGTGAGAGATTAGCACCTACAGAACAGTTAATTCAGACCAAATGAGAGCATGACGAAACTGATGCTAGGAAGACAGACTCAAGGAAGAACCAGACTGCAGGTCTCTTCCGAGAGAAAAGCTGCCTGTCCCATTCAGAGCAGCAGGGAACTGCAGGCTCTGTTACAAGTTATCACTTTGTTGCCTCTGGTAACAAACGCGAATTGAACATCTTTCTTTGGATAAGGACATGCATACAGTAGCTCACATACTCATGGCTTGACTTCCTTTGTAGATACCTTTTTGTGTGCACGTGTGTGCGCATGTGTGTGTGTGTGTGTGTGTGTGTGTGTGTGTGTGGTATTTTAGCAGACAGGTAACAATAATCATACTCCTAGAGTGGCTTAAATTCAGACAAATTTAATTTACACACTCTCTTTCGCTTGTGCCATGCAGCCTCATGAAGCCCAGAAGACAGACTGTGAATTCCACCCTTAGCCTCAACTCTCAGCTGACAGTTCTTCATAACTCCTACATATATTGCAACCCTTACTTTGAACAAAGTCTCAGTCCTGGGTTTGTATCACAGATGAGGCAGCTGAAAGCTTATACAGCATCACTGAAAGAAGTGCAAGGCATGGAAGCTGGGGACACCACTACACAACACTCTCTCCTGCCTTACCAGTTTGCAGCACTCTTACAGCGACTGCTTCAAGTGCTGTACTGTGCACATTAACAGAGAATAGCTTTGCCACTCTTTGTGCAACCCTATCACACTGAATTGTTTTTAAAGAGGTTACAATCCTCTTTGAAGTCGGGGTTAATTGCAACAATAATTTCAGTGAAGCCAAGACTTTACTGCATGATCCCGCAAAAAAAGTTAGTCTTTTCACTCAGTGGCAGAAGTTCAAACTTCTCTATCCAGCTTCAGGTTTTGGAGACAGCTTAAAAAAAGGTGTTCTTGTTACATTTGGCTATTTCTTTCTGCAATCACTCGATCATCTTCATCCCAAAAGCATTAACTGAAACTTCAACTGCAGAGCTGACTCTGCTGCTCTTCCTTTTCTCTCAAGTCAGGGAGAGGTGGAAGTGAGGGGCATATCTGAGTGGGTTCTCCTTCTTAGAATCACAGAATGTTGGGGTTGGAGGAGACCTTGAAGGTCATCCAGTCCAACCACCAATCCAGCAGCACCATAATCACTCCTGAGCCACAGCCCCAAGCGCCACATCCATCTCTTGAACACTTTCAGAGACAGTGACTCCAGTATGTTTCTGGACAACTTATTCCAATGTCTGACCGCTCCTAGACTGAATTTTTTTTCCTAATACCTAATCTGAACTTTCCCTGGCTCAGCCTACAGCCATTTCCTCTTGTTCTTTCACTTGAGACATGGCAGACAAGACCGGCCACTACCTCACTACAATCTCCCTTCAGGCAGTTGTAGAGAGCAGTGAGGTCCTGTCCCAAGCCTCCTTTTCTCTGCAACAACCCCAGCTCCCTCAGCTGCTTCTCATAGGGCATGTTTTCCAGACTCTTCACCAGCTCCACTTCCCTTTTCTGGACACCCTCCAGCACCTCAATGTCCTTTTTGAAGTGAGGGATCCAGAACGGAACACAGCACTTAAGGTGTGACCTCACCAGTGCTGAGTACAGAGGGACAATCACTTTCCCAGTCCTGCTGGCCACTCTACTCTTATGGACTCCTTCCACAAACCCATTCTACCACCTGGTTCTGCAGCTGACCCAGGAAAGTACACGCAATGGATTTGATGACTGCACTTCAAACTGTACTAATAACTTACGGCTTGTTTGGAAAGGGGAATAAATATTTACTACATTTTAGTGCTATAGATTATCTACAACTACTCAATAACCTAAGACATTATAGCTAAGAATGAATATGAGTACTGCTAGTTTTTTAAAACCTGATGTTTTGTGACTCTAGGCAGCCTGTAGGTCCCAAACCCAGTGTTCACATCACCAAAATTTTGATATCATCACATCTGAGTACATTATCTACAACAACAAGGTCCCAAGCTCATGCTTTTTCTACACATGATGATGTAACTCTTCTAAACTGGACAAATTTACACCACTGAACGATGACTTATATGCCAATAACGTGTTTCCTCGTGTCTGCTATTTGTGCCACCAGGGATCTTGGCCCACCATAGGTATTTCAGTAGAATCACACATCTCTTATCTGCTATTACAATTTGCACAATTTACGTATTACCAATTGCACAGTTGGTAATGCAATAACTGTCTCACATATATTAGGCGTTGACAGAGTGGGCTGAAAAATGAGACAACTGCTAAAACATGATTTAATATTTAAAAACTAATAAATAATAACCTCATACTATTCATGCCAATCTTGTGGCTTACGAATTTCTGTGACTGATGATTTTACCAAAAGCAGGCCGATTAAAACACGATGGAGCTGGTGCATGAACAGTCTCAATAAAAAACCCATGTGAACAGAATTAATTCCCTCCTGGATAGATGAAGCTTGTTGCACTGAGATAATACTGTTTTACTTTTGGTTTGAGGAGGTGGAAAAGGGTTTTGGGGAGTAATGTCTTTCCAGTTTTGGGTTTGAATTGGTGCCTGTAAACATGCAGTCACATGGCCACCCTCTAGTGTATGACTTCAGCTTGACTAGGCTGTGAATACAACAGAAGATACAAAAACTAAGTCTCTTCTGATGATTTTTAGCTCTGTATTTACTCCAAAGGGAGACAAACACAGTTGATTGTTTAATATTTTATAGTTAAATGTGCCCAGCTGTAATTGTTACATAGATAGCCTGACTCCTGAGTCCCAAATGCACACATACCAAACTCCTAGTTAGTGAAGCATTGAAACCCTACAGAAAACTGGGCAGGTATAGATGAAGTAAGAACGAAGTACCAACATATTTTGACGTATTTTCTCAAGACTGACTACTCAGAAGAGAATCTATGATTGGTGATCTGAGTTTTCTTTCATAGTGCATTTCACCCATACCTGAACCTGGGATTCCAGTCTTTTCCCCCTTTCACCCTCATTCACCTGGATTAAGTATCACGTAACTGAAGCAAGAAGACATTCTCTTCTTCCCTAAAGCACTGGTCATGGCTTCCTGCTTAGGAGCTGCCCACACTCCTTGAGCCAGCTGGAAGAGTTTCATGTATCCAGACAGAAGTGCATGCTACTCCCATTTTTGCCTTTCTCTTTAATGAGGTGTTCACCAAGTAGAAGGTACAAAGCCCTTTCCTACTGGCCTGGAAAATGCTCAGCCTCAAAGTGTAGTATAAGTGATTCAAATCTTTATTTGAACATTAAAAAAAGCCAATTTATGTCCCCATGCCCTCAAGGCCCCTGTCAATCCTGCCAACTGTATCTCTGAAGGACTCTCTGATATGGTAGCATAGCTTACAATTTCCCCTACTGATTTTTACTATCCATGCACCAGAGCTTTTAAAACACAAAGAAAACAGGCACTATGACAAATATGTTTACTCTTTCATTACATAATGACATTCCATCCAAATATCTAGAAGTCACTGCAAACTGCTTAACTAAACAGGAAAGAGCTGTCATACAAGGAATTTTTGAAGTAATGCTTTATTTCAGGGGTGTTGTCATCAGCAGTGGCCATGGATAGAAAAGACACATTTAGCAGAAGAGCTTCTGTGTACATAACACATACACCTGAGTACTGAGCAGTTTATTGCTGACCTGTGAATAGAATAGATCCTTGGGAATCTAAGGGATTTTAGGATACAAACTCTATGCACTGACCTCTGCAGAAGCCTATAAATCTGTACCAAAATTAAAATGTGCCGTTTTAAAATAGCTATGATTTTATCCAAACCTCAGACTGTGGGAGAGAAAGAGCTGAAAAGTGTCATTTGTTTAGCTGAATCAGCCAAGATGAGAGGAATGTTCAAATTTACTCTAGGTGTGTCTAGACAGAGATATATTTATTTTTTTTTTCTGTCCAAGTCCTTTACACACTTCTGTGTACTTCCATCTACTTCTTAAATAAATACTTGGCTTGCATTTGTCATAAATTGTTTTAGATTAAGGGTGATTTAAACAAAAGTGCCATCCACTTAAAACACATAGTAACCTGTAACATACAGACTGGACCATTCATACAGAACTCACTTTTCTCCTGCACTTATCCAGGTTTAAAGCACCCTTACTGTGTTTGTGGCAGCCTACAAAATTCTATTCAATCAAACTCAGACTGTCCAACGTCTCCTTGACATAAACAGGCTTCTGGTATGTTTTGTGATGCTGTATAGTGTTTTACTATGAAACCCATTCCAGTGAAGTCCCTGGGATACAAAATTGCCCACAGAAGTCTCAATGTGTTTCTTAAAAATGACAGACCTTTAAGATCTTTGAAAGAAAAAGCAAAAGAGAGTAGGAAAAGAAGACAAAAGTACCTAGCAAACAGCAGAACAAAAAGGTTGTTTGAATATCAAACCTGTGTCTATCATGCAAAAAGTTTGAGCTGCATTCTCATACACTTATCCTACCAACACCAGTGGAAATACAGATTGATGACCACCCAAGGGCACTACCACTTCCCAGTAAAACTGCTATTGCATTTATTCAGTCTTTTGACTATACTCCACGGAGTTTGCAAAACTTTACATTTTATTGCTACCAAGGTCACAGTAACATGGGATTTCGTTTGCAATCCAGCAGAAGAATCTAAAAGACAACACAGATCATGCAGAGTATTGCAATGTTAACCCACAGAACCACCATGAGGGCTGTTTGCTGTGGCTTTATGGCAAAGAACCTTGAGAAGAGTCTTCCAAATCATCCTTGTACACTGAAGCATGTAGCAGTCATATTGTTTGTGATGAAAGAACACAGTACATACAGACTTGGCAGATTCCTGACCTCTACAGTTTTTGACAGTCTCCCAAATATAAGACTGAGAATGTCAGACTGACCCTATCTGGCAAGAAAAATAGAAGTCCTGGTTTTATTGAACTCTGGTTCAAATCAGATTAATTTCTACAAGAAAAAAATACTGGTTTTGTAGTATTAATGTAATATTTGCATTTATATATAAGTAGAAAATTTAATTTACCATGTGAATATGGAGATTCAGAAAAGCTCATACACCATTACAAGAAAAAATAAAATTAATTTGGTGGAGTTTGTATATGGCAGTATTTCTTATCTGTCAAAATGCTTCAAATTAAATGAGAGGAAAAATAAAGTTTTGAGCATGTAATGAAGTTCTGCATTCATTTTTTGGCCTGTATCACTCTTATTGCAAATGGTAAAATGAAGCTTTTTATTCTCCTATTTGAATCAGAAAAATTAGCAGCAGCTTAATACTATTGTGAATATGTTGGTATATGGGCCAAGACTGAATCTTTAGAAGTTTGCAATGTGATAGTCTTAAAATCCTCATTCTTTTTTTCTCTCATTTTCTGACTTCATTTCTGAGTCAGAGACAGAGAGGGTGGAGGATACTCTACCCAGGTCATTTGACCAGGCAAGAAGCCCAAGAAAAATTATTTTTCCATATAACATTAATAACTAGTAAAATCCCAAAATTGTTTTGCAAGACTTCAATTAGTATTTGAACTTACTGTATAAATTACACAGTTGTTTCTCAAGGCCCTTATAGCACTGCATTCCCTTCTAAATTTTACTGATTTTGGGTTTTAGGTTTGACCGAATATATACTTTTATTTCACATTTTCATTCCGTATATCCTTTGGCTTCACCATGGGTGTTAAAAAATGCTATACAGCTTCTACCTGAAGATCACTCAGGTGATGACAACATGCACTTTTTGCCTTTAGCTCAACCAAAATGAAAGTGATTGGCTTAGTATCAAGACAGATTTACCCTGTTAAAACTCTTGCAGGTTTGTTCCTCTCCACACTCTACATGGTACAACCTGCACATAAGTGTCTTTCCACAAAGACCAGAACATGAGAGGAACTCTTGAATTCACAGCTCACCTGCATCCAGCAGTAATATTTTGTAGTGAGATAGTTCTGATTTCATACAATCAGCTAAAAAAAGTCATATCTTGGAGGATGGATTTGACTACCCTTATAATCTCTGTTACCCTACCCTCAGGCTACATAAGTTATTCTTAAAAAATCCCAGCTCTAGAAAACAACTTTATAGTGACTTCTTAAATCTCAAATATCCCAAGAGCAGGCTACAAGCAAACACTGCTTCAGTGCACAAACTGCAGAGGAAGAAGACCTCTGCGACCACAGTGTCCTGCCTTCCTCAGGGTAAATCCCTTCCAGAATCCAGCTTTACTCAAATTGATCAGCCTCTCTCAGCCAGTTTTAGCTGCATTTGGATTCACATTCAACCAGAACACCACGATGCTCATGCAAGTTTTACCAAGAGCTGAGACTCCCATCAAAACAGACCTCAAGATAGCAAAAAGTATGAATCTGCAATGGACATTTATATTTTGCACTGCAAATAAAACATCTTTTTAGGCCTTTCCAATATAAACATGATTCGGTGTATTGTAACAGGCATTACTGCACATTGTTTCAAATGAAAGCATGAAGAAAATAAAACTGTATTTCTTACTTTCGACGGAACATTTCTGCAAATATGCAGCCAACACTCCAAAGATCAACTGCTGTTGCATAACTGGACTGAAGCAAGACTTCAGGAGCTCTATACCACAAAGTAACAACCTGCAAAACAAAAAGGAACAGAAAAGAGAGTGCTTAGCTGCAGAATTACAACCTCCTAAGTGCTCTATGTACAGCTTCCACTTAGTTTGATCTATATTGTAAAAACTCAAATATTAGGGAAAAGCGGTTTAGCCACCACAGAGAAAAGGGTCCTGTATGGATAACTGCAGTGATGATGACTCAGGATATGAGACCATTTCTTGTCAAGAACATTGCAATTCAGGGTACAACAAAAATAGTTTCAGAGTACAGCACTGGTGTGATAATCATAATACCACAACACACTATCAGCAACTCTTTGAAGCTTTTGCAGCTTACAGACCCCAACCACTTTCCAGTGGAGATTTTGATTCTCCATAGGGTTAATGTTAGTCAATTGAACAAGGCATTTTTTCCTAACTTTTGTGGATGTAGGTGTAGTCACCAGAGCCAAAGTAGAAACAAACAAACCAGGGAATACTGTAGGTTTACCCATAGGACAAATCAGAATCTAGCACGTCTGTTCTCAGCTTTTTATTTTCTACAAGAGAAACTGAGTTAACTCAGGTGCATGGGCCAATAATGGTAAAGATGTTTGACCTGCCTCAAAAGTTGTCTCTGAAGAAACTGACGAAAATATAACTTTTTTTTTATCGGTTAGATACAGATTAAATCAAACTCTTCTCAAAGCTGTCCCTTACCAAAGGCATCAGTGCTGTCTAGTGTGCTTTCCCTGGATACAAAGGAACCCTAAACTGTCAGTTTTCAACCAAGCAACACAGCACAAGGATTCCTTTACACCTGTGTGACTGTCTCTGTCCATGTGCTGCTGGTCAGACCAGCAGTAACTTCTCTCACACTGAATGTTCAAATGACACACTCCTTCCCAAGGACATATGCCATGTAAAGTGCCTGCTTTTAGGCTGTCCTTGTCCTGGTGGTTATGCCACAACACGTTGTAGGGACCCAGTGGTAATTTTTCTGGCACTGCTCCATCAATGTACTTTCGTAATTCCTCCTCACTGGACCCACAACAGAGATGGACCAGTTTATATTTATCCTTTTGTATCCCACAAGTAGACCAAATACAGATGAGGCTGACTGTCTCTTCAGGATATTTTCAGAAGAATGCAACGAGCTTCTGCACAGTCCTGTCTGAGCTACTATCTTGCTAGAATACAATCTCAGAGACACAGGAATATTCATCCTGAATACAGTTATAATCCAGCCATAACAACATATGACCATTAGCTAAGTGCCAATATTTTCTTACTCTGTGCTATAATTTAAACCTCTGACTATTAATATGGGAGCTGGCAGGGCCTCTAAAATTACTGCTGTTTTCTTCAACAAACATGAAAATCGGAGATGTAACATTCAGGAGGAGCATGAACCAAACCAAGCCTCTGAAAAAAAAGGATAAAAACAAAGAAAAGTATAAGAATGAAAATAAATTTTAAAATTATGTTAACTAGGATAGTGAGTTCTGAATTTCAAGACCAACACAAAGGAATGTGTAAGAATAGTGAGTTTTTTAATGATGATAATGTAATTGTCTTCTAAAGAAAAATAACAATAGAAGTAATCAGCTGAATTTGCTGGTCAAAGCCAGATGAAACAAAAGCAAATACAACATTTATTACAATCGTTAAATGCCCTGACAGCCTTTGGAACCACTGAATGGCTATTGAAGGGAGGTTCACGGATATTTGCAGGAGCAGTCATATTTGCTAACAGCTCTTCTAAACACTTTGATTTTTTTTATAAAATTTGTCTATGAAACAGTTCAATACAACAGTACAAAGCACTGTGCTGGCAAGCTATATTTCCAGATAGTGATCCACAGAAACAGATTCCCGTGTGGAAGGTGGGCTCTACTTAGCTCCATTTGTCTTGTTCCTGATTTGCTACCATACAAGTGATGCTTTTATGAAACACTTCTCTCTATAAAAACCAGAGAAGTTTCTTCAGAGATTCACTTCCAGGAAAGAAGACAAATATATCTGGAGATCAGGGATTCTCTCTAGAGATGCCCTGTCTGAATCGGATATAATTTCTCCTAAAACACGTTATTTTTCCTAATGCAGATGTATCTCTCAAACTGAACTACGCTTTTATTCTCACAGTACATTTGTGGAAAAGCTTACTGAAGTAATATTGCTTTTAGAAATTAGATATAGCAATTTCAACCCATTACTGTTTGTGAATGGCTGGGTGTAGTGTCAGGAGGAAGAGCTGTGTGATCTCTCATCTGTGGGAATACAACCAAACCTCATGATTCCCCGTTTAAGGTCCACATGGCTCTTCTCACACAGAGATAAGATGATTTATAATAAGGATGATTTATTTTCCCCAAACCCACAAGCCCTGCAACATTAGGGCTCTGCACTCTCATAGGCAAAGAACCAGGGGATGCATGGTTGTGGACCATATGCCCCAAACTGAAGTCCCTTCCAGATGAGTGTGGCACAGGACAGCTGCTCCTTTCCTGAGAGTTGCACCACAGCTCTTGCCCCTGCCCATGCTTCTCCAGGGGAAGAGTGCTACTTTCAGACAGCTGCAGAAGTGTGCAGCACAGTGGCTGCTTCTCCCATGTGACCCCTTACTGGCAAGTTCCCCAAGCATTTGCACCCTGCTATGCTCCATGCATGCATACACAGGGCATTGGAGATTTTTCTTGAGTAATTTGGAAAGTTAAACCTGTAAACCATAAGATTTCCAAAAGACTAACAGTTAAATTTCAGCTAATGCCTGACTGCATTATAGTCAGAGGAGAAGAAATCTGTGTTGAGCTGTTTTGATATGCTCTGTCATTAATGTGTCACTATAAAAGTGATCAAATGACCTTTATGGTTTGTAACATGCAAGTCTGTATTTCAAAATGCGAACCTGAAAGGGATCAAAATGTACTAAATGTCAGTTCACACATAAGTAATGCCACAAAAGGATGACTCCTTTTGTGGTCAAGGTCTTCTCCTGAAAAGCACAGGATGATGAGTACGATGCAGTGGTTTTGAAAGTTTCACACTCTCTCTTACCATAGAAACCAAGAAAATATTTGTGGACATTCCATTAACATTTGCAGAGAAGTAGAAATGAAAATTATTCTGAACACAGGATATGGTGAGGCTGAACAAGCAGGTCATCACTTCCTCTTCAGCATGGTTATGAGTGAACAAATGCTTTGCTTAGGTAAGTCACACTACCAGGGAAACAAGGTCTCCCTGAGCGACAGCGCACTTAACAGAGTTGCTCAATTAAGTCCCATTTTTAGGAAGAAAAAAGCATCAGTACCTACATCAGTACATCTCACTTAAATTCTGCCTCTCCTGAAAACCTGACACACATGAAATGAAGCACATGATGATTGTTCTGTAGGAAAAGGATTCATGTTCATGTGCTGATGGAGATCCTAAATTGTGCAAGACTCCAAAATACTCTGGAGGTTGTAGACTTCAGTGACCATGTTGCATTTTAGCTCTCTCTCCTAAGCAACTTTTCTCCACTGCCTTCTCCTTGCTTCTGCTCACCCTGGCTGGTCTCTTCAGCTCCTCTCTTACTCCAGCCAGGTTTCTACCACACCCCATGATCTCCTGGCTTCCTTCTGCTGCCTTCCTGTCTCACACACCAGTGGTCCCCTGACAGCATCACCAAACATGCCTAATTTCCTGCTGCTCCTGGACAAACACCCGGGTGGAGACAGCCTGCTGCCCTGTCCTTCCCTGTGAGGAGAGGACTCTACCATCCCTCACATTCCTCATCCTCCAAGTTCCCTCAAATTTCACACCCTGTTCTCTCTTCTTCCAACTGCATCCAAATGCTCCTGGGCAAAATTATCTCCTTTTCCCCCTTTAGCCTGTTAGCCCACTCTGCCTGTCCTGAAGATACCCTATAACATTTGTATTTAATAGATCCAGCTACATATGAAAAGACTGAGAATATTCACACACTGGAAGAAATAGGTACCTAAATAAGTTCCTTTTCCAGTATATGTTCTTTGCTTCTACTATCCAGATAAGACTGGATGGTATCAGGTAAGAAGTACCTGCAGATCACTACATTTTAAAGTTAATAGATTTAGGCAGCACTTCATGATGAAAATAAATGACGCGTGTTTGAGACACAGTAGAGAGGAAAACAACATCTGCAAAAGTCTACTGAGGCTGTGTCTGACTCTCTGAAGAAGGAAATGTGCTCAGTGAGAAGCAAGGGCAGAGCTGCATTTAGTCAGATGAAGAAAGAGAACTTCATTTTGAAATAAAGCTTTCTGCCTTACTACACCTGACAGATGTGGCTGTCGGGCACCACCTAGCCCAAGGAGTTTCAATCCTTCGCCTCATGTTACTTGTTTCTGATGAAAAATCAAATCAGTGGGAAGTATCTACTCACTAGCAACAGAACAGAAGATCTAGGCACTGTGTCAGTCTCATATAGTTTCCATTTACTTTACAGAACAGATTTTCATTTTTACATAACTGCTTAATTTAAATGGATCTGCACAATATACAGCCCTTTCCAAATATAGTTGCTGTCTGAATAGCATTCAGTTAAAAAAAGACAAAGACAAACAGTGGTTTAGGGATGGGGTTGAGTAACACAGACACAAAAGACTACATTTCAGTTTGCCACAGACTTTAAGTACAGACCAATGCCCAGTTGCACAGCTACACGAACAAAGCAGGGATCAGACTGTAACACAGCAGCTATGTCTGTGCTAGGAAATTAAATGGGACAGGAAATGTTCCTTTGGCACTGAGACCAAAAAGTACAGAGTGGCCTATGTCCATATTATTAAATTCTCAGCCTCCCAAAAAAGGTGACCGCATGCAAACTGCTTATTGGGAATGGTCTTCGGTCCACGCTTAACTGCCAGTGCCTAGGAACTGTCTGGGGAAGGGCTGGTTGGAATAACTCATGCCAGGAACCATTCTAATAATTTAACAGTATAGACAATTGAGCTCCAGTACCCACGAATGTTTTCTGGCACTGTTTAATCTACCAGCCAGTGAGTCACACTGTGGCCCTGGGTCTTCCTTTCACTCCAAAAAGAAGGCATTTTGCTATGCTTCCCTCATCTCCTCTGATTCAGAGGTGGCTCCACAAGAGTGATGGGGTGGGGGAGGCATGGCCTACTCCTCATCTCACCCAGCAACTGGTCTCACTTTATCCTAAACGTGTGTGTTCATCTGACCGGTGCAACTGGTCTTACTTTATCCTAAATGTGTTGCACAGGTCAGATGAACATACACTGCATTTGATTACCATCCATGGGGAGAATCTGACTGGCCCATATGTAGACATCTTCCTTTTAGACAGCCAAAGCCAGATGAGACTAATTCTATACTACTTAGTTCTGAAAGGGCTTGGAAGAGGCCTGTAAAACCTTTTAAAACACTAACTTTCACAGAAATCATGCCACAAAAGAAATTAGCAGGATGCTTAAGTTCACATAAAGTATCTTTGAATCCAAGGAAAATTCTTTTTGTAAATATTTTGCTTTTGTGATTGTGGTTTCTTCTGTGCTTCTTTTGTACTGATTTTGTTAATTATATTGGCCATTAGATGCTGGCTCATTTTGTTACTTAAAGTATTTAAATCTCATGAAAGATTACTTGCAAATTAATTTTTTTAATGATCCCTACTACAGTTAAACTGAGTTTAAGAACTTAGTTTTTTTGTTCAGTTCTCCCCAGCAAGGCTTTCACATGATCTTCAGGACATCTTTTTGACTGTTTTTCATTTATTTTTGTCCTTCCTTTTTGAGTAAAATGAGGGAGCATAGCTACAGAATATATGGTACAGTATGCAGTCAAGCTCTAGTGTAGCTTCATGGTCTTCTAATTCCACAAAAAATCTTTTGCTTCAAACTGTTCACAAGGATTGAAAGTGGAATCTTAGCAAATTCACTATGAACCTGCTACTTCATGGCTTATTCTTCAGGTCTGAGACTGTAAAACAACTTGAAGAATTTTCTTGAAGCTTTGTAAAAAATGTCTTCTCAGCTTTATGACTAAGCTTGACACATTTGCCACAGACTGGAGAGGACAGAATTACAGACAAGCATATTGACTGAAGCCTGGCTTCAATCCCTACTGCAGAGAGAGGCTGTCTCTGCCCAATCCACCTCCCTCTCGCTTGGTAGAAACACAGTTGAAAAGACTCCACAGAGACTGAAAAGAAGAAATGCAGTTTCTGAAATGAAAATGCTAAAATGGCTGGCTAGTCTAACAGTATAACATTGCTTAAAATGAAGTCAATGTAAAAATTGCTTAGGAAAAAGGATTTGTTTAATAGTGTTTCACTGCCTTCAGTGTGGGGTATGGACCAAGAGCCAGGACTGAGCAGGGAAGAAGTGGCAATCTGGAGGGCTGGTGACACTAGGTTGTGGCATGATGGCATTTCTGCAGGATCATGGGCCCTACACCTGTCCTGTGTGCTGCTCTGAGTCCTCCTGGCAGCCCAAGGTGGCCCCACTTCCCAATCCTCTGGTGTAACAGATCCACCACCACCCCCTCAGCATGCCCTGCTCTGCTCCAGCAATGATGATATTCCCCACCTCCTCTTCTGTGCCCCCTAGGAAGATCCAAAGACCTTTGGAAGTGCATCACACCTACGCCACACAGGGAAATGATTTTGTGTGTGTTTTTGTGTGCATGAGTGCTGGGAAATAAGGGAGGAGGTAGTCTGGGGTGTGCTGGAGGCAGGAGCAAGGGGAAAAGAGGTGAGGAAGGGAAGAGAGACAATGCCTCATTCAACCCTGCAGCACCATGCACAACAATTACAGCATGTTCAAAACCCACCTGTCCCACAGGTGTAATGAGGCCAAGATAGGGGATTTTAGCACGTGCTAAATTTTAGCCTTTGTACAATGATGTGTTTTTCATCTCTGGTTTGGAACAAGGGTGTGTCTTCTTTACTTGCTGGCAACTGTCTTACTGTTTTCCTATCACTATCCTTAGAGCATTCACTGAGCATTCTGCATTTATAAAGCAAATCTAGGACATTCTTTAACATAGCTCTGAAGACCTATTATTATTGCTAACTGTGACAGAGAAGGTAGTAATTGCTACATTATATGATGTACTTTAGTTTCCAGGGATAGTATCTGAACAATTACATTTGTTTTATCTCGCTTTTGAGCAGTGGTTCTTCCATTGTTATTTAAGTGTTTTCAGTTCCATCACAGAGATAGGTATGACTGGAGAGAATGTTTCTTTCTTAGAGAAAGATGACCATAGTTTGTCTGTTTATAGAAACATTAAAATAGTTTCCCTTTTAAAGTAAGTGTGTATCAAACTACTCTAGTGGCATTTAAAAAGCACTTCACTTCTTGACAAAAGATTTAGCATGCAAAACATGAAATCCCTTCTAGTGCTCCGGGTCTCATGAAGTGCAACATGGCAATACCAATTTTATCTCTTTATTCACATTTATCTCCATTTTGGGCACAAGCTTGATGAATTGCTTTATGAAAACTGGAATGAATGTTGTTATCATTCCATGAGTTAGATCATCAAACAAAAGATTATTTATTTATAGAAGACACAAATCCCGATCACATGTACCACCCACTATCAAGTTGCCGTTTCAGAATGGGATCTCCTGGTTTTGATGCTAAAACATTTGTGATTTGAAGGAAACATGGTTTAGCATCTGCTGTAAGATAACATGACAAATAAAGAAGCCATTCATTTCTTAGATGTTCTATACACACAAAGCTAACCAGAATTCTCCCTTTTCAATTTCTAGGAAGAACCACATCACCCAGTGTGACAGTGCTGCTGAAGAGCATTTCTAGGTACATCCGTTGTCAGGAGGCATGAACGTGTGTGCGTGTGTGTTTGCACATCATGTGCGTAGCTGAAGATACTTTGCCTGCATTCAGTGGTTTTACCTTAAAAGTCTCTGTGCACTACACATCTGAGTGGAACAACTACTAGAAAGGAAACCTGGCTCTTAACCTGAGGTAATATTTCAACCACTAGTGATTCAGACATCACCTCAAAATTCATACAAGGAAATATATTTCTACTAAGCAGAGTATTTCACAGAATTCTCTACAGAGACAATATAGAGAACATTTCTGAAAGACTACCTGAGACTTCAAGTGAAGAGTGTTTTATCTTTATACAAAGAAGAAAGGAGCAAAATTAGTATCAGCAACACTGCTCTACCTCATCCAGATCCCATGAAAGTCAGACTTGCCAGGCCTTGCTGTGTATTGAGATCAACATCATGATCCTCTATTCTCTGAGCTGCAGTGCAGTCTTCTGTGGAATATGGGACGACTCAATTATTTGCAGAAATGGTCAGCTTTGCATGCAATGAGACGTGCTTATATTGCAATGTATTTACAGATAGAGATACTTAACACTGAGAGTGACAGACATTAAATAGAAATAGCCATTCTTCACTTCAAGGCTCATAATCAAATCTGTACACTGGAACAGCAAATTCTAATAATCTATCTCAGAACTAAAAAGACCCACAAAGGCAGACAGAAATAAACATCACTGTCTTCTTATGCAGATCAAGTCAAACACCTATTGTAAGGAAGAAGACATTTCCTTTCACAATTCCAAATGAAACTAAAGCGAAAAAACCCTAAAAAATTCTTAAAGGTGGCAGTCTGAGACTATACCTTGGAATACAGACCTTGTTCTGGGTCTGGCAGCAGCAATTTGGCACATTTTCACTTGCTCAGTCACCTGTTGGCATTAGCTGGCTCAGGGAACAGTCCTAACTTCTAGAAGTACATCTTGGGCTTTGTTCCAGTTGCTCTGCTCTCCTCTACATCTTTAAGCCACAAAATCAAATCATCTAGTGTCCTGCATATTCCCATTGGATGGCATCCACCTCTTTTACAGTCTCTCACATCACTGATGCCCCGTCCCTGGGAGCAGGAGAACACATAGCTCTAACTTGTGCCAAGGACCAAACCATGGATGTTTCCATGCCAAGATTCCCCAAAGCTGCCCTTGTGACTGCTTGGCCTTTTCTTGAGTCCATCAGTCTAGACAATCTGAGCCTTACCACCCACAGCTGGACTTAATAGCGATGACCAGCTTTTCACTGCTACCAGAAAACCAGAGTCTGGTTGACAGAAAAAAAGTGTTCCCACTTCCTGGGGTGCTGTGTTGGACTCCAGTCCTGAACAGAAAAAGCCTAAATGAAGCAAAAACCACAAAGGCCACCACAGCCCTCTCTCCCACAGAACTTCAGCCCACTTCTGTCAAGCCATCTTGAACAAAAGGAGGATATGCACAGAGAAGCCACAAAGAATAGATTAAACTGGGCCAGTTCTCTAGGTGAGAGGCTTTACTGCGGGCAGCTTGGGAGTCTAGATAGCAGAAACTTGGTGCAAACAAATTCTACAAGATACTATTTTCATTCAGTTGAGAATGAAACTTAGAAACTAATGTTGTGTCTGAAGACAAAGTACCAATTTCACTGAGAGCCTGGTATAGTAGATAAAAGGCTGGTGGAGCAACATCTGTCAGAGATGATCATGTGAAGCAATAGCTTAAGAGTAAAAACTCCCAGGGTCTGGGAGTTTTTAATAACCCAGGGTTGAAAACTAGTCAGCTTCTCTGCAGTGGAAGGTACTTGGCATGTACCTGCCCTCACTAGGTGTAATGTTGTGTCTGAAGACAAAGTACCAATTTCACTGAGAGCCTGGTATAGTAGATAAAAGGCTGGTGGAGCAACATCTGTCAGAGATGATCATGTGAAGCAATAGCTTAAGAGTAAAAACTCACAGGGTCTGGGAGTTTTTAATAACCCAGGGTTGAAAACTAGTCAGCTTCTCTGCAGTAGAAGCTATACTTGGCATGTACCTGCCCTCACGAGGTGCACAGTTCAACTGGCTCATCATCATGACAACCATCACAGAGCTGGGCCTTCCTACCTATGGCATAAAGCAGCTCTGAATACTGCAAATCTGCTCCACATTTGAAGCTGAATGCAGTAGACTTTACTATGGCCTTACATAAATTATGGCTTTAAACTGAAGTAAGCAAAATTGTAAATGCTACCATAGAGATGAAACTCCTATTAAATACCTTTCAAGAATTCCTTGAAATTACATTTGGAATACAAAACTCTCATGAAACATCCTTCTTTCTTAAAAAAAGAAAAAAAAAGTGAAAAGAGATTTGTAAATACACACAAAATAAGAAAAAGTTGAGCTTTCCATATACATATGCAATACATGCATAGGTGTATGCATTCATATATACTTAAATATGCCACAGATCATTAGAAATTAGTTGAGTCTTGAAATAAACACCACCAGGACAAAGACGTGTAATTTCCAGCCAAAAGCAAGGACTGGAGAGAAAGGGCAAAAACAGCAAGAGGGGTCTTCAGGCTGTCTGAATCTTGCGTTTAAGTAGCTTTGTGAGCTTAAGACCAGTAAAATGCCAGCCACAAGCCACTGAAGTTCTGAAGCTCCTTGTAGGCATCTTTAGTTATCACATTCTGCTTCAGACTCTGAAAGTGGCTACAGACATCAGAAAGACCTGTGCTGCAGAAACAAGCAGCTGTGTTTGAGCTAAAGCACTACTGTGAGTGAGGCACTTTTGGTAGACTGATATCCCAGGTAAATGGATGTTTTCAACAAAAGTCCATATGGAGCCTTACCTGGTGAACCGTATAACCAAGACTGGTGGTAGAAGCAATGTATGTTTGCATCTACATTAACATCTTGTGCAAATGTTATTAGGTTCATTTCAAAGTGGAAACTCAGCCAAAGGGGATTTAACTGGTACCTCCTACACCCAAGCACATTCTTTGACCACTAGGCTAGGGGTTTTTTGGGTGACAGCTCTTTCCTTGCTTTTGCTGAAGCCAAATCACTATCCTGCCAGGAGTATATGAGTCATGGGGCAAGACTGTGTCTGAAAGCAGCTGAATGCTTAAGAACAATCAGCTGGAAGGGGCAAGGAGCCGAGTTTCTGGATACTGCCCTGGAATGTGTATGCATTTTACATTAGACCATCACTGGATAAAAATAAAAGCAGGCATTAATTACATTAACCAGGCTGGATTCTACTTTGTATCTAGACTGTACTCCACCTCTCTGCTTCTAATGGATGGAAGTCACAAAAATTCTAGAAGACAGCACCCTGCTTTCATCTGTAGAGAAAGAAGCACCATCTCCTCCCTTGGTACTTGATATTCTCAGTAGTCAAAACAAGGGTTCACAGCACTAAGAGAAGCCCAAGATTTTGAAAGAAACCAAAAGAAAATTTCTTCCACTTATAAATGTTATAGGACTTTCTGAACTGATATTAACTAGCTGAAGACTTAGCAGAAAACCAGAATGTTACAGTTGGTCCAATACTAGACCTTCATAGACATTATTTCCCAATTTTAACATTAAAGATTGTATGATTACGTTATTTTCAAGAAGCCACATTCTAAGGTAAATTATTTAGATAACATATTGTGTTAACTGGATAAACAAGACCTGAATTACTCTAGATCACTGAAGACTCTACTCCAGAGTGGTGACAGACTTACGAAAATATAAAATGTTTTATTTGTGAAAATAATGTTGTAGATCAGACTTCTATAGATAACACTCTCAAAATTGATACAAAGCATCAATTATTTAAGCCAAAGAGATAGTAGCTTAAGACAATACAAACAAGAATGTTCAAGGTAATGAGTGCTTTCATGTTACAAGTTCTCAAGTCTGAGGGCACTGCATCAAGCTAAAGGACAGTGAGATAAGAGCAATATTGCTAGTTACTAACAAATGGCAGATAAAAGACCTCTTCTGGATTCTGATTAAGTGACAGCATTCTACACATTCCTGTGAGTTGAGAAAGTTTGCCTGAGAACAGCAGCTATGTTACATGTGAAGCACCACTAAACAAGCGTATCTCTATGTTTTCAAATTCCAGTGTGAGTAATGGCTCTTTCTCCCATCTCTTTAACTTGAACAGAAGCTCCCTCTCTCCTTCTGGACACGCAGGAATAACTCGCCGTGCTTCAGTTTCCATTAAGACATATAAATGTATATGCTGCAAATAAAGAGAAGTTCTGTAGGACTCCATGGCTGTGAGCCAATGTTTACAATCCCCTGGGTGGGAAATGACGGGTGAAAGGCTCTCCATGGCAGGCTGTAGGAGTCTTTGCTGTTGCCGACAATGACCTTCTGCCTCTATTTTCAAAGTAGCTCCCCTGTTAACTCCTTGAACACTGTGTGCAGAGAGGCCTTAGAGAGGAAACACTTTCCCTGAGAGTCCAAATCCACTTTGAGGCATCTGTTTGACAGACTCCAATTTCAGCAGTGGTTAAGGGAATGTGGACTAATATGTGTACTCTGCATCTGCTGTTGGACTGTGGCACTGAGATGCAATTTAGTAGTCCAGAACTGGGCTTAGCCGTGTTCTGCATGGTACAAAGTGAATGTTCTCAGCTTCAGGGAAAGTACATCAGTTTACAGGCACAGGGGTTTGCCAAACACTGAGCATAATGATGAGTCTCCAGGACAGAAGGAAAAATCCAATTTATAGAGATATGTTTTAATTCTCTCTGGCCAGTCAGTAGCAGTGTTGTTTGCTGGTAGTGGCAATACCTTCTCTTGGCGTCTCCTTGAAAGAGGAATGATGCTAAAAAATTGAAGACAGACTGAACCACAGACTGTCATTGTGCAGTGGAGTGCACAACAGAGCACTCACTGTGGAAAGGAGATGTACTGCTTTAAAAGGTTTGCCCCTCTCCTGCCTGACAATGTAAAATACAATATTTAGGAGATCTCTTCTTGTGTCACATTCCTTTTGCTGCTCTGTAAATCACTCATGGCTTCTAACAGTTCAGAAAGAGTCCTTATTAAAAAAGGCCTTCTAAAATGCTTATTGCAATATATACCCATTTTTGAAAATAAGAGAATAAATCCAATGGAAACTAATATTCAAGCACTAGTGTAGATGCTTTAATGTTCTCACAGGTAGAGTTAAGTGCTCTTGTGAAAACATCAACCTTACTGCCAGTTAACCTCGAAATATGTTTTCCCATCATCTTTGACACTTGTCTTGTCTTAAGCCTTTTCCCCACAAAGGTCCATTCCCAGAAATAACCACTGCATGCAAAAAATTCTCTACATATTCCCTGAAAGGGAATAAGAGTGCTTGCCACTTCCAGAAGACGTTCACAGTATTAACAGCCATACAGAGACAGCAACATCTATCCCCTCCTTGAACTTTTAGAGGAAGTCCTGTAAATAACATCCTCATGTGGTCAGGAAATACTTGTGTAACATCCATGTGTGGCCCCATGGATGTTGAGGAGGAGAGAAGAGAGAAGCAGTACCAGAAGCCAGAGCTTCTGCAGAGCCACCAAGCCCAAGTATCAGCAGCTCTGAGACTGACACAGATCATCAGCCTCTAAAGCTGTTGCATTGTCTAAGGTTCTAAACTTAAAGAGGAACAGACAAGCCAGTAGGACCTCAGCTGTTCTTCTGAGGCAAAAAATATTTTGCATGAGAAAGGTAATGTTGTTAGGCTGCGTCAAAAAACACAACTGGACATCTCATAAAAAGCTTCAAGGTAACTCCAAATACACACGTAATTCCTAGCGATTTCAGTCTATCCTTTGGGTGGTTAGAGGAAGACACCTGCAGGCTGTGAAATCATTGATATTTAGATCCATGCGTGTTTTTAATTGTTAGTACTTTAGAAAGTAGTCTTAGAAACAAAAAAATTAGGAATACTCTATGTTTTCTAAAGAGTATATAATTGCAGCTAATATTTTTTTTTTGGAAAATTGCAGTCTGCAAGGAAAAGAATTTTTAATGATATCAAACGAAGAACTTATTTAGATTGGAATATTTTTCTTTTCTGTTAACATGAGGTTTTGTTACTGGTATTTAAAATCATTAATGATCCTGGGATCAGAAACTAAGTTTTCAAGAGCTTCCATTATTATTGTTTTTAGAAGGATACACTCAGGCTGAATTTAGAGCAAGTTAGTTTTTGTAATATGAAGCTTTTACAAAACATGGGTCTGAATGACCCCTCCTTAAGCTTTTTTGTTTACAAAGCATCTTTAAACAACAGATAAACTTTGTTTTGTTTTGGGCTACTGCATGAAAATCTGAAAATGAAACTTCTTTGAAAAGAAGTAGGAACAAGACCAAAATAACCCATGAGCACAATCCAGGAGAAGGAAAACAGAAGTGAACAGCACAACTAATAAAAGAAAAAGAATGGATTTTTAGTTACAGCAAAGGTGTTATTTGGATCAATAAAAGAGGCTTTTAGTGCTTCTGAACAACTGAAGTGTTAGTCTAGCAACATGCCTTGAAATCACTTATGTGGAGACTAACAGCATTTCTTAATACAGGTCTGGGTGTAATCTTCAGGCTGAAAAATAATGTAGAGGACTGGAGATGACCTCTCTGAACCATCTTGCCATTTCCATATGTAGGGCCTGGGATGAACAACAGTTGACTGGGAAATGCTGTACACAAGAATGCCATCTATGTGTTGTATCTCACATGTCAGGCACAAGTGTAATTTTAATCAATTACATCTAGGCAAGTACAAAATAGATTACATACCACTCCCATAATAAGTGATCTTTAAGTCAGCTTATTTTTCACAGTTTGAAAGACTTTCATTGTCCTTGACTGCAGAAGGAACCAGTCTACTTATGGGAAATGAAGCCTATTCTAATATATTTAACTTCCTGTGAAGTTTTAAGTATTTTGTAATGAGTAGCAGCTCAGTACATGCAAATATATGATTTTTAAAAATTTTATGAGGAAGAAAAGGCAAATCTGTAATTTGGAAGGTGATTTTGTTATCAGTACATTTACGTTGCTAAGCATGGGCCTGCTCTTGAACTCCGCTGACTTAGGGGACTTAAGAGAGTCTCATGCCTGCCAGTGATCAGGAGCAAGCTGTACTTATCTCTCCCATAGATCTGACCCTTTTTTTTCATTTACTGCTTCTATACCACACTTTGACAGCTTGTTTCCAACTGACATCCCTAACTGAATAAATTACATATACAGATTTCACTAGGGACTATAATGTGTGGAGGGTCATTAAAGAGAGCAACAATTTGTTTCCACATGTGACAGGATACACAATCATTGGTTATAAGTGTATGAAGAAGGTGTCCATGCATAGGAAACAGCACAATTATCAGTAAAAAAAACAGTAATTTTTGCATCAAGGGCCACTGGTCACTAGAAGACGGTCCAAGTACACCTAAAAATGCTGTACAAATGTATGACAACTTAAGCTCATAATAATAACTTATTTCTCATCAGTTGAACCTGTTGTAGCTGCAAATCCTGTCACTGCCTAGTGCAGATGGTTCTCCTCTCCATACAAACTGACAGTCTTCACATCAACTTGCATCTTCTTTGGAGAGGTGGCCTAATGCCTGCAATCTGTTCTTGTTTCTTTTCTCTGCTATGTACTAGTACAGCAAAATTAGTTACGACATTGCATATAGTAAATCAGGAATATAAAACTTCCTTAAAAAGATGCCAACACCTTAACCGTTTAGAAGGACAAAGAAAATATAAAAATGGTATCAAAGTAACATGTTTATGCAGCCTTCTGTTTTTATCCAAGTGTTAATGCTATACTGTGGGCTTTTCCCTAAACCAGATAACTGTAAGGTCTGATTTCATTGATGAGATTAAAAAGGCAGCATTCACTGCTACTGAGGGTCTCCTTCTTGCAGCTGTTGCTGTGATGGGTTGTATTTAATGAAATTTTCTCCCTCCTCCCTCTGGAAACTTAACACCTATGATTTAACATTTAAAACCCAGCTTCTGTTCAAACACCTCAAAACAATAACAATGCATATGCATTGATGTAGTTTTATTTCGTGTAACAAAATCATTAGATTCATGAAGCAACAACTGAACTGCTCCATACACAGTATATAGTTAAAACTGCAGAACTGAAGCCAAAATATGCACAGCTAAAAGGAATGTTACAGGGGGGCCTCTCTTAGTGAACAAAGCAGGCTCAGTTTGGCTCTTTTTCCCTAGCGCTACCACATCCGCACATCGTTAGTTGGAAAATTCCAGATATATGCTGTAATTTTTTGTGCTTTTTTTTCCCAGTACACTTGAGGCTTTAGTGTCCAGATGCCATTTTCCCCCCCTTATCTGTCCCTGCTAGTTTGGGTCTTTGCCAGTTGTGGTCAACAATTAATACAGCAAAAGAAAAATACAGTACACTCCCTGGCAACTGGCAGAGGCTCACAGGAAATACCAAATAAAAACTTTATTATGTATTGTTTAACTATTTTGTTTGCCTGTGGGCCACCCTGTTGTTGGTGTAATTTAGAAAAGCAAGCTCCATCTGGATGATCTGTGCGCAGGCTCATTGTTCCCAGAATCTGTCACGCACAATCACTGCTTCAGCCTGTGGCCCTCTGCAGAAAGAAGCAAAGGCATGGCAGCCCTCCAGCCTGCATTCCTTTTCATTAGACAACTTGTGACCAAATGTTAGAATAGAAGAGTAACCTTTTAATATTCATGTAATTAATTTACTTTCCCCTTTAATTATAAACCTTCACGTGAAAAGAAGAAAATAAAAAGACTTCCCTTCATGATTCTCCTCCCTCCCCCATCCTTTCTATCTGCTTTCTGGGACATGGAAGGTGCTGGTTTCATTACACATAGGCACCAGTACTTCTGTCTACTGGGAAATTTGCATGGCCGCAACATGTTGGCAGGCTTTTAGTTTATGTATTAATTGGTCTGGTACATGGAATAGATTCTGAATTGTAATAAAATGGAAGAAATTAAATTCTTTCCTCTGTACGCCCTTGCAGCATCTGCTTCCTTGTCTTAATCAGTGGGGTAATCCATTGAACACAAAGCCATTCTTCTGTATTTGAAAACACAATAGACATCTAATTGAAGTTCCCTTTCACAGTAAGGTCAGCATATGACTCAAAATACTGCATCAGCTGGGATTTTGGCTGTGCAAGGTTAGGTGTACAGGCAGTGTTTTGTCAGTTCTGCTTTGCTGGAAAATAGTGGCATTTTTTATCTTAGGTTAGACCAATGCTGAACTGGCCAACATGATGCAAAAGTCTGTCCACTACAATTCAAAAAGTGCATTTGATTGCAAGTGCATCTGATGCTTTAAGGTCTCATCATATGAGTTAATTTCAGCACACTGAACTGGGGCCTTCCATGTGGGCAGTCCATCTTTTAGTTGCTACAGCCCATTCAAAGGAATCCAGTTCTTGTAGGTTATAATTCGAGTAAATGAAGCTAAGGTAGAAACTGCCTGTCCCTAAGGCAGCATTTAAGTTCTTATTGCCTAATTTTGATTGCAGTTTAAATAGATGATGAGGACATTAAGGATTCACAGCCACTTGGCATATCAAAGGATGGGGGCCCAAACACACTCAAGTATCCTGTGTAAGATGCAATGGTTTCTACGGCAACTGAGGAACTGTTACTGAACTTCATTCATTTTTCTTTTATTAAATAGGTATACTGCTATGTTAGGTCTGCAAGTGATCAACATATATGCTAGTGGTTTGATTAGTTTATGCATCATAGGAATAGAAAGCAGCACGAGAGATTTTCTGTTGTGGTCACTTTAGCGAAAAATAATGCAACAAGTCAAAATGTTTTAGACGAGGGCAAGACTTAAAAATGAAAAGTCCTTCACTTAGTAATAAAATAGCACTTAATTGTGTTGGAACAATTCTGCCTGTTCAGTACCTTTAGTAGAATATAACAAATATATGAATATAACAAAAAGATTACATTTTTCATACTAATTGCATATTCAGGGTATAATATTTGATATATTCACTATGAAAGAATTCCAGTTATGTGTCAAATTAAACTACTTGCATATAAAAAAGTAGCATCTTCTGTCCAGAAGGCAAAGCAGCAACTGGAAATAAAAGTGAATTCAAACACTCCTTGGCCTAAAGCAACAAGAAATTAAAAAAACCCAACCAAGTATAATGGAACAAAAAAATCCTTGTCATTGTACTTAGTATGGCCTAATTTTTCCTGTCAATGCATTGACTGTCTTTTTATGTTTCCTCTATTTCTTTTTTCTTTCTTTTCTCCTAATTCCCTCCGTGTACTGTACAGACTCTTACGGGTGTGCCAACAAAATATACATTTTTTGTGGGAAAGAAAGATGTTAGGAACTGTGCTAATCCAAAATCAAAGAAAGAAGCAGGACGTTGGATTTAAAGGAAGAGTTAGGATAGACTGTATTACAGCTAAAATTCTACAATTAAAAAAAAAATTGCAGTATACTTATGACAAGTCTTTTTAGATGTAACAGAGGTCAAGGTCCTTCAGATTCTTCCCCATTTTCACTTCCTGAGCAAATAAGCTTAAATAGTAATGTAAAAACTCAGTAATTAAATCTACATGAATTTTAATGGCATTTCTCAGAGGGTAAAACCATAAGAATGAAAAGCAATATGCACAACCACACCTGGATTCTTACAAATATCAAAGGGGAGTAATACACTCCCTTAAAGAAATATTCTTTCATCTGAAGAATAAGAGATAATGTTAAAATCCTTGATTAAAATAATTACATTGACTAATTGAAAAACATAACCTATTAACTAGGAATTTATCACAATGGAAAAATTTAATGCTTGGCTGTAAATACATAATATGGTAAAATGTCTTCAAAAAAAGAAAACAAGTCTTGATTCAAACAGAAAACCAGATCTTGATTCAAATTTGTACAGCTAGTAACATAATGATATTCTGTTCCATGATAACGGAGTTTCAAAGGAATCATCTCTGCTGAGGGGATTATGATGCAAAAGCTTAAATGCAGACAAGTTCTTTCCTACTGTCAGACCACAGCCTGATAGGACATTGCTGTAACTTCCCATTCCACTGACCAAATCTGAAATCCCTTACAGTGTAAAAACTGTAAAACTAAAAAAAAAATCCTGTTCTACCTGAGAACTGTGGTGGAAGGAAGTAGGAAGAGTTCTGCTGAGCTTCTCACCTGGACAAGGTGCTTATACAGACCCGCTAATTCTTGGAAATACCCGAAGCAGTGTTCAGAGAAGGATTATTTCAGTCCTGAAATGAATGTTCAATCAGGATGAAAGGGCTTCTCTATTTTAGCATGCTCCTCACCAGGAATTACTGACATGTTTGTGTCAATAATTATAACTCCGAATGGGTTTAGAGACTAAGGGATATCTTGGGAATCCTCAGAAGAAAATGAGGTTTGTCTATTTAACACTTGTGCTGTTTTTTCAGATTTCTGAGCTTACCTGCAATGGAGGTTTCATGTTTATCACAGAATCGCAGAATATGCTCAGTTGGAAGGGACCCATCAGGATCATCGAGTAAAGATGATCATCATCCCGAGATCCTGGGACTGTGCAGGACACCCAAAGAGTCACCAAGTCCCTGAGAGCACTGTGCAAACCCTTCTTGAACTCTGTCAAGCTTGGTGCTTCAACCACGTCCCTGGGGAACCTGATTCAGTGCTCAACCACTCTCTGGGAGAAAAACCTTTTTGTAATATCCAGCCTAGATCTCTCCTAACTCAGTTTCATGCAATTTACTTGAGTTCTGCCACTGGTCTCACGAGTGAGGAGATCTCTACCAGAACCTGCCCTGCTGCTTTCCCTTGTGAGGATGTTGGAGACCACAATGAGGTCTCTCTCAGTCTCCTCTCCTCCAGGATGAACAGACCAAATGACCCCTGTCACATCTCATTAAAATGCCCCTCCAGACCCTTCACCACCCCTGAGGCTCTCTTTAATAGCTTACTGTCTTTTTCATATTGTGCCATCCAAAACTGCACACAGGACTCAAAGTGAGATCACACCAGTGCAGAGCAGAGCATCAAAACAAAATCTAATGTGGACATCTTCTCAAGGTACAAGGTGGAAGCTTCTCTGTCATGATGATTTGACTAGCAACATGGAAAAAGAAAAATAAGACCTCAATACCAACTGTATAAAAATCACTACTTACTTCAAAGAAAGCAGCAAGTGATCACAGAGTCTATTTCAATGCATATGAAGTACAAAATATACAGTTCCATCCCTTCTCTTTCAGCTGTTCAAGACAAAGTATGAAACACTTTCCACTTTTTAATTCTATTACCTTATACTGTAGCCTACTACCGTTGCTTGTGAAGCTACTGAAGGCACAGAGGAAAATAAAAACTCTTTGATTTTCAATATGACTTAGAAAGCCTCAGGCATTTTGTACATTTTTGACTGCTTATGATAGGGGAAGATGTTAACAGTCCTCTTACAAAAGAATTTATTTCATCCCTTGGCATGAAAAATAGTAAGAAAAAATTACTAATGAGTACCCAACATGAAGGCTTAACAGTACACAAAGGTTACACTCAATACAAAGAATTAACATCCATTTATCATTAACATTTTTATTTCTAGGCAGTCTAATAGCTTCCTCAGTTCAGTATGAATCTAAGAGTTTTGGAAGGATTTACGCATTTTACTTGCTAATAGTGTGAGGGTCAGAGTACAGTTGCAGTATTTCCTCCAGTATCAGCTGGAGGAAAAGTAAGTTCTATATAAGCACAACAGTTCTCCTCTCAGACAGCCTGGTTTTTGCACATTATGCTGCACATTAATGACACAGATAAGAGTAAAAAATAGCTCCTTAATCCTTTCCTGGTGAATCCATTCCCAAGAACCACATTTCTTTAAAAAGGCTGGAGCTATCAGACCAATCTGGACAACAAACAGCACTGAGAACAGAAGGGAAACAAGAACATGTACACATAAAGAAAAAAAAAATCCAAGTTGGGGGACAAAAGTATCTATCACTGCTATAAATTCTAAGAACAGCTGTAGTTTTTGTCCATGCTTTTCCGAGTTCATGTCCAAAACTACAGAACAGGATAATCTATGCACACATTCAGCTGTGTATGAATTCCATTTTCAGAATCTGATAGTTCGATAGTGAGGCAGCGCAGAAGGCGATGTCACATGTGACTATACATAGAAAATACACAGAGCCTCCTCACAGCAGGGTGGGAACTCCACCCCCTCGAGGGCCTCAAAAAATCTCTGCAGGGTAAATATATAGCTGATGTTGTAAACACAAAGTAGAGCGAGACAGAATTCAGGAAACTCAGGCTAACTTCAGAAGATGTATACATTGACTATAAAAACTGAAAATGGTCTTTACATTGAGACAGGCTTCCTTCTTTTCTGGATTAATACAGATTCTTTATTCAAACTTGTCAAAACCTAATGTATGCACATTCTAATTTTTAATCTGAATTTACCTGATGCAAACACTTTTTTCCCCCCTTAAAGTCACTCATTTTATGTAACCTGCTTTTTAACAGTTGCATCTATTTTTGCTTGCATCAAATTTTATTTTATAGCACGGAAATATAGCTCTCAGTAGTTTTGCTGATAACTGAAGTTATGGATACATTTTCACTTTTATGCAGCAATAATTCTCAACTGGCTACTACAATTTTAAATGATGCACTCAAAAGTATTATTCAACGTTATTTCCCATTCTTGAGCCATTGTAAGATTTTTCATTCTCTTTTGCATTAAAACACGGATCACTGGCCAGGCTTTAAGAGTCTTAATATGTTAACTTGTCACTGTCATGTCAAATAGAAAAAGGGGGCTGTGTCCTACAAAGTACCAATGAGAATTCTGTGGCCAAAACCACGGACTGGATAAGCACACTTATATCAATACCATTTTCCAAAGTCCTTGTTGCTCTTTGTATACTCCACTCCTCCAAAGCAGCTTGAATATTTGTTCACAGAATGTTTTTGTAGCTTTCAAACAGAATATGAAAACCTGGAATGAGCTTCTGGCCACAGTGAAGTTAAAAGGATGTCTTCCATCAACTGCATGGAAGCTAGGATTTCATAGCATGGAGATTCAGGATTATTGTACTGGTTTATCATGCCAGTTTCCCATCAGCAAAATTTGAAGCTAAAACCAAACTGGCAAATTTTCTTCTTCATTTCTATCAAAAGGTCCTTGGTAGTCAAATTACTGTATCTGCAAATACCAAGCTTTGTGTTTAAGATTTAGTTCATAATATAAACACGTTTTCCTACAAATGCAAAGTTTTTACATTTTTGGAGACTGAGAGTAATACAAATGGCCCTGATTTCTGTTGAAATTTATTCATTTATCCCCTTAATGACTTGAATTCATCTGGCTTCATTGTATGATATTTTTCAATGTAAAGTGCTTTTAATGTCCTCTGAAATCACAGTTCAAACCATGTTTAAACATGAAGGCCAACATCCAACAAATCGGGGAAGTCCATATTGGAAAAATGGGGGATTTTGCCCACTCTGTTCAATGCAATTTTTTCTCTATAAAATCTAGTTGCATTTTTCATACACTGATTTTTTTTTTCATGGACTGGTGAAAACTAGCTTTCCGAAACTAGGTTATGCAGTGACTTTGGTCCATTTAACAAGGTCAGACTGTTTATTCTTGACCAAATTCTTTCCCACTGTAAAAAGGTACTTTTAAATGCCACATTCCAAAACAGTGCCAGTAAGTCAATGAAGCATATTTTCCCACAAGAACTGATACCATGCACAGGCCCCTCCTTATTTAATTATTCTAGTGATTAAATTACATAAGGTGCACGATATCTTCAGTGTCCCAAATAATTTAAATCTATCAATCTACAGTGCCAGCTGTGCTTTTATTAACTTTAATAGTTTTACTCATTTCAAAGCAACAGTGTCTGAGCACCATCAGACAGTAAAAGAAACTAAAAGACATGTAAGCAAAAATTCAAAATATAAAATAAAATTAACCAAATGCAAAATTCACTGTTGATTTAAAGACAGGCCTTCTTATTTGCCTTATAAATTGGCTTAGTTCATTGAAGCCTTGCTGATTTACATCAGCTGAAATATGTGACCTACTGCAATAACGTAAGAAAATATAAACCAATAAAGCGTTTTCAACTTTTAAGCTGTGTTTGCAAGCTGGTTTTCATTTTATGCAGCAAGAATACAAATACGTAAACAAGATTACGGAAAACACCACTTCATTAAGAAGATACATATCTACCTCTGATCCTTTCTGTTTAGATGCTACAGTGAGCATGTTCTGAGATATGTTTTTTCTTAACATATCATGGCACCCAGATCATCCCAGCATACTAAAATTCACAGCAAGAATTTTCAAAATTTTCCAGTAATCTTCTTTTGCATTTTAAGAATTAATTGATTGTTTCGGTCCTTGCAAATACAGTATGAAGCAGAACTTTGAAGAATTGCATGGAAAGATGTACATATAAATAAAACGGGGTTAAAAGGCATCAGCTACATCTTTTTTTTCTGAGAGGTACTGTCAATGTACAGCACCAGTGGTGGAACACATTCTTTGAAGTGATCAGTAACACACTTGCAAGATAGCCAAAACTCCTCTGCCTCAAGTGGACCTAAGAAGTAGATATTATTCTTACAGAGTATTAGAAGAAATGAACTCACATATTCACACTGAAGATGTTTAAAAACATAGTACAGAAAAGTGTGCTCAACTGTAATTTGATTCCAACAGAGCACCTTAAATACTCACACCTCTCTCCCCCCGACCAATCAAAACAAATTCAAAATCTCTCCTATATGTTTTTTCACAATATATACATATACAAAACTTTCCCTGTTTTTCAAAGACACAACATCCTCAGGCTGTTTTATAGTATATTTTGCCTGAAAATTTAATCAGAATAGGGAACTTACTCATTTTTACAATATAGATGAGGAGGGGCAAGAAAACATGAAATGATGATGGAAGTAATGCATTTGCTTCATTTAATAAAAAAGGTGTAGAAAGTACTGTTTTCCAGAAAAAAATCAAATAGGAGGATATAGTTTTCCTCTAGAGCTTATTTTAAGTACTCCACCCAGAAGCTCTCAGCTTTCTCAGCATTTTGCTGTATATTTTCCTGTTGATGTCTGTGACTTTAGTGCCTGCATTTGTGCACTGCTTCCCAATGCTTCTCCCATCAGTATTTTCTCAGAAAGAGGAAAACTCATCATCTGATTGAGTAAGGCGAATCGTGGTCCCTGCAGATCCATGCAGTGTGTATGATGTAAATGTAGATTATTAGCTCATACCTATACAAAATTAATGCTGAGGCACACTACCAGTTCAATGACTTCTATATGCTATCAGAATGAATATTAGATGCTGATTCCAAATCCTTTTGTGCTGGTCTACAAAGAAACACAGCTAAACTCTTGTTTTGTATGAAAAGCTTCAAAACTGCAGATTCTTGACTTCAGTTTTCCCCTACGTTTGAGTGCAGCTTGCCTGGGATCCCGTAACTAGTGAAGAATTAACTCATTACAATGTCTGCTACTGTCAGGACTCTTGGTTCCTTGCTTTGTGTACCTTCAGCTGTCTCAAAAAATTTTCTACCACTACCACATCTAGCACTGCCTGATGGGCTTCCCCCCTCTGAGCTCCCATCACATCAACAGCTGTGTGCTTCACTGTGGCTCTCAGAGATACAGTAGCAAGTTGGATCTGTCTTTTGGGAAGCTGCTTAGTGGCTGTACAACCATGGTGTACATATTCTGCACTTGTTTTCCATTTTCTCTGTGCCAGCCACTGAATACAATTCTTCCTCTAGGTTAAGAAGGGATTTCCCAGTCCAAAAATGTGAAACAGTTTAAGAAGCATAGCTGAATCCTTCTTTCACTGATACCTGTAGTTACTACTATCTGTTATCATCACTGTGCTATCCAAAGACAGTTTTAAATTCCAAATGCCAGAAAACTTTTCATCTCATGCATCATAATGCTCTTGTCTAGAAGCTCCACATAGAGAAGAGGATCATTCCAGCTGCCCCAGTGGGTAACCCATATACATCTATCCTTCTGTAAACGACATGAAAAGAGAATATAAAAATCTTCTAAGGATGTATTTTTGCCAATGTATTTTTCATGGTTCCACTTAATGTTGCACTTGCAATCAGAACTTCAGCAGGGTGTTCAATCTGTCCTTAAACTTTCTCTTGTACAAATGACAGGGAAGATACTGTAGAGATTTACACAACACTAATTAAATGTCTGGATTTTGTTGAGTGGTGTAAGATATGATCATCATCCAAACTTGTAGTGTTTCTGAGGCAATATTTCCATGGAACTCTAAGATTTGTTCCCAGTATGAATACAAACAGTTCTGAAAGGGTTTTGAAAAGTGATAGGTAAAGGGAGAAGATCTATTTCCAACACTGAAAATTAAAAACTCTGACTGTTGTTAACTTATTCAGCTTTTCAGCTCAAATAATTTTTCAATGCTGAAATGCATAAATAAATGTTCTCTAATGTCCAGTATGGGTAAGTGGCTGTGGAGTCAACAGTTCTGTAGAGCTGCAAGTTTCATGTCTTCAGTGGAAACTCCCCCAGCCACAGACTGAGTGTGCAAAGTAAAAGATCTCTTTTGGAAGCATTTCACTGTCCACTAAGCATTTTTCCTCCTGTTCCACAGAACAGAATATATGCTTTTTCAGACCTTTTGTGCTAGGAATAACCCTGTTAAAAATAACAATAATAATAACAACGCTTCCAAATCCAGGTAATTTACCCTAAGTATAGCAGAAGAATCTGAACAGTACAGGAGAAAGAAATACTGTGGACAGTCTTTTCCACTAGCTACTCAACTGTCCTGTCCCAGCCAAAGAACTCTTGCTCTGAATTGCCTCCCGAGTTTTTCTGACAGTGCACTTTTTTCCCCATCCTTTGGACTTGCTTGACACTATATACTTATAAGAGTTCAGGTGAAAAGCAAGTAGTACAGCATTAAGGGTTCTATTTATTCACTGTAATAAACAATTCTCATAAGATAAGGGTGTTAATAATTTTGGATGATGTCAGCCATAATAATATGGTGCAATCATTTCTGAATCATAGCTAAGGGTAAAACCCAAGAACTAGCCGAAATCTCTTTCTCTACATATTTATTCAAAACTTATTTCTTCTTTCCTGCCTGTGAACAATGAACTAGCTGTTTACATGGCAGGTTTCCATGGTTACAATCTTGCATTTGGGGCCCACATGGTACAACCTATATCACTGTTACATCAAAAAATATCTCCTGCTTCCTAAGCAGAAAGTCTCTATTCTCGTTATTCCTCGTTTAATCCACAACATGACCTCAGAACTCAATCAGCATGAACTTGCAGGTGGTTGTTTTCCCTCTTTTTTTTTTGCCTCAGTTTTCTCCTGTTTCTGTGCTTAGTAGATTAATTGTTCATGTTTCTTAATGCTAGTTTGTTTTGGTTTTTTATTATCTGTTCTTTGTCACTCAGGCCCAGTAAATGATGAAAACTCTGAGCCTGTTTCAAATCACTCTTAACTTTAAAAGCAAAAATGTACTGAGTCTTCAAATAGTATGCAGTCATTCCATTTTTTAATTATTTTTTTCTTCTTTACTGGAAAGCTACTACCAAGATGCCGATGTCATTATGATAGTTGCCCTGGAGAGCAGAACAGCTTGCTGACTGCAAACGAATTATCCACAGATCAGCTCTTCCATGCTGATCACAAGTCAATGGGTATTTTCATAGACTGCATCTGCAGAACAAGTTTTCCTTGCACTCATTGCAGAAAGAGCAAAATCCAATGAAATGGTTAATTTATCTGCTCCTTTAGCTGTTCTGATTCACACTTGAATTCTACAGACTTCTGCAGTAGTGAACTATGTGAATTTAAGAACCCTCGCAAGTTTTATCTTCAAATCTTCTTGTTTATTCACATCTTCTTTAACAAATCTCAGACTTAATTTTTTAGCATGTCTCATTCAGTAACCTATAACAGTTTTGTGCATTTCATAGAAGCAGTTATGCATTTTATTAGACCAATTTCAACTATTGCCACTCCTCTGGCAGAACCTAAACAAAAACTCAAGCCCCTGCTTGTACCTCCAAGTTCTGACTTCCAGTCAGGTGCAATTTACTGAACTATATTGGGAGTTTTTATATATACTAAGATGTCCTGGCTGGTTTTGTACTTGTGAAAAGCATTCAGCAGTCATCTTTCATGACAATTATATTCCACTGAATTATTTCTTAATATTGGCACTTATATGACTTTTTCCTTTTTTATAAACCCTAGTATTTTTACCACTTACAAACAAATGTAGTTTATCTGATCAGAATATTTTTTTCCATTTTTTTTTAAACATTTAACTTTTCTGGAGTTTCAGAGAAGCAGATTCTAACTATATCATCTTCTGATTCCTTTCAATAAGAAAACATTCCATCTCCATGGCAAATCCTACAAATCACCAGAGTCCTTCTGGCTTCTATGCTTTACCTTGACTACAAACCCTCACCACTGTCAGCCTCTGTGGTATCTGTGTGTTGTAAGAATGCAAGTGTCCTTGGGTGTCTCTCTCTTCTTCCTCTCTGAAGCTTTCAGTACCCAATCCTGCTTGAACTGATGGCTGTCCTTGACATATTATATCATGGCCTTATAGTGGACCTGAGCAGCTGAGGCCAAGTATAAATGCTCAAATGTTGACAAAGCTGGGTTGTTTAGAAAGGTTACCAGAAGTCTCCTTTCTGTTCCTTCTCCTTACCATACATATAGTGTAAAATGCTGAAATAAGCTGGGACCTTCACTAGGCATTTCTATTATTTGAGCTGGGAAAATATAAGTCTACAGGATGCACAAAAAGTAACAAAATTATAAAGGGTTTCCTAATGAGTTCATTTTTAAGTCCAGGTGTTTACTTCCACAGTAGTCCATGTTCCTGCTTACTTGTGCATGCTGATTTTTCTGCTCAAGTAATTTTTGAATGTTATTTTTGTTCATGACTTCCAAGACTATCTAAGCTTTTCTGGCATCCCCAGTTTCATGGAAGGTCTGACCAGGCTGGTTGTCATTCATTGATGTGACTTGCCAGGATCATCCCATTTCCAGATGGGCAACATTGTAACCAGACTTCCCACTCTGTCTGGAATTTTTTCAACTTGCTGTCCCAACTCTGTTCAATTCTTGCTTTCAGATAATCTTTCTTCCCTACCTGTGAAACTTTCAGGTTGTATTTTTGCTTCTTTACTGAAGGGTCTCTCTTTTACATCTCATTTTAATTTTTTGTTCTTTCATAGCCCTTATTTGAATTGTAGCCACTTCTGGTTTTGAAGACCATGTCCATTATTTACTCTGTCTCATCTTAACAAAGTTTCATGAGTTCTTTCTTTGGAAAACGAATTTGGCTTTGACATTTTTGCCAATTCCTCTGATCTGCTGACGGCTGTTTCCAAGACGAGTGGAGCTCATGAAGTGCATTTCTGAAAAAGCTGACTACATAATGCACATCAAATCTCGAAGGGGCAAATACTGAGATATGGAACTCGAACAGACCATCACAGTTATCAAAATTTGCCAACTTGCATCACAGAAATTCGCCATGCTCCCTTTCTAAGTTATTTATCTTTCTTGCCTGCAGTGGCCCTACTGTAGGATGTTTCAGAATCTCACTACTTGTTTTCGAACTCCCTGACAAGTTATTTATTTGAAGTTATGTAACTTACTTTAAATGAACTAGTTCTCATGCCATCACTTTTTTTAATGTGTTCTCCCTATCTGGTTCCTTGATGATGTTTTTAGGCATTGATTGTATTTACTGTTATGATTCATTTTGTTAAAGTAATTCAGATTCTTCTTTCCTCACAGAAAGAGTGTCCCTAGTTCTCTGATTGTTACACAGAAATCTGTCCTTCCCCATGACTGGTCCTGTCAAAAAACATCTCTCAGCCACAGAGAAACTGAGCAGCTTACAGTATTCTAGATAAGATCTGATCAACTAATTTGTGTTGTGGCATCAGTATTTTATTATTTCTTATAAATTATCCTACATGTAACAGTCTACATTTTCATATGCTCTTTTCATGCATCTAAATGGTAACTCATAGTCCGTATGTGATCTCTGCAGCTTACTACCAAGCCATTTGCAGGGTCCCAAAACTTGAGGAATTAATCATGTAGCTCAGTAAATCTTTTAGTGTAACATATCTTCATCTGGATTTACCCACTGAAATGTTGAAAATGAGGAATCTAGAGAAGTCTAGTTGAATTCTTTGGTGCCCTGAAATTTACTGAAATCTGGAAAAATTGAAGGCTAATACACTTCTACTATTTATCAAATTATTTATCTCACCACATTTTGCAAGGATGAATGTATTACAGCTATAGGTAACTGACCTCTTTAATGCAAATACAAGGCACTGGTGATCTGCTACCATTTAGCCTACAATAACAAAGAATATAATGGAGTTACATGAAGAATGGGACATTGAAGGCTAGACATCAAGGAAACTTTCCGAAAGTGATTATATAGAAGTTTTTGATCAGGCTCCAATGGAAAGTGATGAAAACAGTATTTCTGGGCACATTAAAGTTATGGGCAAAACATTAGAAAACAGAGAACAATTTTACTTGTTTCACTGGACTAGGTGATTTCTCAGCTCTTTTCCTTTTGAGCTCAAGAATTCCACACCAGCAATGCTGAACAAGTACTAAATATTGTTAGGCTAAGAGACATTTCCAAGGCTATACCTGTACAAGGGAATTCCCATTTAGAAAAACCTCCTACAGCAGGACTTCGGCCAGTGTGAAGAGAATATTTACAGTTACTTCCCTGCCATAGCAAGAAAGTGCCAAGAACTCATTTTTATTACACATTAAGCCCTAAGAGCATTTCTCTCAGCACTGTAGGGACACCTGCCTTCACTCTGGAGTAGCAGGAGTTCCAAGGACAGTTTGCTACTTGGTCTGCTCCTCTTGCTTTGGATGTCTCACATTCAAGTACCAAACAGGCCCATACCTGCTCATTCTATGTGCTCCGATAAGAACATAACCTGAGGCTGTATTTTAGTGTTTCAGGATGGTTTGAAATTATGTGGGAACAGTTTTGTAAATACACAGGGAGAGACCTTGTCAAACAATCAAGTTGTTTTTACAATCCAACCCACTCAATTATCTCTGGGAGTAGATGTAGAAACAGAGCCACTTAAATCAACGGAAAAATAGTACAAAGAAAATGTAAATCACTGGGTGGGGGAAATGCACCACATATTTTTACATCTGAAAACAGGAGACAGAAGTATGGTCACACAAAAGCAGGATGCTCTTTTATAATATAGAGAAAATATACAGTAGGAATTTTCTCCCTTCCTTTCTCTCTTTTACAACTTCTGCCATGATTTTTTTAGCAGACTGAGCATGGCCTGTTCCTTATGAAGTCAGTTCTGCATCCTACGGTCTGTTCACCAGATATTTTTTTGAAACTTCTAATGCAGTAGAAACTGCACCATTAGTAACATCTACTATATCTTATTAAGTGAAGGAGAAGAGAAGAGAAGAGAAGAGAAGAGAAGAGAAGAGAAGAGAAGAGAAGAGAAGAGAAGAGAAGAGAAGAGAAGAGAAGAGAAAGAAGAGCCTGCTATTTTATCTCCACATCAACATGTAAGCAGAATAGTTTATGAAAGATGGGTACTTCAGTAATTTTTATAGACAATGATCTAGATACAAGCTCTAGCATTGGAAATTGCTACATTTCTGACTGCTGAGAGCTTTATGTTCTCTTCCTCCTGAGCATCCTCTCTTAAACATTTCATAGAGCACATGGTCAACCTTTGGTCCAGCCCAGCAGAAACTTCCTTTGTTCTGATATAAACTGTGCTCAAGGTTGTACTTATTTTCCTTTTTTTTTTTTCCACCAGTATGAGGTACATTTATTCTGCAGGCTTGCACTGGTGCAGCTGCAGGGTTGCAAAACATGCTCAGCTCAGTGTGGACAACTTCTGCCCTCACATATCATATATTCTAATCTCTGCAGCTCTGGAAAGGGGTTTTCTGGAAAAGGGCACAGAAAATATTCCCATGTGAAGCCAATTTGCTTGTTTACTGTGAAATAATTTACTTTCTTTGAAAGATTAAAAGATAGGCTTTTTGTGGTTCATGATAAACCTGGGTCTGAATCAGAGCAGAGGGCTGCATTCCCTGCATTCCTGACAGGTCTCAGGGGTGAGTCCTGGCATCAGCTGCAGAAGAACAGCACAGAGCGCTCAATGAAGGTCTTGGCACCGTGGGGGTAAAAAATACTTCAAACACTGATACAGATGCCCTTAGAAGTTTTGTTACAGTCAGATACAATAATAGCCTTAAATGAACCAGCTAGCTGGTTCATCTAACCCCTTCAGAACAGTGTAAATCAGCATGAGCTGCAAGGTTTTGAAAAACATTTCTGCCTTTGAATTGCTTTAGTTATTCAAGGCCTCAGCTGAACACTTCAGGTGTGGTTTCATAACTGACTTCAAAAAACTTAAGATGGTGATGTCTAGGGAGTGGATGACCCCATTTTTCTGCTCGCACTCCCCTGTGCGTCAGTGCTTTCAGTCTTGTGGCCATGCAGTGATTTGCATCTACTAAGCCACCTGGAAATTAGTAACTACTTTATACAGGGTTCATTTTCAGTCAGACTGCAAGGGACAAGCAGTAATGGCAAAGAAAGGGAAGTGATGAAAGTGTGCAGTCAAAAGCAGGGCCACCCTTTCAGCAGCAGTAGAAATGTTACATCTACTTACACTGTGAAACAGCACTTGCAGTTTATTTCTATAACACGTCTCTACAAGTAACAACCTTGTCATAAATTCTGTCTTTGTGAGAGCAGCTAGTACAACTCTTCCAGACAAACCTTAAAAATTTAAAGGTTCTTCTTATGGGCAACAAAAATTAAGCTGGTTTTGCAAATTATCTTATATGATTATGATGTAGATGAATAAGAAGCTTCTAATGTCCTAACTTTGTTAATGTATCTTTCTATACTGCCCTTTGATTAATATTGTGACATTGAACGATCTGTTTTACCATCATTATTTTCATATAAATCTGAGTCTTCTAAGTGAAAATGTCATCTGAGTAAAGGCATCATAAATATATCTTAAAATATTTTTAGTTATCTGCAGACCTTACAGTCAACGTGCTGATAATGATTTTTGTTCTTAAGGTGACTCCAGAGATAAATGACTCATTTTATGTGATGGAAATAACCTTCCTAGAGGGTGTTGGGAGGATGAAATAAAGATTCTGCCCAGATGTTAAAATATCAGAAAAATTCACTAATTTTTTCACAAAGCTAGACACATAGACTTTTCATGCAGAACTGTGTATTAGTAGGGAACAGAGATTTTCCTTAAATAAGACAATGACTTTGATCTTACTACACTTCTAAAATAGCCATAAACTCTCAGCAGCAGCACTCTCCAGCTCAAACCCACTTATTTTGATCCACTGGATGGCCACCCGTGTCTCATTTCCCTTTTCAGAGATGTTTAGGTGGACTAGACAAATGCACCATAATGAAAGAATTGAAGATGAGACCTCGAGATGAGAGCTGGCCCAGAACTTAGGTGATGTGCTTCCTCACAGCAGTGAAGGGCAAACCAAAACAGTGCAACTTCCACCAGTCAGAGGGGGAAGAGTTATAATCTTCTTAAATCATGCATGAGGTAAAATCAAGTATCCTGTACTGATTTGTACTGATTTCATTAGGACACTCTTTAACGCTTAGTTTAACCAGTGGCAGGGGGTTGCTTATTTTCCATAGGTCTCCTATGATGCCTGATGGTAACTGGGAGCTTTAAATAGATTGGTGAATCAGGTCCATTTAGGGATCCTCAATGGATCTCAGGTTAAAGCTGCACTGCAAGAGACTCAAAAGAGGTGGCCATAAAAAAAGAGGGAAAAAATGACAAAAAACAAGGCAAAACAAAAAAAAAATTGTCTGGGTTCTCATCAATCATATTGCCTCAGACAACCATTTACATTTACATTATTTACTAATGGAGAGCATTTACCGGAAAATTACAATGCACCAGTGGGCAGGAAACACAGAAGTACTCGTTCCTCTTTGGAAGAGAGTTATTCTGTCATTTTTTGGGTTTGTTGCTGTAACTAACTTATATATTTGTTTTTACAAAGTAAGCCCTGTTAGTGAAAATTATTTTATGCTCCCTTGCTACTATACCAACAAAATTAAATCCAAGTTCTTGCATGATGTGACATGTAAACCATTTGCACTGAAGTGACTGCCAGAAATGGATGGAAAGTTTTTATCCTGAAGAAATACGCAAATAAAATGCTAGCATAGTCTAAAATTATTTACTGAAAAGAACTGAAGAATATTTTGTGTCCTCTCTTTTCAGAAAATCTATTTAGTTGGGTCTAGTATGCAACAACCTACAGCATCAGCAGAAAAAGTGATGCGTTTTCCCTTCTGTGTTGGGTAAGTCTGAAAACAAGTTGGTTTCTTTAAAAAGAATACATAAACCAATTTTCTTGGCATTTTATGGGGAAAAAAAACCCCAGTGTGCTGACATCTAAGGTAAAGCATGCATGTTTTCAAAGAAAGTATTGTAAGTGTGTTACAAACACTAACATTTTGCCAGTTTCACTCAAGATCCTGATACAGAGCAGGTTTTAAGAGCTGGATAGCCTCAGCTCCACCTAGATGCTCTGGTCACAACTGCATGCACTTATCTCACTTAACATTCCTATATACCATGATTCAGCTTCATTTCCTTTCTTTAATTCAGTCAAAAGTCATCAGAAATAGATAAATGGATTATTCCTTTTTGATAAGACAACTTCAGATTTCCCAGACACCCAACTGCTCCTTTGCTCAGAGAAGTTAGATCCATTTTTCTGCACCAGGAAAAATGTGACAGTTCATTAGCTTTTGCTATCCAACTCTAAAATTGCAGTCACATCAACCTACCTCCTCTGTCGTATGGAGCTTCTCTGTTATCACAAGGCCATTCAGAATTTCCCCAAGGGCCAAGACCAACACTTGGAAAAGAGTGTAACTGCACAAAACCAAAAGTGTGCCCTGTAACCCACCAGCTCAGACACCCCCGCCCAACCTCATTCTTCCTAGTGCTGTTATTTCAGACTCCTATCAGGTCTCAGTCTGAACACAGCTGGGAGCAGTGATCTCCACCCTGCCTCCCCAGCCTGTGTAGCCTTAGTTTCAATCTTTTATTCATTCATTCATTCACTGACAAAAATATCAAGAGGTTTCTTTAAATGACAGCAATATGCTTGGACTACCGATCTGCCAGAAGGATTCTTCAGCATTGTGTAAACAACCAGCTGTTAGAGAGAGAGACTACTTTGAAGTTACCATTTGCTGCACCCACAGCACTTGGGCTGGATCAGTTTTTACTGGGCTACTTTCATGGCAAGCTCTTTTTGTCTCATCTAAAGAGTTTCTTTGTGAGCAATGAATGAGGATGCATCTTGGGAATGGTCTGATACTTCAAAAGATGATTCTTGTAGTTTATCTTGCAGTAAGCTTCTCCTCTGAAGGAAACGCTGCACAGCCCTTGTATTGATCACAATGATAGTCTTTTATCACTGGGCTGTCTGCACTATCACTATCTAAAGCAAATCTTTGCAAGCTGTGACTTTTATTAATTGAAATATGCATAGGTATATTCTGTCTTTTATAATACAACACACTTTTTTTTCCTGCAAACGCTTCAAAACAAGCTGGTCTTGCTGAAGTCCATGAACGTTCACTGCCTCCCTGGTGAATAACTGCAATTTAGACCATTTTTGGGATAGCAAAGTCAAAAATGTCTTTATGTTTAAAAACCAGAAGTTTAGGGGTTTGGAGCTGTTTTGTTTAGCTGTGTTTCCTGTACTAAGTTTCAATGGAGGTAAAAACAAAGCAGCATTTGCACACCTAAGCTACTAGCCAAAGGAGGAAGTTAAAACCAGAAAAGGAAAACTGGCAGCTAAAACACATTTAATAAAAGTTTCTTACCTGCAATCACTTTGCAGAGGAGCAGTGAAGATTGACATTTAAAACCATAACACATTTATCACATTCTAAGCAACACACCTCTATAGTTTCCTACATACTCAGACACAAGTTTATTTCCAAGATGTTGGAAACTGTTTTAAAATACTTATTAACTTTTAACTAACCTTTTAAACTATTAATTTTTTAATTTAAGAAGACCAATGTCATAGCTGGTTTTGTCTTTTTTTTACTTACATCTATGCCCATATACTTGATTTATCCCTGATCACAGAATAATTAAACTATTTCAATATTCTTTAGCTTAGCTGCGATGACACTTGGATGCTTATCTGAACACAGTACAAAACTGCATGTGGATAATCCCTTAGGCTGAACATCTCTTGTTCACAGCAGCATCAAGAGTACCAGCCCATGGGTTTTAACACGATTTCTAGCATTCAAGTATTAAGATATCTGAGCAAATGTGCATACTTTACAAAGTAATCCTGACAGCATTCTCTTTTGTTGTGGTAGATTTCTGAGTGTTTTAAACTTCCTTCCTAAGAAGGCTACATGGTCATGGAAAAACTCCTGCTCAGTTTTGTATGTATTTTTTCTTCATTTCAATGCAGAACTTTTCAAAAATGTCCGGCTGAAAACCTTGTAGCATTCTGCAGTTTTAGCTTAAATGATTTCATGCATCAACAGAAACACTCATTAAAGCTGCTACTGACTGGTAGCTGGGAAACAAAATAAGAGCAGTTCAGAAAGAACCTTTCTCTCCTTTTCTTCTGCTTTGAGTTACATGACCAATCTTCCCAGTATCCAGATTCTTTCATCTTTGGATTAGACTACATCCTACAGGCAATGAAGAAAACTTAGCCCTAAACCACAGGTTTACATACGTTTTATGTGACCAGGATACTTTCCTATGTTTAGCAAGATGACGTAATTTTCTGTTGCTTCCTGCCTTCGTTCACTCTGAAGCTAGATGTCCACAGTTACATCACATGACAATGGGAGACCCTTGCACAAACTAACAATGAGAACGGATTGCTTCTCATCAACATGAGCCAGGTATTTTTTACAGTATGGTGTAAAATGCAAAGTGGATCCTTTCAGTTTCTCTTTTCAGCAGTTCTGCCTTTTCTGTCTTTATAGTCAGAGTCACTGTCATGGCAGTTGGGATACTCAGAATAGAAAAAGGAAACAAAAAAAAATCATGAGCAGGCAACAAACCTGAAAGATACCCAACATGCACACAGCATGGCAGCTCAATATGCTCCAGAGATGCTGTGCCAAGCTACAGCAGCTGATTCTGGGGGCAGGGCCAGCAAGCGTGGAAATGGGGTCAAAAAGCAAGGAGCTGGCAGGGTTTCTCCAGCATTAATGGAGGAGAGAGCTAAATCTGCAAGTGAGCTCATGTCTGAGCCAAGGACATCCAGGAGAGCTGGTGGGAGAGGGGCAACAGTGGCAGGAGACCTGATGATACTGGGGGTCCTCTTTAACATCTGGCTTTGGAAACAGCTGTGATTTTGGCTGCCAGGACCACTTGAGCTTCCTCCACCACAATCTTATTTAGAATCATTCAATAACATATGGAAGGGAGCATTGAATGCATATTCACAGAGGTGGAAAATCAGAGCACGATGGTGTGGCATTTTCACAACTATTGTGGAGTTCTTTCAGACAAAATACCTGGGATTCAGCAAGAGCTTTATGTTAAAATGGATACTTCAGAAACTTTAATCAACCTGTCTGACTTAATTTACACAGGAAGTCAGTATCACTACAGAAGCTTAACAGATGGGAGTTTCAGAAAACTAACACATACTTATTCCTCTGTAATTAGTCACGATGGAATTAAAGCCAGTAGTCAACAAGTGATTATTGATTACAACGTAATCACCGCAAGTTCAGTCCTGGCTGGAAAGCAATTGTTTTCAGAGACACCAGTAACTTCAGCTGCAGACATGGTTCACACTGCTACGCTAACAGAAAAATAAAAGCCTTCAGAAACTTACCACTGAGGTAAGAGCCATCTGAAAACTGTAGATTCGTGCAAGGCCAAAGTCAGCTAGCTTTATCTGCCCGTTGCTGGTTACAAGGATATTTTGGGGTTTCAGATCCCGATGCACCACTCGATGTGAATGCAGAAAATCCAGTCCCCGAAACAGCTGAAGCATCATATCCTATATACAAAGAAGAAATCAATATGCAGTTATCAAAACAAGGTGGCAGGCAAGCAAGTAAATCACTTGTTATAACCTGAAAAACTAATTTAATAAATATTGACTTAAATATGTGCACAGGAGATAAAACCAACTATTAATATAAAATGGACAGGATGTTGCTAGAATGAATGGAATTGAACCAATGCCCTCATTGAGTTAATGTATGGTTTCTAGTTGAATTATCTGAGGCTGATTAACAGTAGTATAAAGATTAATCAATATACTTAACAAATAGCAAAAGTATGTTTCTAAATCCCTGGACAACTTCAAGAGAATGCTGTCCAAGTAAGAAAAATACATAGCAGTTTTTTTGCTCTTAACTTTAAACCACATGCCACTTTGTATTCTCACCAGCTTATGCTTTGCCCTGCCATGGTGAAGTGAAATTTTATCACTCATTTTAACAGGCACAAGGACCTGTTTCAAACAGAAAAACTGTTTAAATGGTAAATTTAATTTGATTTAATATTATAGAGGGAAAAGCTTCACTTGGCAAAACCTGTTGTATAGAATTTACTGACCAGGACAGAAATTACCTTTAGATGAAAGTTTAGCGCTAAAACAGTGTAATAATCATAATTCTGATTCTTCTTTCTGTTTTGTTATAGTGATACAATCTTCCATGACATTTCCACAGCTGAAGCAACTATTTTATCTGTACTCATGTTTTGACAATCTTAGTAATGTGAAAAGAATGAACCAGCAAACTCAAAACCAAATACTAGAAATCCCCTGCATTCCAAATTAGAAGGATACTGTCAACTTGAAAATTATATTTGCAGAACAGACAGTTACAAGAAGATGCTGCAATAAGAAAGAAAAAGAAATGGACAAAGAAGTTTATTTTCTGCATGCAACTGACTTGAGCTCATGAAACTGCAGTTCTGTATATGCTGGTGTCATATGCCTTTTCCATAAACCATGCAGCAGGGTGTCCTGTTGTTAGCAACCAAAACGACCTTGGAGAAAGGCATGGCATGTAAAAAAAAAGAGAAGAAGGATAACTTGAGGTTGGTTGCTTTTGTTCTTCTCTATGGACTTGGGCATGTTGCAAGTAAATATTGAAAGCACACTACTGAAAGGAATTATATCTGAGCATGGGTGTAAAAATAACTCAAAACATTCAGCTTGGTAACATTGGTTAAGTTGGATGCATTTTTAAGGTAGGCTTTAGAGACATTGCTAAGTAATTTAATACAATGCTATTCCTTTCTTGTAATGTTTCCTGATCATTAATAGAGAAAATATTACATAACATACAGATATTAAATTTGGAAGCTCTCACCTGACCTCTGATAAAACAAGGCCATTTCTGTATACAGCCAGCTCATAAAGCAATCAGCTTTTATTTGAAGACTCCAATTACGGAGATTTTACCATTAAATTATGGATGCTGTGACAGTATTAAATTATTACCACCTCTGAAGGAAGGTGGTGAACTGAGAACTCCATTTCCTGCTAGCTGATGCCTTTTATTTCCTTTGCTTCCCAAGAAAAAAACTGGGAACTGATAATTTTGACAACCAGTATAATATGGTTAGGATTTCAAAAGAAATACACAAACCATATTGAATCCTCCTGTATTTATACACGGATTTTTTTTTGCAGTTCAGAAATTTGTAAGAACTTGGGCTACAGTTCTGCAGGTTTCAGTCATCAATAGAATTAATGTATGTAATATCTGGTCACTCTGTACCATTTTAACTTTTACCAAATCCCAAAAGGCTTTGGATCAGTCTTGCAGACATGAAGAACATGCCAACAACATTTAGGCATATGGTTATTTTAAATATGTACTTAGTTGTTTCACTGAATTTGGGCCAATTTTTTTCTTTTTTATTCCAAGATGACATAGTATCAAATAAGAAAATTATTTAAAGAACTGAAGTATTAGTCAGTACACCCTGGCAAGTCCCTTTCTGGTGACATTTATGTATCCTATTCATTTGTCAACTCTGTAAACTCATTCAGGCAGGCAGTTACCAAACATATCAAGAATATTTTTTTTCCAACAACTGATGCTGGTTTTGTTTCAATTTTCTTCCTCAAGCTCAGCATAACACAATTCTGCTCTGCTCATTTCAAGATACAAGCGATATCTTCAGGTTCTAAATTCAGAGTCTTCTTCCAGCCACAGGTAAAAAAGGAAAGTATTTGAAAATGGAAACTGGTATATCATCCCCTCTATCCATCGGACTCAAAAGATGAATATCATTTACAGAAGTTCTCTTCACACACAAGAAATAAAACATGCTGCAGAAGAGTGAACTGGGAAAGTGTAAATTTAAAAGGTGTTAGAAAGAAGAAGAGCAACAGGAGGGGGAAAAGCGCCATATCTCCTCTTCCAGGAAATTCAGGGTTGGTCCATATAAGCTGTTTTCCACTATTCAGGTTGGACTGTTCATTACACTTATTACTTTCTGTAACAGATTTCGTTCAATACTATCTGGAAGAACAGCCCAGAGTTTTATGTGTGTAAAGAAGGGCACTTGGATGTAAAAAGACTGTTTGCTATTTGCGATTCCCTGTTTTTAGATTCTCAGCAAGTTAGAGCAGAAGCCAAAATCACAACATAGGCTTATTATTATGAACTTCAAATAAAGAATAACAAATGCAGCAGCTTAAAATATTGTGCTGCATGCAAGCTTAGTCCAAAACCATTAGTCCTTGCTTTTGGAGAATTATTTCATTGACTTGGTCAGGCACTTGCAAGAAACATAAGGCAGGGTCTGGGATCTGTGCTTTCTTTGACACTGTAACTAATATCAGAAGATACTAACCTTTGCTAGCAAATTGGATAAAGGCTGTAAACATGCACCAGCCAGATCACTACCTAATTAAATCAGGATAATTTCACTCATCTAACGGAAATGCATCCATTTTTATTAGTGACGAATACCCAGTATTATCTCAATTACCAAGTTCTAGAAATAACTGCAGGAGAGTCTTCATGTGCCTCAAGGATTAGCTTTTTCCATGTCTGTTTTTCCCTGAGACATTTTCTGTGGTAGACAGGCATACCACATTTTGGAAATACAGGGGCAATCATATTTCAAAAGCTAATTGAAAAGCAACCAATTCTATGCAACAAACAAGAACCTTTGTGTCTTAAGAGACCGAAGGAACAAGCTCTAATGAGTCATGATCAAACCTCTACTGATGTTTATCAGTGCTCTTTGGATATTGTATGTTTGCAAACAAAGACACAGAATGTGCCTGTTGTTTCTGATTAGAGATTTCTGCCATCACAAAACCTATGATAGTTGGCTATTGCTCGAGTTGAAGATACATGCACACATTATCCCACTGTAATTACTTTCAATCACAGGTTTATTTTTTTTTTCTTTTTCAGGTTATATTTTCCATGCCATCTATGTGCAAATATAAAATATTTACCTGTAAATCAACTGAAAACTATTTTGTGCTGCAACGAACAAGTACAACTTGTTTAGAGGAAAATATGGGGCTTTAATTTTGTAAAAGTCACATAATGAAAACAGGAGTTAAATTTGTTATGGAAATGCTGCATCTCTGCCTGTTCCACCATATAAGGTATTGACAATGATTGCTCATTCTGACATTTACTGAATTTATCAGCTCTAATTGTCAGGATCATCAGAATTTTCTGATGAACTTTTCAAGCTACACCATATTATGTCATGAGTCTCAATAATACTCAGAAAAATATCCTGCATATTCTTCCTCTGTCATCAGTGAGGATGGGGCTGGGCTCAGGCTAGGCTGAACAGCTGCTTCTGCTGCCTCTGCCAAAGGCAATAATCATGGCTCGTATTTCCCGACTCAGGCAGCAGGAACAGAAACCCTGATTTCCTATACATTTTCGTCTCCACCTTGTCCTGTCTCCTCTTCACTATATGCTTCACTGACCCCTCTTAACCCTCCTCCAGCATCTGATCCATAAATCCTTTCCAAGCCATTGGCTTTCAAATACCACTCTGATCCTTTAAAAGTCACCCACCATCTTGACTCCGAAGAAAAATAATCTGTCAATTATCTGCAGCAACTTACAGCTTGTTTGGGACCTGCCAGATTCTCTGGAGGACTCTGCCTGCCTAACTCAGAAGAGGATGGCATGGCTGTCAACCAAAACATTTGAGTATCTACTCAAAGACAAAAGAAACTACAGAGCAGGTTTCAGTGTCAGTGCCTAGGCACCAGCAGCCAGGACTGCAGGGGCCTCAGCCAGGGGACACCAGGGGCTGTGCCCTGCCAGACACGCTGAGCTCCAGCCAGCTCCGATGGACCCACCGCAGTGACGGCTGGGCCCGCCAGCCACGACAGTGGTGCCTCCATGAAGACAGATCCAAGGGCAGAAAAGGCTGCAGGGAAAGAGGAGAAGAGAACAAAAGGAGTGAGAAACTGCACAGGAAAAACAGGTGAGAGAGGAAGAGAAGTGAGAGGAGAAAACTGTCCACGGTGGAGCAGTTACCCACACTGCAGCCCATGGAGCAGGCAGATACTCCTGAGGGAAATGCAGCCTGTGGAGACGACCTAGGGTACAGCAGGCACAAAGAGTGAGAAGGAAGGAGAAGGAGAGAGGAGCTGCTCCTGTGCTGCTTAGGCTGGGGAGATTCAGAAGTGATATATAGCCTGGAAAAAGGCATGAGAAGGTGCTATTTGAATACCTGTTCTTTTTTTGCCCACCACTTGAACTAGCAGGTATCTACCTTGACTGGCATTAGACTCAGTTGATTTTCCACAGGATAAATCTATTTTGCCCATGATGGTACTTGGTAAGCAATCTTTCTGTCTTATCTCAGCTTATGAGCTTTCTTGCTCCTTGGTGTTCTCTACTTTCTGTAGCTGAGGTGGAAGAAGCCAGTAAGTGCCTGGATGAGAGTTTGCCTGCTGGACTAGGCTAACCCACCACCATGGTGAAGTACGGATGCCAGGTTTTGTCTTGGTAAAAGGGAACACAGTGAGATGCAACCTGAAGGCAAACACCAAGAGTAATGTATCTTCAGAGAACACGTGCACCCTGAGGTAACATACATTTATGACTAGCTGCTCGTTATGTGAAGCTCATGTTTTTCCTCCACTGGCTACAATGTGAAGAAAGAAAAACCTTTAAGCAGGTTGCCCTTCATTAGAGTGACAGGAGCTCCTAATACAAAAGAGAGTAATTCAGTGGAAGCCCACAGATATACTCAGTTGTGTCATCAAATAAAAACAACAGAGTACAGAGCCTTGCAAACTACAATAGACCCTAAATTTGTACTAACACACAGGTTTTACACATTTTGGTGGGGTTTTTTTTAACCTGCCTATTTTCCTCTTCCTGCTCTATTTCCATGCTAACATTCTGTAAAGCACAACAATCCTTTGGCATCTCCTAACACTTCTACTCTTCTGTGGAGTACCTCATGCCCCTTCACAAGTTGCATCCTTCACCCAAAATTTCTGTCTATCTGCAACTCATTTTTCTTTTTGCTGAGTAGAATGGAATGTCCCTATTTTACATGGCAGGTGTTGGAATACTCATCCTGAACATTTCCTGTAGGAGTGTTTGCATAAAAGGCAACCACAAGTGTAAACAAAGGGGATGAGTTTTAGACAGCAATGTGTGATGAATCAGTCACGGTAGTTTCATTAAAAGGCTCACTGCCTCTCACTGGAATAGGACCTTCTCAGAGCAGAAGAGGAGAAGATGAGGCTTCTTTCATATCCTACTCAGTTATACAGAATCTCCAATCACTGAATTGCTTCCAATTTAAAGGGTGATTTTACACATGTGGGAATGGAAGTTTAAAGTGCTGTCCCATTCTCTGAAGCCTATTTTTGAAGCAGAATAATTACAGCCCTTCTATGGTGATACTTTGTAACAAACAGTCAACATTAATTAATGCCAAAAAAACAATGGCATTCCTGAGGAATTACACAGTACAGATACATGAATAGCAAAGGACATGATTAATGTTGTTACACTGAATCCCAAAGGCATTAGCAATAATGTAGTGATCCCCTGTTAAATGCAGTGATTATCTTTTTTCATTTTTGTCCTCACACTGGGCTGGGAACCCATCACCTCAACCTATCTAGAATGCCATGACTGTGATGGTGGGGGCAGATGCAATTTGCCACTGTCTGTGGAGCTGCAGGATACTCTTCATGCAGCTGGCTCGATGCAGTGGCTGGGGCACAGTCAGAGGCAGACAGATCCCTGCCCTTGTGCCCTGTTCCTTTTCTCAGAAGAAAGCTATTCTGATCAGTCTCCCTGCAGGGCATTCAGAAAGGGGATGAGGAGGCTGTCTTTGCCTTCTCCTAGCCACATCATAGCTTCTCAGGACTCAGCCATGATACAACCAAATATATATGGGATGTAGAGCTCTTCATCCTCCTTATACTGGGTAACTATTTATCTCAGAGTAATCCTATTGCTTTCCATAAAAGTATTCACAGGGTAAGGGTCATTCCTCAGAAGAGAACACTGCTGTGATACTCCTGTCAATTAACTGAGAAGTACCAAGAGAATGTGAACTTCACAGCATGTTCAATTTAAATATGTTTACTGTTTTGATAAGAGAACAATAAATTCAAATGATCTATTCACTTAGCCCTATTAATCAACCTTACTATAGAAGATAACATATTGATTTTCTGTTCATAGAGTAAAATACTGTACAGAGAAAGATACTCTCTATTTAGTGTATTGTTTATGTCTGATAAACACATGCAAGGAATTGGTCTAATAATTGGTAGTGTTTTCTCTGCTGATACCCTAAAGGTAAATAATTTGTTGAAAAATTATTAAGTTATATATATTTTAAACATGAAGTACAATACTTGTGTAATTATCTTTGAATTGTAAAACGATCTTAATAATACAAAAGGTACTTTAATGCACTTAAGAATAGATTTAAAGATACGTTAAAATATATTCCGATTATCAGCCTCTAATCTATTTTAAACTGCTTTTGTAAGAAAGAAGGCACAGCTCATAAAGGGATTTTGGATTATCCACTTGTTAAGATGAAAAAGCCTACAGACATACACACTCACAGAAGTATGCATGTATGTATACACACATTATAATGTTTTGAATAATCCCATTGAAGACAATGTGCTAGCATATAGTAGTCCACTGCAATAAACACTGACATGAATATAGTTGTGTTGTTTGGTTTTCTGTTTTGTTTTTTTTAATGGCTAGAATTATTTTTGTAGCAATTCAAAAGATAAAATACCTGAAGGAGTGGAGTCTATAGAACTACTGTTTTGAAGACTGCTTTGGTTGCTATTGGAAGTAGCAAGGTAATCAAGATTAGAAAGTCCTAAATAAATTACTTTGAAATACAATAATTGATCAATTAGTTCAGAGACAGCCTAGTAAAAATAGCAAATGTCACTATTATGCATAGAGCTGCCTGTATACTATGACCATTATATGTCAGTCCCAATCAAAAGTACTGCAACTGTGCACAAGATTCAGGAAAAATGCAAAATTTTAACTGAATTGCAAAGGTCCATGTTAATATTTGAAAAGCTTTGAGGCTCACTAATGCTACTGCACTGCTGCAAGCTTATGACTGAATTCCATGAATGTGTATCATAGCTTTCAGCACACTGTTTTCCCTTGCTGTGCACCTATACATAGACTGAACTCAATCCACAGCCACCACAGCAGGCTTAACATGTTCTAGTCCTTTTGCTTAAACTTGCCAACTGTTCCTTCTGAGTTAGAAAAGATCTGCCACAGGAGAACCTGACCAAACATATTTTGGAGTGCTCCAAACACTCCTCAAACACCAGAGCTCAGCAGCGGCAAAGGCAACATAAGTAGGACTGGACTACAGCAACTGATGCCCCTGACTGTGTTGAAGGAACTGCTCTGAGTATCCTTCTGTTTACTCTCCTTAAAATAAGCACCTGGATTCATATTTTATGGGTTGGTAAAAGTTTCAATCTCAGCAGATGTCTGTTTTACCAGAACCTTAATGATGATAGATTCCCATGCTGTTCTCAGTAGCTGTGAACTGAAAACCAAATTCAGTATTTAACATGTCTACTTCACATCTCTGGGGGACATATGTACATATACATGCTTAGGCAGACACGTGGATGCATTTTACTTAAGTTGATATAGTCATTCCACATCAATTTCTGATTTTATAGTTCAACACCTGTCAAATCAGTTTGCAATCTATATCTTTCAAGTTTTACTTTTTCATCTGCTATTTTTCATATTTGATGAGAAGAACATGCATGACTGAAAAGAAACCTACATAATTATTGTTCTACTTATGTTCAGTTATTCAGTGTACCAAAAATTCCTGTCAAAGTGGAATTACCAGACATGCAAATGAAATACACAGCATTCCCCATGTGGCTACTGGTATTTGTCAGATAAAATACATGAGAATTGAACAGAGAGGAAGTTTGTTTTAACATTCTGACAGAAACTGGCACTGTTAGTAAGGCTTATCCCATATGGGAATATTTCACAACAGGTAAATGTAACTTTGTGATTAACAGTCTTTTTCGGTGCTCAAACCCTTCCACTCTTTGTGCCCTGCAAAAAAACCCCACAAGGCACAGCTTTTAACAGATTTTATGGATCTGAGCCTAGATAAGCAAAACATTCATGTTTCTTTCTTGTATCTCTGGATGATGATATCACAGTTTTATACATCCCCAAATACCTTCTGGGAAACTTCCTTTCTTTTATTACAAGCTTTTTATAACTGTATTTGAAACAGCAGTTTCTCACAGAGCTTCCTGGTTTGACAAGTTGCTACTACTCCGTTCTTTTATTTCTCATACAATCTGAAAAAGAGATGAGGACTAAAATGTATCATGAAATCCCCCAAATTCTTTACTGCCTCACCCAGTTGATAAAGTTCCATACAAATGATTTGAAATAGCACCTGTGATTTGTATGCATTGGCTGTAAAGATTCTTCTAGCATGCCTAGGGATTAACACCAGCACATATTTGGTACATAAGCACCAGAGCACATCACAGCGCAGTTTGAATTCTGGAGGACACTTTTAATATAATTACTTCTTTAATTATGTTTCTCAACAGGGTAAGTCACATCTTTCCTTCAGCTGATGCTGTGAGCCTCTTTCTTCTGAGATAAAATCCAGACTTTAGCTTGACTAAATCAATCTGTTCTGGAGCATTGTGTTCTGGAGGACTGTGATAGCACCCCTATCTCTATCACCTTAATGCTTTCAGTTTTTAAAAACAGATTTGAAATTGCTCCTAATTGTACATATCTCCTTCTCTCACTGCCCTTCCTCTTCAGAGTCTTTGTTTTTGCATTACTATCCATTTGTATTTTGGGACATCGCCACTTGCAATCCTTGTGGAAGCTCTCCTGATATAATCAGAAAAATCAGTCCACCCCAATGATCCACAAAGCTGGATGTGACTTCCTTAAACTACTTCAGTATGCTTTGGGGAGGAGCGCACAGAAATCACTGTCACACTCCCGGCCACAATCAATAAACTACAGTGAATTATCAATCAGTGATGAGTTGATTGTCCTCCTGCGCCTCTTACACAGTCCTTATGAGGAGAGATATCAACAAACAAACCCTCTTCTCTCGGAAGAATGCTACTCCAGCAGGACTACATCTCTTTACCAGCACCCTCCTAATGCCATTGGCCATCGCAGCTCTTCCCAATTTCCTCAAACTCCAGGAAGGGTTATAATATGGCATATGCTGACAGACAACACTCCTTGCTAACAGGAAGGACACGTTGCTGTGGGGCCCAGATCTCGGCTTCTCCTTCCCTGCAGCTGTCTGTGGACAGCAGCTAATTGTATCCACTTGTTTAACCTCGGGGATAACGTCTGGAGGGGACCAAGTGCCACAAGCGTACTTTTTTTTTTAACGGTCATTTCCTCTCTGGTGTAACTTGCATGACAGCATGTGACAAGCAGAAATTAATGGGGACACTGCTGTGCCAATACCTCTTGAATTGCTTTGACACTGGCTGCAGGCTGCCTGCTTGGCCACCCAGCCAAGACCTCACATGAAATGTGGCAAGGGGCCCACAGCTCTATTCACTAACAAGCCAGCTGGTCAGTGATTAGAAAGCTGAAACAACGCTGTGCACATACATCAAGAATGCTTTACAAGCAGCTTCGGACTTAGGTGGTAAAGCATCTTAGAAGAGTAGATCTGTAAATTTATCTTGGGGACTGTTAACTTAAGCTAACATTAGAAATAATGCAGAAGACCCTGGAAGACAACTGGCCCACATTGTTACCTAAGTGCAAGAAGGACTAACCTCAGAACAAAGACTAACATCTTGATGTGCTCAAAATCATGTGCAAACAGCTCAGACCGCATGGATTCTGGTCCAAAGGAGCACTCAAATTATGTAAATATACAGAGATTTATGACAGACTACTCTTCCTAATGGTCTATCAACACATTGGCAACATTACTGACATTTCTACAGAAAGTCTCATTGAATCTGTCTTCAGTGTTTATACTGATTTGTTTATACACTGGTACAAAACAACAAAGGATGAGCCTTTAGAAGCATCCCAAGGGATCTGGATGATCAGATCTCATACACCCAAGGCAGCTTTGTACCTTTCAGCCCAGACTTTTTTTGAAAACTGTCAGATCCTTGGCTAGACAAAAAAGGCTCAAGATTGTTCCTGTAATTTATCTCTTCAGTTGCCTTTTTAAATAGTAGCCACTGAAAGTGCATAGGCTGTTGACGAAAACACCTGATGGCAACAAGAAAACAAGTTACGCTTCTTTTCAAACTGAGAAAAAAGCAGCCAATAGGATCCTAGAGATCACAACTGTAATTTAAAATCAGTAAGACTTAATCATTCAATTCCTAAGGCTCCTTCACAGTTATAAACTCATTCAAGCAATTTTTGTTTGATGAAAAACTTGTTTAAACTTATTATAACACAGGCTTGATCAATCTCCTGATACATAAGAAAGTACATCTGCAGCTTATACAGATAGATCGGGCTCAAGGCACTGTAAAAGGAAGTGGCTGGACAGCAGAGTCATTTTCTCAGATTGGAAATTGAGGTTACTGAAAAGTTTGGACCTAACTTTGAGAGCTTCCATGGTAGAAACTTCGAGGAATTCAGTGTAGTCATGAATGGCACTTGCACGATGAGGAAAAAGATGGCTTCATATTAGGCACAATGAAGTCCAGTGAAGTTACTGGGACTCTACCCATCAATTTTCAAAGACCTAAGCTGGTCCCACTGCTTTTTATTATTCCCATTTTCCTTCCACAGTCACTGGAACCAACAGCACCTTCAGAGAGATGTAACCAACCTTCACTGAGACAAAAATGTCAGCATGACACAAGGCACCAAAATACTACTATTCTCTAAAGTTAGATGCTCCTTTAATAAATAGTTAACAGCTTTTATTAAAGATGTGAACACAGAGGAGAGTAAGAAGACAATCCCTACCTAATCTCTCCAGGGAATGCATAATAAGCTCAAGTGTGTACTTTTAAAAAGTCACTTCAATACTGTATTTTTTTGCTTGTAGTGTACTTGGCACAGCAGAAGAATCATGATGCTCCTAAGTGCTATAAAATGGCTCAACATTTGGGTCTATTACTACCCGAGCTCTAGTCACCAGACTACATTTAACTCTGCTGCCTCTCTTGCTCTGTATTATAAATTCAGGGATAATGGTTAACTAATTCATTAGTTAATTCATGAGTTACAAAGATTAACTAGTTAATGTTTGTTAAATACTCCAAAGAACTAGATTTTGCTTTCAGTTATAAAGGCTTAACAAGCTTGAAGAACATCAAAGATATACAGAAGAGGAAAGATTTTATTTTTATACAATACATGGGAAAAAAGAGGCTTCAAAAAAAAAAAACCTGAGAGGGGTCAGTGGTGTACTGTAATCAGCTTGCCCAGAATCTCCCATCTAAGAGCTTCACATAAAGTTTTGCAATGCTGTTAGAGCATTGTCTGAGCTCTCAAAATAGTCTTCAGGATAAGCATCTTACTGATGCCTTCCTACACCTAAATTAGAAGTAGGAAACAAGATAATAACTTCTTGGAAGCACTCAGCAGATCAAGTTGCTCTCCATGTTTACAGCAATAATTAATTTGCAATTCTATTAACTTGAATTAAAAAACCAATCATTCCTGAACCATCAGCTTTAAAAAGGGAACAGGCAAGCCCCTCATCCTACAGACAAGGCAAAGACAAGACATTTTGCAAGAGGAATAGAGCATATACATGAAGACTTTTGTTTTCACTGAAAGAATGAGAAATTTGCTGTTTAGCACCAGATCAGGGGAATGGCTACCCATTCCACTGCACTTGCATGGTCTATCACTTTCTCCTTTCTTTTCTTATTTCTCACCTTTTCCTTTACATCTCTCTTTCCTCCCTCCATGAGTCCTGTTGGCTCTTCCTTCCCCATTCCCATTTCTGACCCTCCTTGTCATGCCTGCACTGCACCCTGCTCCACTTCACACTCATTCCCATGGCCTGTGGCCCTGCTCCATCTCTTTGGGATGCTGCCTCCACAGCCCAGGTGATAACCAGGCAAAGCAGGTCACTGGAAGATGCCAGCTACCAGATGCCACAGCAGCCCATCTCTGGATTTCAGCTAGAACAAACTGCAGCAGGCAGTGACATGACTGCGGTGTCTGCTGTGGCTGCAGTGGTGGGAGATGCTCCCACACACCTGCTGAGTCTCTCCAAAGTGACCTGTGCCACAGCCCCTGCAGTTCTGAGCACAATGACACTGATTTACATTAGCACACATTAGTGTAAACCTTGCCTTGTGTTCTTTTGAACACCTGACTGATTCTAAGAAAAAATAGGTATCTTCAACTTACAGTGACACAATGAGTGATGAGCCTACGTATTTCCTAATTTTAACACCACAGACAAGAATCAGCTCTACCTCCAGGGTGAGCTGACAGTCTTTCTTGGGAGAGGAGAAGATGGTCTTTGGTGCTTCACAGGCAGAGGACATTTTCTCCCTTCACCTCCCCAAATATTAAACAAAACAAACTCTATGACATTTTAAATAAAAAGACACTGCTGTGTTAGTAGTTAGTGTGCAAAAAGAGCCAATTAATGGAACAAACTCCTTCCATAAGGATGTCTTTTGAAAGTGAAGCATCATAAATGATGCATATGAGAAATGCAGCTTGTGGCAAACACAACATTGCTTCTCAAAAGGGTAACTAACCTGTGACAAGCAGGAAAGTATGCTATTAATTATGAAACCTGAAAAATAAAACTACATGTATTTCTGTGTGTCTTTACTGTAACTATTCATGGAGAACCTATGAGAAAAAAAGTAGCAATGATCCAGACAACCTGGACTACATATGTCTGTACTTTGCTGAATCAGGTCCCAGAAATCTAAGTATTTTGTTTTTCCTACCAACAACAAAGTAATTACAAATCACACAATCCAATACCAAATTCTATGTTACTCCAAAACTACAGTCAATTAAGTAGAAACAAACTGTATCATCAGAAGGACAAATGACAGAGGCTAGGGATCACTATCAAAGGACTTCTGTTTTCCTTTGTTTATTAAATAGCAACTGTATTATTTACTGCAGCTTTGCAAGCTAGTGAGCAGCTGGGTGTGACACATTTCCATGCTCTGTAACCTCTCCTTATGCTTCGTTACATTTCTTATCAGGACCAGAAGAAAAGAAATCTCTCTGTTATGCTTTTCCTGTGGCAAAGGAAAAGACAAGATGATGACTTTCCAGCTCATTTCACTTGTACAACGTTCTCATCAATCACCATGGGGTAGGTCTTTGTTATTTTCACTGAAGGACTGTTCTTAGTTTTCTGTCACAATAAAGCGTGACTTCACTAATTAGCAAATCAAGGTTACCTCTACCACATTTGCAAAAAAACAAAATGCAAACATAAGGCTAAAACTACTTCTGAAATATTTTCCAAGGCCCCAGCCTCACAGAGATAAACCTAAGTCAAGCTAGGTCTAAATTCTTTTCATTGAAACAGAAGTTAAGGTCTGAAACACTCAGAGTAGAAGATGTAAGGAAGCTAAAGTAACCATTTCATCAAGAACCAGAAGTTTTCTGCTTGTTTTGCGACTTTCTGCTCCAGAAACCAAGCAAAGAAACTGTGGTTTATTTTCATATTAAACTCTCTGCAAAGCATGCATCTCTCTGCAGTTTTGGTTCACTATAGCCCACGCAGCTTGGCCTCTATTCTCCTTTTCCTATGTCTTCAGTAAGTGTTTTAGACATCAGCAGGAATTATGTGAGCAAAAAAAAAGCAAGAAAAAGTGCTATCTTTTAAGCAAGGCAAAAACATAATACAAAATGCTTTGTAACATGGTCTCTCCTCTAACTTAATGTTTTAATGTATTTTAATGTATTTTCCCTTTCAGTCTGTGTTGTTTCTCACTGAATGACAGCTATACACAACATGCTATTATAATAACAAGCATATGGCTCAGAGATCACTGTTGACATTTTCAGAATTCAATTTAGACATTTTTATTTAAATGCATGAAAAACATCTGTATACTCTTTCATTAACTGCATTTTACATTTGTAATGTTCTACGTATTCTTTTGGAACCATTTCCATTAAAATGCCAACTCTGTGTTTGGATAGCATGTATTTCCTTTGTAACACTAAGGGAGGAGTACGTTACTGTCAAAATTTCTCTCTAAAAAGTCCTTGCTAAAATATTTACCCTGCTAGTCAGAACAGGAATATCTGAAGTTAATTCCAAATGAAAGAGTATTTTAGAATGAATCATAAACTAGATGTTAAAAAAGGTAACATGCTGCCATTCCAATGCCCCTTCCCTGTTGTAAAACTAAATGAAAAACAACCCTGCCTTTCCATCCACAGAATACTGTTAACATTTTGGAGCATTCTGAAGTTTCCTAATTGTAGTTATGCAACAGAACTATCACAGCCTAAAACAAAGGACAAAAATTCAGCAGCCTAGTTTATTGGCTTTGAAATTAAGCACTCTTAAGAGATGGTTAACATGTCCTCTTGATTATTTTTGGTATTTTAAAGTTACAGTGCAATGGTTCCTACTCTACAGACAAAAGAAGTGGGACGTTTTAGAATACTTACAATTTTTACGTCATTGTTTGTAAAGTCACGTATTTAGCAACAGTGAAAACTGCTGAGCACTAACTTTATTTACAATTAAGCTGCTAATTTCAAAGGGCCCTTTAAGGTATAAGACAGTGCTCAACTTTAATGAAGACAGAATGTGATGGCATTTGTTGAATTGGTCACAATGGTAAAATACAGCTTCTTCTTGGAAATGGGTATTCTCAGGGGTCATTATTTTCCAATAAGGCAAATAGGATATTCTGTGGCCACAACAGCTATGATATTAATGAAAACCAGATACAAACAAAATGATCCACCAAACCTTGTGATCCTTGGAGCACTTTGCCATTACTGAGTCAATTTACCATGCTGACCAGTTATGACACATTTTTGTGAATAGTCACGAGTCTGGTTCCAAATGTACAGACACTGCTTACACATAAGTTTTGAGGGAAGACTACTTCTTCGCTCTGACAAAGCATTTAAACACAAGCAAAACACATGTTTTATGACTAATCTGAGACTAAGGAAACAATGGTTTCAATTCTTCTTTGTTCTAACCTTAGAATTCATCAGGTCAGTAGCACAGGATAAAAATTGATTCTCCTCTGTTAGCTCCTCTAATTCAGTCTTTCAATCTAATTTTTAATACTGGAGCAATCTGTTGACATAAAATTAAGCAGAAGCTTAAGAGCCTTGCTGAAGCAGAGCCGCTGCTCCCTTTAGGATTGAGGTTGAAAAAGAAAGTGCAAGTACATATTCCAGCATGAGTTTAAATATTTTATGCGTACAGACATTAATGTTGGTACTGTATAGCTGTAACAGTAAAGCAGAAGTAAAAAGAACCTAAAATATTGATGCTTGTAAGTCTTTGGATAAGGTTTCCAATCCAAAAATGAAGGACAGATTTGATCCAGGAGCTTGAACATTTGTAATTTGCTCTTTCTTAATGGCAAACTATTTAGGCTTAGCAGTAAAAGAAATGAAAGGCTGCTTGCCCACTGCTGCTAACAGCATTGCCCCACACTCACTCCTAGAGGAACCTGAGAATCCCACAGTTACACCATAGAAGGATTTGACCTTCTGTGAAGGATTGGTGCTCTGGAGTACCAACACTGGCAAATGCTACAAAAGCCACATCTGATTTATTAAAACTACAAATATATTAATAAATTAAATTTCTAAATATGTTCCCCTGCTGTTGCACCAAGAACAAAAAACAAACAATATTTCTGTTATTTTACTCATTTTTCTATTCTGAATTTTCTGTCTTCTGGCAGCTGCCTGTGAATTTACTAATAACGTGTGTCTTTTGTTTGGACTTCTTAAAAAGGATATTCTCAAAATGGAAGGAAGCTCATTTTATTTCATTTTGAAACCTGAGAAACCTGTAACATGAACCATACACGGATTACAGAGCACTGATATATAAAGGAAGCAGTTGTGTAAATGTGTGAAGTGACTGTGGTGGGGTAAGAGCAATGCAGTGGTGAAGTACTGTTTCACACATATAATCCTGCTGTAGCATGTAGGATCTGACTATCATGACTCATGTTTAACATGGTGCTGTGTAAAGACCAGTCAAAAATGAGGACCTGTTATGGTGGGCACCAAAATCAAGACTTTTTACACAGCCTCCTCCATTAAAAGGTCACAAATGGACTAGACAGACCCCAGGTGGAGAAATAGTGAGACAGTTCCATCATGCTACATTTCTATGGAAGTAGAGTCAGGAGAACACAGGAAAAACAGAAAGAAAAGTGATGAAAAGGAAAGTTCTGGAGGAAGGGAAAGAACAGAAGACTTTACTGTGTAAATACAAAGTGAAAATGAGGTGAAAAAATCAAGGAGAAGAGAAGGATGGAAAGAGAAAAGGGATCAAAAGATAGGAAATGCACAGGCAGAGAACATGGAGTTGAAATCACTGAAAGCAGCTCTGAGTGTCAAGAGGTTTTGGCTTTGGTTGCTCCAGCAGCTGAGTGTAGCTGGCTGACGCCCCAGGCTGGTGCTCCTCTGCAGTTTCATGCCTGATGGCCCCAGGACAGGAAGCAGGGAGGAACCGTGTCTGCTCTGGTATCCACAGGGGCAGCGGGACAGGGGCTCTCCATGTGTCTCTCATCTGACACACAGAATAGGAGAGGGAGAGGCACAGATTCAGCTGGGTCTTGTTTCACTCCTTCCCTGTAAATGTAACAGCTCAGCTGTCTTGGGTGATGAGCTATTGGATGGACTATGGGAATCAGCATGTCCACATCTGCATATATACACACATACATATATAGATACATACACACACACATATACATTCATACATACACAGGCACACGTGTGTGTACATGTATGTGTAGTGTGCTTTCATGTGCATACACGTGAAGGCAATATACACCAGACCACTCTCCAGGCACAGCAGCAGAACTGGTGCTACCCCTCATGTATCTGTGTACTCTTTAAGCATCTGCGCTGCCAATTCTCGCCTTTTCTGGGCCACACCTCTTTGAGAAAATGAACTCTGGAGACGGTAGAGTGATGATCATAGTTTCCCTTTCTCTCACTCAAACAGCAGTATTTTTCTTCTGCAAATATGTTAGAGGACTTTTGCAAAATACACTTATATATGTATGTGTGTTTATGTGCCTATGTATAAATAATAGAAAATTCTTTAAGCTGACTTTATATTCTACATATGAAAACATATAATACGAAAAAAAATTCCATCTCTACCAATTTGTATGGACCTTTGTTTTCTGGCATAAGCTAAATACATCTGCTATGAAGGAAAAGAAACAAACAAAACATATCTTGATTAAATCAGTATGACACTAAAGTAACATGCTTCAAATTAATTTTTACTGTGGGATACAATAACCTGCCTATTCACTGGCATAAAACCAGTGCATACAGCTAGCCCAAAAGTATTAAGTTTCTCTTGGGGTGGCATTGAGAAAACAGTTTTATGGGAAAATAACTTACTTGATTATTATATTGTCTTTTATTAGCTGTGAGTTGTCTATGGCCAACATTTGAATTGTTTTATACTATGGCTCTATAATTGCTGTGAGTAAATATAGACACTTTGTAAATATTCTAGTTTTGAGAATCTGAGCTGCAGTAACTTGGCTTGACCGAGATGGTGAATGTATTGTGCTACAATGCTTCTTGTCCCAGATCAGCTGAGTTCAAACCTTAGAATCCTGAGTTTAGTAAAAAAAAATACGTTGCCCAGTTTTCCCAAACATCTACCTTTGTCACAATTTCTGCTACTGTCTATTCTTCACCATCTCTGTGTGCTTGTTTCGGGATGAAGTACAATTTTGTGGGTGTACTGCATAAGGGACTAATTTCCTTCCTAGTGCAGAAACTACTATCAAGAAAGTGATTCTTACCTGCCCTGGCAAAAATCAAGAATGGCTCTTTGAACTTCTTCTCTTTACTCACATCTGCCGCAGTCCAGCCTTGAAATTACTTGTCAAAAATAGCATATGGCTTGTAAGCAAATTTTGAACATGGATAAAACCAAATATTTCAATGTATTTTTCTGCCACTGCTTTATGTGCACCATCAACTGCACCAGCTTTCTCTTAATTATTTTAAATGCAGCATATCATGTTTGATGAAGAGAAAGACTGGAAACATGAGCGACACTTCTGCTGATCACTGAGGCAGGATGTGCTTGCAGAGCAAATTGTGCCTGAGCACCACTATGATGAGACAAAAGAAGGCATCTCAAAAATACTCCCCACTTGGAGGAACTGTTACTGGCTGGATGCAGAATGGTGTGGCACTGTCTCTGAGATGCTGCCTGGCAGCTCAGCCCCACTTCTGTACCTGATTGACAGTTATTCCTACCACACGCTCCCCTTCTTTCAGTGTCACCAAAGCATTTCACATAGCAACTGGTACCACATTGATGTTCCAGTAGCAAAAACCCAGTGTCATTAATAATCTGAGAGTGTCTCAAGGGAATGCAGAGCAGCAGGACCCATAAACTTTTTTATGCATCACACTCATGACCAGCTCTGCTGAACTAACAGAAATGAAATGAACTGATAGCAACATTTCACTTCCAGTGTTTGTAATACTGCAATTTTGCAATGACTTGATCATAAATCCGTTCTACCAATGCTCAATCACCTTCCCTGCCCACAATTCAGAATCTCTTCAGTTTCTTAATTTCCTCTGACTTTCTGAATAAAGATGATTTCTGGCCCTCCATCTACTGAAAACAATAGCTTCCTTCTGACTTCAAAAACGATGTGTCCCTAAGGGCCCTACCAGACTGCACTGCTGCCTTGAGAGAAGAGACCACAAAAGAAAAGTAGGTTGAGATGTCTATTTACAGAACCCTTGATAGACATAATTTCACAGTGACATTTCTAATTCAGTGTCATTGTTTTGAAAGACTAAAATTATTATTTCAGGCAGGTTGCTTTCATGCATTATGCTCCAGTGTTGCTTGACTGCTTTCCAAACTGGAACAACTGAAAAAATGTGAAGCGCTCCAATGATTTTAAATCACTCTAGTCAGGACAGAGTGATTTAAAATTATTGGAGTGCCTCACATTTTTATGAGCTCTCAGTTTGCAAGCAACGGAAGTCCTTGCAGTCCTAGGCTACAGCATTGCAAAAACAACTATACATTATCATCAGATTGAAAAGGTTTGCATTTGAATTTGGAAATGGTAGGAATTCAAAGATATTTAACACCACCATAATTAAAATCAGTGGCTGTACACTAACAGTAAAAAGGTCCAATCTAAAGAATTAACTGCAAGGATACCAGACTATATTGTGTAGCATCCTGTGAGCTGCACAGAATCATTTATTTACAGAATCATGACTCCTCCTAGCCCCTTGGTCAGCTTGTACATTGCTACCTGCTAGCAGCCAGAGGAGATGTGAGATGTCTCTACATGCAGCACAGCATGGGAAAGAAATTGCACCACCTACAACACAGGGAACGGCCACTCTGGAGAGTGGATATCCTGGAGAATATCCATTTTTTAATGTTTAGCTCCTTCAGAGCTTGTGCAGGACACCTACTGTCTCCTGCTACCCTTTCATGCAGACAACAGTGAAAGAAAATAAAAGATTTATCCCATGATGATATATCAGTTCAGCCCTTTTGTTTTTAATTTATTTGTATTGGCAACTCTTCTTTAATTTATAATACAGATTCAGAACAAAATTTGTTGCAATATAATCCACAAAAATGAAACCCTTAGCAGCTGTAAATGGGCACCATTTTACTGAAGCTAATGGATTTACACTTGTTAGTATCAGCTGGGGATCTGATACATTATTTGTACTCTCCAAATTCCTCACTAAGTTTTGTTCTTTCTTTACCATAAAAGCACTGACAGGAAAATAATAATAACAGCTCTTCTATTAGTATCTTTCTTATTAATTCAATTATTTTTTTTAGTGACTTTTAACTTTGATGTTGTTAAATGCAGCCGCCCTCTGAAGACTCTCAGTACTGGTGGATCTGTTTTCCTGGAATTTCTTGCTTTATTTTCAGAACTGCATGATTGTGTGACATCTGCTTCACATCTCATACGTGATCAACTGAGCAGGTACAACCATGGTATATGGCTGAGTCACCTCACAGCAGTGAACACTGGTCTGCTTTCTGAGAAACAGTATCTTCTTATTAATTTTCTAAGAGTCTTGCAAAGATGTGACCAGTCTGCCCAGTTTAATAGCAGGTAATGTAAACTAACAGGGATGCAACAATAACATATATCCTGACACTAATATTTAAAAATTCAATTTATGGGCTACTACCTGATAAGCTCACAAAAGAGAATTAGACTCACTGCTGTACTTTATAAATTTTAGGCATCTAAATACCAGAATCTGTACACCTGAATGAGATGGGTATACCAGCTTTCTATGTAAAGAAGTAAATATCCAAAAAATAGTCACAGAAGCTATTCACTTGGGTGAGGAACCAGGACACAGGAGAGAAAAGCATATACACTGAAACCCTGCTCACTCTGTGATTTGCCTGCCCTGTTCAAGGCTGGAGGGAACACCATGAAGATTCATGAATCACGGAACTGAGCAGAAAGACATCCACAGCTTTTGCAACATTCCATGAGAGATAACATATGCACCTGCTGTACTGGAAACCTTTGTTTTGTTCCCTCCTGTGCTGACTGTTAGATTGCAACATGCACAACCCACTTAGCACATGTAGCCCAAATTCTACATTTCTCTAAGAAAACTATTGCAAGAAGCCACAGTAAGTCTACTTGGAATGACATTACCTCACAAAGTTAACTTTATTCATTGCTAAAATTAAAGAACCTCAGTAAAAGTTTGTTGTCCCCTCTCACTTTCAAAGTCTCTTTGGTCTGGCAGCACAAGACGACTGGATGGAACTCCAAAGAACCATTCTGTAACCACTTAATGTACAGTTTTATATACAAAGCCATTACATGCATAGATCAATTTAAAGCTAAGTATTATTAAATACATTGCAGTATCTTAAATCAATAAACTCCATCTTGGCTGCATCTGCATGATTTCTACATGAAAAATGTAGTTAGTGTTATAAACAACCATATCCACATCAAAACTACTTAGGAGCAAAAAAAACCCCACGCCAGTCTCACAAGCATCAAAACGAAATGTGACTACACAGTTTAAATATGCTTCAGTCCCAAAGGCTAAGGCATCAAAATGCTTCAGTGGTCTGTTAACTATTTAAAAGAAAATCATCGTTCTGTGGCATATGTGTCATTCCCACTTCCGCTACCCTTATGCCAGCTAAGAAAAGTTCCTAATGAGCCAAGGCTCTCGAAGGCTCAACTGCTAAGACCATTAACATTACCAAAGACCTGTGCATGACTAACAGCTGTGTCCTAAGGAAACTGAACTCATACCTCTCATTTAAACTTAATTTAAACAAACATAAACTGCCCTAAAGTTAAAGAGCATCCCAGGAAGAATAGAAGGGAGGAGACCATGGGTAGAGACGAAAGAAGGAAGATTCTGTCATTGCTGATTCTGATTCATGCCATATGGAACATATATTAATCAGGTCTGACAGAGGAAGCTAGCAAGTGTGAGCGTGACTACATCCAGCAATTACAAAGGCTTATTAAGTAGATTAAAGACCGAATAAGTGAACACTAAAGTTCACTTTCAAAAGTGAACACTATGTCCACAAGTATTTAGAGTAGTGTTCACCATCCCTCTAGCTCAAAGTAGACTCAATTAAATAATAATGGAAGGGCTTCAGCAGAAAAGATTTAAAACTCCTCTGTTCAGAATAACCTAGAACTCAGAAGCCAGAGCCATAGAAATGGACAAGAGCATTCACGCTCCTGGTGACAGAAAGGGGAAGTGAGCAGTCTGCTCTAGATCCTGGGTGTGTATTCCCACTACCAGACAATGTCTCACAGGAAAACTACCTCTCTTCTATCATGTTATGGACACCTGTCTGTATCTTAATAAAACACCCTCTGGGGCGACTCCTACTGCAGGTACTTAGGCATTAGAAAGGCATTGCTGAGCAGCATTAAGGCAAAAGCTCTAGCTGTGTTTGAATGATCAATAATGGTTCATTTCTCTGAACTGCTACAGTCTGACAATTGCCTGCAAAACATAAAGTTCTTAAAATGGTACCAGTGTCACTTTTATTTATTGACAGCTGGTAACCAAAAACCCTAGCATGTCCCAAACCAGCAAAAGCTGAACCTCCCTTCCCTAAATGGTATGTAATGATGGTAGTCAATTCACACAAAAAAGATCTCTTGGAGCTGGTACTTCTCTCACAGTAATTTTATGTCATTCAAGGTCCACTAACAACTGTTGATTTTACACCATGGTGCCAAAGAGGTATATTAGGTCCTTCAAGCTATCCAGGGCTTGGCTCATTTGGCACTTCTGTGCTGCTGACACACACAGAACTTTAACAGATGGTCTTACAATGCTGGCAGTTGTTTTGTACTGTGCTGGCGGTGAGGGGAAATACTCTACACAAATTGTCTGCAATTCTGGAAAATAAATGAAGTACAAATCCATATTAACCTCAAAAGCCAAACTATAAAAAGTCAGATTAGTCACTTAACGATGTATGTGCTCTGGGTTAAATGCTCAGCTGCTACAAAATCGCAGTATTTCCCTACAGCCAGGAGAGGTATGTTTTACTTCAGTTTCTGTTAGGAATATCCATAAAGACTATAATTGCAAAGGTATTGAAATATACTAAAAATAAGCCTTGAGACCCTTCCTCACGTGATCAGCCCTGACTATCAGCGAAAGTACCTCCATAAACTGGATATTTTGACAGAAATATGAAGCAACAGGGTGCAACCTAAGTTAACTGAATCTCTCTCTTTTCCTGAGCTAAACAGGATTCAAGAAAAAACACATCAGCTACTGTGAAAATGTTGAAATCAACAGCAATGACCAAGTAAACAACAATTTTACATTTTTCCTCACCCATTTAAAAAGTGATTATGTACCACAAGCTGAATTTTACAGTCACTAATTTCACTGGTTGCAGCTGAACTCGCACTGTACATAAAAGACCAAAATTGCTCCGCTTTGTTTCTGTGTGGCTTTTCTACTTTATTGTGCCAAACTACCAGATATAGCAACCGGGTTGACTAGTAAACCATTTATGCAGAATAGTGCTTTTTGAATGTAAGCACAATAATTTCCTTCATCAGTATAAAATCTCCATGAAATGTATATTCAAACATATATTTGAGAAGTCTCTTAGTGCAATTTCAGAACAGAATTTTTAGTAATCACAATTACTGTAGTACAGTGCTCATGTCTTGTATTTCCTTTAAATGACACATAGATCAAAAGACACTTCAAACTGAGATTTCAGAGGCTTGGTCTTTCAGTTCCCATCAATTTCAGTATATTTAGTTAGATAATATGCCAGTCACCACCATCTTATTTTCACAGATGTTTGTTAAGTTGAAATACAGTTCACGTAAGAAGCTTCAAAGTCCTAGGAGGAATATACAACCTTAACAGCATTATAATAAATTAGTCTTACAATATAATAGGTACATTCCAGTCTTCTTCTGACTGAATCAAAGCTGTATCCATTTTTAAAAAAAATTATTTCATCCACTACGTTTGGTTAAAAACATGGGTTTCTGGAACTGACTGATATACATATGTGACTTTGGCATCAGTGAATATATCTTTATTCACTTTAGTTCTAATTTTATACAGAAAGATCAAACAACTCCTAAATTTGAAGCTGTTAACAGAGTTATTAAAACAACTCAATTTTCAATAGTTTTCATGTTTTCTTTTCCTCCCTGGGGACTTTTGCCAGACTAAGATGATACAATATTGCTCCAGAAAGTACTTATACAAGTGGAAGATAATGCATGTCTGAAAGCATAAATTATTTCTCCTCATGAAAATGAAAAAAATCAAAACAAATGTTAAACAGACACAGTCAAAATGTAGCAACACCAATCCCTCTGCTTCTCTTCCCAGGTATAAACTTTTTGTCTAACACCTCAACCTATGATCCTCAATGTGGCACTTTGCTGTGAAATTGCCAGGAAAGCAGAGGAGTTGGTATATGCATTTTAATAACAGTAATGCAAGCACATCCTATCGTAGGTAGGGGTCCTCCCTTACAGATGCAGAATATGAGATAACACAGAATATGAGATACCATGACAACAAAATTTCATTCTTGTCCTCCCAGTTACTGAGAGCCTTCCCAGCTTCTGTAGCAACTGGTCATGATTCCCTCCACCCTTCAGCCCATCCACTGCAGAGCACACCACAGGCCAACAATGAACATTTCTTGCTCTCAGAATGTACACAAACTCTCCTGGCAAGAAGGACATAAAACAAAAGTAGTCTCTTGGGGAAATAAAAGGCAAAGGAAAAGGGATAAGGAGTACAGGATTTATTTTATCCATTCTAGCAATATCCAGCACTTCACCTTCAAGGGAAGGTTCAAGTAGTCTCTGCCAAAACAATAACAGAATCATCTGCTTGCAGCTGGAAGCAAAGGTCTTAATGATTTCACGCAATCTTGGAGTCACAGAATGGCATTACTGGTATTGGAAAACACCTTAAAAATCCCACTGCCATGCACAGGGACACTTTTCACTAGACCAGGTAGCTCAGAGCTCCATCCAACCTGTCCTTGAATACTGCCAGGGGTGGGGCAGCCATGACTTCTCTGGGCAACCTGTTCCAGTGCCTCACCACCCTCACAGTAAAGAATTCTTCCCTAATATCTAATCTAAACATACTCTTTCAGTCTTAAACCACTCCCCTTTACCTGTCACTACATGCTCCTGTAAATAGTCTCTCTCCATATTTCTTGTAGGCTCCCGTCAGGTACTGGAAGGTTGCAATTAAGTCACCTCTAAGCCTTCTTTTTTCCAGGCTGAACAATCCAAATTCTCTCAGCCTTTCCTTGTAAGATAAGTGCTCCATCCCTCTAATCAGCTTGGTGACCCTGCTCCAACAGGTCCCTGTCCTTCCTGTGCTTGAATGCTACATTTGGTACAACAGTAGAGATTCAGTAAATTTAGAACTCTGAAAGAGGAATAAAATCACAAGTGCACCATTTTCACAAAGAGATTATATCTGTTACTTTGTGCTGCAGTTCATGTCCCAAGCTCGGCACTATTCAATTTTGATGCAACAAAATCCTGTGAGATCACAACACAGTTTGTCTGATTTATCTCTGAAATACTATCTCCTAAAATCTTTCTCCTTAAATACCTTTATAGTTTCAGTAGGCACTCCGGGCTCTGGAACTTTATCCAAGTAAGTAGTCAAGTCTTGATCCACATGTTCAAACACTAATGTTAACTTGGTCTCTCTGTCTGTTCGTGACACGGTGCACACATCAAACAATCTGAGAAGAGGAAAAGAAGAGAAGAGGTAAGTATGTAGGAACCAGTATAAATGTAACTTGCATCTCAAGCATGTCTATTTAAATTTCTTACAGTATACAGAATGGAAAAGAGCATTCCAAAGAATCAAGACCAATCTTTGAGCTCTTGATTCATCAGATAACAGCTGATGTATCAAAATTACCATCTCAGTCTCTCACTTGTGAATTCTGAAATAGGATTAATTAATAAGAACTCATCAACTGTTAAATGCAAAATAATTACATGAAAATAATTTATTTTTTTGACACAGTAACCTGAGTTACTACAGAAAATTATATGACATATAATGAATTATATGACATAATTATAAATTATATTACATATATGACATATTTATACACATTCTAGGCTCCAGTACTGACAAATTAAAAAAAAAAAAAAGCAAAAAGAAAAAAGAAAAAAAAAGCCAGAAATATTTTTGAAAAATACGTAAGAGTGTTTGCATGCACCTTCAGTTTCTTTCCACATAATTCCCACGTATACCATTACACAGCTGTATAATTTGATCTATTTCAGCAGAAACAGAATTGTCTCGCTGATTCCTCTTGCAAATTCCTGGACGAAAGGAATCAGCATTGCTGATTGGAAAAAAGCTTTGTGCACAACATGTCAATACTTCTTTCATCACTTTTGGTCATTCTTTTACTGGAACTTCTTTATCATTTCACCTTGTTGCACAACACTGAACTAATCTACAAAGCTCTTCATAACCACATTCCTATCTGATTACTTTCTATTACTTTTTCTTTTTAAGTAGGATTTCTCTCATCCTCACCGTCTACCATGCCAGCTTTAAGTTTCACCTTTTTCAAGAACATCTGCCCATCCTTCTGTGCTTCACACCTATATTCATACCAGTGATATTCATTATCCTTCTTCAAGTCCCACTTCAACAAAATCCTAATAGGAAACCATCTGAACAGCAAGAAGGACATTTCGTCCCTACACACATACTTTACTTATGTGCTTATTCATTTATATTACAAGACCAGATCACATTTCTCTCTGAGGTGAGGCAGAAAAATGAATCTACTTTTACTAGGTGACAGCAGATTTAAAAAATGAAGTTACTGAGAAAAAAGGTCTAGACAGTTAAACTGAAGAATCTCTCATTGATAACAGACCAAACTAGTGTTGGTACTATGGCTTATTTTTTCCAACATCATATCAGTGATGCTGGTTTATTACTTTTATCTTTCACATTCTTCCTTATAATTACTTTATTAGAATTAAGAAGTGTAGGACTTCTGTTAATGTTCTCAAGTAATATTTTTGTTGTTTGTTCAAGGACTAAAGGCTTTATATGCAGTATTTGAAGTCAACTGATCATACACAAAGCCTTGGGGGTCCCTTCTTTTCCCAGAGGACATCTGACAAACAGACAAGGACAAGATGTACATGAGATCTTGCATTGAGATTTAATTTCTTACCTTAAATCTCAATGTATTTCACATTAGGATTGGCATAACCACTTGGGAAGAATGTAATTTGGGTTTAAGAGAGCAGTATTTTTCACTTGACATTTACCATAGAAAGGCTGTGCTTTCATTTGACAGCATTTCCAAAATAATCTTTGGTCTGACACTGAATAAATTATTAGCCATCATATTTTGAAAATGTATACATGCGCATTCATTTTAGGTTAAGGAAGCTTTTCAGTGAGTAATAAATTAGGAACCAGAGTTCCAGAATATGATAATAAGACTGTCACCCTACCTCTACTTGAAGACTAATCTGTACTTAATCTGTAATCACAATCTGAAGAAACAAACATTAATTATTATGGTAACACAGTGACTGTAAGAGAAAATGTTTTGGCACATTTCTTCTAACGACAGATACTGTTCTCTAAGATTACCTCAGTGGGGTGTACATGTCCTGTACATGATAAATAAGTTTTGTGAAAAGTCACAAACCTTCCTGAAAAGTGAAATTTACTGGTATTTGGCTGGAGGTTAATAATCTGTAATATATTTATATAAATCAACGTGGAATGTAGCCGGACTGCCTATAACCCCAACACATGCAAATAGAGAGGAGCCAGACAGGTCTCAACATCTGAACATAAACACTGGAAAATATTTCCAACTGTATGATTCCTTTGTGTTGACCTACATTCACCTAAAATGTTCTAGAACACCCCTTTTGCCAGGTATTTAATACAGTGGTAAAGAAACATATTTTCAACTATAGCAGAGTTATAATTAAAGAAAAAAAGGAAAAAAAGATTTCACTGTATTAAACTTAGAAGCAACATGTAATTTCCAACTCACTGAGGAGGAAAATGTTGACTCTCTGTTAATTCTTCTGTATGTGGGTTATTTTGATTTTGGTATTTTCTGGCACAGCAAAATAAGGAACTCAGAGAAGCACAATTCTGGTTACCTTTTACTGAGTAATAATATTATCACCGAGTATTAATATTATCTTTCTTTTTTGTGTACTCTTTATGTGAAACTCTAATTTACTATTAATCATAAAAGCTCTAGATTTGGCACTGGGCTGGATAGAAGTACATTGTGTTTACTCACAGAAAATATAGCTGCTACCTTAGAAAGACAGTAATTTAAATCACAGGTTATATTAATCCATGATATTACAAAAATCCAGCATCTGGCATTGCTCCTGCTGATCATTCTTGAAATAGATTGAGAAAGACACAGCCTCTTTATTTAGTAGTTTCCACAGGGATAAAACTACTTTTTATAAATTATACTCTCTTACATTCACTGTGAGAATATCACCCATAAAATTGTCTTTGTTAATTAGGAACATCTCTGCTGGCTACATTGCACATCTCTGAAGCCATTTCCTCATGATTTTCTGTATCTGACGCATTAACATTGCACGTGACTGCCTCTCTGGAATAGGCAACAGCAAAAGGCCTTTTATTTAAAGAGTTACTATGTGGACACTGTCCTAAGTGAAGTAAATGTACCTCAATTAATACAGGATTTCCATACTGAATACTTTGTAAACACAAGCCCTGCCCTTCTATTGTACTTACAAAAGAAACGTTTGAATTATTTGATTAAAGTAAGCTCCGCTATGGGAAATCCTGCAAGTATTTAACAAGATGTTTGGCTGGGAGTCATACACCGCCCAACGTGTCCATCTGAACTGGAACACTGTAGAAGAGACACTAACAGAGAACCTGGGTTTTAATGCAGACATTTTTTCAAGTTAATTGTACTAAAGCAGGAGCTTATCAGCTACAAATCTCTGTCTCTGTTTTATATCAGGTGTTTAGTGCCTAGTGGATCCTCCTATAATCCAGCAGAATACCCGCCTTCCAACAAAAATACTCTGGCATTTTTTGCATGCAGAAAACCAGATGATGCTCTTTGTAGTCCCCATAGCTTCTTACAACACAAAATCTGACAAATGCATCCTCAGTTCACTTTCATTTTACAATATGAATACCTAATGTTTTTAAAGGAAAGACAGTTATTACTTTGAAAACTATTGCATCTACTGAGTGGTAGATTGCAACTGATCCCAGAAAGCCCCTGAATGTTACTAGATTTGCTTTGATCTGATCTGATCTGAGATGATCTGAGAATTGCTGTGAAGTTTCCCGCTCTCAAACAGCATGAACATTTTTTCCTGAGCAAACTGAGATAACAGCGATGGAAATCAGGCCCAACAGCCCAAGATGCCTGCAAGAAATACTGAAAGGCAGATCTGACTGTAAGACCTGAAAAAAACGTAGGACATAATTTCTCTTGGCTGTTGTCAAACAGATGAGTAGGTACACTTGGAAAATAAACTGGATCATAGTCAAAAAGAAGACCAAGAATTAGATACTTGCTGCCAATGCGTCCAAGAGCTTACTGTTATTTCTACTGCAGTAGGACCAACATGAACACATACGTATCTCTGTATGGTCACTCACAGCACTGAACAAAACCGGTCCTCGCATCCTAAAGATTTCTAGTAACATGGATTTACTTTAATTTTCTTTGGAACAGTGTCTTCCTTGAAAGAGTTACTTCCTAGCTTACCCATAACAGAGGAAGCGAATTGGAGCCTTTGATTTATGTGTAGGAGAAATGCTTTACCAGACTGTGGTTACATAAACAGTGGCATAATAATATGTTACGGTTTTAAGATTTTGCAGGTCTGAGCAAATACACAGATGAGAAGTTTGGTGGCCTCAACCTAACTCTAAAAGGTATTCATCTGCATGACAGAAAACCAGAACAGTACTTGTGCATTGACAGTGTTTACATAAACACCACAAGACTGGGATATTAAGACTATCACAGGCCATGACTGAGGTTTATTGACAAGTAAGGGGAGGAGGACCTGAATAATTTCTGCTTTTACTTCCTTAGGCTCAGGTTAATCCTGGAAGTTCATAAGCACAGAAAATTTCTGCCTTTCATACCTGGAAGTATTGAAGAACAACAGTTGATCGTCCTTTTAGTCCAAATTTCAGCAGCAACCTCAGATTCCTGTGTTCTCAAGAAGTCACTCAGCAGCAATCCCGTTGTACACCCCAACTTTATAAATTAGGTACTCCCTAAAAAAAAAGTTTTACCCCTACTTTCAGTATTAGCTACCTTTTCCTTTCTTGATTTTGATGCAAAAAAAAAGACTGCTGACAGAAACCAGTCTCTACTTGGAATCACAAATACCCAATGTATTGGAACAAAGGGGTCATCTTTCGGATGAAGACAATAGCTGGGCATCTGGAGTGGAACATGTGCATTAGGAGAACCAAGTCCCACGTAGCAAAACAGGAAATAGAGTTTCCCACTCTGAAACATATGACAGAGTTCTTTCCCTCTGTTCAGGACATACTGCTTTGTCTCATTTTAATCAGCAATCACCCACTTCTCCAGGCCTCTGAAAGCTGGTATAATGATGTGGAGTTTTCTTGCTCAAAGGAGCTTTAGTAAGACACCTTTATATGGGGAAAAAGTGCACATGCAGAGAAGAGGACACTAAATTCAAAGTATGTGAATGGCATTTTTCCTGGGATAACATCTGTAGAACCACACAGTAATGCACGACCTAAGTTCCACCATTTTCAGAGGCATGTGGGGTCTTCAAGAGCTTCAAAATGTATTTGTAATTCCAGCTGCAGCTGCCCCAATGTGTATCAGTGCTTAAGGTATGACTCCACAGTAGACTGCAATATAACAAAGACTCTGACTGCACCAACAGAACCACCTCGGTACTGGAAACACACAGCACGAGGGCACAGCACTGCCTGCAGCACAGCCAGCAAGCCCACAGTCAGCCCCATCCAGCAACAAGTCAGATGCCCACAGCCAAACCTGATTAAATAATCTTGGGTATGTCTACAGTGCTCATGGCAACTTTATGTCTTAAATCCTTGTTCTCTACTTTCTACTAAGTTCTTGGAGTTTGGGAACATTTCTCCTGCTTTGCGACCCTTCCAGCAAAGAGCAGCAGGATCACCTTTTGTGTGCAGGAGAAATCTCTTTCAGGCAAACAGCAGTAAAGGCAGAACTTAACATCAGGTAAAATCAATTAATTTATCCAGGACAAGTAGATGTTCCGTGGATAGATGTTTTCAACTCTGGAGTCACTCATTAATTATCTACTGTGAACAGAGCAGAAAGAGCTACTGCAGAGAAGTGACTGTACAATGAGAGAAAGGCAGCAGAAAGTCCTGTTCTGGACACTCACTCCAGCAGAGCCCAGCCAACACTGTTGCTTACAGCCCACTCACCAGTGAGGTTTCAGGAAAGGAAGGGGGACATTAGGATGACAAGGCAATCGTTCATCTGCAAGCTGAGCTTTGTGCTGTAATTTTTTCCAGTCTCTCTCCCTTTTTGACTTGGAAAAATTATTTAACATGCTTAGCTGTATAAAAGAGGTTTTTGTTCTTTAAGTGTGCGTGAGGAAGAGAGACAGAGAAAGTGACAGAGAGAAATAGATGCTCGTGAAAGCGAAGTAAATAGCACTGGCTAAAGTCCGATAGAGTGGGCTGACTGGGCAAGCGTTCAACGCTCAGTCCCGACTGCAGCCCTGACCTGCAACACCCCTGCTCTCCTGCACTGGGCCCCACTCAAGCAACGACGAGCTCTGGTGCCAGACTGAATGGTTTTGTGATGCAGACAAATGTCTGCTCTGATGAAACCACCAAAACCAGTTTTTATTTTCAACAGAAACCAAGATTTGTGCCCAAAAAATGAAAAGGCTAAGGACGTTTTCTCAGTGTGCCACTGAAGCCACTAAAAGATGCAGCTGTTAAACAGAGTTTTACTTCAAGGAAAAATAGGCCTGACAAGATATTCTCTGCACCTTTCTTTGTTTATAGCAGCATGCTGTCCATTTCAGCCCTCACACCGTCATTTCTTTTTCACCTTCTTTGCAGAGGGAGATTATCTTTAACAAACAAGGACCAGAAAAGGATCTCGTAAGACTCCGTAATTCAAACTATATCCTGCCTTGCAGAACTCCTCTTCAGGACTTATCCTACAGTTCACCAGTGTTTAAAATGCTTAATTCCTCACCAGTCCATGAACAATCTCACTGCAACTGATTTTATCCAAACTGGCCACACATGGAGCCCTTGACAATACGGAGGGAAAATACCAGCTGGGTGGTGCCTGAAGACACGCCTGTGCGCTGCCCTACCAAACACTGTCCCAGGGCAGGCCAGGGACACGCCAGCTCACCCCCAAATCAGAAAAATAACATGGCCTGTTATGAAGACAGTCGTTGACAGATTGTTTAGGATCAGCAATAGCTGTCTGACCTATTCATAGTGCTCTCATGTGATCCTTCAACAAGCAAATGTACACTGCCTTTCCAAGTCATGTACACTGCTGCTATACAGTGCTGTGAGCTTCCAGCAAGCTTCTGAAAGCTTCCAGTTCAGAGTACAAATTAAAGATGCTCCCATTCATTGGCAGTGTGTTTGCATCTGTTGTTTTTTTAGATTTTCTTTATAATACCTTCCTTAGGGAACAGCTGTATTCCTTTTTAGATTCCCTAATTTGCTCAACATGCAAGTAAAACTTATGCCTGAATCTTGATTTTGTTTGATTCAAATTAAAAGAGCCCAGATGTTATTCTGGACTTCCAGCTGTACATGGTGTAAGATGAGATACAACAAAATCCAGTCTTTACTGTAGCTCACAAACTGCTTGTTACAGACTCCACATTTCAGTTTATATTTTGAATTCATTCTTGTGCCAGACCTACAGGATCTAAATTTAAGAAGAACATCTCCCTTCTAGGTTTAAGTAAAAACAACTCATCCTCAAAATTTATACTTTACAACAGTATAAATTATCATTCATTCTTCAATGGCTTAATAATCTAATCTATGTTCACATGAGATTTAATCATGATGCCAACATATCAAAAATAACAAAGGAAATAATAACCCTTCACTCCACAAAAAAAAAATAAAAAATTGCAAAAAGTCAAATTTGAAGTACTGTTTAACACTCTGTACAATCTCATAGAGTTTTTTTAAAGTTTGCAATATCACAGCAGTTCCTGAGGTATTTAATTCAGCTTTTTGAAAACTGCATATAATTCCAATGCAAATTTGAGTGCAAACTCTTGCTTCTTATAGATTCATAGAAGAACCTAAGAATAACAAAGCAGCTACTGTAGAAGATGACAGAAGAGGTCCTCTGTTTCGATGCTTATCATCAATCCAGGGGCTGCTGTTCCTGAAAGACCTCCAGGTTACTCTACAGCCACAATTATTCTGGACGATGGTGGATGCACTGAAAACTCATGTGCTGTTTGAGCCCTAATTAACCACTCAGCATACACTAGGCCCTCGGGAATATTAGCAATTATTATGCTGAGGAGAAGCAGCCTGACTGAGAGTAACTCGGTCTAGCTGTCAGACACTGACACAGTAACTCAGTCTAGCTGAAGGGCCTAGCTGTCAGACACTGAAAAAGCAAGGTAAGGGGCCTTGCTAAAGGCTGCAAATACACCTGAGCACTGATGATGTCTCTACCACGTCCCAGGACGGACCAGTAGTGGCAGCACTTGAAAGGAGTCCAAAGCCATGATGTGATAGTGAAGAGCAGGGGAGACAGAGCAATAGATACAAAATATTTTGCTGTGGTTCTGTTACTGGGATCAAGTATTGTTGTAATTATCTGTGAGACACTGACACATTAAAGCCATGTAAGAAAATACATTTCTATTTTTCATAGATAGAGTTGGGACCAAACAGTTTGTCCTTCTCAAAGAAGGATCAAGAGATGACTTTTAGAAGGGGAAAACTTCCAGAGTTTAATGCTACCATGAATTCCATTGCTAAAGCAAAAGAGCAAAAAACAGAAGAAAAAAAAGCCTTAGGAAAAACAAAAGGCTAAATTAGCTAAAGTTTGCAATACTATACATGCACAACGTAAATAAGCTGCATATATGTTAATAAAAAGAGACGTTAGTAAGAAAACAAAATTAATTATTTTTAATTATTTTAATTATGCCACTCTAATGTATTCAGGGAATACTATTACTAAGGGATTCTACAGACCTTTTAATGTAACACACTATATATCCATGTATTAAACAGAAAGCAATTAGCAAACAAAGGAGTAAACCAAAGTAAAACAGCGCATGGTTCACTCTCATGCTCATTTGTTTATATTTGGGGTTATTATTATGTATCATTTCTTAAATAAAAAGTTATTGTCTCTCTAAATGACATTATAGAAAGGAAATCCTTGGTAAGAGAATGAAACCAACATCACTGGGAAATAGGGTGCAAACTTCTACCAATCTGTTTATTGCTATGACAGCATGGTCAGTTGACATGCAACACAAGCTTTGAGTAGTATTGTATTAAATTTTTTTAGACCTGTCAGTAGAAGAATGCATTTTTGAAGCAAGAGTACCAGTGTGCAGAGTAAACCTGTCATAGATCTTGACCTTGCATGATCCGCCAACCTTGAACTACCAAAGAACTTATGCTGCACTTAAAAACCTGGATGATTTTTAAGTATACACATCACCTAAAGCTTCATCTACCTTATCTGCCAGCTATCTTTCCCCTTTGTTATACTCAGCCAGTCATCACCTGGATAGAGCAATGTAAACCCCTGTCTGCCATTTCAACCCCTATCTGATTTTTAGCCATGCAGTGAGAACTCTACAACTTGGGTCCCAACATGCGTGGTCCCATTTTGCACTTAACCATCCTTATCTGTACCACAATCTCTGCTTCCTAACCTTTTAGTTACCCTTAAATACTCAATCCGTGAATATGGGCATTCATCTCTGAAAACTATGGTCATGATGTATTCTAAGGCATTCATCACAGTATTTGTTTGTCCTTAAATTCTGAAATGAATGAACTGTGAACTTTTGTTTTCCCAGTCTTAACCTGGGGGACTAGAAAATAGCAATAGATGTGAATAGTTATTGTTATCTTAAAAATGGAAACAGCAATTTAACACCAGATATTGAAACTGCATGAAAACAACTTTTAAAAAATGTCTACATCTGTTGAAAAAACCTGTTTATGGATTCACTAGAACTGCTCAAAATTTCCTGAAAATGGATCAGTCGTATCTGCCCACTTTCAATACAAGCAGTAAGGTGGTGAATGCAGTTGCCACATTCAGGATTAACTCAAATGAAAATCCAAAAGGTGTCTTACACTTTGTGTTTTGTTTTCCACAAATTTGTCCTGCATGAGGTTGTACCACATAAAAACAGGAATGCAGTTCACAGTGCTTTTCATATACACGTGGTAAGGAGAGTGATTTCCATCAGGCTTTGATGCCAAATGTATTCCCAGTTATACCCCTGTGTGCCATGATGCCAGCAGCACCATGAACTTCAGACAAAGGGAATTCTTCATTCACTTCAGCAAAACCTGGAAGGGAGCACAGTGAACTCAAGCAACCTTCCAGTGGCACTGTACTGTGTCCTGTCACCACTACTTCACATGCTACAAATAACATCCCATCTGCCCAAAAGTAAACAGCACTCAGCTGATTTCCAAAAATCAAAATACAAAGGCAATTGCTCACATGGGTAAGAAAAACAAACAGGATCTGGCCAGGTTTTGTGAGGAAGCCAGATCTACACACATAAACATTGCCCTTTTCTTTTTAAGTTGCGGATGCAACAGAAAAACGGAGTGGCGGAGTAATAGATAACATTATGAGAAAAAAATGATGTGAGAGGATATTTATTCAAACACCATCCACCTACACCACAGCCCTGCACAGCCTGTGAAGCAACGAGTTCTCCTCTCAGCTTCCATGGAAGAGATACAACTCCTGCAATGGAGTTACTCAGCAACTGGGGGTTACTTTGACCGGGTCGTGTAGGTCTTCATTTACTCAGGAGAAAGGAGTAAGTTGACTGAAGCACTCTGGGGAGGGTACTGTCTCTCCCTGCTTGCTATTGAAGATGCCTAAACGACTAACTTAGACAAGATGCTTTAATTTAACTGAATTTAGAAGATATTATTATTTCCCAGAAAGATTGTAACTGATCAATTTTACTTGGTGGGAATGCAGATTCTGTTCAGTTCATTTCTGAAGTAATTTAAAAATATTTCTTCCATGTAGACGTTGAAACAAAATGGGAGACAAGTCAAAAGAAAAAAAAAGACACTAAAACCACCTCTGCCCTATTCACTCAACCCTCAAAGACCAGGATCAATCCTAAACAGCTCAACATACAAGAGCCTTTACCTAGACCTCATGAAGTTGGTACTTTTTTTTATTTAACTGGCTTTGGCACAGGTCCAGAATTTCCGTTAATGTGAAAAGGAATTTCACCTGTGACAAACTTGCAGGATTGAGTTTAATATTCATGTTCTGAAGAACAGAAACAAATGGGACTAATAAACCTTCAATAGAAATTTACAAGATTCTTCTGGCTTAATAAATTTAGCTGGGGGCAATTGCTCTTAAACACTCAATACATAAAAAGGGATCCTTTTTTCCATTAGCATGTAAATTCCTTACACGTTTCATCAGAACTACATCTTGCAGGTGTTTTAGGAGTTAAGACACCATTGTGGGCTTGTCCCCATTCGTGACCATTCAAATGTGGCCATGTAAGCTCCTTGTCTGTCTTGTCATTTCTTCTATGAAGCTTTTTTAAAATTAATTAATTCATAGCACATGTAAAGTAAACTAAAAATATTTTTGTTAGCTTCTCAGGTGCTGTCATCCTCTAGTTCTTAAGGTAGATGTCTGATACACGTTTCCTCCCTTTCTAGCCCGTTTACATGGCCCTGTGAGCCAAACATGTAAAGATTAATGCACATGGAGTGAGTATTCTACAGGCTACACAGCTCTTTAAGTATTTCCTTTAAACTCTTGCACACATATGTAAAAGAAAACAAATTAAAGATTATTTGAAGAGTTTGGCAATGAAAATGAGGTGTTAGTAGCATTTTGAGCTGGCAATAAATTTTATTTGACTGTTTTATTACTACAGGACAAAGGCAACTATTTCTTTTGGGGTGTCTTTCATCAGCACGGGATGAAGGTTTACATTTTAATGTATGGGTAGTTTTGAAATCAGCATTTTGTAAATTACAGTTTATGTCAGATGTAAACACATGGCAAAACTGCTTTTTGATTGTTTTGATACATCATCTTTCACACTTCTGAAAGAAATTAGCAAACTGTAATAAATCTCACAAAACATGGTCTGGTTCCTGGAGCGCTAAAACATTTTTACATGAAGGCAAACGAAAACGAGGCCCATGGATGCAGGCGGTGGCAGCAAAGCAGGGTGTGCTCTGTGATGCCCAGACAGACAGTGGGGGTCTGGGCTGAGCTGAGGGGTGCCTGAGCACAGTGGGGATCGTGGCTGAGGCTGCGGGGGCTAGCAGGGCTAGCACGGCTTCGTGGCCACCAGCCAGCTCATGGCATCAGTGGAGCTCGGAGGCATCTGCCTGGGAGTGAGGCAGGGCTGGCTCCCATCTGCCTGCAAATGATGCAAGGACTTACAAAGCAGTGGACATGGACTACTTAAAATCATAGAGAAGTCAGTGAGAACCTTAATTTGCCAGGAATTATCGCTTCAGGTCTGTCCTGCTCTTACACTATTCCCTACACCAGGAACCAACTTTCTCACTTCAGAGTATAAATACTGACTGAGACAGAAATTGTTCTAACCCTTCCTAAGCCATATATGAATTGTTTTATTAATGTAATTATTTTAATTTCAAGAATGAGTCAAGAGACAATGAGGGCTGAAGGAGGTGCTCCTCATTATTTTCTATATTCCATCCCTAAACTCCAATCACCTTGTTTACCTCTGTTGGGAGAAACAGCACAAAAATACTGCAGTTGATGGTCTTAAGCCTTTGTAGAGTTGACTAAACAGGCCCCACAGAACCACCACAGTCTACGAAAGCCTTTTCTGTGGTCAGCCTATTCCAGTGACACACTGCTTTTTTCTTCCTAATCTTCACCTTTTTCCCATCTAACAGAAACACTCCTCTTAGTTCTACTTTAGTGCTTCTCTTTATCTTCAACTTTAAAAAGCAGTCAAGGAAAAGACAAATTGTCACAAATATGAAAAGTATGTAATCATACTGGGTATCATGAGAAAAGTACAATTTTTTATGTGAATTTTCAGGCTCACTGCACTACAGGTATTTAATTATGGTGTCACTGAACTACCAATTTTATCAATTGCTATGTCATGTAACTTCTGAACTTTTGTGTGAGTGAACTGTTAGCAGTGATACTAGAGAATTTTTTTTTCACTGACATGTCCAACACACAATGGAATAGAAGGAGGCAGGAAATAAAATAAGATTCTTAACTCAAGGACTAATCAAATTGAATAGATACAGGGAACACATTAAGGGAATGCATGACCTTAGATAGTAAAGATATGGCTCCATTAATTGCACGGAGAAAAAAGAAATCATAAAACTGTCAAGATAAGTTAAGTGATTTAGGAACAAATGTCCCAAATTACAAAATAATCTATGTATTTAGGGTAATCAGTACATTTGGGAATCACTTGTTGTCCAAAGTCTCATAGACCTTCAATGACTTGTCAATGATTTTCAGTTAATATCCTAAAGCCTAAATCACAATATAAGCTTGGAAGAAAAAAACTGAGACTAGCTGCCTGCATTAATAAGCACTCACACTAAAGACATTTACATCGAGAATGTGTAGATAACACAGACCACAAGATGATTCCCATTCTTCGACAGCAAATGAAGAGCCAGGAAAGATCCAGCCCCAGAGCTTTTCCTTACGGCGCACTTCAGTTTGAGAGTCCTTCCATCACCCCAGGTCCCTGAAGCAGTAGGATATTCGTGAAATAAAACTCCTAAGTTATTCCAGGAAGCTGACCTCTACCATTTTACACAGGATATTAAATAGACCCCAGCTGTCTCCACTTAGAAGTGACTTAGTTCACGTTTTGTAAAGGTCCATTCAGCTGCTTTCTGAGTTATCGCAGAATTGAAGTGACTTTCTATGAAGAAAAACAAACTATCCAGTGATTTCCCTTACCTACTTTTCATGCAGGCATATCTTGGTTTTCAAACATCACAACTGGCATCTAGAAGCTCTAATGTAAGAATCTGTGTTTCAATTATGAAAATATTTGACTGACAAATAGCTGTGTCATGTCCATTGGAAGAAACATAAAAAGCAAAGCTTTATTTTTTGCTAAATGCAGGAAGACACAGTAGTCTTCATTTCTATGGACGCCCCTGTATGCAAGCACTTATGGTGTAAGACTATGGATCTAAACACAGTACAGTTCACACAATTTCACTACAGAAGGCAGAAAAGTGACATGGATTTAGAACTGTCAAAGCAAAAGAACATTTCTTCAGGCTTGTGACAATAACAGCGATTAAAATATCAGAAAAGCCATGGTAATCCACATACATTCAGAAAATTTTAGTTTTATTTCAAGAACTCAACAGACTTCAAAAAAAGCCCCCATTTAAAAGCTGATAAATGTTATTGCAATATTTTTGTATAAGGGATGACTGGGATGACTGAGTTCTCAAACTAAGTGACTAATGCTGATAAGGGATGGCAATTTCATGCTTGAAAGAAGAAAGATTGAAGTCACCTTGAATTTTGCAAGATCTGAAAACTTTTTACAAGTATTAAAGGAGATACATAATCACATCATCTCAATATTCTCTAATGACCTTAAAAATAAGTATTTGTACTGTGAACAAGAGGAGAAAAAAGTAATCTGTTATAAAAAACTAGTTGTGCTGCTTTTAAACATTGACATTCATTGTTCAGTTGCCTGCTGCCCAGGTGAGGTTAAGCCAATAGATGCCAAAAGATGCCTGGGCTCTTTGCCACTGACATTACGATTCATAATTTATATTTACTCTTTCCAGGACATATTAAATAAAATGTACTATTTTATAATACTAAAAGTGAGATGGCATTTCAGTACCATGTTCCAATTTTCAAAGTCATGTAAATTCTTAAAAACCATTAGCTTTTGGGATGGTTTTTTCCCGGACTTGCCCTTATCCCTTTTCCATTTTTTTCTAAATTTTAAAAGAGAAAATTGTTCACACATTTTCAAAGCATAGGCACTAAATGTCTAACAATCCTAATTCATGTTACAAGATAATAATTCTCACGTTAATTGGAGTCAAATCTTGACATTTTCATGGTTTTCCTTTTCCACATATACCCACATGTGTAATATGCATATCCAAACAGCTTAATAGAGTAGATTATTTGCTTTACTATTAGTATATTGTCTTAGTAGACCCATAATACACAAAACTGTTTTCAAGCCTGTTATGTCAAATTATAGAATGGACACTTCACATAAAAAATCATGGAGCAGAATCTTTTAGCAGTATTGATTGATTTTAATTTTGAAAGCTATTACTGAGCAATGTGGATGGACATGTTTTGAGTTTATGGAAAAACAGAAATTCCCCCAAATTATTCCAAGAGATAAAGGTATAGCACCCCTGATTTATAAAAACTCAGGTCTTGGATAATTCAGACTGGAATGTAAGTTAGACACCAGAGTCTTCCAACTATTTGCAATTGTACAATTGTGCAATTTGCCCAAAATTAAATTGAGGCAATGAAACTATGTGCAGCACCAAAATTTTTTCAATAATGACATAATAAACCCACTCAGTGGCAAATCCTGTATGAGATCAGTATGGCAGAATGAAGGGTGATGACAAAATGAGAAACCACAACTGAGAAAGATTTGAAAGGTGCCTTAAACTACTTGTAGACTGCATGAACAGCCATCTCCCACACACATCATCAGTTACTTTGTCTCTTGTAAATCATTAATGATTTTTGACCAAAATGGCTTCTGCTGGAGCTTAAAACTGGGTACAGGGTAAGCAGGCAATGCCCATCCATCCCAGCTACTATCAGCTCCCTTTAGCACTTTAATGCCAAACACAAAATAGAAGCAGACTGTCTGAAGCCAGTAAATTTCACAGAGACCCACATTCTCCCATTACAGGAAGTACATACATTTTGCCAAGTGATAAAAAAAGTGCCTTGCACAAGTTCTTACCAGAAATCCACCTACAACAGCCTTTGGTTAAAACAAATTTCCCCTATAATACTCATTTCATCTTCCATCTAAATTCCGGTAGTCCAAGTGCCCTCTGATTTCTATACTAACTTTTTGTTCCCCTACACCCAAAATAATTTCCTATTTGATTTTGTGACATCTGTTATTTACTGTACAAACTTCCACTTTTCACCTTCAAACTTTACTGACTGGCATTAATCTCATTGAGATTGAGCAAGCTACAGTTGGGTGGCCACTCTACATTGGAATCATAAACTGGTTTGGGATGGAAGGGACCTTAAAGATCATCTACTTCCAATCTCCCTATCATGCACCCTTCACTAGACCAGGTTGCTCAGCTCCATCCAGTCTGCCCTTGAACACTTCCATGGATAGGGCATCCACCACTTTTCTGGGCAACCTGCTTAGTGAGTCACCTACCCTCACAGTAAAGAAACCTTTCCTAATATCTAATCTAAACCCACCCTCTTTCAGTTTAAAGCCAGTCCCTCTTGTTCTGTCACTAAAAGCCCTTGTGAAAAGTCCCCCTCTTTCATTTTTGTGGGCTCCCTTCAGGTACTGGAAGGACACAAGTACATTATCCCAAAGCCTTCTTTTTCCTAGCCTGAACAAACACAAATCTCCTAGCCTTCTCTCACAGGAGAGCTGCTCTAGCCTTCTAACCATCTCAGTGGCCCTGCTCTGGACTTGCTCCAACAGATCCCTGTCCTTCCTGAGCTGGGGATCCTGAAGTTGGTTGCAGGGCCCCAGGTGGGGTCTCTCTCACCAGAGCAGAGCAGAGGGGCAGAACCACCTCCCTGGCCCTGATGGCCACACTGCTTTGGATGCAGCCCAGGACACCTTTGACCTTCTGGGCCGTGAGTGCACATGGATGGGTCATGTCCAGCCTTTCATCTACCAGCACCCCAGGTTCTTCTCCAAAGGGGTGCCCTCAATTCCTTCATCCTATGTTGATACTGGGGGTTGCCCTGACTCAGGTACTCGGTCTTGTTAAACCTCATAAGACTCCTATGGGCCCACTTCTCAAGCTCATCCACCTGCGCTCCCTCTAGAGTCAAAATGAGCATTTCGAGAGAGCACTTCATTGTACTCCATCATGGGCACCGAGGGTGAGTAGGATGAATTATTCTCCTCAAGCACATGTTCACTCTGCACTCACTATATGACTAAGATAGAATATACTTTTAATATTACGATGAATAGAGTGATTAATCACAATTACCTCACATTCCTATCTTGTTACGCATGGCTATGTGTACCTTTTGTGAATCCATCCTGATACACTGGAGCACAGCCACAAAAAGGGAGAAGAAACTCTGTTGTCTCCCTCGAACATCGCCCATTCCTCCAGAGAGTTTAAGAATCCAAGACCCTTAAACTGTCCTGCTGTATCTAGCATCCAGGAGGAGAATATAGATCAAAATAGCAGCCAGGATTTCAGTGACTGGAGAGAGCATGGATATCAGAGAATGGTGACACAAGTGACAAAAACTGTGCTGCTGTAACTCTCTATTTAAGTACCCACCATTTCAAATCTAAGATGTTTCATATCATTCCTCTTGACTGCTGAATTTTTGATTACTTCTTGTTTCTTAATCTCATTATTCTAAAGCCTACTGTTACTATGTCAAGTTTGGGAACCATCCCTTTTCCAAAAAATGTCAGACTTAATTATTGTGGCCACTATGACTGTGTGTCTTGACTATTAAATTTCTTAAATCAGCTATTGAAAGTGACTTTAGGCTATGCAGAGAGTGATCTCTCTTTTTTGTACTCCAGGAAGGGCTACTTCATTGACTGTAGCTCTAAGTTTTGTCTTTAAATCTTGTCTACTTGTCTTTAAACTTTGTCTACATGAAGAGTGGTTAAATTGTGCTTTATGAGTATTTTCATGAATTTAGTTTACTTTACAGTTTCTTCTAGAATCACAGGCTCAATATCCTTTCACTGATGTACAGGACAGCAAAAGATTATTTGCTTTTCACGACTTACGCTTTGCTTCTGCAGAATAATCTTGTTCACTCTCAACTCTGGGTTACTGATAACCCAAGCACTCTTTGAACTGTACTTTCTTACAGACATCACAATATCCTTTTGATTTGGGATATTCCAATATACTTTAAGTGTCTTCTAAGAAAACGCCCTCATCACTGTCATCACCTGTCTGCCATTTAGCTATATCTAAAAATACCTTTTATTTTTAGTCAAACATATTACCTGTCTCTTCTGTTCAAATCCTAACTGTTCTTGTACTGCCATGATCCTCAGTTCCAGTCTCACTACTGTATTTTTTCACTTAGGTACAAATATTTGCTTTTAAAATAACTGACATCTCTAAATGATGTTTTAATCTGACCAAATAAAATTACTTTATTACTTTTAAGTAATACAACTTCTTGAGTTCTTAAGAATAAAGACAATATGAATAATAAGCAACAGAGAATTGAGAAATGCCAGCTAATGCCTTTTTTTTTTTAAACGATGCTACAAACATCAAGGCAGTAGGATGAATGGGTTTCTATGCAGTGAGGAGATACAGGTGCTCAGGTCTGCAGAAGTATTAACTTGTCTGGGCTCTGCCTTAAGTTTAATGAGACATATCATTCTAATTTTCTGACCATAGTCATTGATTCCAACCTGTCTGGATATGGGTATTACTGCTCTGATTAAAACTTGTTGCTCAGCGTTTTATAAAAAGCAGAGATAAACAGTGAGGCAACAAATTGATTAAAGATGTCTGCGAGGAAACCACAAAGATCAGTGGGTAGGCCTATCTCCATTAACAATCTAGAAGGTTATCTAAGGATAAACAACACACTAATTAAAGTGCAGATGTTGCCTAATCTCTATGTCATAAAGTTCACAAATACAAAGTATACTGATAGATAAAGTCGGCAAAACGAGATTCACTTTATAATCTACTTCCTAGCACAGAGAAGGAATACAGGTCATTGACTTTCACTGTCCTGAAAGAACCTGGAAATCAGTAATAAAAGTTCTAGAGCTGTGCTAGTAACATTAGACATAAGTTTCAATACTGTACAGCAAAGTCTCTAACTGTAGCTCTACAAGCATTTGCACCAGAAGCATTTGCCCTTGAAGAAAGGAAATGTACACTGCACTGCAATCACTGCATCTGCGATGCAACCTGGAGTTTGAGAGATAATGCTGTACAAGATGTTTAGGTGACAACACAGAAGCAGAAATGGAGTATTTCAGAGGATACATGCTGAGTTAGAGGAATTATTTGAGGCGCAAAAGGGGAGCATAATTAGGAGTGTAACAGAAATGCTAAATCTACTTCAGTGAAAAACCTAATGAACTGTTACACCCCAGTTTGGTGAACTCAATAGCTGGAGCATATGAACTCTAAATGGTGAAGTCTCAAACATGCATGCTTGATGGGACACCTCTGCACAGTCTGCCTGTGCTAATGCATTTCTGCTCATCTTAACATCAGGACTTTATGATTTGAACAACCAAAGCTGTTTGAGTCAGTGCTGCTCTTTCAACTCCCCAGCAAAAACTCAAGCCCTAAATTTGCAACTTGATTTTTGGATTAGATGGAAGATGTGTATGCAATTCTGCCATTAGCAGCAAGTTTTAGGGTGATGACATAGATGAACAGAGCTAACTGCATATTGCTTTTCAGAACACACTGCAAGAAGCAGAACCTCTTCCTTCGGCTCTAATCCGTTGGCTGAAATATTGCATGATGATACACTACCACAGAGGCAGGGCACTTAAAGATCAGAACTGTATTTTCTAGAGAACACCAGCTAACTACAGTTTATTGAAGGTCTGTCATTTATTATGACACATATTTATATTCTAGAAAACTCAAGCCCTAAATTTGCAACTTGATTTTTGGATTAGATGGAAGAGGTGTATGCAATTCTGGCATTAGCAGCAAGTTTTAGGCTGATGACATAGATGAACAGCTAACTGCATATTGCTTTTCGGAACACACTGCAAGAAGCAGAACCTCTTCCTTCAGCTCTAATCCTCTGGTTGAAATATTGCATGATGATACACTACCACAGAGGCAGGGCACTTAAAGATCAGAACTGTATTTTCTAGAGAACACCAGCTAACTACAGTTTATTGAAGGTCTGTCATTTATTATGACACATATTTATATTCTAGACAGCCACAAGAGTTTTTCTAGGAAAATTATGTGATCATTAGTGAGGGAAACTGAAAAGCAAAAATCATACAAAATACATAGTACTGTGAATCTTAAGTATCGAATTGATCTTTAATATGCAACACAAAAAACCACCCCAATATATTTATATGACGAGGGAAGGAGTAGAAAATCAAAACTCCACAAAAAAAAGTGGGAATCTTAGCGAGATTTAGTAAAAGGGATTCAATTTTAACTTGGATATAATGTATCTATGAGAATCCCACCATATTTCTATTTATATGTTGGATTTTATTACAACTTTATTCAAAATACTGTTGCTAGGCATGTTTTAAATATGTTGTAAGTGAATGTAAGACTTTCATATCCTATGGATGTTTTTACTATCATGGTGTTTTTAAAAAATGTATGATTCTGCATTTCTGTGCATTACATATATCCAACTTTTTTCGTAGAAAAGGAATTCAATTCCCTGTTACAATGAGGGAAAGTTAAATGTGACATTCAATGGCTTCACAGCCCTCCCTTTTTATTGGGAAAGAGCAGAGTACGCAAGGTCCTCTAAGGTTGTTTCACTTCAGCAGTAGCTGTGTACCCAAACGAGTCCTCCCCCAAACATCTAACACAGTCAGTACATTCCCAACTCCTACAGCCAAGTTAAAGCGAAAACGGTCTTAGTTCAGTAATGATTGAGGTGGTTTGCTCTAATCAAATTAAACCAGCCAAATGTTCTTTTCAAAGGTAACTGTCTACTCTGCAGCTGTATGCAAAATACCACATCAAATGTAGAAAAAAAAAGTGATAGAATTCTATCCTTACAGTAGAGCCCTGGCTCCACAGATGAAGAGAAACAAAAGCACCAGTGCAGCTAGGAATTACGATCACAGAAAGCTCCCAGAAATATGCTAACTTAAGAAACAGTGAACAAAGTACTGAAATTTCCAGTTTTTAATTAATTGATTTCAGGGAAAGGGAGTTTTCTGGCATTGTTAAACAGCAATTTATCACACTGACCACACTTCAAACAGATACTAAAAGACTAGCCAAAGTTTCACATAAAAGAGAGAAAAAAAATCACACAGGCTTTTCCACTCTATTTCTCACTTCATTTCTCTGTTTCTATCAAAATATGCAATATTCTGCACTGACTAATGTTGCAAAAGTCTAAACTCAATAGGTTTCACTTAAACTCAGTATGATTCATCCTAGAACTGAGTTTTCAGTCATTAAATACGGGAAATTCCTGTAAAGATGAATTCATGTCTGAGTTAAGTTTTTTATTTTCTTTTATTAAGAGAAGATCAGTCACCTGTTAATGATAATCCAGAGTAATAAGCAGTCAGTGTTGGTATGAACCCTTTTAAAACAGTACAGAACTTTCTGCTAAGCTCATAGATTGTTTGCTAGGTATGCCATGGGACACCCACCCAAGGACAACTCTACCAATACCAGCAAATTGGCACACCCTGTATTTAGGTGTGAGAAACATTCACCTCATCCTAAAATTATGTGAGATACTTCAGAGAATAGAAACCCATCTTCTTCTGGAACTCTAAAAAGACATCTAAAGCATCATATGAAAGAGCTTCTTACTACTCATATAAAACATTTTTTATGCTGCCTAAAGAAAACACAACTGTGTGGTAGAAAGTTAAGGTCTGATTTTAAAGGGATTATTTAGGAGACTGTTTCCTTTTTTTCTTATGATGGGACAAATTTTCAAAGGTAAAGGGTAAATAAATAAATATAAAAATCAATACAAAAAATTTGGATGCAATGAGGTATTTTGAAAATATTTCGGAAATCAACAGTCACGTTTCCATTCTCTGACAATCATCTCATCAAAAGCTTCCCAAACGCCAAATGCCAAAGGACACAATGGAAAAAAACACTCCTTGGAAAATTCTGAAGAGGTTTATTTATTAAATACAAATATTCTTTAGAGTTTAAAGGTATACCTGGTAAATAATCGTGCCTGCATAATTAGAAGTATTTTTCAGATTGTAAGAAGATATGAAGAACAGGTGTAAGTGGAGAAATCTCTCTTTTAAAAGAAAAAACACAACTTAATTATATATGTATATGGGTACACTTACCTTCTGATAATTTGTTAGATCATTAAAAATCAATCTGTTCAGCAATACTGGAAAATAACTAGATTTCATACCAAGCAAACTAAATCCTCTAGATACATAAGTTTTGGAATGAACTGCAACCTCTATTGTATTTACTGTTACAAAACTTCATAGAATAATTTTAAAGCTTCAGAACTAAATTACATCACCTAAGAATTATTACAATGACAAATAATCACTCTTGATGTCAAATTCATGTTACTATCCTGTCAGGATAGTTATATTACTTATTCTGCATGATTCATTTTAACTTCTAATAGAAATATTCTCTAGAAATATGGCTTTAATCTAATACATGAATAAGAATCAGTATCTGTGATTTGTATTCTGATGTATATTGTCCCTGAACTCTATCCAGAAAGATGTTTTAAAATTCAGTGCATTCTTAGCATCATAGCTATTTCTATTTGATAATACACTTAGCTATTTCTATTTGATAATGCACTTAGTGCTAAGCTTCAAACAATAGCTTAAATCCCACCAAGCCCACCTGAGTGACTTGGTCAGTGCTCTGCTAAGTCACAAGACACCAGGTCCAGCTCTCTTTTAAACCCTGGGATAGCAAGCAACTTTTCTTCTCCCTGATCTGTTCCACACTTCAGCCATAAGTGAGTACCATGAAGCAACCTGGAAAGGCCCAATGAATCTACCCTGGCCTTTGTCTGTAAGTGTGGACTATCCTTTCTCCTACCATATAAACCTTTTGAAGGCTCAGTTTTGAATCCTGGACCCCACTCCATTCCCTGGAAATCACAACCTGCCATCAGCAATGGTTATGGTGGAAGAATTTGGCTTTCACTTCCAGGCAGCGCTCAGGAAGGCTAAATTTCTTCAAGAAGAGCACAGACATAACCATCCACAGATTTAAAGAAGGAAGGGAGCAGTGGACATAATCTAAAATGACTAACATTTACTCATACGAAGACTGGAAATGTGTTTTTTGTAAAAAACTTAGATTTAGAATGAGATAAAATACTTTTTTTAAAATGGTCTTGTACTCATTCCAGAAACTGAATTTCCTAAGGCTCAGAAGTCCATTCCATACTCAACCCTTCCTTCCTGACATGCTCTTATCTTGTCCTGTTTCTGCCAGATCATGTATTAAAACTAAATCATTGCATCCATAACTAACAAACAATTCATCTGATTGGCAAGAAAATCCTTGTCTTCCCTGTACATGTTCATTCTGTGTACTGTAAGGTTGCAAGCAGATGATGATGGGCCAGCATTCATGTCCACTCTCTGCACAATGTCCTCTGACAACCAATTTCTCCAAGACCAAGGTACCCTGTTCAGTGGCAAGCATATAATTTCCCTTTGCCCTCCAGCCATCAGAGAAGCCAATATTTCCAGTCCCTTCCTCCCCAAGACCTCTGCAGTGTCTCTCACAGCAGCCAGTCAGCACAGGGATGATCTCCCTTGCCTTCTGACCAAAACTGCTCTCCAGCCTGGAAATGCCTTTCCCTTGCCAAGGCACTTCCCCTCCTCACATCTGTCTTGAAGACAATCCTGTTTGTTTGAGACTAAAACTGACTCTGAAGCTCATTCAGTTTTTCCTTCCCATTACTCATCCGCCATTTCTACCTCAGCTGAGATTCATCTGCCACACAAATACTTGGCAAGTTTCAAGTTTCTTCTGCTCCACTCCATCTCTGCATCTTATTTTACTCTTTCTGTGTGCAAGACAATCTTCCTAACTAGCAAAACACCATTTTTTTTGTCTCTAGGGGCTTGCCAGATGTCATATTGAGTGATGCTACACAAAAATAAATTGTATCACACAATACAGCACACTGCTGATGTGCAAGAATGACCTCACAGACTAGAAGTTTAACATTAGCTTGGCAGAAAAAAGAAGGAAGGAAGCAGAATTCAGTAGAGACAAACACCCCCTAAAATAGAAATGTTTCACTTGACAGGATGGAACATCTCAATGATTTTGAGAAATCCTTTCAACTTATTAACAGTACAGTAATAAAGCCAGAAGCCAACATCAGCATGACCAAAAATTAGAAAGAGAAATAAAATTAGCTACTCCCTTTTGAATTTTTTCCCTTTGTATGCTTGCCCATAATTTTAGTTTAAAAAACAGAAAAAGGCAAAACAAATACATGTTCAAATTGTCTTGCAAAAGGTTAACTAGGTATTGATGATCTGCTACTGATATGTTCTGAATGCTTTACCAGGTCAGACAGGGAACTTCAAGACACTTATAAAAACACCTTCTAAGTACAAGGAAATTTTAAGCCCCAAGCCATTTATACACTTCTGGGACCTCTGAGCAAGGTCAAGCAAGTGCTGGTCTTTATGTCAGCATACACAGGGATGGGGAGTGACGTGTGTGCCAGCCTCTCTCCCCAGCACTTGGGTGGCATTGCCAAGGCAATCAGCTGAGGGGCTCCTCCCAGCACCCAAGTGCAAACCAAGAGACAACAGCATGGACCACGGGACTGCAAAAGCAGGGAAAAAGCAGCATGACATGACTGCTGTACTACAGAGAGCAGTTTACAGTGCCATTTATAGTTCAGTGGATATAAAGTAACACAGAAACTTGAACATGGCATAATTGTGCAAATAATCATAATGACTGCATTTCCCCCCACTGATTTGTACACAAAAAAGAATGAGGAATAGATTCAAACTCCCAGCTAGGTGGCTCATGCTGTGGAACCTAAGTCAATTAGTTGGGGCAAATATTCTGCAAAGAGAGACTCAAGACTTTTATTTCTTACATGGTTATGATCACTTTGAATGGCAAGATCTCTGACACTTACCTTTGAAATAACAACCCAGACTAGACTAAATTTTAATAGGTCATATTCAATATAATTTCAGCTATTTAAAAATTGAATAGCTATTAAACCATGAAAACACTGAAGAAGTTGTATTTATAAAAGAAAAGTCATGAGATAGGAAGTAAAAATATACAGCTTTGCATTTCTGTTCAATTTGCTTATGGCTTAATGCTATTAAAACTGTTAAATATAAATATGATAGAAAACAAGAATGCCAAGAACTACAGTAGTCTGTCTTGCATATCACCTTCCCAGAGTGCAAATTCACAGTTTGATGATGATTAAGATACGGGGGAAATTATTCATCTGATTACCAGCAGGAGAGAGATAAAATGAATGTGAGATACAGCTGAATTTAGCATTATAATCACAAGAAGAATTTTTACAGATATCTTGCAGCAGGGTTTTACACACAGGAATTTCCTGAATCTAATATGTCATTTATTCCTGGCAAAGTCTGTTCTTTATTGACATGTATTTCATTTTTTCCAACTAGACCAGCACTAAGCTATGTAACTGCTGGACCAACTTTTGCCAGATTTACCTACTGTATATATTAAAGTTTTATTCAAGCATTACATCTGAAAGGTGAGCTAGAGGAGCACCTTGATCATCCTACCAGCTACAAGGGACTTTTCTAAGCCCACAACACAGCTATTTTAAGATTGATTTACAGTAAGCTTTACTCTTGAAGATTCTATTTTTAACTTTGTTTTGTGAAAATAGATAGAATAGAGTGAGGTGTCCTGTCAGAGAGGAGCTCTATAAAAAGGGTAAATGTGAACAGGAAATGATTTTAAGCACATAGCAATTATTTTAACTGCCTTTTCCCCATGCCTTTCTATACACCATTCTTACCAGTCTTAAAAAATTTTAGATCAGTACTGCTTATTTCCATTACAGTACAGAGATTTTCATTACCATCACTGTTCTGATGAAGGTTATGTTTCCCTTTGATGCTTTTCTTGCACTTGGAACAAAAGAACACAAAACAAAGCTCTCATAATTAGCAAGCAGCATGAAAAGGTAGCATGGAAAAATATGATGAATCTTATGTTCAAAATTATTCTGGGCCATTTAGACATTTCTCCCTTATGGAGAAAATTCTCTTCCAACCCTAGTGCCAAGCACTGGAAACCAGTTTTGGCTCTAACTATTTCTCACAGGAAGTGATTCTACAACTGTTAAGACAAACCTGGGCTGCAGGAGCACTGCTAGTCCTGAATCCTGTTCTATGACCAGCAAAGCCATGGAGCTCTGCCTATGCCTACAAAGTACTGGGTCTTTCCTTACCACACTGCTCTTCACATTCAGCTCCACTTCACGGTAGCAGAGAAGCCCTGGGCTGCTGAGATCCCTACTGCACACTCTGGAGAAGCCCAGAGGTACCATCAGAGTTGAAAATGACACTCAGCCTAAGTTCATGTGGCCTGTGACCTCTGCTGTCAGCTGATGCCAGAATACCACAGCAGACCACAGGGCCTGTGCAGCTCATCTGTACAAAGTCTGTCTGAATCCTGACTCACTGAATGGCTGCTGGTTTGCACTGAGCAACTCATGGATCACACATGCCACTGCTCAGAGGTAACAGATACAACACAGCATCTGCAGTTCCAGCATAGTTCTCTCAGGCTAGTTGCTTGTAATATTCAGAAAAAAACTAGAGGTCCTCTCAAAATCAAAAATATTTGGTTTAAAATATTTGTGCTGTTATCACAGTGCTGTGAAAACAATGTACATTTTAATCCAGTATGCAGACAATGCATTTGGAATTGCTTTTATTTATTAGCCTGGCCATGAGATCAGTTTCCAGAATGCATGCCCAAACAATTAAAATATTTTGAGCATATGCTCAATAAATAAGTACAGTTAGATCAGCTGCTTAAAATTGCAGAACTTCTTTTATAGTATTTCCTTTTCTGAGTATATTTACATAGTACAAAAATAGATGTTTAATTTCAATAAATTGCAAACTCTTCTACCTTATTTTGTAACAGAACTGGGCCATTTAAATGTTTTCAAATAATTTTTCCATTTGAAGGATATGATTCTGGTCTCTCCAGAGGGCTCCTTATCTGCCCTACAGGTTAAAAATATGGACAAAGAACATGAGTAATAAAATGTGAGGAATAGCATTCCTCACATTTTAGAAGAGATAATGTTTGAAATTGCTTATCTTCTGCCTTTTTGTGGAAAAAGGTGTGCAACCAATGTCCCAGGCACCCTGATACCTGATACATTACCAACCAGCCCCTTGTGTCTGAAATGCTGCTTATGGCAAAAGGTACAGGCTTCACAACACCACTATGAGGACCTGAAACACACTTCCACAGATTTTTATATTGAAATTACATTCTCATATTGCTGGTTGAAATACTCACTGCTTTGCAGAGAATTAGTTTTCATTCAAGTTTGCAAAAATATTTGAAGTTTCAATGTATTTATGCAATGCTCTGTTGAGATTCAACTGCACTTAGATCAAGCAAAAGAAGCCTGCAGTTGCATAGTCAGTTCATCAAATAGCTCTTTGGAAAACAAGAACTCTATTTCATTCATTTAGCTGCATGTGAGATTAGAAAGCTTTTTAAGAAAAGATCTTTTACATCATATGGAAATATGTTAACGGTAGAAAAATTCTTAAGTATTATGTTAAATTATTCCTAAACAAGATTTAGCTTTCAAATATATTAATGCCTAAACCTGGACAACTAAACCCACATTTTCTCCCATAAATTGATGGGCTGCATTTCAAAGATTTTGACAAATCCCAATTATTCCTCTACTGCCAAGGATGAACTTTGTGCGTGCTCCTCTAAACCAAGTCACTTGATTCACTGATCAAACATAGGATGCCCACTTTTTAAGTATACTGACTAAGCCTTTGGCATTAGTAGGTGCCAGCCAAGATAATGGTTATTAACTGAATTGTGGATTTGCTTGATGAGCAATGGAAGTTACAGCCTGTATGTGACCCATTGCCCACTAAAGGGAGACCGATGACAAGCACTCCATGATCAGCATTTCAGAATACACACACTTTGCCTATTCAGTTTTGACATAAAGGAGACTGCCACATTAAACTGCCTTGAAATGAAATAAACAAAAGTGAATTCATCTCTAGCAAGTGACTTTTGTCACTTAAATATTATTCTCCGTCTCATCTTTCCTCTTGTGCCCAATAAACAAGCCCTGATCTCAGACCCTACAAAAAAGGATGATTACATTGTGCAAGGCATTTTGAATTTCACCTGTGAGTTAAAAGTATCTATTTCTCTAAGACTGAAAGAGTCTTGGTGTTAGTGAAGCACAAAAATGTTTTCCTTTTGCTGTGTAATATGCATGTAAGTAACACAAAGAATGGAAATACTCTTGCTAATATAGCACCACCAGCAAGATGCTGACCAGTTTCAATGTGGTATCTGTGAAGTGAAACTTACTTTTTGAAGTTCTTAATTTTAATAAAACATGCTGAAGGTTTCTAGCTACAGAAAAATGTAAGAGGTTACAGTAGGGCTAGCTTTATCATTGAGAGCACAGACCATTTATCCAGGATTTATGCTACTGACACAACAGGAAGGACATCCTGGGGCCACTGCCACCATTTTGCCAGCAAGGTCTGACACCTGTACTTTTGCCCTCTTGGTAGCAGAATCAGCAGCTCGCGGTGAAAATTAGTACCAAACAGTACTCAACCCTAAGGCTGCAGGAAAAGCTTGAAGTCTTAAGCTGTTGCTTCTCTTTAACACCATAATCTATAGCTCTCTATAAAAGCATATAAAAAGGCAGAATGTGCATTTCACTACTGCTCTCATTCTTGCCATTTCTGTAATGAACAGAGCTGGTAAAAATCAGCTGCAGCTGGCAGTACTAGTAGGTCAGACAAAACCAGGGAGAGGTTGGGTTTTTTTTCATTTTCTGTCATGCCTGAGGAAATAGTATATATATGGCTCCTTGCCCATCCATTCCAACACTTAAATCACACACCTATGCCTCTGGAGATGGGTGTTTGTGTGTGTGGGAGGCAATGCACAGGGATGAGGTGAGGTCTGGCAGGCTCACCATGGCCTGCTGAAACCTCAAACCACATTCCATGCACACAGTTTAGTGCTCACTTCAGCCACAAACCCAAACTAGTGTCCATTCCATTTATGCCCCCAAACTCTTGCTCACCCAATTCACGTACTCAACCCAGGACCTCACTGATCAGGACAGTGGTCCCACTTCCTCACCTGACCACGTTGGGGTGTTCGAATGTCTCCAGGTGCCTCAAAACTGCCACCTCTCGGATGGTGGACAGCGGCATGCCCTCCTCGCTGGTCTGCACCCGTACCCGCTTCAGCGCAACAAAGCGACCGCCGTTCTTCAAGTCTCGGGCTTTGAACACCTTCCCGTAGGCTCCTTCCCCAATCTCAGCCACACACTCGTACTGCTGGTCAGCCAGGTTTGTGCTGTCCTTATCCATGCTGGCACCAGTCCTCTTCCTCCTCTCCAAGTGCCTCAAGGTGGCTCTCAGTCTCACTCACTTTCTGAAAACCAGTACTTTGCTGGGATGCAGACAGGCCACGCACTTGGTACCTCTGCCACAGAGGCAGCGGGAAGCTCTTGCCCTCCTGTTCTTGCTCCTTTTCTGTACTGGCCACAATGCGCCTCCGCTTTTGGCCACCAGGAATTATCATACAGTCTTTGGGAGCATTGCCTGTGTAAAGCCAAACAAATCTGGAGGACAAACCAAGCAAAAAAAGTGAGTTTAGTTTAGTTTACATCATGACTTTGCATTGTTCAAAACCTGCTAAAATTAAGCTAATACAGATATGCAAAGCAAAATCGTGGTGGAAAGGAAGATGCGAAGCAGGAGGGTGACATATGTATCAACGTCCCGGAGTGGCTGATACACTACAAAGTTATCACGGTCTGCGCAGAAGGCTAGGTAGGCTTTCAGCTACAGAGCAACAGCATGCTGAGGGGTTTTACTGAAATGGGCTAAAGATGATGACCCCGTGACACATGGGTGATGGGGATGGCAGAGCTAACTTGGCATGTGTGAGAGGAAGTGTACCACTGCAAGAACAGGATTTCATGTCAGGATTTCAGGACTCAAAGTTTTCTTGATTTAACATGGTGGAGTCCTGGATATGTATTTTGTTATATTAGTGTCACTTGGTAGTAAATAATAGCATTTGGAGGTATCTACCTTGGTCTGCTCTCTCCTGTGCTAAGCCCTTCATGAACAGATCATGAACACATTGCAAGAAACAAAGCACCTGTGGAGAGGTGAAATACATGCATAGTTAGATGGCAATGATATGTTATGAAGCATTGTATGCTGAAGTAGTTTCAGAAATACGCACTTCAGCAAATTTACTAACAAGCAAGAGTATTGGCTGTGGATACTGCTACATGTGTCACAGCAGCTCTCTGCAAAGCAGCATGGTCAAAGATGTCTTTAGGAACAGCATGCTCTGCTGCAGAGTGCATGAGGCCAGAGAGCAGAAGCACTTTTGCATCCAGTTTCATCCACTTTCTGCAGGACTGGCAAACCCTCTCCCCTCACAAAGCTCCGTATCAATTCTTCCCTTTCCCTTGACCCTTTTCAATACAGCGATACAGTGACCCCCTGGACTGTAGCCCTCTCCTACACCGCATTTCTACCGCGCTAGGATGAATGACCCCCAGACAGGTGAGTCGGGGATCTCTTAAGGGGAACTCAAACACAAAGCGCGAGGGCTATTCCGCACACTTACGCTGATTTTACACCTTAGCTGGAGATGAAAAGCGCAATCGGAAGGAAACCTGTGCCCACTGCTCAACCCTTCTCCTGGGCTGCAGCCGGAGGCGGCTCCCTGCCTCGCCGGACCCAGTTCCCAGCACAGCTGCCACAGTTCCCTGCACCGCATCGCCCCAGCCACCGGGCAGCCCTGCGCCCCCCGCCTGCAGCATCACCGAGCGCGGGCCGCCGTGGGGGGCCACCCCGAGCCCGGTGTGCGGGGGACCCGAGCTCGGTGTGCGGGGTGCCCCCGGCCCAGCCCGGTGTGAGGGGTGCCCCCGGCCCAGCCCGGTGTGCAGGAGTGCCCCTGCCCAAGCTCGGTGTGCGGGCACCCCCGGCCCAGTCCGGTGTGCGGGGTGCCCCTGGCCCAGCCCGGTGTGCGGGGTGCCCCCGCCGCGCCGCCGAGCTCCCCTCCGCGGGCGCCCCGCAGGCGGCGGGGGGTGGCGGCGGGGGACACGCGGGGAGCCGCGTCCCCGCGCTTCCTCTCAGCGGACGGGGCGGGGAGGGGGGCCCGGCTCCGCTGCTGGGCAGGACGCAGAGAGGACCCCTCCCGGCGGCTCCCCCTGAGGGCACCCCTTCCCCCGCGGGCCCCTCCGCGCCCCCGCACCGACCCCGAGGCGGCTGCCCCGGCCCGGCCGCCGAAGGGACGCGTCCGCGGTGCCGCCCGCGGGGAGGGGGGGTGAGCGGTGCGGGCTCCCGGGCCGGGCGGGGAGGGGACGGCGTGTGGGCCACGCCGCGGGGCCGGGTGCGCGGAGCACATGGGCGCCCCGCGTTACCTGGTGTGCGCCACGGCCGCCTGCACCGCCACCAGTTCCCCAAATAATCCTCAGCCCCGGGGGGTGGAGGGGGGGGAGGGAGGGGGTGAGTCCTCTCTAACACAAACCTCCCATTGAGCGAGGCGGGGTGGAGAGCCGGCCTGGGGTCTGCCCCTTCACATGGCGGTGTCTCCGGCAGGTCCCGGCAGCGGCCGCCCGGGCCACACAGGTAGCTGATCCGCGGCTCGGCCGCCCTCGGCTCGCATCCTCCTGCCGCCGCCGCCGCCGGGCTGCACCTTGGCGCAGAAGGAGCTCGCACTCGTCCCCCAGCCCGCTCCTCCCGCCCCCACCCTGCCCGGGGAAAAGGAAAACGCGAAATAAAAATCGCGGCCGGCGGCCCCCGGGGAGCTGCGGCCCTCGGCGCCGCCGCCGCTCCGCCGCTGCCCCGGCGCTGCGCTGCCGCTCCTCGCTCGCTCCCCCGGCCTCTGTTCTGCCTGGGAGCAGCAGCAGCTTGCAGCCTCTTTTTTTTTTTTTTTCCCTCTCCTCAACTTTTTTTTCCCCTTGCTTTCCCACGCTGGCTGAATGTGACTTGACCCCGTTTCAAAAAAGTTTGACATAGTGCTTCAACATTTCCGCATTCCTCCCCGACTACAAAGGCTGCAGCCGCCTCCTTCTGCTTTCTGTCTCTGCTCTCTGTCTTCACACTCAATGAAATCCTTCATGTGCCCCTGCCAAAGGCAGCCGCATACCGCAAGGGTCGCCGCGAGCGCCGCGGCCAGGCACGGCCCGGGGCGAGCGCCCCAGGGGGTCCCGGCAGGGCCCGGCCCGGCCCGGCCCCGGCCCGGCCCCGCCGCGCTCGGCGCTGCACGGGCGCGGGCTCCGCCGGCCGCGGCAGCACTGAGAGCCCTGACTCATTCCTAGAGCTCCGCGTGCGAGGCGCTGGGAAATACCTTTTGGGGTTTCGGTTTCCCCCCACCCCCCGTCCTCATCATGGGAAATAACTATTTTTTTCCCCTCCAGAAAAACGCGAATTCTTCTGTGCTTTTTAATTTTTTTCCTTTTTTCCCCCCCCTTTTTTTAAATTTTTTTTTTTTTTTTTATTTGCTGCTTTCCATTCACAGTCAGCACAGAGCTCCGGCAGGAAGTAAGCACCCATGAATGCTTTCGGGAAGCATCAAGAAACTTCGTTGCTGAAGAACCCCCAATCACCGCAAAGTCTTGGCCCCGACAAAATTGCTGCTGGAGATGCACAGGGCAGGGGGCCAAGGAGAGCACGGTGTGCAGAGGAGTAGGTTGCACCGGCAGCTTGTTTTCTGATGCAGAGAATATTCTGTATGGAGCCAATTCCTGCAAATATTGAAATTCACTGCAGGGAAAAATAAAAAAAAAAATCACAAAACAAATACAAATAAACTATGTCTCCATGGGGAAAAAGCATATGACCTAGTTCCCAGTTCTCCCAGCTGGTACCCTACCCTCTAGCACATGCTCTTCTGGACCTCAAGGATGATTATTATCCAGTTCCTGAGCCACCTCATACACTGGTTTAACTGGGAAGGAGTGGACCCAAATCCCCTTTTACAGTGAGAAGTGTAATTTAACTAAGTGGTTTTGTAACTATGAAAAGTGTATGTCTAGAACTTGGCACTCTAAAGTGATTTAGAATAACTATATACACACACACACACACACACACACACACACACACATATATATAAAATATTGTACAAATTAAAATAATCCATATCAGAAAGACACATATAATTACTCCAGCTGGGCTCACAGTGCTAACCAGCATACATGAAATCCTATAGGTTAAATAAAAACTGACTTCAAAACTGACCCCAGCAATTCCTCATGCCCTTCCTTCTAAGAGGTTTAGAAGCAGCACCTGGAGGGCCAGTGAGGGGAACTGGTTGAGGGCAGAAGGGATTTCCTCCAGATTTCCTCCAGAGAAAAGACAAAGCTGGTACCACTCACCTTCAAGGAAAAGGCCAGTGGCTTGTGAGTTTTTGCAGGAGACTGTGCATACTTATCAAGAACTTAATTTATACTCACAATATATTTTGGTTTAAATCACAGAAATTTCTCATCAACTTCTGAAGTCCCTGATTTTTCAGAAAAACATGCTGAAGTTAATAGCAGATAATATTAATATTAAACCATAATATTTAAATGTCAAAGTGTCACAAATTCAAATACACAGATCAAATATTTGTTATTAAAATATGTGAAAAATCACATCACATCATAAGGTTCGTATGTACACGATCTCCCTTCATTTTTTTGTTTCGTAACATTCATGCCTTTCCTTTCCTTTCCTTTCCTTTCCTTTCCTTTCCTTTCCTTTCCTTTCCTTTCCTTTCCTTTCCTTTCCTTTCCTTTCCTTTCCTTTCCTTTCCCTTCCCTAATATTTAGGCAGCTGTAACAAGGTTGGCACAAACCCCTCCCCAGGTTCCAAAGGCACTAATTGTCTCACTTTACTTGCAATAGGTTTCACTTTTGGGAGGGAGAAGTGAAGCCTTGGTTGCTGTCTCCTCCTGAAGATCTCTAGATCTTTAAATTCCCGTCGGGCTCTGTTAACTGTGCTGTTCCCAAGGAGGGGCTGAGGGGCACCGGGTCCTTTGGCCAGGAAAATGTGCAGCCTCACATTTGGGATGAGGTAGAAAAGAGATTTCTGCAGTACCCTGCCATTTGCCTCTGTGCTCAAATGTGCTGGTTTATCATTCTTCTACTGAACAGTATTCAATGCAAGATCACCTTTTCATCCCAAATTGTCCCAATATTTTGGGGAGCATATGTATGTCTTTTAAAAGTGTTCTAGCTGCCTTTCTGTGTGGTGATGTCAGGAGAGATTGCCGTGGGAGATTATATGCTCATGATGCCAAATGGAATGAATTTATAACGGAAAAGTGCCACATAGTTAATGTGGCTTTATATGCTCAGAGTTTTTTGAGGGACTTTTTAAAAAAAATGATATGAGTATTTTTTTCCTCTCTGTTTGAAGTGGTCAAACTACTCTGTCTCCCAAAGTATAAAGAAGCTATACAAATCTCCAAAATTACCTAAACAAATTTTCTCAATTATCACAAGTTAAGTGATTTCAGGAAGAGATTTCCAAACATAATTAGATAAAAATACCAGATAAAATATATGATATTAAAAACAACTTGTTGTAGAGGCTGAAATTATTACCTCAATTGTCAATGTTTTTTGAAAATATAAATTTCAAATTTATATAAATTTCAAATTCTACTACATTTGTTTTAAAGTTGAAAATCCAGGAGATGCTTCAAACAATATACATGTTAGAATAGTTAGAAAAAGTACACTGTACATAATAGATATTTTCATAACAAGCTTTAAAAAGGTTTAATCTTTTTTGTTTGTGAGAAAAACATGCTTCTTGTAACATTTCTGATTTAGGAGAGGTAAATGTACATTTATTTTTTATCAACAATGGGAGTTTTTCCATACAGAAATTAAGAAATCCCTTATTTCTTTTAAAATTGACAATATTTTAATTTTTAGAAATTTACAGCTATTTTTGGAAATTAGTTTTTTAAGAAGCTTATTAAATATTGTTATGAAATGAATTCTGACTACCATTTGTAGCTATTTCTAAACTTATGCAATTCTAAAGTATTTTTTTGTTCTAGAAATACAAAAATTTGGAAATGTGTATTGCCAGAGGAAGAAATTTCTTTCTGCATCACTGTTTTCTGATTTTACATCAAAATTTTCTTTGTGAAATTGTGTTTTTCAATGCTTTTCAATTTCAGTATTTTTAATTTAAATTTATTTTTAAATCACTAGAATTTCAAAGAAATCAAGAAAGATAGAATCCACTTATACTGAAATTAATTTAGAAAGAAAAAAATTTAATGAATTATTTGAATTTGAATTAAATTTCAATCAAACTCCACTAAAATTAAAAAGAAATTGTGTTATGTGCTGTACACAAATCACTTCCATAAAATGAGGTCTGTACTGTTTTGCTGGAAATAATGAATAAGCCAGTGGTGTGGAAATGGATAACAAGCAATTACCAGAATGAGTATAAAAGCAGTTGATTAAAAGAAGCTGGTGGTGGTGGGCAATACCAAGAATTGTGATTAATAGACCAAGACTTTCAGAAGGGATGGGACACAAAGTGTTGTTTTGCTTTGTGCATTTTATCTGTATTTCTGGAACAGCTGAGGTGCTGCTGGGGATTCACAGTTTGATCTTACAAGAAGTGTTCTGTAGAACAACATGAAACCTTCCTTTTCAAAGAACAGATTTTCATAAAGGGTTTGGAAAATAGTTTGCTTCTATTGGGGTGTTATTGTCAGGGTTTTTTTATTAACTTGCTACTTCATTCTCAGTCAAAATTGTTTTAACCCATTTTTCTAGGCATTTATCCTCCAAGAAAACACCAGAAGTGATGAAAGACCAACTATTGTTGAAGTAGAAATACATCAGTCAATTATTGTGAATTTGAATATTTAGAATTTGTTTTAAAATGTTAGCATAAATTATGACTTTTTAGAAGTTCCCTTTAGCAAACCAAAATAGGTTCTCTAAACAAAAGTTTTAATTATACTGCATAGAAAATTATTCCTGAGAAGAAATTTCAGACATCAAATCTAATACCAAACTTGGGAAATAATTATTCTCACCTATTATTAGGCTTGTTATAGCTGTGTGAAAATAGATTATAAATATATATTACGTATTTTAAAGCTACTTTTAGTGAAGCATAGGCATAATGAGAAAGATGATATAACTGAACACTAATAATTAATTCCAATGTCAAAATGAAAATATTTTTCAGATGTAACTTCTTAGTTGAACACATAAAAATTTTAACATATTTACTAAGATATTTACAGGCAAATAAATCATTAACATTCACACAATGTTTTAACTAATTTAAGTGACAGAAAGTAGTATCTAATCCCTGTTAACCATAGCAGCCACGGCATAATTGGCACTGATTAAGGCATCTAAGCCAATTACAGTATGATTGTTTAGTTTATTTTTCTTTCAATCAGAGCCTTTGTTTATAGCAGATAATTTTATGTTTTACAAATTGTATCTTTCTGTTTTTACAGTAATAAACTATACTGTGAGGCTATTGTTCGTTAGCACAAAGAACCATAACATAATGTCAGGGTTTAAGCATGCACATATTTCCCCATATTTGTTTGTATATGCTTTAGTAATTACCGGTGGCAGAAGTGGCCAAGAAAGTTGCCATGAGAAGAGCACGCCTACAACTAACACAAGCCTGTTTGCTCCAATAGTCTCTGCATGTTCCTAGGAATGCACCTGAGAGAATCCAGCAGCTGTATTTTGCCATCCAGCTCTTAAGGCAATAGCCAGTGAATTTCATTGACTGCCTTCATCTTTCTAGTTGCCTTTTGGGGATTATTGTGCAATGGATGATCAAGGGCAAAATGTATACCTACTGTGAAGAAAATAGCTTGCTGTCTGTATTTGCCTCGTTCCCTGAAGCTTTAGCTCAGAGCTGGGTCCTGTCTTGGACTCCACACTGTGCAGCTTCATGCTGAAAGGCAGTCTGCACCAAACGGCTTGCAGTCAGAGCCGGGAAAAGGGAAGGAGAGGGAGGGAACACATTCCATGAAAACCACACTGCAGGACAGTAGTGAAAGAGTACAGCAAGAGGATGGATCTTCATCTGCAGCCCTGATCCTGTGATCTTGCACAGGGTGGATGCTGTATGTACGCTGCAGACAGCGTCAGAGGCGGTGAGGTCCTGATGGCGTGTGATGCCCCAGGGCTGGCAGCCAGGCTGTGCCACCGTGGAAGCTGCTAGGTAATCCAAATCCCTAACAGGAGTGACAGTGGGGAAACGAGCCAGCAGAGTCTGTTGAGATGGGCTCTGCCAGTTCATCCTGGGACCCTGCAGCATGAAGCACAAGGTGGAACTCCCAAGGAGCTGATGCCATCTTCCATCTGTGGTCTCTCGCTAGCACTCTTTCTTTCAGCCCAGAGTGGAAAGTGTATCTGTCTTGGCCTCAAGAGTTAGATTTTTTTTGAAAGGGGGCTCATTGGGGCAGAAATATCAGCCACCCTGAAGCTGGCAATAGCCAACAATTGAGGGACATGGTGGAGAAGGGACCTGTGTTTGATTTACTTCCAAGTGTTTCCCCTAATTTGCAGTCATTGCTTATTGGTGTTATATTCTACACTTCTTTATAGTAATCTTTGGCAAGGGTGAGGTTCTTCCCTCTTCCTTTCTGCTCTATTTGTTTTAGTGACTTTTACATCTGCTCAGGTAAGTATATTTACATCTGTGTCTATAAACTCATTGTATAGATGCACCTTTCTCTCTTCATGCCATTCGCAGAATGTTTACTCTTAATCTCTGTTCTCCATTCAGTGTAGAAAAGAAGACGAGAGAGTTTTTGCTGTGAAAAGTGATGTTGTCTGTGGAATCTTTCAAAGAACACCCCATTTGATTTGTATGCCATAATCCTAAACCCTTTTGTGCCATTCACATATTAAAAAATGACTCAGAATATGACTTAGTTTGGAATGTAAATATGATCAGGAAAGTTAGTCACAGAAAACAGGACTTTACTCAGCTGATCTGGTGCCAAATAAGCTTAGTGTTACTGTTGGTAACAGTGACTAAAACAAGATTTTATATATTTTCCTCCTGTCAGCATTTCATAGAAAGGGAGTAGACTTTGAATTCAGATAATGCATAGACCAGGTTCCTAAGCATGTTCCAAGTGTGGGCTTCCTTCTGTCATGCAGAAAGAACCTACCTTACCCCAGAGCCCACATGGCTATCCTTGGGGTGGATAGCCAATAAGCCTTTTTTGTGTTGCACTTGGGAATTAGGTAAATTTGATCTGGAAATTGCCAGTTCACCCAGAACCCCAGCATGCCATCTGTATTGTCCCATTATGGAGAGAAATGGCTTATTTGCTTCTGCTTAATGAAAAATGTAGTAACATTATTTAAAAAAAAACAAAAAAACAAAAGCAAACAAACTTGGTGTATGAGAAAGGAACCTATCCTAAGTATGGTGCCACTGTAAATTAATTAATATTTAGCAAAAAAATCAAACAGAAATATGACCACATATGATCTCTGGTGTCAGTCAGTAAATATAAATGTAATGAAAATTAAGTTGCAACTATGTAGCATTTGACTGCAGAAGACATGAATAGTGTGAAACTGCCAGGAGCTGGTAAGACACTGATGTCTAAACCTCTAAAGCAGCATCGTGTCCTATCAGCCAGGTGATGGAGGGGATAAGGAAGGGCTGCCCCTCAGCAGCTGCAACAGGCAGCAGTGTTTTCTTTGGTAGAAATAACTGGGAGTTACATTGTATCACTGATTGATTTATGCTGGTCTGCCACAGAATCACAGAATCATAGAACGTTTAAGGGTTGGAATGGACCTTAAAGATCATCTAGTCCCAACCTCCCACTAGACCAGGTTGTTCAAGACCCCACCATCCAACCTGACTATCAGATCTGTGCTGGTTATTGATCTTTAGCAGAAATAATTGGCTTAATTTACAGCACAGACCTATGTTAGGCATTAAGAAACACCTTTTAAAGACAAGTATATAGTTAAGTACAAGTATTCTAGTGGAGGATCGGGCAACTACAGGAGCTAAACATCTTTTGGGAATGATCTAATCTGCTCCAAAAAACTGGGATGGACTAGGTCATTCTGAGATCATCTCCCATCTATCTGTAAGTGTTTCTGATAATGTACCATTCCTGAGTACAAACACAATAAGAGCATATAATCATCAACAGCTATAACAGAATAAGTTTTTTAATTTATGAATTCTGGAAAAGCACTGGGAATGTGAGGACCCAGAGAGCAGCTAACTGTTCTCTGGCATTTAACAGCAAGTGTTCAATGCTCTTTATTCTGTCTATGGTGTCACATCAATGCACCCACTTCTGTTTTTTCTAGTTACCTGGTAAATACTTAGCAATGATTTCCAAAGGGGAAAACACAGTCTGCCTTACACAATTCTGTGGATTAAGAAGTGGGATAAAAAAGAAGGCAAAACTTTAAGAACAATCAAAATTAGTAGTAATGACAAAAAATTAAACCAGCCAGCATGATTTGCCCATATTGGGCATCTGGTGATAACACTTTTGTGTAAACTGCCATAAAACACAGACACAGTGTTGTGAATATCGGTAAATGATGCCAATATAATTACCCACCACATCATCTAAAATAGTCATGCACTTTACATTAGAAACTATATTAAAGATATATTTTTCTACATTATATTTGTTACACTGCCTAAAAAAATGACTATTATTCTTATCGCTATGAATCCCTTCTCAGCTCTTCAACCTATACCATGTTGAAAAATAATTCTCTTTTTGAGTAGAATAGAGGCTGTTGAGAATTATTCATATCACCATGGTGCCACAGGGTAGGAACTGATAGCTTTTGGTAAACAATTCCTTGATGTTGTCCGTAACAGAGACTTAGAAATACAGTGCCATTGAATCCCATTGTAACTGTTATTGATTTTATTATACTGAAAATTTGGTTAGACCTCAATATTTGTAGAGTAGGCACAAAATGCAATGCATGATGAAGTCATGTAGATAACCATAGTGGGTATTAAATGTTGCTGTCTACTGTTTTAAAGGAAAATTAGGCTTTGCAAGTATGGTCAGCTGTGTTTTCAGGATAAAAACACTTCTACTGGTATTCTCTAGAGGATGATGTGATCTCATTGCACATAGATTTACACACATAACTCTATTATAATCAATCAGCGTTCCTACCATAAATCCTCTAGCTTTTCCACTGAAAAATTGTATCCCTTAAGGCAGCAATTGAGTTTAATCTTTTAAATGTGTTATATATATATATATATATATATAAATATATCCGTATACTATTATAATCAATCAGCGTTCCTACCATAAATCCTCTAGCTTTTCCACTGAAAAATTGTATCCCTTAAGGCAGCAATTGAGTTTAATCTTTTAAATGTGTTATATATATATATATATATATATAAATATATCCGTATATTAATATATTTAATCTAGTAAATGTAAAATAGTACTACAGTATGAAAAAACTTGGGGAACTAATGTTGAGCATGCATGCACTAACTCATTTTAGGAACATTCCAGATTCATAGATAGATGAGCTTGTTATCCACACATACCAGAAAGCTTCTATCAAATATAATTATGCAGTAGATTATGTACAATGGATGGCTGCCAATATTCCCTACTTGTATGACCACTATAATAGAATGGTCAGTTCTGAGTGTGTATTCTGGCCTTCATCAAGCTGCTTTAGAAAATTTATTATTTTTTTTCATGCCTGATGCAAACAATGTGCTGTGGTTGTAAAAAGCCAACATCGATGCCAGGATGCATTTCTAATTTCTCAACAAACTTGGAAATCAGGTACCAGATAATGGCAACAGCTAATTAAAAAAAAAAAAAGAAGAAAAAAAAAGCAGTTATTCTAGGTCAGAACAAAGATCTCTGTAGGGCAATCCCTGACAGTGGTTAATACATTAGGAGAGTAGTATAAGCACAGTACTCTAAGTTTCCTACTCTACTGTTAACATTTTCAAGATAAAAGAAATTGTCTGATACCTAGAACTAGGGGTTAAACCCCCACAGCTGAACTTCCTGGCCTTGCCTCTGCTTTTAGCACATAAAGCTGAGCAAATAAGAAACAGTGCATGCACCAACCCAGCCACTGCTAACATGAACACCCTATCCCTGTTTCACAGTGTGAAGACTTTGAAAGTCCTTCACAAGAGAGCCCTGTCATTAGTCACTGTCATTATTTATGACAGGTAAGTAAAATCATTATTTACCTCTCCCTAGCTAAGAATATTCCAAACTTGAATGGAAAATTGCATCACCTTTCAAGCGTGGGTGTATATAGGTGCACATACATGTATACACACAGCTCAAATATTTTTCTCTGAACAAGATCTAACATTGCTGACAAAACCTCACCAGGTATTCAAAAGAGATGGCATTAAAAGGCAAAATAATTACCTGATTATTAATCTCAATAACTGCATATTTTGTGATAATGTATATATATTGAAATCAGAATTAATAAATGACAAAGTTATGAACAAAATTGTACTGAATACTTGGACTTCTTCTGTGTTGAAAGACCTGGGAGAGCTGCAGTACTCCCATGTCAGGGCAAGACTAGGGTGTGTACAGCTCCCTCTCCCTCTTCCTTTCCCTATTCTCCATGCCTCACTTTTCTGCAGAAGGTAAACTCAGATTTCTGGGCTGGACAGGACTGTGGAAACTTTCCACCAGAACCCAGTAACTTATTTATGCACAAATAACGTACTTACTTCTCTTATGTGCATGATTTCCACTACTGATCAGCTCAGATGTGCTTCTGAGATTTCTAACACTCAACTAACATACTTAATGTAGTACTTTTTTGTTTTGTAAAAGCTTTGCCATGTCATAATCTACTGCACATATTTTGTAAGTACTTAGAGAAAAAACAAACCAGAGGCAGAGGTGTTCACAGCCTGCTTCATTCAGCCTGTCCTTTATTGGTGTAAGAGCAACTCCTATTGAAATCTTTTTAAATCTCTCCGCTTCACTGATCTGTTTCCATGTCACAGCTGAAAATGTCAACCAGCTCTACCCTTTGACACAATTCAGTAGTGAACCTCTCCATACTAACTCTCTGACTGAATGTTTCAGTTTATTCTTATATTTGGCTCCATTAAAGGAAAGACTAATGCCTCAAAAAAAAAACCAAAAAAAAAAACCAAAAAACTTGCAAGGAATTTGAGTGTCCAAATCACAGATTTATAATAATAGTTTCAAAAACTCCCACTCTCCTTTTGCTTAAACTGAAGCACACCAAATTCAGTAATTCAGGTTTCTGCATTTGGGAACAGGGCTGTTTCCAGAAATGTCCAGTAGTAATGTAACGCAAAAGTTATTAGGACAGTAATTTAAAAACTCTTCAAAGAACAATAGGCTTGTCATGAGTCTATCAGAAGTCAGAAGTTAGACTGGTTTCTTTCCAAGTATACGTTTACATATTGTTTCCACAGTCCTTGAAAGCTCTTAACGGTTATGAGTAACAGCTTTGCCATAACACCTGCCATTCAGAGAAAACCAGATAGTTGCAGTTAAAAGCTAAAGGTGTTCTTGTATTTATTGTATAGAGTACTTTCCCAGTACTTTAAACTACTGTTTATCAGAGACTAATTTTTCAAAGGATTCTGTTGCAAGATAAGAATCTTATTGCATTTTTTGCCTCTTTTATTGCATTGCAGAAGCCTGCAGTAGCTGAAATACAAACATATTCTGCATAGGACTGGGTTTTCTCTTGAAACCATGCCTAAAGGAAAAAAAAATTAGTCATGTGGCACCACAGACAATATTGCTTCAGTCAAGGTTCCTTCTGTCATCTTCAGTCTCTTTAGAAAACGAGGAATAATTTTGTTTGCTGTCCTATAAATGGTGTAAAAATTTGCGATCACATGACAGATGATTTTCTTACCATGCTTTGCATCTTCGAAGGATACATTCCCTGACCTCCTTGCCATGTTACAGCTGTGAAAGCAATCAGAAGATCAAGGTTTTCCTTCAATGTTGTTAATTAAAAATTTGACTGTGACTCTTGAAGAACTTGATAACAGCTTAAAGTTCATATATTTGAAGTTTTAGGTAGAGAGGCAGTGAGTTTTGAGAGCTAGGTAAAGGTCATTCATACCTAATCTCAATGTACTCTATAAGGACCTTGTGAAGCCCTGCAGAACTGCTAAACTCAGGAAAGACATTACATGAAATTTAAGGATTGGAAAATGGAGCCAAAAAGACTAGTGCAGAGACAACGGAGGAAAAACTGAATTTTGCCATCCTGGTCTATAAATGGGCTGTTCGTGCCACAGAAAAGGGAGTGGCAGGGCTAAGGGACGAGCGAGGACAGGACTCTGCCAAGTTCAAGTGGATACAGTTGCCACTGCAGGAGGGAAGGGGAGGGACAAACACAGGCTCTGGAGGCCTGTGGGGCTTGGGGCCAGCATGCCCAGCATGGGCACCAGCAGAGCCATTGCACCTCCATCTTCTGTGAAGGCAAAGCAGGCAGCGAGGCCACAGACACGGCGCTGCACCGTTCCTCCCCTCGGCATGCACTCCCATTCCCCCATTTTGCCACTTCGTGGTACACTAGCCTTGTGGAATAAAAGTAATATTGATAGAGCCATTCTCTCCTCTATGGCAGTAATGGTGATCCCTTGCTGCTGCTTTAACATTCCTCTGGCTCATGTGCGTGATTTCCTGGGCATGGAGCACATTGCCATCCCCCAAACACAAGCTGTCCGTACGATTCAGAAGCAGCAGTATAAAGACAAGTGAAGGTGCCGAGCGATGTAGAGGAAAGGAAAGGGTGCTTGCATATGGCACAGACTCTTTCTCTTTACACAGGGCCCAGCAATGATGCACTGGAGTAAAAGGGATCATTCTTGAAGAGCTTGGATTCAGCCTGCCATAAAACTGTGCTTGGGGGAGCAGGCTGCAAGGAGGAGATGAGCTACCATTCACTGAAGGCTTTCACACCACTAAAAAAGGCTCAGTACATTTTCAGACTTATCCTACAATTAATTAATAGGGCTGTTTGTATTTACAGTTATGATGTTTAATTCTTTTTTCCCCAAGTAGAAACTACCATATTAAGGGAAAAAGGCATGGACTTGACTGGAAATCTACAGACACCGGGATGCATTAAAAGTGACAGCTTTTTTGTATGGGATGTGACAGCTTCTCTAAAAAAACGATTTAAGGTTTGAGGGAGAATAGCATGCAAATGGGATGCCTGGTTTTCAAAAGTCCATCCAGCGGCTTGCACAAGCTTCCAGGGGAGCTGCTGGGAACTCAGAGGTTTTCAAGGACTCTAAAGATCTTAAAAATCAGGTCTATTATTTAGATGTCTATCTTGAGGCTCCTGCTTCCAAAGTCATGTTTTATATCTCCATAATAGGTTGGGAACTTATTCATGCACCAAAAGAAAGAGATCTGAGGGTAAAGATTACTGACTAATTTCACTTATTATCCATCAATGAAATTTCTGGTGCTCATCATCCAAAAGAACAAATTAAAAAGATGGGAATTTAAGAGTGTTGCAACAGGCTCACTGTTTAATCAACCCTTAATTTTTCATCACAAAAAAACCCATAGAAATGAAACCAGTAGCTGTGGTTATTGCTTATCAGCTACACAACAAGAAATTTGACTCAGCAAAGTAAGCTGTCAGTGGTGCACACATCAGATTAAGCACAACTGTTTTTTGGCTGCTGGGTAATAGCCAATGTACTAACTTAAAATGAAACTACAAGGTGGGTATTTGGAAATTGATTTTTAGTTAGTTGTTCAGTCTTTCAGTGGAAAGGAAAATACACATTGTTCTTAAAAAATATTAAGTTTATGTGAGTTTTTGCTGAATTTATCCATTGCAATAAATCTGTAAAATAATAGTTTTAAGCTAAATCAGCAAGGTTACTCTGAATTCAAGCATTTTATTTGACAGCAAAAGAAACCTAATAAGGACTCCTGCAGTATATCTGTACCAGCTCAGACATTCAGAACATAGAAATTGAGCAAATACTGCCAATAGGAAACAATATCACTGGAGATCTGTATAATAGTATCTGAAAGCCTCCAACTGCAAAAGCTGAATACATTGGTAAACATATGGGAAAAAATGGATCTGGACAGCCAGGTTCCCACTAGCTCTGTTGAAGTCCACTGAATCAGAGGCTGGACCTTTCTTGTTGCCTTGGAAATACATTATAGTCCTAATTAATTAAAATAGGCTTTGGAAAGGCATAAAAATAACTGAAATGCAGAAAAACGTGAACTTGTCTTCCCTAAACCTTAGTTTCCCCATTTGTTTTGAAAATATAAATATATTTAGGAGTTAAACAAGCATTTTGATGCATAAGGAGCAAGAATATATCTCTAAGATGTGTTCCAGCACAGCAGATACACAAGCTGTATTTGGAATTTGCCATGGTTCTGCAAATGTGCTTGCTGTACACTCAAGAGCTGGTCAGACCCTATGATGCTAACAAACACCATTTTCATCAGGCAGAGGCACCTCCAAAATGTTTCCTGTAGTTGCAGATTATTGTCTGATAGGAGCTGTCTGCTTATGTTGCTGTGCTGAAAGATACCCACAGTACAAAGACACTATGGAGGGGTCCATTTTCCCAAATTCAAGCTGTCTGAAGTTTAGACAGCCACTCCAAAAGAACAAGCTGTTTTCCCTCCATAGTTACTCAAGGCTAGGCACTTCCTGAGAATTAGTCACACTACTGCTTTTAATCCTCTGGTTTTAAGGCCAGATGACTCATTCTGTAAGTATCCATGTCGTTCTAAACCCAGCACCTATCTTTATGATCGCTAAAGGGAGGTGAGATGCATGCCCTCCTTGGTGTAGGGGAATGTGCCTTTCCTTAAGGGAATTGTGCCTAACCAAAAGACACCACAAAATGCTCTGTGCCCTCCCAATTGGAGTGGGTGTTGGTAGTTAAAAGCAACAAGTTCACCTTTTTGGGGGTGGATAAACTGTAGGATTTAACCCAGGAAATCAACCTAAGCAGCTTAGTTTTGGAACCACATCCTCAGGTTGTGAACCCTATGTTACTAATACCAGAGTCATCAGAACTAAGACTGTGATTAGGAGATTTGAGGGAATTGAAACCACTGAAAAATTTAAAAGACAATTAAGGAGACTTACTATTATCTTGGTACAAACAAGGTGTTTCTAATGGCTTCAGTCTGAAAAACCTTCAGTGCTGGCAATACTCAGCTTGAAAAAATGATGCATGCATGATAATAACCCTAAAAAACAAACTTTTTTGAAGGTCTACAATTAGGTTATTTGAGGGAACCTCTGGATCCCATGTCCAAAGCTTTCTATAGTGTTCTGTTCTCTTACTCTTGCAGAAATCTCTCGATTCTGGGCTGCTTCTGATTGTAATTAAAAGGAAATAATGATATAAGGTATCTTCTTTCACAAGGAAGAATGACAATTATAAAATATAAAGAAATACATTAGACTCAAGGAAATAGAGATTATGAATTACAGGAACTATACTATTGTATCAAACATTCTTTTAAATCAGCATGTTTTGTTTCTTATCAAGGGTTTTCTTTTAGCTCCCAGTTGCACAAAATACCTTTAGAAATGGCTGCCAGGATTCTCCATTCTTTTTGTGTTTGTTCATTTTATTGATGAGTTGGAGGTTAATGTTAGAAAACAAGCAAGAATACCATGCCTCAAAGTGTGCCATAAAAGATAGCTGAATATCATCACTCTGTGGGAAAAATCTGTAGTGACTATATTTTGGGTAGAAACACTGACTGCAATAAGAGTTGGAATGAGTACAACTCAAAAGTTGGCTCTATTTAATGTAAGAAGGGAACCTGTTCTGATTTGTACCCATTTCTGTAAAAAGTCTGAATTACAATGATTGGGTGAATTATTTGCTTTTTTTTGTAGGTATTTTTCATTGCAACAGGCTTTATCTAAATTAAGTCTTTAAACCAGAGGGTCCATAATTCAAGGCTTTTTTCAGTGTCGCAGTTCCACAAAACAAAGTCCTTCAATCAGGATTTTTCAGTGAAACTTACAGGGTAACAGTTGGTGATGAGAGGCAGTCTTGCAAAATTTGTTGATATAGCAAAGTATTGTAGTAATTTAAAACACACAACTTAGGAAATGCAAAGCTCTTTTATTTAACCTTGAGGTCAGTTTCCTTGAGCATCTGAATTACTGTTGAAGCTGTTAACACATCCTGTGATCAGCTTGGGAAAGAAGCAGTTTCCAGGGGAGTTTTGCTGTATAATTGGGCCAGACTCCTTTTCAGCCCTTTTGGTCCTGAAATGCTGCAGCAGTATAGAAAAAATAAGGATTTCTAGATGTTCCACAATTTTAGTTGGGTCAAGAATATCATCACAGAATCATGCTTGTGGCATTCTGAGATCTGATATCTAAGAAAACTAAGAAGCAGGGGAGCAAAAATGCAAGAAATAAGCAAGAGAAAGTTGAACGTAGGTTCAATAAGGTAAAAAACCATAAACCAGCATAAACTGAGGAAAAACAATCATTACCTTTTAGTTTCAATTAAATTAAAATTATGCCTGTTATTCACAGAGTTACAGAATGGTCCAATTGGAAGGTATCTTTGGAAGTCATCTGCTCCAGCCCCCCTGATCAAGTAGGGTGACTTGCCCTGGAGTGTCCAGATGGCTTCTGAATATCTCCAAGGGTGGAAACTCCATGATCTCTCTAGGCAACCTGCAGCATTTGTTCATGTAAAGAAATGGATGAAAATAAAGACTTTGGTTTTTTTTCCTGACAGGTCTTCCAAAAGTACATCTCACTTCTGTGAATCATCAGCTGCTTCTTTACCTCTTATTTTCCATGTTTAATTGATATTGATGACCTAATGGTCTCAAGATACAGGGAAAACTGATTTTAGTGAACTTCACATCTAGTCTGTAGATGCTTGTTTCTGAAGAGGGAACATTGTCTCCCACCACACAAAATAATACCTAGTCTGTAGCTCTGGACACAAATACACAAATACAGCTTCAGGGCTTTGTGTGTGTCTGATGAAATCCAGAGGAGCCAAGGGAATTCCTCTCTGTGGTTGAGGACTGCAGGAGAACTGTGCTTGTTACAAGAGGGATCTCTAGAACTGATATATAACAGGACAGGGACAGCTGAGCACACATGGTACCAGGGAGGACCCTTCCTCATTTCTGTAAGTGAACAAAATAAGGAAAAGGACAATAAAGAGAAAAAACACACAATATAATAGAGATTCAGATTTGAGACTGGCAAAAATTAATATTATTAATAGAGACACTTTTTATTCCCTGCCAACATACACAAAAGAAGGTGGAACTATGATAAGTGGAGTGGTTGAGATCCACAGTAAAAGGCTCAGCTTTGCACTATGGCATCTTTATGTCCTCTCCAAATATTATGATCAAAGGTCAATGTATTCTACTCTTTGGTGGTAATTTTTTTAACAGTGAAACTTGACAAGGAAGTTATTATCCCCATTCCTATGTGCAGCTCTGTTATGGAACAATTATTTTTAAAAAATCAACCAAACTAATATAGGGAAAACAAACAAAACAAAACAAAAAACCCCACGCTTAAACCCCAACAACCTAGCCTACAAGGTAGTGGCCAATAGAGAAAAATATTTTGCTCTCTAGGCTCCCTCTTCTGGCTCTGGACTAGTAGCTTTCTAATGAGCACAGTTGCTGGAATCATACTTGTTTCTGTTAACTGAATAACTACTTTAGTGCACAAAGAAATTAAGAGGAAATACTGGGGAAGTGGAAGAAATTACATTCTTGCTCAAGAATAGAACTAAATTGATATCCCAAGTAAAGGTTAACATTTGTAAGGTGTGATGGGAAATGAAATTTAAAAATTATTCAGTTACTAGTAAATGTACAACATTCAATATGTTAAGAGGTGATAAATGTTATGCACTAGATTCAGTAAATATTTAAACCAATACCCTTCTACAGCTTTTGTGACTCATTTGTCATTAACAGTTGTCCTTTTCCCACAGTAGCTTCAGTAGACCAGAAAAAACTATCTTGAAGCCTAAAAGATGTTAATCCTGTGCATTCAGAAATTGTTGAAAAACATAAGCACAATGAAAGACCTGGCCACGTCAAAGAGGGAATGACACAAAGCTGCAGCAGAACACGGGTGCATATTTGGCTTAAGGCATGCCTTTTTTTTTCCTCTGGTAATAAAAATTAGAAAACAGGTCACTGCTTGAGGAAAAATGAAGTTTTGGGTGTGGGACCTTCTTCCTCACCTCTCACGGGCTTTAAATGTGTACAGAGGTAGAGACTTTACTAATGACATACCATTTTGGGTTTCTGTTTACTTTTTTCAACCAACAGAGAAGCTAAACAACGAAGCTTGCATGTTCTGCTGGGTTTTTTTCCGAAGAAGTCCTTTACAGATTTGATAAATATTAAAGGATTCAAAAAAGTACCTTAGAAAGCATTTTAAAAGGCCCCTCATGCTGTGGGAAAATTTACAGTTAATCACTAGCTAGTTCTTGGGGAGTGCTGGGTAGTGTAGCGTGCTAACCCACAATAGTCAGGAGGAGCTGTGGGTGCCTCTGAAAATGAGGCCAGAATTCTTTCAAGCCAGAACTGCCCGACCTCAGGTATCAGATGAATTCTTGGATTTATCATGCTATTGCACAATAAATAGCTTATACTAAGAAATTAATTTGGTCAATGTTTGTTGGTTGGGTTTGGTCCTGTAGTTGTTGAATCCATCTTTCTAACCTGCTGGAGAACTTTTTTCTTGATCAGAATTGCCAAGCAGTTACAAAGATATCCCACCACTTGGCTTCCAGGCTGCTGGGCTCCCACTGGGATAAACTGAAACCCATCCTGTCATTTCAGTGGGGGGGACAGGGAGCACAATGACTGCTATGAAAGACATTGATTTCAAAATAAAAGAAAAGAGGGGACCCCTCCTTAAAGAGAACCATGAAATATAGACTGAAAGGGATCCTTTTCACTGCAGATTCCCTCTGCGTTGCCTGATTTGCTTGCTATTAATGACCTGAGAGCAAAGTGTTCTTGGCTTAAATGAGTTTCATCCCTGAGCTTTAAACAATATATCTATCCTTTTACCCACCTCTTGAACCTGTGGTTTCCACTGCTGTATGCAGATATACATGAATATGTCTTTCTCAATATGGAACAGGGCTGCAATAATAGATCGCTTATTTCTGGATTTCAGGAGCTTTGAAAAAAATATATGTACAATGCCTACAAAGAGGAAGTATACTGTTTAAGGATGTTGTTTTGTAACAGTTGAACTAAAACACAGGGGCAGTATGAGTTCCCCTTATTTCTAGGATGCCTAATGCTTTCAACTACATTAAAATATCATTAATTTCCTTTGAAAAGTTCACATATCTCTGTGGTTTTCAAATAGGCTTAGAAATTTGGTGGCAAAGTAGTCTTGGAGTCAAGAAAATGCTTTTTTGGGAACTATGTGGATCAGTCAAATTATGAAATCAAAATCCTAATCTTGTCCCTCTTTAAGATGGCACAGCTCAGTTTTGGCTCAGTAGCAAAGTTTCCTGAGATCTGCTAATGCTGAATGTACATTTGTCCAAACTCTTAGCCCTGCTGTCAGCACCTGGAACAAATACTCAGCTAGGACTCACTAAACAGATCCTTCTCCTTGTGCTCCTGCCATCACTTTTATGGGCATCCATTCATTCTGGATCTTCTCTCACTGGGATGAATGACTTCTTACTGTATTTTCATGCGGATGGCTCATTAACTTGGGACTGCAGAACCTGCAAAGGATTCTCATTCCTTTGGGCAGCCAATGCTGTCTTGAGATTTTGCTGCTGGCTTCCACCCAATTCAAGTATTGAGTACTGGCATAGGTGCTTCTACAGATAAATGCTGCTGTGGTTTGAGTAAGGGGCAGAACTTCTGTCAGCCAAAACATGTTAGGACTAAAAAACACTGCACTTTGTTGTTTAAATTGTTTAAATTGAGAATATAAATTTCCTCTCTCTCTTAAAATTGTGGTTACATCCTAGAGAACACTGCTGTGATGGAGATACCTCCAGGGTCTGGATCACAAGTCCTGTGAGGAATGGCTGAGGGAGCTGGAGTTTAGCCCGGAGAAAAGGAGGCTGAGAGAAAGCTTATCACTCTCTACAGCTGCCTGAAAGGACATTGTAGCCAGGTGAGGGTTGGCCTCTTCTCTGAGGTAGCCAGCGACAAGATGCCAGGAAATGGGCCCAAGTTGTGCTGGAAGAGGTGAGGTTAGAAACCAAGAAAGATTTTTTTTGCTGAATGGGTAGTTAGGCATTGGAGCAGGCTGCCAGGGAAGGGGGTGGAATCACTATCTCTGGAGGTGTTCTACATGTGTGGATGTGGCTTTTATGGACACGGTTTATTGGTAAACATGGTGGCGCTAGATAACAGCTGGACTCCATGATCCTTAGATGGCTTTTCCAACCAAAATGATGCTATACTTTTCAAAAACTGTGTGGGTAGGGAGTTTGAATCTTAAGTACCTATACGCTGAGGTGGGAAGTTTGTGCACTCTTATCCCAGGGTTGACTTGTAAAGCTAGAATATTAATGAGCAAACAACTAATGAACAATCATTTTGTAAGATCCAAATGCATTCTTCAACTACCTCTTGCAGTACTGAATTTCAGTTTCAGTCTGACTGCATGCTGCTGAAGGAAATATTTCCTTTCATTTCTTGGAAAAGCACTGTTTTTGCATTTCTTTTTTTTTTTTTTCTTTTTTTTTTTTTTTTTTTTTGGTCTTCTGTTGCGCAGCAGGGGACAGCAGATGGATTGGCTGTGAATTCCTGTGGTTTTCCTGAGAATTCACAATATTTCAGTCCGGTAACTTTAAACTTTTAATTTTCTTTAGAATTAGAATACTATCCACCTTTACAAGCTCTGTGTGTACCTGAGACTATTTATCCTCTGTGTTATCCATCATTTCACTCTCTAGTGAAATGACTAGAGAAGACTGTGAAGGTAAGTTTATACACAAGGGACATCTGAGCAGAACTGAGCGTATAATTTCTGATTTTTTGTCCTGTATCTTGAACAATGGGTAAGTTTTGCTGCCACCTGTAACGAGGTAAGACAGAATTGTATTTAATACCACTATACAGGCAAATGACCATTGCTAACATTAGTTGCTGACAAGAAATAAAAATGCATTTTATTGCAATTCTGTATCTTCCTTTGAAAAGAATCTAAATCTATAATCAGAAAAAAAAATGTTTTTAAAGTATTATTTCTCATATGTTTATCAAAAAATGGTTGTATTCTCCAGTATTCAAACACCTTTAGCCATGGTACAAGAATTCCTAGAGAACGTGCAGCAGGAATTGCTGCTCCCTACAATATTTGTTCATTTTTATCTTGTTCTAATGAAGAAAACAGCTGTGAAAATGATGGTTGTTTTATTTCCTTCTTCACGTGTTATCAGAACCTTTTGAAAGCCACTACACTTTTAATAAGCAATTACATCTCCTATTCTTCCAGTTGGCATTCAACTTTGAATACAATACCTTTTCAAAATAAAACTTCCTCTTTCAAGACAAGAGCTCTAAGTGTTTCTAATAACATCATGCCCATAGCAGCAACTGGGAAATCTAACTATTATTTTTTACTACCCCAAAGTGCATCTGTTCATTATTGCTTTGATTTTATAATTTAAAAAAAACTTTAATCCAAACAAGCCGTTTGCCCAATGATCCATGATTATTTGACTTCCTTATTAATTTATTATCAAAACTTCTTGAAAACCACAGAAATTACATCTCCCACATTGTTTTTTATCTACAGATTTATAACCTTCCCAGATCCTTCCAGGTATACAACGTTTACTTGCACTTTGTAGTTTCCGTCAGGTTCTGACGAGGCCATGTAGACATGTTGTTCCAAATCCCTTCTTTGATCATTTTTTTTAACGTCCAATAACAGCACTGCAGCAGTTTTAAAGATTCTGGATATGATTTGTACCCTGAAGCATATATTGTTCATACTGTTTAAATCTCAACTTTTTTACAGCCTATTTTCTTCAAGTTTCCCATCCTTACCCACTCCAGTGAGTTATATCAGCTGATTTTTTGGATTGCCCAGACTATCTTCCAGGATAAAAGGCACGAAGACTATTAGTCTATATTCCTTTGTTATAGTACTATTCTAGAATTTTCTGCTCTGATATTAATATAAAATATTTTACCTGACTTCTTAGTTTGACTAATTTAAACCCATTGACATGCTCTCAGTCTTCAGTTAGGGTAGGATAAAACTGAAGCATGAGGCTGCCAGCTATGGTGCTGAAAGACAGATATTTCAGTGGTGGCTTCTCTGCTTTTTTGTTCACTGTTGGGACAAAGCTAAAGGAGACATGCTGTATCTTTTGAATTAGAGCTAACTAGATGTCTTGACCATTAATCCTCTGGCATTTAGTTGAAACAGGGTCTCAATAATTTGATTTTTAGCCAGGTTTTGATAGAGACCACCATCCTGTGTTCTGACTCTTCTCTGTTTTCACAGTGCAAAGCTGGGCTTTAACATGCTTTAATTACAGGCTTTAGCGACTGAAGGAGCACAGGGATTTTGTTTGATCTCTTAGTACAAGCCACATCATTTTACTCTTACTACCTGCATCACAGTGAGTATCACTCAGCCTGTGCTGAATGCAATACCTTGTGTTCAACTGTATTGCAATTTTCACCTAAACATTTTTTTAAAATTTTTTTTAACAGATACACCAAGAGACTGAGAATCAACTGTTTGTGTTGAACAAGATTAAGCCATGAACTCATGGGCAGGGTAATGGGATCTTTAATCTAAGAGGCTGAACCAAAAGCTTTCAACCTGCATTTGTGAGAATTTTGTTCCTCTCTATATTATCCATCATTTCTTGGCTAGGTTTTTTTCCTCCATTTCCTTTAAAGACTGTCTGACCAACATTAACCTGCCAGATAAATCCCAACACTGCAGAACAGATTATTCTTTTTCAAAAAACAATAAAATGTCATTTACAGGAAAAACATGAGAATTTTGAAATTTTCATTTATTATGCATTTTTTTAACAGCAAGCTATTGAGTGCATGGTACAAATCTGTAATATGTTAAGACAGGATAAATTATGAATAAATTATTTGAAATTTTTTTTACAAATCATGTGATTCGTAAAAAAACTTGGAAAATGCCAATGTTTTCTGAATTGTGCTACCATTAGAGGAGGGCCAAAGAGAAGGAAGGAAGGAAAAATAACCCAGAAAAAAGACAAAGGGAAAAGAGGGGAAAGAGCGGAAGAAAGGGAAGGAAGTGAAGGAAGGACCAGATACCTTCAGCTGCATCTGCAGTTTTTTTTAGATAAATGTGTGAACAAATGAGAAGCTATCTGCCTTCTTCCAAGAACTGTGAACATAAAGATAACATTCCATGCTGCACAAACAGCAAGGAAATATTATTTAAATGGTATGAGAAAAAAAATTAGCAAGGTCATTTTATGGTACTCCGTAGTGACTTAATCCTTTGTGAATTTTCAAGCTTATGTCAGTTAAACTACATACAGGTTTACCTGGATCAATTAAATAAAATTATTGAAAAACTGGGGTTTGTCTTATTAGATAATCTATCAAATGGAAGTCACAGTGGTTTTTTTCCCTTTCTATCTTTCCCTTTCTCTCCTGCTCTGATTTTGCATTAAACTAGAAGACTGGAAAATGTTAAAACTCATCTGTAAGAAAAAAAACACAACCAAACAAAAAGAAATGCAAATAAATAAAAATTAAAAAATCCCAGGACCTACAACCAGAGGTGGGATCTACGAAGGATTTTATGAATAATCTATATAAATTTGATGTCATGTTTGTAATAGATTAAAGGTTTGCTTGGAAATTCTCCATTGAATGCATTAGCTAAGCTAAATTTGGCTTATCTTAAAACTAAATATTTAATTAAAATTTTAAAATTTGGTTTCTAAATTTTGTCTGGAAAAGTTGATGCAATATGTGATATAGTTACAGTAAGAGAGAACTAACGTCTGAATTCCACAGTTCCTCTCATGGCTTTTTGGGGAGGAAATTAATTATCAAATATCCTGGTCTGTTTGATTTATTTTCAATCATCTGAGCATTTCAAGCATTTCCAGCTATTGATTGAAAACTTTTTCTAATAGGAAACCTTTTTTTTTTTGTTTTAATTGACCACTATATATTCAGAAAATTAGTATATATTTCTAAAAGCAATCTCATTAGTACAATTTATAAATTCCTATGAAAGTGTACATCATCACCTGGAGCATAGGAACATCAGAGTATACCATCCTTAAAACAATGGAAATCTGCCTATAAGAGGAACCTATCCTCTAAAAGGTAGGTGTAAATATGGGTATAATTATTTGTGACTAATTACAGAGACTTTGTGAGAGTGAGTGCAATTACTAAAATATTTGGTATAGGTGCATGGATGAACAAGTGCATGGGTAATGGATTTCAAACACAATATGCTATATTCCATTTTACCTTTGGGGGAGTTGCCACATACTAATTTGAAATAATAAAGGAGCTGGGTAAAGATACGTGATCTTCTGATTTAATGATGCAATCCTCAGAGCATTGCTCCTATGAACCTCACAGAAGAAAGGGATTTTTCATAGGATTTTCCAGTTGAAAATTCTGGCTGCACTCCAAAGAATACTGCCAACATCTTGGGAGATTAGCTCAGTTATAAGCAATCAGCAATCCCATTTTTTGACTTTCTTCAAATGAGTGTCTGGACTGTATAATCCAAATGCTGAGTCACCTCTTTGATCATGATAATGTTCTTGTGAGAAATAAATAACAATAAATTACCTAAGTAGGAATTAATTTCAGGTCTTTTGGCTGCTATTCAGTCAACCAAACCATTAAAACATATGTCAGACCTAATGTTTACTTTGTTGATCTCATTCACCGAGACTATAACTTCAGATGAAGTCTGCAAGACAGCCTGATGTCTCAGCATAGCTTGCTTGGGTGGATAAATAATAAACCACATCAACATAAATAAACCATTTAAAGAAAGTTTACACCTCCCCTCCTGCCTCATTTATTAAGTGTAACTATGCATTCCATAACATGGGGATATAGGAATATTAGGTTCTCAAGGATGTCCACAGCTGAATATTCATTTGCATGAAAATAGGATCTGAATTAATGACAACATAATTTTTCCTCATATTCTTGCAATTTGAACAGGAATAGGTTTAACTAGAAGAGTTAAACCTATTCTTTTTATGCCCAGAATTAATGATTGAACTAAATAAAATTAAGAAAATCCGATAATTCATACTTTATATATGGTATTCATGGGGATGATAAAGAGTATAAAGAGTATTCATACTCTTTATAAAGAGTATTCATGTGGGATGTGCAGCAGTTTCACTGATTATCCATGTCTTCTTCTCCATGGCATCTTAGTTACATGCATGTACTACACATGGGTCATCACAGAGTCATTTAGACATAGCAGAGCTCTTTGTAGACAAACCCTGAGCAAACAGAGAAGCCTTCTTCAAAAACCTATTTTGAACGGCCCTGAATGATCTGATGATTTGGGCTAGAGGAGGAAGAAAGCAAAACTGCCCGTCAGCTGCTGAGTAATGGCCACAAAGCCACGAGTGGTTCATGGTGCCCATGGAATCAGGGCTGTCCTGCACGCTACCAGCTGGAGTCACTTTTACCATTGCACTGTGCCTTGCTAAGGCAGAGTCAGCCATGGCCATTGTGTGTGACACCAGGGGTACAATACCTGCTGAACAACCATATGTGGTGAAAGAGAAAGGAGCTCAGACTTCTTTAGCTCTCTCTGGGAAAGTTGTCTCTAACACAACCACTTAAAATCCTAGCAATCTGGGAGGCAAACTTCAGCATTTCATTTGTGCTCCATGCCATTATATTCTCCTCTACAGGTATCAGAGAATCTCTAATACAAATGGGAATTGGATTCAGTATTTCTTTTGCACCCTGCAGCACAACCAGCCCTAATTCCTATTTAGATCTTCTTTGTCCTTTTCTGCTACTTTTTTCCTGCTGTCTCACAAGAGTCTGAATTAGTCAGCCAGGACAAATCTAATCTTGTGACACTTTGCTGTGATTAGTTTGGCAGGCTACAAACCATTCCCAAGCAGTGCAACCTTGGTTAATAAAACCCTCTCTGTTTCCCATAGACTAGGCAAAGGGAAAGTAAGAGCCAGCCAGCCTGTAGAGCCAGCAGAAGAAAGCTGCTGTCCAAGAATGGCTAAGGGGCTTGTGTGCCACATGCTATACCTGCAGTGTTTCAGCAGATGAACTGAGCTGCAGCATCAGGGTTCAAAACTTTTTTATTTACCTGTGGTTGCTCTTCTTGCTTGACCTCCATATATTCCTCCACCTTACAAACAAGGATGGAAAAATCTCACCTAGAGATTCTGATAACATGTTAATATATTTTATTTTGTTTTAAAAAAAAATCAATTTGTATTCGGAGGACATGTTCGGGTAAGGTTATCCCTCACAGAAGAATTCATACGAATACTGTGAGGAGGAAGAGGACAGCAACATGTGGAATAAATCAGTATCAAGTCCAAAACTGTTTTTTTAACATCCCTGTATGCATGAAAGTATTTATTGGGCTACATAAAGCAGTCTTTTTCCTCTGCTCTCTTTCCCTTGAGGGTTAAGTCATTTCCTCAAGGACTGTCAGGAAGATGCTTCCTTCCCTTTACAGCTGAACCCTCTATCAGGGTAGCCTTGTTCTGGGAGAGTGTTGCTACAAACTTACTCAGTTAGCATTTTACATCCCCTCCTGACCTACCCAGAGCTAGTCCTATTTCAAAGACCTCTTGGAAACAGTCCCATAATAATCTCTCCTTGGAGAAAGGTCAGCATGGAGCTTCTGCACAGTAGTGGACAATCAGTATGAGCTACAGCATTTTACAATTTGCAACATTTTTTTTTTTGCCTAATGGGAACACTGAAGAAGGCTTAAGACACATATGGTTAGATAGCACTAACAGCAAGCAAGAGCTGTTGACCAAGTGGATAAACTGAATCTATCCATCAGACACTAGCAAGCTCTTCCAAATTTCAGGTAGCCAGTCATCGGGAACCCACTTCCTTCCCTTCAGAACTTTAAGTTCACCAGAAGAATTTCCTTCCCTTCAACTGTGACTCCCTGTCCTCTAAGGCAAAGCCTTTTTATAGCAGCAGCTGCAACTGCACACAGCTGGTCAGCTTCCTGCCCCTCCTTGGGGCTGCAGTTAACTCCTTCCCTGCCTCTCAGTGTGTGTGGACTGTACACGGCTCCTCACTGTCCTGGGCACTGCCCTGCTCTCCATGGCTATTTGAGCTTTCACAAACTCTCACTGCACCATTATATTTTATCTCCTACCTAAAGACTGAGTATATTCCCTCATAATTTAACTTGCTTGATTAAACAAACAACTTTTCCCATTGAAGTTACTCCTTGCTTTTTAAAGACTGAACCTGGGGAAAGAAAGCATAAATGATGGAAGCTTTGACCATGTAATGATGATTTCCAGAAAGGCATTGGCACCTGGCTGCAATGTGTTGATACCTCCCAGAGCGTTGCTGTGTACCTGGGATTCCAGAGGCACCGGCAGGGTCAGTTCACTCCAGTTATATCACTGACATGCATATGCATGCTCAGGTGTACATCTACATCAGTCTTCAATAAGTGGTTCAAGGAACAGAATATCTTCAATTGTGTTATTAAGGGTGATTAAAACCCAAACTCTGGAAAGACTGACATTTTCAAGGGAAAATGTTTGTAAATTGGCTGGAGTATATCTGAGAAATGTCTCCACATGTGAAAAAGAAGTGTAGCTCCTACATTTTTCCTGTACCTATTCTGCTTAAATTTGCAAAACTACTGGTTCACTTTTGGGCAGAAATACTGTCCATTTCAATCTGGTGATCAATTTATTTTAAAGGCATAGCTAACTGGAAAAAGAAAAATAGATGAATAGCTGAGGATTTTTTTTTTTTCTAAAGGTATCAACAAGAAAGCAGCCTCACATTCATACCCCAGTACTGCAAACAGTCAAACATCTGATAGTTCCTAGGAGTGTGGATAGGGAGAACTCTCCACACAGTGTCTGTTCTTTGTGCATATGCAATTCTAGGAAGCCTGAGCTAATTTATCATCCTAATATCTCAAAAAAATCTGTGCCTGAGTATCTGCAAAAGGGGTGACTATATTAAAACTTATATTTATTTAAAGTTATTGTCCATGGATAGGAGTTCTAAAAACAACCAAACATATTTTCACAGTTACATAATAAAGCCAAATTTGAGTTTGTTATTAGACACCGAAATCTGCACTTTATTGCACCTAAAAGGGGAAAAAGTCTAAAAATAACACTTAATTATCTGCTGGTTATTTCCAGACACACAAAGTGCTGAGGTTTTGTCCTTCTTAAGAAGATTATCTTCGCTTTTTCCTCTGGAATGCATGTAAAACAGCTCTTGCCTTGCTGCAAGCTTTAGGAAAAAAGTTCACTGCTAAATTACCTGTTGTCTGGGGACTTAACATTTTGCAATAAGCTGCTGAAATTGCATTTTAATAAGGAGTCTTGACCTGTACTTTGTATTTCCCTTCAAGGCTCTACAAGCCATTTTGATTATGGAGGTCCTGACCTGGGAAGCTCAACCTGGATAACCACAGCCAGAGGGGGATAAAATGCAACACCTAGGAGATTTCAGTAAACAGTAAAACCATTCCAACTTAATCTGTGCTAAAATGCTTGGAATGTGAGAGCCACCGATGATGCCCCTTGTCTGTGTGTCTGACTGAATCCTTTCTTTTCTGGGAGGAAAGCAGAGCCTGGGAACTAGGCCAAATGCCTGCCACTTACCTTAAATTGATCAGCCACTTTAAGATTAAAAACACTGTAAACTGCAACACCATGAAAACAAGGCTTCCTTCACATTAAATGCAAAATGCAACATTTGACTTGCTGTGATCTCTTTTTCCATTTTGCTCAGTGTGCAGTTTTTCCATTTCTGCTCAAAGGTAGAAGCCAGCAGCATCTTGGCCAAGTATTCATTATGGTTTATATAAAAATAAATTTATGGTTATTTAGGAGTTGGCACAAAAGCATGTTGTTTCTGGAGAAGAAATATAGTTTTGAAACAGTTTAAAACACTGGATGTCTATTTGAAGTAAAAGCTATATTCTATCTTTTCCTGTTGTATTTAAACAAGTATTGAAGTATGTGATTGGGATAATCGGCAGGTAAAATTCTCAGTGGTTTTATGTAGTGTAAATATTTAGTCAATTCAAGAATTTACATTGTTCTGCCAGAATTATTTCATTGCTGCAATAAAGATAAGTGTGGAGATAAAATAATGGAACAAAGTCATCATTCATTGAAGCAGGTGCATCTACATAAGATTAGTTTTTTCCTGTGTATGTCTTCTCTGGAAGAATTTGAAAACAACAGTACCCAATGGCTATTCAGCAGAAAAAAATAAGGTTGGATTTATACTCAAATATGGATATTCCCAGATAATAGTAATGGCAAAGTCTAGTAGAATTTGTATCGTAGATTTAACATAATTTCCTGAATTTAAATAAGAAAATCAAAGAAGATATCTTTGAATCAAAAATATCAAGTCTATATTGCTGGATGCTTTAATTACATTATTTGAATGGTTTCTCTCTGCTGAGTCTTGACACAGTGATAACAATCTCCATCATGTAAGGCAACGGTTTTTCCTGTAGCATCACAGCGCTGGTGCTGTGCATGTGCAGGCAGTGTTGTGGGCACACTAGTGAGCCTGTTCAGCTGGGCTGTGGTGTCCATATCAGCTCCCTGGGGACCACCCTGAGCGTGCACTCAGGGGCCCAGGGCAAAGGCAGGGGGAGCACACTGCTGCTCTGCTGCTGCTCTGTGCCTGCCAGAAGCTGGATTTTCTCCCTTCTCTCTTAGGGGAGTAATTTGCTTGTTTTTAATCCTTATCCACTCATTTTAAGGTCAGAGCAAGTAGAAAAGACTCATGACTTTCTGACCATGGATGTCTTAGAAGCTGTAAGATGCTGGCCCTCCAATGAGTTGGCTTAATTAGGGGGAGTTCAGCCAGCTAAAGGGGGCCAAACATAAAACAGAAAAATATACTCCCATGGCGGCAGATTAAAGTTGGTTAAAAGAAGAAAAGCTCATGTTAGGTTTATAAAACCTAATACTCACGAGTGTCTGATTTTAGATTCGTCTGTACATATTTCTGCTTGTGTTGCAAGCTCTGAAGTTACTGAGCAGTATGGCCATGGCGCAGAAAGACAGACAGCTCTAAGGCCTGGAGGTCTTCACTCATAAGTGCACAGCTACCTGGGAGGAGAAAGAGCAGAGACATCTCTCCTCTGAACCTTGAAGAATTGTTTTGGTGCCTTCTTTCCCCCTACATGGAAGAAGTCAAAAGCAAAAGAAAGCAACCATTGCTTCCAAACAATTTGTAAGATAAACTTACAATGGTAGCATCAATTTCCTTTTTGAAAATGCAGCCAGTAATCTTGGAGACCTTATTCTGTTTTCCACCAAGATAATACATAAGCCCACTTGTGGATTTATAAGCTACATTGAATGCCTCTAGTGAGAATGTGTCATCTGAAGGATGGAAGGCAATAAAGAATATGTACCTCAGTATACATCCTGGTGTGTGGAGATCCCTCAGAAATACATAAGGACATTGGGTTAATCAACAGTCTCACAAAATGCATAGCCAAAGGTGTGGACTGTGGAAAATAATGGGAGTGTTGCTTTTGTAAATCTGTGGATTTGAAATTCCTGAGCTATATGATGTGTTTTCATCACAGATTCTCTGTGGGAGAATTTTGAAACCATGTAGACTTTTGGTACTTTAGGCATCCTTGGACAATGAGCTGTAAGATGTAATTACATGCTTTATATTCCTCGTTTGTTTAAATCTGCTGTCTGAGAATTTTATCTGGTGATTCTTCATTCTTAGGATAGGTGTAAATGAGAAAGTTACTATTCCTATACATCCTCTCCTTTCACTACCCTCTGAATTTCTACTCCACCCTGCATAAATTGTTTTTCACCAGGTCTAAAAGTCCCAACCCAAGCAATGTCTACATGTATAGAAGTATTTCCATACTCTGATTATCAATATTGTATCCCTGTACCTCTTCTAGTTATGTCATAAATATTTAGAGAAGACTTCCCAGAACAGTAAACAATATTCACTTTCTTTGGAACAGGATGATAACATAGTAGCATAATGTTGTTTTCCCACTTTATTCTTGCTTTATTTCCCAAGATGTTTTTATGGGTTTGTTAGTTTTTTTGAGGCACCTTAGGCATGGAACCAATATCTTTGGAGAACTAATCAAAATGAGTCCAAGATTTCTCTTTTCAGTGTCCTTTTTAGTGCACAGCGACTTTATCAAGTAATATCCCAAGAACATTCTTTTTTCCTCCTTGTATTAGAGCTCTGTAGAGACTGCAGGTAGTGAAGACTAACTATTTACTTATACCTTTGTCCCCTAGTTGCTAATTACCTTTTTAATTAATGGAATTACCTCCTTCCAATGGCATTTAAAACAATTTCTGTTGAGGAGCACTGCCAAAGACTATTTGGAAGTTCCCTGAAGCTGTATAAACCATCAGATCTTTTCTAAAATAGAGTCTGGCAAAAATCTTCCATGGACAGAAGAGGTGTGATTTTTCTGCAAAAGGTTTGTCAAAGTCTCTTCTGATAGATTCTAATATATATTTTAACTCAGTCTTTTCCTGCCATTTTTCAGGTGCTGAAGAAACATTTGTTCAAATTTTGCTAAAACCAGTTTAAAAATTGAAACATATTGGCCAGCTTTCATTCCTTTAATTTAGCTTGTTGTTGGGGGAACTTAAGTGATGACATAGCTATATAGTACATCTCATAGTTCAGCAACATCTGGTTCTGGTGATTTGTTCCTGTTTATTGGATGGATTTGTTTGAAACTTCTGCTGACACATGAATTTGATACAGTGCCTCAAATTCTTCCCTTCTGAAGAAAGGCTGTGTGGATTCTCCCTAAGGCTCTTTGTGATGAATATCAATACAATAACTCATTTAGCAACTTTGCCATGGCTAGATCTTTCTCAAGTGTTTATTTTAAACTCTGATCACCTATTTTTCAGGGTCTGACAGGCTTTCTGCATCAGATATATTTGAAAAAGTTGGTAGTCTTAGTTTTTTTTCTGCTCAACTAGCTATTCCTTAAACTAGTATCTGATCTGGTTTATTATGGCTCTATTTGCCCAATCTTACTCTAAGGTTTTCCTTACCTGAACACAAGTTTCACTTTTTGCAAGATCAACTGCCCTCTTTAAATTTCTAATATTCTCATCTACTGTTTAAATATGATGATTTTGTGGGGTAGGGTTGGTCAGGCTCTTTGTGCGACTGTTCAAACATCTCTTTGGATTGGTATTATTCAATCATTTTGAGATTATAATATGATGGCAGTAAACAATCTTCATGCTACATGCAAACATTATACACTTTTAGATTACAGTTTTTGATTTTATTTTTAGATGGGCCCTCAATTTAATGAAATGCTGTTGAAGAGGGTAGCATATCTTTCAGGTCCCTTCCAACCCAAGTTATTCTGTGAAACTTTCAGTCTTGCTGCACAAAGGATTTTGAATTAAAAAATCCCTCCTGTCCTATGGGTCCTTCATTGGTCCTGTTTGTACTGCTTAGAACTACATCAAGAGTTGCCTTTTCTCTTATAAATTGTTAATTAGTTGGTCTAGGGTTAAAAAAAAATCCAGCCTCTGTACTGTAACCTTTCTTATACAATCTACACGGACATAAATAAACTCTGCAGATATTACCATGCTTTTTGTTGGCTCCCTTGCCTCCCTTATGTCTCTCTCCCGTGTCACAGTCATTGTTACTCTCTGAGCTGGACAACTGGTGGGAATGACCTGACGTTATACACTTAATATTTCATTCTTTTGGCTTTCACCAGTTTCTGCCTTCTACCTGCTTTTTTAGTATCTTAATTTCTCATTTGGTATTTCAGCTCATTCAGCCATTGTTAGACTTGTAGCATATGTTTAAAAATCCTTATAATTTTCTTGTTAGCCTTCATGTCTGTTTTTACATCCTCTGTTTAAATAATACTTTGCTTGAAGCTGTTCTTTGCTGCTTTCTTCGTTAATTGTATCAACTTCTGTTCTTTTATTTAAGGACACAGGTGTTTATAACTTCCTATCTTGAGGATGCAGCCTTCCAAAATCTCCCTCACTTGCCAGCATTCTTTCAAACTCAAAAAATTTCCATTGGATCTTTTCTATTTTTAGTGTCAGCAGCCTGATTCCATTTTAGTTTAAATGAAGATTATCCTTCCTGCTCTATTTATTTTTAAAAATCCTGTCAGAAACCAATCCCTTGTTTCCTTTATTACTTTTACTGCCATGCACTGAAAGCAAGTTTGCTGTTTTTCCTGGTTGCATTGATTGTGAGAAAGAGCCACTGCCACAACACCAAGCACCTCAGCAGGAAGTACAAAAATTGCTTTTCAGATGTTGTAAGGTTTGGAAATTGTATATTGAAAGTCAATACCTGTATTTGAAATCTGTGAATTTTATTTTTTAATCTATGATGTTCAACTGCTAAGCTTTAAAAGCTGCTAGAAGTTAACAGAGCAGAGTTTAAGCTCTGTTAATTTTTTCTTTCACAAAGCCAAATGGTATTCTTAGAATATGTATTGATTTTGCATGGCCTGGTTTTGGTAGTGGAGTAAGAAATGCTGGTAACACCTTTGTCAAAACATATTTAAGAATGTTTCTAAATATATAAGAATGTTCTATATTACCACCATTTCTAATTGTCCCAGCCTTGGCCAGCAGCACAAGCATCTTTGGAGCCATCAGGGGCTGGCTCTGCTGGACATGGTGGAAGCTTATGGCAGATTCTCGCAGAAGCCACCTCTGTGTCCCCCCACTGCCATAAACCAGGCCATGCAAAACCAATACGGCGCATGTCAAAATTTGACCAAGCCTGGAGTCTACAAGGTCTCCCTGAAATTAATTGTCAAAACATAAATGCTTCTGAAAGCGGCCAAAATGTAGAAGTGAACTAGAATTTATCTTTTTAGGATTAAAAAAACGGTTTAACTCTGAAATTAAATTTAGTGCAAATAATTTCTTAAGTCGGAGACTAAATTTTGAAAACAGAGGTCACTGAGGAGTTTAGTTGGAAACTTCTAGTTTATGAGTAGCTAAACTACAAGTTCACCTAGGGTCCCTTAAGAAGTCTAAACAGAAAATACTTGAATCCATGAACAGGGAACACTGTGTAGGTGAAAATGCAAATACAACATCCCAGTTCACTTTTTCCTTTGTTCCTTGCCCTACTGAAAGTGAAACAAATGCAATATTTTTGAAGGAAAAAAGTTAAATATCTGTCCACTAAGTGTTAATTAGGTGAAAATGCAAATACAACATCCCAGTTCACTTTTTCCTTTGTCCCTTGCCCTACTGAACGTGAAACAAATGCAATATTTTTGAAGGCAAAAAAGTTAAATATCTGTCCAATAAGTGTTAACGAGAATTGTATCCCGTATGTCTCTTGAGCCTTTGACATACTTCCTTTCAGAATCCAAAATGACTGATATGCTTCTGAAAATGTTATCCAGGTGTCACCTCTTTTTTCTTAAATAATATTATATTTGAAAAAAGTAACAATTCAATCTCAGAATTATACTTCTGAGATGTAAGCAGAAGTATGACAATCCAGGGGCTCACAAAAATATCTCAATATCCTAGGGACACAAAGAAGAGATCACAGGAAAAAGAAGAAAATTTCTGCTCTCATCAGTTTTCTATCAGTAACTTAAATTTTTAGTAATTATAAGGACCTCGTAAATTGTTCTTTGTGATTGGATCTGCCTCCAGAAAGTTATCTGCAAAGAAGCAATCATAAAAATGAACAGAAAAATGTTATTTGCTCAAATAAGGAGCATGTACCTGCTTAAACAAAACTCCAGAAGAAATAAAGCACAGCTTTAGTATAATACCTAAAAGCTAAGTGGGATTCATTCAGAGCATCATAGAGTCAATCATAGAATAGTTCGGGTTGGAAAGTACATGTAAAGGTCATCTCATCCCCACTGCAATCAGCAGGGACATCTTTGACTAGATCAGGTTGCTAAGAGACCCATCCAACCTGACCTTGAATTTTCCCAGGGATGGGGCATTCACCACCCCTCTGGGCAACCTGTTCCCATGTTTCAACATACTAATTGTTAAAAAAATGTAAATTATTATATCTAACCTAAACTGACTCACTTTTAGTTTAAAACAATTAGCCCTTGTCCTATTGCAACAGGTCCCGCTAAAAAGTTTGTTCCCATCCTTCTTATAAACCCCCTTTAAGAGCTGAAAGGACACAACAAAGTATCACTGGGGCTGTCTCTTCTCCAGACTGAACCACCTGAACCCTCTCAGCCTTTCCTCATAGTAAAGGTGCTCCAACCCTCTAATGAACTTGGTGGCCTTGTTCGGACCCATTCCAACAGGTCCACACCTTTTCTGTGCTGGGGACCCCAGAGCTGCATGCAGCACTCCAGGTGGAGTGCAGAGCAGAGGGGCAGAATGCCCTCCCTCACCCTCTTGGCCAGGTGTCTTTGGATGCAGCACAGGACATGTTTGGCTTTCTGGGCTGTGAGTACAATTTTATGGCTCATTTCCAGCCTCTCATCCATCAGCACCCTGTGTCCTTCTCTGCACGGCGCTCTCAGTTCCTTCATCCCACAGCCTGTATTGACACTGGGGCTTTCCTGACCTAGGTGCAGGACCTTACACTGGGCCTGTGGTTCACTTGGGCCCACTCCTCCAGCTTGTCCAGGTCCCTCTGGATGGCATCCATCAAGTGCACCACACAGCTTTGTGCCATCTGCAAACTTGCTCAGGGTGCACTCATTTTCTTTGCCTGTGTCACTGAAGACATTAAACAGTGCTGATCCCCACATAGAGCCCTGAGGGACACTACTTATTGCTGATTTCCATAAGGACATTGAGTTTTTGACCACTGCAGTGCCTCATATCCAAAGTTCCCTGAATATGTTAATGGCTGCAAGCCACAGTTTGTCTACTGTTTGTGCTGTGCACAGGACAAATGACAGTCAAATGTTTTAAAGTTCTTACATAGCAAAGCACTAAGCAGTAGGAACAACAGGGTTTTTTTTGTGTGTGTGATTTTTTTTTAAAGGTCACATTTTAAAACTAAATTTAAAAGTAGAGAAGGAGCTAGGAAAAGGAGAACAAACATGGTTATTACAGCTCTTAATACAGAGTAAACCAACAAATAACCTGCAATTGCTACATCATTTTCTACTGAAAAAATGAATGTCTGTGGGTCCTGGACTGGACTTTTTGGATCTTTAACTAGGACCTCAACTAGGATATCAGCAGTATTCTTCTCCAACCCTGCAACTTGGAACAAAATAGTCATCTTCTACCTTGGAAATGAAAGAGGTGGTCCTATGTTACAAGCATTTAATTGTAAAATTCCAATAGCTGTCACCTTTGACATCCTCCTTGTGTGAGCTGTGGAAGGGAAGGAAAGACAAATGTTGAAAAAGTGTCTGGCAGGCTCCTGAAGTCTCTTTGATTTATCCCTGTTCAAAATTTGCCTTAGGAAAAGGAGTGCCCTATACCTGCTTTGAGAAAAAGGTAAAGACAGCTGAAAGAAAATTTGCTTTATGTAAGAAACGAATATTTTTCACTAAAATTATCAGTCTTGAGAGAGTTTTGAAGGTAATTTTCTTCCTATTTTGGAGAAAATTGGCCAGGAAAGTAATGAAGGTATGAAAGCTCACCCAGCCCTCTTCAAAAACAAACCCCCCAAAACAGGGTAAAGCTGGGGCTGTCCTGTGTTTTTCCCAAATGTTGTTTTGCTGACATATGTCTAGCCTAGTGTGATTATGCCATGTTTCACTGAATTAATCACCTAGAATGACATGAATCATAATAAGAATTGACAACCTACTCTGTTTTCTTTGTACAGGCTTCAAAATTCAGCAATGAGCACCACTCAGAAGCAGTGGATTGAAATCACACTCAGATTTTGGACAGTCATGAACATGAACAATTAAACACACAGAATGGAGTTTCAGAATGAATTGGAACAGTGATTCAATTCTTCCCATTTTCCCAACACTGAACAGCATTCTAGACATTCATGATGTGAATGTTATTCTCTAGATAGGCCAAAATGAAGCAATACTAGAGAGAAGTAAAAATATTATTTTGCCAACTTTCTAACTCATGTGTCTTCCAAAGCAATATGAAGGGAGACCATAGCATACTCAAAAGGGGATATGAGCAAAAGCTGGGGAAAAGTACAAGTTTTTGCGTAAGAGTGGGTAACCTCTTGAACTATGTGCTTTTGTAAAGCTCAAAAATTATCTTGTTTATTTATATGAGTTCTTAAAATCAAAACTTGTTAGCTCTACAATAAGAAATATTTTACATTAAGTACAACAAAAACTTTAACTGACTTCTCCCATTACAAAGACATGGTTGAAATAGATCCAGAACAAAACCAGTCCTATATCCAAGCCTCTTTATCACTGTGAAGTTATTTATTTAAGAATCATAAAAAGAATCATTCTTCAAAGCAGCATCCGAAAGACTTGTCTCATCAGCACCAGAAGTTGTCTAACCTGTTTTTTCCTTCAGCAACAGGGATTCACACTTTCTGGGACAATCTTACACTAGTGCTTTCACAAGTTTTGAATTTTTTAACTTCCCTTGCTAGTTTTTCCCCTTCCCTTAAGTCAGAATTTGTTCCAGATCTGTCTGTAAACTATGCTTTAAGCCCTCTTTGTCATCTTTGTCTTTACACATCCTTCTATAAAGTCATGAGGTACCTTCCATAAAGTCATGAGGTACTTTTATAAAAGTTCTGAGTAACTCTTCACACTTAAACCATCCTCAAAATACAGCCCTCCTAGAGGTCTTCCCCACACCAGCTTGCATATTCTCCAGACAGGCTTGTTAACAGCCAGTGAGACAAAACTAAGTTAATTGTAACAAAGTAAAGACTGCAGAATTAATGAGCTATGCTATTTAAATCTCCCACTTTTGGTAATTCAGTGTCCACTTAACTCACTTCTCTGTAATCTCCAGCATATACAAACACCTATTCCAGGCTGCTCTGGACAAAGAAAACTATTTTCTTCTCTGTAAATCCCTCAGTTATTATTATCACTTTGCAGTGATAGGAGTAATGAAAAACACATACTTCATTTATATGGTGATGGGTTTTTTCTCCTTTCTCTGAAGCATTGGGGAATGTGACTTGAAATGTGTGTGGCCAGGTGGCCAAGGTGCCTGGGAGGCCAAGAAGGCCACTGTCATCCTGGCTTGTAGAGTGTGGCCAGCAGGACCAGGGAGGTGACTGTGCCCCTGTAGCAGTCAGTGCCAAGACACTGCCTCAGCACTGCCAAGGCCATACCTCAAATATGGGGTTCACTTTTGGCCCCTGACTACAGCGGGGCCCCTGACTACATTGAGCAGTGAGTTCAGAGAAGGGCAATGGGGATGATGAAGGGTCTAGAGCACAAGTACTATGAAGAGAGGCTGAGGGAGCTGGGAGTGCTTAGCCTGGGGAAAAGGAGGCTCAGGGGAGACCTTATCACTCTCTACATCTTCCTGAAAGGAGGTTGTAGACAGGTGGGGGTTGGTCTGTTCTCCCAGGTAACAAGTGATAGCACCAGAGGAAATGGCCCCAAGCTGAGCCAGAAAAAGTTTACATTAAAGATTAAGAAAAATTTTTAATGGAAAGGGTTGAAAAGCATTGAAACAATCTGCCCAAAGAAGTTGTAAAGACCTCACTGCTGGTGGTATTAAAAAAAATGTGTTGCTATAGCACTTGAGTACATGGTTTATGGTGACCGTGGTGGTAGGGTTGAGACGAGGGTACAACTTAGCGATCTTAATGGTATTTCATAACCATAATGATTCTGGTTCTATGCAATTGCAGAGAAGAAGCCTAGATAGCTGTGCTGGAGGTGAGGTTACCTGAACCATGCTTAGGAGGATTCTGAATGCATTTGGTGTGGTTGGGTTTTTCTTTCAAATATCTCAATAGTTCCAAGTTTTAGAGAAGCAACAAACTTTTACCCTTGTCATGTTCACAATAGGAACCCTACAGTATGAGTGTCAAATCACAGGGGAAAGTGAAAACATAATGTCCATTGCTGTTTAGAACCTTTTGCAAAAGCCCGTGACGACCTACCTGTAATATAATACAATGACTGAGAGACTGAGGCTGGAACAGGCTGTCAACAGAAACACATAAAAGCAAGGAAGATGTATCTGTCATGTAGATTTACTATGTTTACTATTTACTAAAGCAAATAGGCAACTTGTTTTTTTTAATTTGTTGATCCATGCAAGTAAGATTTCCTATCTCTAATCTAAGACAGAAAACAACCATCAATAAAATAGGAAGAACTGTACAGCAAAAAATATTTTGTTAATGATATATCACTGGCAACACAATTACATGCATTGTTTTAGTACATGATTAAATAAGTGAACAATTATAGCCATTTTGAACTGGCAAATTTCCTTGGTCACCGGTATTCCTTCAAAGGAACTCTGGCTGATAAAATGTCAATAAAGTGCTGCTGCTCTGGCATATCAGATTGCACTTGATTACTTATAAAAAAATATTTGCAGTTGCAGTTTGACATACAATAAAATGGAATTACAAAGGAGACCGGTTTACTCTTTGTTAGCAGCAGCTGCAGGTATTAAATCAGCTGCTCCAAGAAGAGCATAGCTTACAGAGCTCTTCAGCTCATTTTTCTCTACCCAGCTGTTTGAATATAGAGTATCTGAGCCAACTTATTTAAAACCTTTGAGGTTTTTACACTGAAAAAAAGAGGAAAGAATGAGGTGACATGAAAAGTAGACCTGGGATCATCAAGGTTCAGAAAAATAAAATGTTTTAATAAATTAAAATAAATGAATTATTATATGTTATATTATTCATTATAATAAATAAATTAATGCCCAATTTAAAAAATCATGCTTTTTGGACCATGGCCGTCTTCCTCCACTCTTCTGTAAAACAATGTTTTCTCCACTGATCTAAACTGAACTGCAGTGTATTTTGTAAGTGACAAAGCACATTTCTTCTGGTAGACCTGAACATGAAAATTAAAGTTGTCTGTGTCTCATTTTTAATGTGGTTTGCATTTTTCATCCATTTGTGACAAAATACAGAAGCCTGGCTTAACAAATATTAGCAATTTGATTTAAGCAATAGAAACACAAATACATTAAAGCACACTTTTGCAAATAAGCACATTTATGCAAACAAGAACATGCAGTTTTTCAGTTTCTTTCTCTTAAGATCCCTTCCATGCTCAGATTTTTTTCTATCAATGATCAATTATCAATTTTTTCTATGATGTGTGACTGTGGACTGGAAGACAGATGTGAAGACTTTCTGGTGCATGTCACAGAGTTGGGTGTAGCATAGTGCAACATCCATGGAAAGGTATTACGATCTAATGAGCATACAGCAGCAAAATGAAATATGTGTTTCAGTCCAAGTGTCTACATCACCAACCCACACATTTGCTGGCAATCCTGTCTGTGTTAAAATCCAAAAACAAGCATGGAATTTTAGCTGGTTTTACTCCTCAGAGATAGCCCAACCTTTCAGGTGTGAGGGATGTTAAAAACATAATACAGAAAAGTTTACTGATTCATTTAGTCAATTTATGTACACATAGGCAGCAGCAGAGCTGAGTAAATACTGCAAGGAGTACTTGTGCAGAGCTCTTTACATTCTGAATACCTTTTTATTCGTGCTGCTACCCAGGCACTTTTGAGGGTTTTGTCTGTTTGTTTCTCTTTCGGATAGCAGGAGTGGGGTCCAAAGGGCTAATTATCATAAAGCAGAACTGCAAAATGTGAGGTGAACCTCCTCCTAGTCAGCAGCAGTAATGAATTTCAACTACCATGCAGAAATTTATGCAGATGATGGCATTTATCATGCCTAACTTGAGCCATTTCAGAGCTGTATCTGGCTGTAGCAAGGCATCTAGAGTCCTTTTACAGCACCTGGAGTCCTTCTACAGTCAGCACACAACCATGAGTAGCTCCTGAAGGTAGTTTATCCAGCCCACCTTACACACTATCACCTTAGGGAGTTTCTTTCTCTCTGCTCAGCAGAGAGAAAGTGATAAGGATGAGCTTGGACTAGACACAACTCCTAGATGACTACATGTAGGTGTGGTGAACCACATACACCCAGAAAAATGTATCCCGCCATGAGCATTCCAGGTCTTAACCTGATTTTAAAAGTTTGCTGTAACTCAAACCTAAAGCAGCAATCTGGGGTCAAGGCAATCAGTTTGGTAGTTTGACAAACATGTAGTGTTAGACAGGAAATAAGGACAATAACCCCTGTTCTATGGGGAGCAACAGCAAGCTTGTAATTTGGCAGTTCCTGACCATGTGCACATGTAAAATGATGCCTTCATTATCTAAATCAATAATTAGGCTAGACAATCCCACTCTCAGAGAGATTTAAAACATAGCATCATCAGGATATGGTCTATTGTGTTCTTAAAAAATGCTGATATTTTACTTGTCTCTATCATTTTCTGTAACATTACTGTGCAGCATTTTGTGTAACAGTATTTGAACCCTCAGATCCTATAAGAGGGATAGATACTGAGAGGATAGAGGCATACTCTAGGAACCAAAATTTCCTGCTACAACACTTCTACAAAGTGTTTTTGCCAATCTTTTCCTCTTTTTTTTTTCCCCCACCCTGCACCTATACTGGGAACAGATTTTGTAGTTTCATTATAAAACAACATTATTATTCAGGTATGGAGCATAAAGTGTCCCTCCTACATGAACCTAAATGATTTTTAACTCACAGGCTGACCTTTCAGTGCCTAGCTCTAAAAAGCTTTTTTGTCCTGTCAGTGGGGTAGATGTAGACTAGGCACAAGCACATGTACCTCCTTGTTCAAATTGCTGAAGAGCAGCTCCAAGTAAAGAATGAAATTATATTATCTCTCCTCACTTTTTTTGAGAGAATAAATGAGGGAAAGGACAGGAATCTTTTCAATTGTATACAACACGAACTTATGTCCCATATCTCCTAAGCAGCACTATAGAGCTATACAGTTTGAAGAGTGAATGAATCCTGTACAACTTTTTAAGAGAGTTCTTTTTCAGCACACTACCACACTATAAAGGTCTGATCTGTACTTCCTCCAGCTTTTTATTCTAAATGAACTACTCTACCATTCTAGTTTTCACTTTGCTTCTTACACTTCACTTCTAAATGTTCTTCTACCCCTAACTAGATAATATTTAACATTTTGAGATTTTTCTTCATTTTTTCCCCCTTATTTCTTCAGTTCTTTGTGTTTTAAACACATGTTTTAGAAGTGTTAAAGTGCCTCTTGGAAGGGTTAGAGGGGCCCTAAAAAGATGTAGGAATTCAAGCTGAAGGTACTCCTTGAAGAAGAGTCACGTTTGCAGCCATTTCATGAATGAACTACATCTATGTGGAGGACATTGAAAAAGTTTGAAGCTCATGAAGGGTGTGGATCTAGATCAAAGGAAAGTAAGATGTTTTTTGTTCATTTTTGGAAGTTACAATGAATCCAGTGGTGGGCACAGAAATGAGATGTCTCAGTGTGAATCCTGTGCAAATCATTAGGAAACAAAGTTTATTTCAGTTCCTTTTTAAAAAGCCAGGAGATGTTGGACAAGCCAGAAGGAGTCTTCTGGGAGACCTGAAACTGAGTCCTGAGATCACATCCTTACTACTGGGCAAGAGCATGAGAAAACATGGTAGGTGCTGCAAACTCAGATTTTTCAGTGGTCCTGGAAGCAGTACTAATGATGTATTGGCGAGAAACACCACATACTCTGACTGAGCAAGATGGAGATAACCAGGTGAAAAAGAAAAAGCCTCTGGAAGGTCTTGTCTCCAAACTATATATTTTAAGTAAAAATAAAGCAGCATATATTGGATTTTATTTGGTTATTTTCAATGGTTTCCCTTAATATTTATCTTACAAGGCATAAACCCCTGCCAGCGCTAGAATGATATAGATTACATGAATTACATCTGCACACTCCTACTTCACCTTTGTGTTGCACTGGTTTAGTACCTTCACATTTCTGAGTAATGTGAATCTGAGAGCCTGTAAAGTACTAGTAAAATATAACAAAACTCTGGAGAACTGCTGAGAATCTGGCATTAGGTGTACAGAAAATTGCTTTCATAGCAGTTTGTTTGCAAGCAGAAGAAAGATTCAATTTGGTCCATGTCACCCTACAAAAAAATGCTATCTTGGCATCCTGAATCCTTAGAATAAATAGAGATTTCTCCATTTGTAATATGTCAGCATAATCATCTCAAGCAGAAAAAAAGCAGAACTAATCAAGGTACATAATGCTGGGGGAAGCAGAGGAAAGATCAGATTTTCAGGAAAAAATCTGAATTCTTTGAAGTCTGCATTTGAGATGAGGAGGCCATTGACAGACATGTAATTACGGACAGAAAACTGATAGATGTGTGATTACAGACAGATGGTTAGCTCAGCAGGAGTTTCTGACAGCTGGGCTCCAGCACTTCTTCTTGTAAGTCTTTATGATCTGATCTTTCTTCAGCATATAAATATTCATGTACTTACATTTTTATGTATGATTCAGGTGTAAACTAAGTACTGGTTCTACAAGGTGCTGAACAGTTTTGCCTTTAAATTAACCATGAAAACTTATGCCAGGTGATTAAATTTAAGCAGACCTGCTGGCTTTATTGGTTTTTGGGAATCTTTCTAATGGATTCACTGCCCTATGTCTCAACAGTCTTGGGTAGGTTTTATTTAACCTGACTTTGGCCAAGTGAGGTGTCTATTTTAAGAGAGTCTTCAAAGCACTCTTTGACTCCCTAGAGAGGACTGACAACCTTCAGAAGGAAATTCCTTGTGCCCCTGTAAGATGTCTCAAGCATGTGGGAACAATAATCCAAACAATAGTTTGGATTAATTTTTAGATTGGTTAATATTTTTAAAAAATCATTTAAAAAAAATCATTTGCCTAAATTGCATTCTCTGGGACATTAAAAAACTAAAAAAGAGAAACTCTTCTTGTTTCCAACAAACTTCTCCAAACCAAAAGCAATATGATGACTAACTCTAGCTGAGGCTCTTAAAGCACTTCTGTGTTCATTAGTTTGAGTTTGGGTGCATTCATTGAATTATGCACAAAATCCTAGACAGGCACCAGACTTTCATTTCTAGGCAAAGGACCTCAAAATAGGAGGGAAGTAGCAGTTTACTTTAACCACGTTTCCAAGCTACGTAATCTCTGGTGATCATCTTGGGGCAAGCTAAAACAATCCCATGAGACACAAGTCTGCTCTTCCCTTTCCTTTTTTTGGAGCCTTAGGTCCTTTAAACCTCCCTGTTCATTCTTTCACTCTTCATATCAATTTCCCCATCATAGGTAGGGTGATATATTTCTTTGATTTATTTTATAAGACTTGCAAAATCTGAGGCACTTTTGACAGTGATATATGAGACAGATACTTCTGTTATCATTACTTAAACTTTACAAGTAGATCAAACATTGTCTCATTTTCCATCTCAGTAGTCTAAATGCCTTAAGAGTTGCAAATGAGTTATTCTGTATATGTGGCTATGAGGTCCATCAGACATCACTTGTCTTATGTTTTAGTGTAAAAAAAACAATTTTAGGCTATTCTTCCTGGATTTTTTTTCCTAAGGTAACTTCATATTTGCTAAAGAAACATAAAGCAGAAACATGAAACAGTTCAAGTAAAATGTCTGTAGATGGCCTTCTAGTTTTGGACCTCTTCTCACATGCATTTAGCAATTAGCCCATTGTGTTCAGCTCCCAGTCAAGTCATGCAGTGTTACATTGTGCTGTGGTTTCTATAGACAGCTCAATAGCAAAATTAACAGTGTGAATTTGGAAGCAGTAGCCACTTTTGCAGAGCTGTCAAAACCACACACTGACAACAAAAATTTCCATATCTTTAATTAAAATGTATCTCTGTCTTCTCTGCATTGTTACATGCTAGATCTTCTGCACTTGTCTTGCAAGCTCTGCTGAATGCAGTTGTTTCAGAGAGAAGTAAGCCAGGAATAATTTATACCACTCAATCCTTGCAGTAAGAACATGGTCCTAATTTTAAAATAAGAGGTGACTAGCCACGAGTGATAGGTATTGTTTGCTCTCATTTAATTTTGACAAGCTTTGTCTAATTTATAAGATCTGCCTTAAAACTAAATGTATCATATGATAAGCCCCCACCCCCCCCAAAAAAAAACCCCAAAAAAACCCCAAAAAAAACCAACCAAGACTTCAGTCTTCCTAATTGCTAGTTGTATGCAGTTCTAGCACACAGATCTAGAACAAAACTCATAAAACAAAAGCATTGGCATTATTTCAACTTTCCCAAACAAGTCAGCAATTGTTCCAACTTCTGAGATACAAAGTTACACACAGTACTTTAGACCTGTAAAACTGTTACTCTGCTGGAGACAGTGAAGTCATCTCCTCAATAACCTGTAGTTAACACTGTCTCCTGAAGGCATCCAAAGAGAGTCTCTTCTACTCTCCTTTAGACTCATGATGATGGTCCTCCAAAACTGTGCTCTGCCATAGAGCAGGCTCCAAATGCAGCTTGTGTAAATCTTTACTCACCAGCCAGGTAAATGTGTGTCTCTTGGAATAAAGCAGGAGTGAATAATCCATAGTCTAGTCTCCGGCATTGATTTTATGGCTCCCAACCATGCTATTTTTGTATTCCTTATTCCTACATTGTAAAGTGCACATATCCAATTTTCCATGTGTGTCTATATGGCCTTAGAAAAGATGGTTTCTTATCTGTGCATAAAACAAAAGCAGCAGCACTCTATCCTGCTAGATGTATTTCAGCAGGAATGAAGCTAAAACACCATGAGAAAGAACAGTGATATTTGAAATCTGCAATTTTTAAAAAAAGCATATTAATGTATGCAAAGACTTCATCTGAGAAGGCCAGTTGATAAGAGAGGGTTCCTCATATGCAATTCCTATCTTTATATATGAAAATTCCTGTCTTTATATATGAATATGATTTGATTCTGTTTAACTGCACTTATTGTGATAATATAGCAAAGCAAATTATGAGTGAGCCTGCCTGGTAGTTTACTTGATGTGATGTAATTCTCAATTTCAGTAATGCTACTTTCTCACAAGAATGCAGTGATCTTAGATCTCTTCTGTAGTGATAGTGCCTGCTGAAAAAAATCCACCTTTGTCACTTAACTAACAGGTATTTCTTTAGTAATCACAACAAAAGGCTATCAGAAAATAACTATGAAGTTCATAACCCTCTCCAAAGAGTTGACTTTTTTTTAAAGACAAGCTGGGTTTTGTTTTTCTCTATCCAGTTTCAGTTTCAGGCTTCTGGCCTGGTGTTGTACAAATGCAAGTAGAAGTGCTATCCATTTGCAGTTAGCTGCTTAATTCAAAGGCTTCTCCTGGTGTTCTTCACAGCAGAATCCTCCCTGAGCCTGACTGTCAATTCAAGGGTGGAATTTGTAGTGCAGGACATCCAACTGACGTCTGGCTCAATTTATCCTGAATCTTTAGACATTTTAGTAGTAGAGAAAAAAAAATCTGTTAACTCAAGGATAATTTTAGGACTCCTTCTGAATTGTCAGAAGATTTTCGGAAGGTATCACTAATTTCTGTTATTTCATAGAAACCCTTCAAGTAAATATGAAAGGCACTGATTGTCCAGTTTCATTCCCTAATCATTTCCAAGCACCAAACTACTGTAAAATTAGCATGTGATCATTTTATAATCACATTATTCAGTGGAGTTGCCACATCCAATGTTTCTAGTCCATTTTTCTCCACTGTAAGGTTCCTCATGTAATAATGCATAATTTTAAAAGAGATATGAAAGGAGATTTGGTTTCAGCTTACTTGGGATTATATAAGTTAGCCAGGTGCAGATCTAGTGCAAAATGGAACCAGTGCCATAAAATGGAAAAAATTCAGCTTTCTAAGAATTATTTACATCATAATAACTTTTGCGGTAGCAGATCCTTGCATTTTTTTATTGCAATCCTCTAAAAACAACTTAGTTTAGTAAATATTTATAATTTTTGAGAAACTGGATATCTTAAACTGCTTCAAACTGAGCTGGAATCTATCTTTAAGTACTGGAGACTGCTAAAATGCCTAATACAGTCCAATTAATTTGTAAACATCTGGTTATCTGGAACCAGGAATTTGTTCTACTTTCTTAAGTGTTGTTGGCCTACATTTTGCCTTTATTACATTCACTTTTTAATATCAAAGCTGTAAGTATATCAGTAATTTCCTGTAGTCAATAATTTTATTCACATATAAAAGATGGCTATGTAGAGCAAGATAATGAAGGGCTGACATTTTTGGCACGTTCTTCTATAAGGGCTAAAGGGTTCAGTGTTAGCCCCTTTACAGATACATATGGACATGCTTGTTATACAGGAGCCTAATCCTATAAAAGAAGCTCTTGTGAGAAACTAGGCACCAGAAGATGTGTATCCACTTCAAAATGTAGAAGACAAACTTTAGGCTGATTCCTTCAAATGCCTCTTTAGGATCAAGGAACAACACTTATGAGTTATACTTTATTTTTTTACATTTGTTTTACAGCATTAAAAACCAGCTTGTTATAAATTAATTCCACATGGTTAAGATGAATAAAGCTAATGGGGAATATTTAAAAACAGTGAAATTATCTGCCAGTAGATTGGGGTATACATTTATTAATCACACTCAATATTTTCTTAAGCAAATACTTGTCCTGTTTCTCCAGTATTTATAATTATTTCAGGATTTTTCTTATTTTAGATTGTAAAGGTTCGTCATCCAACCTTGATTTGCTTATTTGTCTGAGAACAGCCATTATCATCAATTTGTAACTCCAATAAAAATTACTGGCATCCCATATAGTCTGAAGTGTTCCTGATTTTATTGAATTTAGTTTAATTCCTTTTCTCCTATGTCTTCATTCAAAAGGTATTTTTCATCTCATTTTAAGCATGGAAATTCTACTAAATTAAAGTAAATAAATCGTAATCTTTTGCATTTTAGCAATATTCTTCTGTAGGCTCCACAGACAACGTATTAAGTGTCCATTTGTTTCCTTAACTTTGAACAACTCAGTCTTACTAGGGGTTTATCTATAATCCAGGAAGTCACAGAGTTGGGTTGTTTTTTGACAAAGTGTGAAAATAGTCTAATTCTGCTAACAGAATTTCAATATCTGGGGTTTGATTGTGTGGTTTGTATACTTAAATTAATTTTATTGAAAGATTTAAATTTTTCAGGGTTTTTTCCTTCTTACTAATTTACACTGTCAGTAGAAAAATAAGTTATTTTGAGTTTAAATTTCTGGTTTAAATGAGAAATCCTTATGACTTTCATTTATAAACCAGAAATCCTCACAGCTTTCTTTTATCCTACATGGAAAGTATAAATAATGTATTACAATGCCCCCTGCAGGAACATTGGCAATTGCCATCTCTTTCAGCCACCATCTTTTCAGGGATAGGATCTGAGAAATCTCCCGTTTTAGTTCATTCCACAACTGACTGCTGTATTAGTCAGTTAGAACAAGATATCTGTTCAGACATGGAAAACATAAGGAGATAGGATTCAGATACCTAGTTCCCTATTTCACAAGGAGAGCAAACTGTTTTTCTCTTTGGGGCAGGTCAGAAAACATATCCTGTATGTATCTACAAGCAGACATCAAATGTGTTCATTGCTGGTGCAAATTTGGAGCTTTACATCGATTTCAATCTTCCAATTCTCACAGATATTACTGAGATTGGTATTTTGAGTTAATGTGCAGTTTAGAGAAAACTCCTTATCTCCAAACATATATTTTTTTTGATCCTATGGCTGGTGCTGGACTCATTGTATTTCTCACTGTAATGGAAGCTGGGGTAAGTACAAGGGGGTGTGCTCCTTACACAGAGTAAAACGTGAATCAGGAAGGTCTGAGCTGGTGAAGATGGACCAACAAAATGTTTTACATGTCATTTCTACAAATGGCACAGTTTTAGAAAATATACAGCCCATTTGGAAACACAGAATGATGAAAACAAATTAAAAAACCCAAATCAATCAATCAATCAATCAATCAAACACACAAACAATACTCAACGTAAAAAACCCACCAACAACTAAAAAACTCACAGCCAAATAAAAAAGAAAGAAAATAAGGGTAAAAAAGAACAAGACAATTCACTATTTTTAAAAACAACACTGCAGGAGACAGCAACCAAAAGCAGCCTCAGCTCAGCCCGGTGTCTCTTAATTGACCAGGACACTGGTCTTCTCCCCAGGAGCAGTGGAATTCAATCCTATGCATTACTCAACAAGAAGGATGTGATTTTCTTTGGAGGAGCACTTGTGGGCCATAGAATTTTTTTTTTTCTGAGAGATCTTCACATATCATAAATAGAGACTAAAGAAAGACAGAAGAGTGCTGAAACTGGAGTTTGTCTTTCTTTTATAGTATCTGTATGTGCAGTCTCTCATTCACTGTGAGGCAGCAGAACGGTGTCTCAGACTGTAGCCTACATCCTCAGCAGTCACCATCTGCTAGTAGAGACAACCACTCCCCTTTCTGTGATCTTTTTGTGCTTTTTGTAGCATTTGGCATGATTGATAATGATAAGAAGGAGATAGTACTACAAATCAGAGATGTAGACTAGATCCTGATCAGTGCTGATTTAAAGCATCAGAGGACTTGGAACAGAGCTCCCTGCCTAGGGAGACACCAGGACATACTTACCTCCTTGATGAAAACAAAATATTTAAATTCCCTGAATATTCTACTAATATGTGATTCAGAATAACATAGCTGGATGAGCTAAGCAAATTCCTACAATGGATTAACCCTACCCATCTGTTTCATTTAAGGATGATTTAAAGCTAATGAAAAATAAAAATTCCACTTTTAAAAAGCTTAAAACAAAAGAATAACTCAATGAACATGCACACCAGTTCTTTGGAAACTAGTTGAAGTTGCTGATCTGAAACCATCTGAATGAGCACTGTTTGGAGTTTCTCTGCTGTAACTCCAGAAAAAGCTCTCACTCCTGGAAACTAGTTGAAGTTGCTGATCTGAAACCATCTGAATGAGCACTGAGTTTGGAGTTTCTCTGCTGTAACTCCAGCAAAAGCTCTCACTCTCTGAAATTACAGCGGCCTCAACATGGCTGAGGGTGTTTAGACAAACTTAAGGAGTTTGTGAGTCAAACTGGAGGAAACACACATCATATTTCCCACTAAAAATAATAGTTAAAATCTATTATATAACACTGACAACTCATTCAAACACAGAGAAATTTACTCTGGCCATCACAGGTATTATCAGCTACTTATGCATTGTTACTTTTCCTTTGATCTATTTTTAGAAAATAATAGATGATTGAATTCTTCAGATATTTCTCAACATTTGGGATTTTTACTGTTTAAATTCTGAAGAGAGTGAGGCAGAGATGGTCAATGTAACCTTGAAGCATTTAAAAAAAATTAAAACCAAAGCACCTGTGTTTCTGTCTGGACAACAGTGTATCAGCCAAAATAGCTGGTTTAACAATTCTGCCTGTGGTAAGCTAGCTCCCCATAATTCATTTCATAATTGGGAAAAAATGCAGATTTTCTGACATCATCTCAGTGCAGTGTTGGACATATTGTACTGCAGAGAATCCAACAATAACCACTTATTTTTATTCTCCATGATCTGAAAAGAATCAATTGACCCAGACTGCATATGGTGGCAATACGTTTCAATTTGGGCTTTTTGGCTCAAAGTCTAGACACAGATAATAAATGTATATTTGAGTGTAAATTAAATTGTATCCATGAACTTGTATTCTTTCTTTCTCTTTTCCTGCTTTTCAAAACAAATCAAAGAATTAGAGTTAGACGTTTCAGAGGCCAGAATCTGAAAACTAGATGTTGGACTATGTGGAAGAGGAGAAAGATGCCACCTCCCATTTTGTGGTTTGGAGTTATATTTAAATGTTATCAGTGTTTTTTTTGGTTGGTTTCCCACCCCCCAACCCCCCCAGTCCCAGTCTCAATGGTAATAGACTCGTATGCTATTACTTGTTTATTACCAATTTTAAACCACAGGCCCAATCCCTCAACTGAGTTCACAATTCCTCTGTTTCACATATGAGTAAAATCTGTGAATTTCAACACTCATATCTCCTTCTGCAGCTGACTGGGTTGTTACAGAAAGAACTGCTTTTGGACAGGAAATTATTTACCCTCAAGAAACTGAAAGCAAATCTACGACAGTGATTACTACAAAGAGTGCAGTAAAACCCTGATTCTGACCTTGGCCATCCTGATGCAAATCCTAAACATGATCCTCTCAAGTTTCTCTGAATGGATAGGCAGAAGAATATAATTTGACTTTTTTTTCTACAGGGGCCATTCTGAGAGTGCTCTTGTGATTTTCATCACGTGAGAGCTTTCTGCTGAGAAACTAGCAGGTGGCACTCAGCCTGACATTTCTGCCTTATTTTGCTTTACCTGATCTGATTTCAGAGAGATTAGGGAAAGAGATGCAAATGGACACAGGTCTATGAAGGGAACAGAGAGGATGCAGCAAATGAAAAGGGGCCAGGGATGGTGCCCATTCAATTCCACCTGGCTTCCTGTCTCCAGGGTGACTGTCATTATCAGAGAACACAACAGAGTCCTATTTTTAACTTGAGTTAAAAAAAAATGCACTCTAGTTCATATTGAAAATCAATTTAATAACAAATTCCTGTCTGGGAGAGAATGTCTAAGACTCTGCAAGATCAACTTCTTAAGAATGGCCCAAGTATTTTATAAGTAAACAAAAACTCAGTTGTCTATTGACATGAATCTTTTCAGACTCCTTCACTATCCCTCTGTCTAGCATAATTTAGAATAGAGTGGGAAGGAGATATGGAGACAGAAATGAAAAGGAAGGGAAGTGAAAATGGACATAGAAAAGCAGAAGATGAAAGTAAAGAGATAGAGAGAATAACCGCAAAAATCTTCTAAAAAGATCTTAAAAATGTCATGTCACTTCCAATTCTTCAAACACAACCCATGACGGGGAAGCAATGTAAACTTTCTCATGATCTAGCCTTCAGTTTCTCCACATATTGCATAATAGGTAACATTCATAAAGGGATTATAAAGACTAACAAATGAATAATGACTATTATATGCATACTACAGACTTGAATGATATGTGCTACACCTGGATTAAAGTATAGCAGTAGAAATGTTATACACAGTTAGAAGAAATACCATAAACCTCAATTTCTTTATTAGAAGCTTACTTGGTTTTGCAATTCAGCTTCAATGTACTAAAAATTGTCAAAGATCTAAAGTTTCATCATCTCTGTAACCAAGTAATTGCAATTGAAAATCATAATTCTGAGGCAGTATTTTAATTTTTATTGGCACTACATCATGTGGTCTAGCTGATATTTAATGGGAACTAAACTACAGCAAGATGTATCAGTCCTGCAGGCAAAACTAACAACACCACCTACAGCTGAATTATTCTGATGCTTTATAAGACTACTACTAGTGGTGTACAATTTCATTAAAATATGACTTCTGGAATGAAACTATCCGTATCCTCTGTTTCAGTCTGGTTAGTCTATGCTGTGGCATAAACATTTCAGATATTTCCAAGAAATAATTCACCAGCAGTATATTATCCTTGCATTATAAATACCTCAAAGTGACTTTATTAACAGATCCAAGTGTCACATTTTGTACCAGGGATGTGTGAGGAACGCAAATTTTAGAATCCAGAAAAAACATACCAAATGATGCCAATTTGTAAGAACTTGAACAACCTGGAGCCTGTTTGTTTAAATTTTGAAATAATCTGTCTCACCATCTCATGCTTGAAATCATGCCCATGATAATGATTGTGGGCATCTTCTACCTGGATGCTAATTAGACCACAGCTGCAGACAATATCCAGATTCAAGCTTTCACTGCTGTATCTATGTACCAAGGCAAGCAGCCTCCCAGGGTTCTGCCTATACTGTTCAGGGAACATCCTGGAAGAGGTGACCATAGTGGGAAAAAAAATAAAATATTCATGGCTTATAGGAGTAGCCTTTGAAGGAAATTATAAGACCAAGACTGGGAATCAGGAAGGTTAGAAGCATAATGAAAAACTGGGACCAGATGAGCAAGTAGGGGCTGACAGCTGGGAGTCATACCAGGAATGATGGGGAAAGACAATGAACTGAGAAAGAGAGGAGATGGGCTAGTGATTGAGATGAGGAATGCTGTGCAGGCTCAGGCAGTGTAGGCACACAGGGGTACTGGTGTGTTCACACTTCCCTACCATATCTGGAGCTGAGCTGAACATCTCTCCTCTGCCTCTAAACACAGTGGAGCTCAGTGGAAAAAGGTATATACCATCCCACCTTGCGTCTGCTCCGTTCATTTTAGCAATTGCTTTGTTCTTTGCCAGACCCAAAGTCAGTTTTGTTTGACAAAGTTTCACTCTTGCCTAAGGTGACCATGATTTTTTAGACCTGTGTGATTTCCTGTATGAGAAAAATGGTAGAAGGTTATGCAGAATCACAGAATCACAGAGTGGGTAAGGTTGGAAAGGACCACAGTGGTTGTCTGGTCCAACCTCCCTGCTCACATAGAGCTGAGCAGTATTTGTGTTTTAGATAGTTTGCCATTACATACAATTACACAGCACCAAAAAGACAAAGACACACAGTAGTTCTGTAATAGTGTGAGGAGGTAGCTATTGTCAATGGTGACTAAGAATACAAATTACTCTGAAGATCATCCAATGAAGTAGGACAGACATGCTTAACGTCTCAGCAGTTGATCAGTTGTTTAAAATACTCATATGTGTCACCAGGTTCCTATCACACTTTTTCATCCTCTATAATCATGGTGACATTTGAAGCCAAAAATGTGACAAGAGATTACATCAGAACTGTGGCTCAGCTCAACATTTGACTACATGCTTCAAGTTCAGTTTATCATATAGAACAGTTTTGCCTAAAAATGGTCTGGAAAAGATGCAAGTCCCTATGAAGCATATGTAGGCAGAAAAACCTGTGTCAGGGTACCAAGATCAAAGTACTGCTAAACTGAATGGTCTCTAAACATGAGCTGTATATGTGCCAAGTATCTGCTCCTAAATGCTGTTCTAGGAGATTCATGTATCGACAGACATGTTGGCTGAATGCTGGTTCAAAACCAAATTAAAACACCAGATTTTTACAAAACAGGCCAACGTAGAAGAAACTCATGTAGCTTGCTCTCTCTTTGAAACCACATAGCTCTGCCCAGAAAACTCAACTGCAAGTCTTGACAGCTTTGTCAGAAATCTGATTGCATATTTCTGACAGCAAACAGCAACAGGAAAGCTCTTGTGAATGAATGCTAATAAAAAATATAATCCAAACTCAATTCTAATGTATACAACTCAACAGCAGCTACAATAGGCATGTATTTGCTTTCAGTTCAGTTTTCCCATGAGAATAAAACAGGGACCATTTTCATTTATTTGGCTACATCTAGAAGAATGATGTCCATAGAACTTTAGGGATATGGGTTTTGCTATAGTTAATTAAAGAATGATTCCTTAAATTCAACTACCAACTGTTATGATGTGAGATTTTTTGAGAGTTTTCTCAATTTCCTTTGCATTATCAAATCAAAAAACAGTTAACAATGTAAGAGAGATCTGGCTACAGCCATATTACAGCTTCTTTCCTAAAGTGTAATATAAAAGGAAGATTTTTTTCTTCAGCAGTGCAATTAATTTTTATGTTAAAAAACCTCAAGTACGAAAAACTAGCATTGCAACACATAGACAAAACATTGATTTTATGGCAGCAAACGAAAATGGTTTAAGAGTTATGGACACAGAAAACATGCACATTTTCAAATATGATCATATGCAAAATAATGAAATTTGCTGAAATAAATGTTAACACTTAGCATCAAATAACGTAGAGAGTAAGTAAGCTAGTAATATATGTGTCTCAAAAAAATTTTAATATAGTAGAGTGTTTAGTATAACTTCCCTCTAATAGAGTAATGATTTTTAAAATCATGTCATTTATAGAAGTCAACAGAATTAACTGGCATAAAGTCAACAAAATCCTTACACTAGGACTATATTTGGAAGGAAGAAATGTTAATGGTGACATAATTTATTTTTTATTTCAGAGAAATAGCTGCCTCTTGATGCTTTTGAACATGTGTAAGACAAATCCAAGACCTTTAACAGAAATTGTTATGGTTTCTAACTTTTGTTCCAGGCAGGCTAGGACTAGAGACACAGAGCCAACTCTGTATCTGGCCTCACAAAATTTGGCCAAACATAAATTTGTCGTATTGATTTAATGTAAAGGTCAGATCCTGTGTGGTGCTCATGTTTCTTTCAGAATAAAATGTAATATGGGAAGTCTGTAAAACCACGTTTGGATCTGAAGGCTCTGAATTACTATTCTTTCTATGACTTCCATATAAATGACTGAGTTTGCATTTTATAGGGTTGTTAGAGAAGCATATTTATTTATAATAACTATTAATTTATTTTCCATATTTACTAGAACAAACAACATTTTTTTTTCATGGATACCAAACAAACACCAGAGAAGGTATCCTATTTTAAAGACTGCCTGTACAGATTCAAGAGACAGGAGAAAAAGAACAAACCAACCATAACAGCAAACAGATACATCTTGACAATGTCAATTTCAAGAATGTGTTCCTCAGGTTTGCTACTTTCAACCATTTAGTTTATTGCAGATATAGAAAAGGTTCTGGAAACAGGTCTTGCAGAGTTACAGTGCAGAAAATAAATGTTCTGTGACCCAGCTGAGGAACAAAGCCTATGAAGATTACACATAGGAAACACCAGGGAGGAAAGCATGGAAAACAGATTGGAGAGCAGCAGATAACTGGAAATAACAGGCTGGCATATTTGATGAACCATATGGATTGATGAGATGACATAAAAAGAGGCAAAATAATCCTAATACTGCAGACTTGGTAACAACAAGTTTGTTTGCAGCAGTTATTTCCAAGATTCATATTGGAAGGATGATAAATATTTGTGAAAATTCTTTTGAATTGCCATGGTTAAAGAAAATGAGCAATTCCTTAAAATATTCACTGTTGGTATGAGCTTTGAACATAAGAATATCTGATTGATCTTTGTTTTGACACTATAAGATGTTCCCTCATTGGAGTACAGGAACTGTGATCTCTGTACAATTTCTCTATTTTTTTTATTGCATCTGCTGAGAATTTTATATCTCCCACATATAACTAAGATTTCAGCAATGTACACAGTTGTGCAATGTACACAACTGTGAAAAAGCATGTGCAAAAGCCCTTTATTTCTAGTTGCTTAAATACTTCTACAGTGGCAAAATGAAAATCTTTTAACGTAGTCCACAGAAAGCATAAGCTGTGGTAACCACATCTGGAGAACTTCAGTTTAAGGTGTTGCATTTTATGTTTACAGCTCTGATAATGCCTTCAGGACCTGAATGCTTAACTGGTTTCTGTAGGAATAAACTGGAAGGCACAGATGAGTTGGAGGTGAGTGGAGGCTTTAGTTGCTTGTCACTGGCCATAAGGAATGCAAATGGATGTTTTGGCAAATTCCCCTGACTTAGGGTGATTTCTGAACACCCCATCTGAGACAGTATCTGGTGAGTTAGCCAAGTTGCACAAGGACAGCTTAGGTCTAAGCTTCTCTTTACAGGTATGAATAAGAAAAAAACACCCATGAGAACCCTTGCAACATGTCTTAATATGGAGCAGAAGGGAGGGAGTTTCCATGCTTTGTTCAAGAGTCTTAGTACCAGATTGCAGCTGGCATAAGCATATTTCAGTGCACACCCTTAGTTCAAGATAGTCCATCTCTTTGCAGCATGTCAGTGCTGCAGCTGTGGGATTCTCACCTCTACATGCAAGACTTTTTCCCCTATTTCCCAAATACTGTCACATATTTGGAGCAGCTCTGTGATGAAGGGGGCTTTTCCCAGTTTTCCTCCCACAGTACATTGTGAGCAGTGACACAATTTATGCAACTGAACAGAATGGTCACATACAAAGGAGATAAGACACATCTGTGTTATGATGTTGCATGGAATCCATGTGCTTCCTGAACAGTTGCAATAGTGGTGATGAGAGTTACGTTGAAGTCATGGGCAGAGGCAAAAAAAGAAGTATGTTTTTGCAGTTACATGTGAGCTGAAGTAGCTGTATGGTTTTCACTTCACTTTGAACAAGCCTTACTCAGTACAGCTGCAGTGAAAGGATGTGTGTAAAATTCCAGTAGGAATGCTGCAAAGAAAATAACTCCCTGTGTTTGTGGAGGATCTCATGTGGTAACAGTCTAAGCCTGCCTTTCTCTCAAATGGAGAGTATCCAAAAGTTAAACTGTCTGCTGGGGCCTATATTCAAGATTAAGCACTCAGCCTATCAGCCAAGAGACATGATTGATTCCTGGTTTTACAACCCAAAAATGTTAAATGTTCATTCTCTCTCTCTCTCTCTCTCTCTCTCTCTCTCTATATATATATATATGTATTTGTTATGCTCTTTGTGAACATTTTAACCTAAACCCTCTCAAGACTAATAACATCAACATGGTTTGTTATACTGAAGTACCTCTTCTACCTGTTGGTATATGAGACTATTTTCCCCCTGTATGCTCAGAAAGAAACTGTAAGGAGAAAAAAAAGGAAAAACAGTAGAAAAAAGTGTTTGTACAGAAGATGGAACAGACAATTCTGAGTTTGCTTCTTTTCAAGTGCAAACAAATACTTTTCAGGCAGTGTGACTAACATGCACACACCTGAACTATTACATTCCTATTAAAGATTGCCACAGTAAACTTTTTTGTTTTAGGAATATTAAAAAATTCTGCTTCCCAACCAGGCATATTTCTAATTTGCATTGCCCTTTTTTTTTTTTTTTTGGGGGGGGGGGTGTGGGGTGGGGAGATATAGTATTCTTTTGTTTTCTGCTGAATAGTCAACAGCCGATTCTAGGAACAATTGAAATAATAAAGACTTTCTGGTTCTCTAGAAGTCCTTAGGTTATTATTATTGCATTTGGATAATGGTCACCCTCTGTTTAGATTTGCTGAATGCATTTATCCTGGCTGACAGGCCTTCTGATACCTTTAGAGTTGACTGCAGGGCTGTGTGTGAGGGGGAGCGTGCACTGGTTCTAACAAAACTTGGATGGTTCTAAACTTGCTTGCATGATCTGTCCCCACACGGGGGACTTGATGTTTTCTCTCTTTTGTTTAAGTAAGCTTCACAATGACCCGTTAGACCAAACGACCTTATAGTGCTGATGACAAACTGCCTGAAGGAGTATTGAACACAAATACCGACCCTGGTATTTGTCACTCTCTCTTTGTGGAACTTTTCAGAGCACATTCCACTTCCTGCTACTCCAATATCAGATCTGCACTGATGTGACTGAGCGGGGCTGTGACTGACTCACTCACAGGCCAAGGATGACCTTGCCAAAGCCAGTGCTCACCACAGATTTGTGTTTTTCTTGTTGAAAGAAAGAACTGGATGAGAGGGGAGGATTTAGAAGCTGATCACAGCAGAACGGTGACTGCAATACATGCTTTGACTCCTCTGAGAGGGCTGTCTCACCACTAGCTGCTAGGAAGCCTTAGGACACTGTCCAGGTACCTAAGAAACTGAAACTGGAGAATTTAAAACCCAACCTCCACAACACAAGTGAGGTGAAGTATTGGGATCTCCAGTCTAACAGCTGATTTTTATGGGTGAACTCCTGAAAAATTACTACTGTTTTTCACTGTGTATGATGATCTTGTATGATAAAGTTCTATATAAAAACCATTTTAAAGGTGTTTTGTGCAGCTGGAGCTAACCATTACTGAAAGAACACTACAGTAATATCAGTATCCTTTAGGCAAGGGTGACCAAAGAAGAAACCATTTCAGCTGACCCCTGAGTAAGCAAGAGTGGAACATTTTGAATTTTGCATTTTGTTGAAGCACAATGAAGTGTGTGTGTGTATGTTTAGATTTGGTTTTTTTTCTCAAAGCAAAAAAATAAAATTAGGTATCCCACATACATCCATACATATCTATACAAAGGCTCATTTCATATTCATTGTACTAAACACAGTATTTGATGGAGGCTATTTTTTAAAGCAGCATAAATTAACTTTCACCATTTGCTTACCCCTACAATCAAGACTAGTCATAAAGACATTTAATATGAAAACATCTATAGACAGCTAGTAAAAGAATGCATGTCCTCTGTAGTTCCCAGATTAGAGCTCAGTTACATGCCACAGAAAATATACATAGAAGAAAAATGCATGACAACACCACCTTCTGACTGGCAAACAGGAAAAAAAATCAGATGTAGAAGATTAGATTAGCTGAAGAATTACTTCTTTGAATGAAGAAAAAGAATAACAAAAATATGTATTGGTGGTAGCTAAACAGGGAGGAAACTACTGAGGGAAACTGAGAAATCTGCCTGAAGAACAGTCAGATATCTTAGCTGAAGACAAGACAGAGGACACTGGTGAAGGAGTGAAAAGCAATGGCCTTTGGCCTTCTTATGTCAGTGAAATACTGATTAGACTGTATGTTTCAATGACCTCTAGTGATCTTAATAGGACAATGAATGCAGGAAAGATAAGGCTCTGACATCAAAATGCTCTCAGCATAAGAATAGAGGCATGCTTATTGGCAAATAAAGTTTGTTCAAACAAGCTGTAAACCTGTTATTTAAAGTTTACTATATATTACTTAATAACTTTTTTTTTTCTATAGAGGTAAATTTGTCAGCTTTTTGTGGGTTTTCTTGGTGCTAAAGCAATGGCACAAACTGTTTTATTATGGGGTAGGGGACCATAGAGAATAAGAAAAATAATTTCTAGAACGTAAGTGAAAGGCAAGTGGTAATAAAGGTCAGATAATTCCTATGTTGGCTTGACTTAACTAAGTACTTGACTAGTAACCCCTTGCCTATATTCTGGAAATGATTGGTAAAGATAAGCAGTCTTTTGTATTGTTAATGCATTAATGTATTACCAAGGCACAGCTTTGTCAATTGCACCTTGAGACCTACAGGTGTACCTCTTCAGCTTGCTTTAGGGTACAGCACAGTATGTGTATGTCCATGCAGACCCCCTACTAGACTCAAGTCTGCTCCTATTAGTTCTCCAGCCTTAAAACTGGTCAATTCAATTGAGTTGGTTGCCTTACTGGCAGATGAACTTCCCAATGATCAGCTCTTTTTAAGAAACTGCAGCAAGGTGTATTCATATATACAATCATCAATGAGGTAGTAAGAAATTGAATGGTGTATAGAAGAAAAGAGTAGAAAAGATTTGCAGAAGTATGTTTGGTTATGCTAACTTCATCACATATACTTTCAAGGCCCTGTAAAATATGCAACAAATTAGGGACTGCACACAGAAAGTAGCACTAACATAGAGTGAGCCACTTACCACTATCACTTCCAATAACCATGAACAAACTCTGGTGTCAGGGAATGAATATTTCAGCAGTGAGTACAAAGACCAGAAGAAAACATATCTGAATATGACGCCTACACTGATATACCCTTAATTCAGTTTAGCTCCTGATGCATGCCTAGTCCAGAATTCACAGCATGATTCACCATTTTTTAAATTTCTTCTAAATTAGCCAATTCCTCTAAAGAGAGGGCCAGCATCTATCCACTTCAGAAATGTTAGTTTTAAAACTTTTATAAAACATCACTAGTTCTCCAGAATCAAGGATACTGTTCCTGAATTTTCAGGAGGACTTGCTATGTGATCTGGTATTTAAAATCATATTCAGTTGGACATATATTTGAGGTAGATAAAATAGTTTGAAAGAGAAGAGGGGAATTAAACTCCATCTTATTAATACAGTGGTGTGAAGAAAAGTATGAAATTGTTAATACAACATTTTACAGACGTTTTTGCAGGTTTTATCCAAGCTGTGTCCTTATCCAGCTAGTGAAAATGCTATAACCTCCTGTCCAAACATGCTGCTCTAACCCTTACTAATTCCTACATTTTTCCCATTCCTCTGCTGTAGTGTTAGTTTCCTTACTAAAGTGTGGGTACCTAACTTGAGGTCCAGCTGCTACTGTTTGTGAGCCAATGCATAGGACAGTGCATATTTTTAAAACACTGAAGCTGCTGTTTCCCTGTAGAAAGTAAAAGTGTTTCCTGATAACGTGCAACCAGCTGGCTGAACAATTTTTGCATATGTACAGTCAAGGTCTACTCTTCATTTCACAAGTTGTGAGATGTTCGCCACTGATTATGTCCCAGAAGAAAACTTACCATCACTTATTCTATTCATTCAGAATTCCAAGGAACCTTTCAATTGTTCATGTTCATCAGATCTTAAAAGAAAATAAGAATAAAAGATGTATTACTATCCGGTCAAAAGGGATTTATTAAAGATACTTCATTCAGGATTTAAATAAATGTTTTTAAAGCAAGATAAAATTTGAAAATATAATTTTCTATTTTACTACAGATAAACCATGGATAAATATATAAGGGGGAAAAAGTGTGGTGAACTATGGTATAAATACTCTAGCTGTTGCTTAAGCTAAACTTCTATGTCTTAAAAAGACATTTATGTTGTGGTATGTTTCCTGGACTGCATATCTATGTTATATAAAGGCCACTGAAGTGCTCCCTTCCCCCTTTCATTTACAATCTTCTTTTAGATCAGTTGTCACCCACCAGAACATGAAAAGTCATTTTCTATATTTTTCTCTCAGTGTTTTCTCAATCTGAAGCAATCAATAAAAGAAATTTAAAAAAAATATATAAAAGAAGAAATCAATGAAACATTATCAAGCATGAAATGGTGTTTTAACAAAACAGAGGGATTTGCTGAAGTAATGTTTCAGTAAGGAAGGAAATACCATTGACTTTATTACAGCTGCCTAATGTTTTCCACGAACTGCAGAAAATAATTCATTGTATCTTAGTGACCTACAATAACAGCTGACTGCTTGCACTTGATGGAAATGTGATTTGTGCTTACTAAAAATTAACTATTTAACTTCTTCAAATTCTTTTCTCAACTAGCACATTCATTTCCTTTGCATTCTTTCTTGAACTGCTTTGTGAGATGTGAACTCCAGTAAACAAAACCACCAATTGCTAGGCAATGTTACTCCATGAAAGAAGAAAAAGAGGATCAGACTGCATACTTCTGTGAGCTGTAAAACCCATGCTGGGCTCTAAAAGAGTGCACTTAGACGAGGCCCCTTAATTTTAACAGGCATTTTTTCTCAAAGGTCCAATAATGTAATAAATATAAAGGAACACTTTTAGCAGTTGCACATGTGCCCACAAATGCTTACACATAGAGTAGATGAAAAACCAGTTAAGGTTCAGGGCAGGAATAGATAAAGTGACAAGGTGAAAAACTAATAATTTGTCTAAGTACTATGGAGGAAAATGGGCAGGGATGAGGCAGGAGGAATGGGAAAAATCTTCGTCTATTGAGACTTGTCAGAAGATTTACTCCCACTGCTGTTGCTGCCTCCAAGAAACAGGAGATGGATCCAAGCTGTCCTGCTGCAACAGACTGTGCTGTAAGTCCAACAAATTTCATATTTGCCATGTAATACCATCCCTTCATTACACAACTTACAGCCTATGTTCTGTCCATACTAGCTGATAGTACCGAGATACTGTACACGCATCAGTGAAGATAATATATATGTATACACAGTATCTATCCTCATAATGGGAAACTGTATATGAAGCTACATCACATATACAATATCTATGAATATTTACAGCTACATTGCATGTATATGCAACTGCTTATGGATACTTGTGCAGTTTACTGGGGAAGGAGAATTTGTCTAGGGGTCACAAGAAAACTTTCCTGTAATAGGTCACCGGGGATCCTTCATGTTAATTCAGAAGAAACAAGAATGTTCACCTTCAAATATGAACAGTACTATATACCTCAATAATTTTTATGAAAAATAAAGATATATCCACTTTAATTTTTATTAAATATAGTTAAAATGCACTGCCTGTTTTTTTTCTAGTCTATCTAATTCAAAGGATGAAAACTAGCATGAAACCAGGATTTCTTCCACTGAAATAATGCACCTTCATAGACGTAAATATAGTGCAAGGAGATACTGAAATCTTCATTCTACCATTAAATGCTAATAGCATTTTGTTTTTATTCCTTCAAATGTGTGAATGGGAAGATGGCTTCACATTACTAAAAATGAAACAAAACTGTAAGAAAGGAAGTGTCAAGATGCTACTGTAAGTGAAGATCAGCTTTTTTGAACAGCTTGAAATACTGTATTATTAAATTTCTATCTAAGTCTAGGTTTCCATTCTATATGCAGGTCAGAAAATGTCATCATGAGCATTACAGTCACTCTCATCAGCAAGGAAACTGTTTTCAAACTCACTCTTGGCATGATGTCAGGGTACTACTCACTGAAACATGAATATCAGTTCCTCACAGGTTTATGTTTAAAATATTAAGTAGGTCTGCTCATGAGTTAAGCTCTCTTATTATCAGAAATCAACCTGCAATCTAACCTTACCTTTCTCTGTAACATTTATAATATCTCTATAAGTTCTCCATTTCCCTCCTGCTGCTTAAAGCACTCTGGACCATGTGTCAAATGCCTCTGTGCATGAGAAGATGCAACTGAGCTCAAAAGAAAGCTGAAATACCAAAATGAGAGGGAACCTATGAACTATGTCGTCAAACCACCACAAACTTATATAATGAAAGGTCTGACTCTTCTGTTACTGGGGAGTTATTAAAAAAAGTTCCCTGAGATTATTCACTGTTCAGGTTTTAATTATTTTATTCTTCTTGTCAAAGGGATTGGGCCTGCAATTGGCACTAGCTTCAAGCAGACTTAATGCCCCCTCAAGTAATTTTATATTGAGCTCATTTTTATCTGGTGGAAAGAAGCTTATGTTCATATAGATCTATATTTTCTTCTACAGGCATTAAAATCAAGAGAAAGTGTGTAACGTGAATCTTGATAAACAGGCTCACAGTATTGGCAAAATACTTAAATATAGTGAAAATGAAATTCTATAGAAGGAGAATGCTGGTGACTGAGAGATGTGTCATAACAGACCTTTCTCACTAATATACCCCATAACTACCTGCTGTGTTTCTTACAAAGGTGGACACCTCTGATGGATTTTGTCCTAACTGACCTCATATAAAACATCTATATGAAACAAATAAATGTTTGAACAATTCTACAAAAAATACTGCAAGGCTATCTGACTCAGCAGGTATTCCAGTAGCATCAACTGTCAAAATAATTGCTTTTAAATACAATTCAAAAGTGGGACTAAACATCCACTTTCTCAAGCTACAGCCATGCTTAAATACAACGTGGGGAGTTGAGATTATCCTTCAATTACCCTTGTACACACCAAAGCAAGTACAAATTAGGGGAGTAAAATTAATTTCTGTAGTGTTGCAGATAGCTAAAAGTAGTATTCCAGTAGCATCAACTGTCAAAATAATTGCTTTTAAATACAATTCAAAAGTGGGACTAAACATCCACTTTCTCAAGCTACAGCCATGCTTAAATACAACGTGGGGAGTTGAGATTATCCTTCAATTACCCTTGTACACACCAAAGCAAGTACAAATTAGGGGTGTAAAATTAATTTCTGTAGTGTTGCAGATAGTTATTGAGTCAATGGTTGCAATTCAGTATTAGCTTGGTGAGTGTTTCAGTATTTGATGAATCCACATTTGCTTACTGCAGCTTCTTACCAGAAGCTGTGTTCCTCTGGTGCAGTCAGAGGCATGTAATCCAGCTAAGGCAATTTCTGCATTGTGGGTGTGTAGCAAGACACCTCCAGTGTTCAGCCTGGCAGGTCTTTAGAGAGCTGCCAGCTTTCCAGGCAAGTCTGGAAGTTTAGAGGGTAGCAAAGAAACCACAGCGGAATGCTACAGTGAAAGCATTAAGATTGGAAATACTACAAAATATAAAATATTAATAACTATTCTACAAACAGCTACTCAGTAAATAACTTATGGAAATAAGCCATATTTTTAATTTTTACTACACTAACTGATCTTCTGTGGAAATATCATTTTCTCTGTTACTTGCTAAATATATCCAGACAACAGAACAACTTACTCTTGCTTGACAGGTGGTCCTTCCTTCCTTCCTTCCTTCCTTCCTTCCTTCCTTCCTTCCTTCCTTCCTTCCTTCCGAAATTGGGAGACATTAAAAAGTAGCTTTCAGTGGTGTCTGTCAGGTTTACCAGGGTGCTGTGTCCTTTCAGACCCCTGTCAATCCATACACTTGGTCCTCCACAATAAGTACAGGCAAATGGGATATATTTCTTTCACATGCTAAAAGGACTCAGTGTATGTATCTTGCTGGGAGATGGTGCAGGCCAGAGGTTCCTGGAATGGTGAGACAGATCTTCTGTAAACTGCTTTTGCTTCAGTTCCACAGCTGCAAGAGCAGCAGGCGCTGGAGTCAGATGAGTCCAGAGAAGAGACTTTACTAAAGGCTGGCCAAGAAACCAAGCCACAGGCAGAGACACTGGTACGTAAAATGCATTCCAGCGGTTGGCATCTGGGCTTTGCAGCTGCCAAGCACACCCAGTGTGTGGCCATGGGTGTTGGCTTCAATACTAGAACATTTTGAGGGGGAGGCCAACACCAGTAACCAGAGAAGACAGCGCCAAATTACTACAGAAATTAAATTCATGTGCCAGTTTCCTTGCTATTTCAAAAGACAAAATTTTAGCTCATAAGTATTGTTTTGAACATAGCCACAGAACAGTTAACAGAAATATGCTGATATTTGCTAGTGGGGGGAGGGGGTAAAATACTCATGTAAGTGAAACGATGCTCCTTGGGGCACTGGTTAACAAAACAAAACCATACCCATTATACTATTCCTTAATTAATGCACGAGTTTCCTTAGAGACCACGGCTCTGTTGGGGGACACAAGTCTGGTGTATTTCTTCCCCAGAGACAGTGTAGGGAGAGTTATATAAAACAAAGATAGAGGTGAAATGAAAGCTATAGCACAAGGCTGAGCAAGTTTCAGCTCTAAAGACAGGGTCTGTGCACTAAAAATATGTGAGTAGATCAAAGTGTCATGTAAAAACAAAAAGGTTGTATTAAACCTTTAGAACATAATAGAATTTAACACATGGCTTAGAGTATAGTATATCTAATGGCATGCATGCTGCACAGTCCCAAGCTGCATCAGGATGTATATCCAGCTCTTCAGTGGAGACTATGTCACAACAGATGATTACATTTCATAATTTGTTAAAAGTTAAAAGAGGGTCAAATGTATCTTTGCCTTTCTCCTGGGAGAGCTTCTTTTAAAAATAAAAGCCCTTAGGTTCTCAAAATACTTGAGCTGTGGTAGCAAAAACTTCATAGAGGCTAATTTACCAATCAGATCACACGTTAATTAGCAAAAGGGATTACTGTTTTAAACACAGCATTCATGTTCCTTTGAACGAGGCTAGAGCACACTGCTAGTGCGTGATTCTTCAGTCCCTGTCTCCCCAAACCCAAAAGCAATGCTGGAGTGCAGTGTGTCTCTGAAGGAGAGCTCTCTAAAACTGTGAGACTAAGATCCCCTCTCAATGAGTCACAGACCTCCCACCAAATCTCACTTCGCAGCATCTGCAAATTCAGTTAAGAATCTGAATGTCAATCAATGGTTTTCTCTGGCTCAGTAATCATTCACAATAATGATTTTGTTATTGAAACTCCAGCACCAGTTCTGTTGAAGATTTACAGGCCAGAATGGAATCCAGCTCTCTGGCCTTTAATTATCCTAGCTCTATAGTACAAAAAATCCTAGGAAAAAAGTATCAAAAGCCACTGAATTAGGCAGATATAACTTTACAAGCTCTTGGGACACATTAATTTAGAAAGACAACATGGCAAATTGAAATTAAAATACTAAGTTTCAATCATATATGGGCTGGAATAAATAGAAACAAAACAAGAAATCTCAAATTGCACTGTCAGCATTCTCTTATCATAATTTTCTTCTGAGACCTTAGCTTTTAAATGCCTATTTCATTTTGACTACAAATTAGTGGTGAAATCTTCAGAAGTTGAAATGGGCAATATGTAATAGTCATCCTAGTTAAAATGAATGTTTTCTAATTCTGTTGAAGTCTGCAAAATGAGAAACAACTACCTCAAATCTTAGTTTAACTTAATAACTATTTTGCCTCTGAATAAAGCTGTTGCATGTTAAGTGTTTGATTTTAATTTCTGTGTTATAACTGAGAATTTACTTACCAAATTACCATGTTCATGTCAATATAAGAAAATATTGTATGTGTATCACAGGAGAGCCTGTGAATTCAAATGGTAATGAGATCTTTTCTTTTCTGTTTCTGTGTTACTGGACTAGATTGTGCCATACTGGGGCTTCTTAACAGTTTGATGTCTGTGGAACAGATGGCTGAACAGAATGAGTTACTGATGCAGATGCAAAGTTGACACAGAACCATCTCCAGGCTGTGATAATAGGGATGGATGGCTCTGGGAGGGAAAGTTCACATAACGGTGTATCTTATCAGAACACTATAGACCCTAAGTCTTTGACATTTCAGCTTGATCTCAATAAAGATTATTTCTCTTTGCTATTATATTTATTTTATTTCTTTTGCTACTGCCCTTTTCATGGCAACTGCAAATTGAAGAAATTTAGCCAGAAAGATTAGTTGTTACAATGTAAAAGCCCTACTTGTAAAACCAATTATAAACAGCTTCAGTAGGCAGGATTTTAAAACACCCTCCCTTTAACAAGACTGTCATTCTTGCTCTATCTTTGCCTTCTGCTTGGCATTTTGGGAGAGCAGGTCCATATACTAACATGTAACGCACAAATAATCATCATCACTGATCATCATCTTGAAATCTGTATCTGATGCCAATAGGAGTTTCATGAAGGATCTGAGCGGTTTTTTCTTGTTTCTGTTCTGCACTGTCCACTGGGCAGTCTATCATGAGGTGGTAACTCATGTCTGAGGTACGTAACTCTTCCTAGGTTTTGTTTCATTACAGCACACACATCCCATTGCATGCATAAACTGGATTCATCTTGACTGCTTGTACTAAACCAGTCAGTTTGTGTTCTTTTCTCATTTCCCTTAGTTAAAAGATTTCCACACAGGAGTTATAATTGAAGACTGCGAAGTTAGCACAAAACCAGGTCTCCCTTCTTCCCTCCTTCCTCATTTCTCATTACCATTATTAATTCATTACTATATTCTTTGCAATTGTAACTTTCTCTGTTAGTCTTCATGTGCTGTGAAACCACACCTCTCCCAATGCAACCATAGCTGGATGGAAGCTGGTGCTACAATTTGGCTCAGCAAGAAGTGGTGGAGCCCTGAACTGCTCTCAGGGAACACAGCTGCTGAGTAGGAAAAAGAATGGTTTTTATTCTGAGCTCTTAAGCAACAGCAAGGAACAAGCAAGGGCCTACAAAGGGGAAGTCAAAAGTTGTCTTGTGACATGTTACATAAAGTGAAGATTTGTGGTTCTAATAGCCAAAGGGAAACCAGAAAAAGCTTTCTGCAGCAGACTCATCAAATAAGCAATATGGATTTGTCACAGCCAACACTCCTTTCACGGAAGGGTGGGTTGATGCTTCTAGCTGGAATCAGCCCAGTGAGAAACTTCTTGTGGTGTGCTGGCTCTCCTCGTTCTCTTTGGACCAGGTAAGTCCCTCCAGCTGAGCCCAGGCACTCTCACCGCTCGAGATGCATTAACTCTTGCCACACTGACACCCGGATCGGGCCCGTGTGAATCTTCCCAGCACGGGTGTTTGTGGTTGAACAAAATCCATGTCATTGCAGCCCTGTCGGCCTCTGGTGCTCCTGTTCAGCATTTGCCCAAACGGTGGCAGCGATGGAGAGGGACATCTGCCCCGGCCCTGGCACAGGTGACACACTGGTCCACACCCAGACCCCTCTCGGTACCACCGCCGCTTACTCGTACATGGGCTCACGACGCTGTCGGGAAGGGGAGAAGGGGAGAAGGGGAGGGCCCTGTCCCGCCCTGTCTCGGTTGCCCTTGCGCAGCTTCTGGAGCGATTTCCGCACGGCTGTGGGACTCTCCCGTGGGGATGGCGTTTTCCACATGTCCCCGCAGGGCCAGGGGCTCTCTTGCTGCAGCGACCAGGGTACGTGGCAAGAGCGCGTCTTTCCAGAGGCCATTGTGATTACAGACTGTGGCAGTCTCGCCATCAGCACCCCTTCAGCCATACAGCTGGATCATATCTCTGTAAAAATGTAAGACCTGGGTAAAACACATTGCTCGTTTAACTGGTGTTTCTTTGTACAGGCTGCACTGACCGCAGCGCCCGCTGTCCCCGCCCGCCGCCTCAGCCCCGCCATGGCGCGGAGCAGCAGCGCCCCCTGCCGGCCCGGGCCTTGGAGCTGCGCCTGAGGGAAAAATCAAATTCCTCCTGCTGGGGAAACCCAGCGCTCCTTTCCCATCAGGTTCCTCCTGCGGGAAACCCAGCGCTCCTTTCCCATCAAATTCCTCCTGCCTTATTTTCTCCTTTCACGGATGTATCAGGTTATTTCAGCCCCCGAATATTTTTGGGTCCTGTACACATTTGTGTGAGAAAAAGCCCCGAGAACCCAGAAATAAGCAGAAGCACATTTGTTCTGTAGAAAAACTTGGGCCACACAATTTTGGTTTGAAATGGAAGTGTGAAGTGTGAGTACTAGAAACACTGCTCATTGCACCAGGCAGAGGTGAGGGGAGGACTAGGCAGCAGCAGTGTGTAAAATTTTCACATACAAATACTAAACTATTGTTGCGTCTGTAGTATGAGTAAATAGGAATGTGTTTCATTTCACAGATGGAAATATTGGCATAAAATCACTTACTTTATGCTCCCCTACATGGAGACTAAATGACAGACCTGGGATTTCAGTTCAGGCATTACCAGATAACACATGTGGTACGTATGGCTACCCACCTAAAGTGTATGAAAAGAGGGTTGTGTAAATAGTCACTGTAAAGAAATATCCACAAAAAATATTAATATGTGTTACTCAAATCTTATACTCTTGCAGAGATATGCTCAAATCTTTAAGTGGACAGCTGGAGTTTTAGAGGTTCTGGTAACAAGACTGTCACAGTCTGTAATCACAACAGCTTCTGAAAAGAAAAGACATGCTCTTGCTATGTACTTGAACATTGAATTAACTAACATTTTCATAGGCACATTCTTTGCACAAGTTTCATCTCTGCCTCTAAGAGATTATCCTGTGGTGTTGAACAGCTAGGAGATGTCCTTTGTGGATGCTTTCCCTAGGAATACCCAGCCTATCCCAGTCTATCACTTTTACTGATACCTTTTTTTTTAGTTATTGTGGTATAGCTTGAATCTTTCCTATAGTGAGTTTTTACTCTCAGACCATGGCCACCTTAGGCATGGAGAATATTTTTCTACCTTACTTTTTATCCACTTCTTTACAGAAGCCCTTTATCTGTTAGAAGACACTGTATGCTCCTCCATTTTATCTTTTCTTGAAAATCTCTTTGTTCTGTCTTACATCATGAGTGCTATTGTCCCTGCTCTGGCTGCAATCTTGAGAGTCTTCAGCACAAGAAGTATTCCCTTCCCTTCCCTTCCTCCCCTCCCCTCCCCTCCATTCTTCTTTCCCTTGAACATCACAGCTCTCCATATCTGCCTCTTGTTTCATCACTTTCTGGCATCTATTTCTCAGCTCATTTTCCTTCTTGCCCAGTCTAGACCCTGCCACAGTTCCCATCCTAAGTCTTACCAGCCATGCTCCAGTCTGTTTCCCCTAAGTTCTTCTTAGTGAAAATTTCCCTTTCTGTTACTGCATGTGAAGACCCCACCATGTTCTGTATTTCTAACTCTTTTTAGACTGGGAAGATTTCCCAGGACTTTTAACTTCCGTCCTCCCAATGCACTCTTCCAAGAGAGGATTCCTCAGTCCCTGTTCCTGTGCAGTTCACAGTCCCTAAAGGCTACTTGGGCACGATGGGGACCCTGACTGCTCCACCAGCACAGTGGAGGGAGCTGCTGACAGAGCACCACAGTGGTTTTGGGAAAGCCACACAGCTCCCTGTCTCTGCTCCTTCCTGCAGACCTGCCTTTGGCTCCTCTACAACCAGGTTGTGTAAGGTTGTCTCCTCCAGGTTTCTAGACTCAGGACTGACAGTGCAGGGCTGAGCTCTTGGCACTCACCTGGCCCATCACAGCCCAGACCTGTGACTTCTGGGGTTGTCACCTGTGTGCAGACCCTGCTGTTAAATCCTGAGTTTGCATATGCCCACCTAGCCTGCATATGAATGGCAGTATTTTCTGGCCCTGAAACTTGACAAAATTAGGCCTGTGCAGACAAATTTCCCCTCACATATCCTCTTTTTCTTCTAGCAGAGTGAAGCCTTATTTGAACATGCTGCAAAAAATTCCTGAGCATGCTGGGAAAAGCTGGTAGAGTTGTTTAGCATAGTCAATACAATATATTTTTTTCCTTGACCTCACATTTGGAGGCTACTGAGCCTTTTGGCTTTAATTACCACCAAACACATTGGAGGTGTGGGACAGCTTAGTTAAAAAAAAAAAAAAAAAAAAATTACGAGCCATGTAAAACTGTTTTACAAAGTAGTGGAAATAGGAAATTCTTGTAAAAAGTCATTCTGTCAGTCTTTTTCTGTGATATATAATTAAATACAGTTGCAAACAGTGCAATTGTGATTGTTATTAAACATCTGCGTTTACTATTGGACTACTGCTAAAAATACAGTTTTATAACAAGCAAACTACTGTACACAAATAATAAAATCTCTATTTCTCTAAACTAATATAGGCATAGAGTGCAGTATACACTAAGATAGGCATAGTGTTTAGCACATAATACACTGTGCCAGATCCCACGGGTTATTAGTAAATGTACAAGTACTGCAGGCAAAACAGTCTTGACTTGGAGAGTTTGACTTAGTTTATTGTCAATTGCAACCTTTAACTACTGATTGGGGTGTTAAGAAACCAAGAAGACAAACAACTAAGCAAACACTGGGAAATGCCTTTCTTCCCACCGTTCCTCCTTCCCATCACAGCTGCTGCACTTTCTCAGACTTGCTGGATTTCCTTGGGCTCTCCTGAATGGCAGAGGTTGGTGGGAGACAGGGTTCTCACCCCAGTGCTGAATCTGTCTGAAACATAAAATATCTTTTAGGCCTGTTCTAAACTTTTTTCCCTCATTTCCACATTTGACTGTATCTTTCAGACACACTTGAGAAGAGTTTCCAGTGGAATCTAGTTTTTTTCAGTGTCCCAGCCTGCTGTTTAGAATAGAGCTGCAGAATATTCAAATGTACATGTCAGATACTTGTGTGGGTGACTAAGTATGTTAGACTTAAAAGGACTTGAAAAATGATTGAAAGCCAAGTTTTGAATTTAATATGATTTGATAAATCAGCATACATAACATCAGCATGCTAAAGTTAAAGAAGAAAGTGTCTCTCTAAGGAAAACACATGAATCATGCCCAATACAATTTTTGTTTTCTCCCAGATAAGCACTAGTCTTGACTTTGCAAGACATCCTTACTCAATTATTATTAAAATTAAAACAAGTTATAGAGAAGCTACTTTTTTAGCCCTACAATAAAAAAGTTGTAGCTTGACGAAGATATCGATGTTGACATTGGACAGTTCTTTCCTAAATAAGAACATATGTTACATTTGGTTGGGTTGTATTTTGGTGAAGTACTCTAGTTCAGAAGTTCTGCCCTAATAATTGTACATTTAATTGTATCTGAGTCACGACATCCCCTCTGACCAGCAGTTTGTACTTTGCCCTGGAACACAGCACAGCCTGAGGAGATACATACATATTATCTTTTTAGGTGGAGCAGGATTTCCAACATGCTGGTATTTGCATTTCATGTTTAACTGAACTGTGATAGAGGTTTATATCTGAAAGGACTCCTTAGATGTCTAATCCTTTATTTATCTTCTTTGCTCCTTGTCTGTTGTATATTTACCTCAGATTCTAATCAAGAAATGATCCTCCGCTTTTTTTCCTTATTATTTAACGACCCAGCACAACTGTCACTTTCCATTGCAAGTCTGCATCAGTTTCATTTCTTACAATGGGATCCTTTTAAATCTGTCTATGAAATGTTTGGAAACTTTTGCCAAAGTTCTGTCTCTTTCTACAAAAGCTTTATCATCTCCACAGAAAGGCAGTGACAGAGCTGGGCTCCTTTGGAAGAGCTGGGCTCATTTCATACACTTAGGAGTCTTTATGAAGAGCTACTCGTTGAGAAAAGCATTTCTGTCCAAACTGATATGGCCTTTTGTATTGTCAGCCTGAACATTGAAGTTTTTAAGAGATAATTATGAACAACCTTCTGAAGTTTTTTGTGTGTGAGTAGAGAATATACTCAAAAAACCATCATGATTGACTGTTCAAAGGCATTAAAAAATACTTGGTTGGATGCAAAAGTATTCTCAATACTGCCATTTATATAGCTAGAAAGTAACTTCTATCAATCAGGAAGTCTCTTGCAGGACGCAGCACTGAGGAAGCAGTCCCCCTTCAAATGGACATGATCAATTTGCACACCTGTCAGAAAGTTAATATTTACTAGTATTGTGTCATTTCCCTTTCTCCTTCTCACTGCCTCAAGCACAGTTCCCAGAAACTCCTGCTATGTCCTGTGGGAAGCCATTGCCCTCTAGCTCCCAGAATGAAGTATGATATAAAAGCATTGATAGGACCATACTGGAGCCAGATTTCCAAACGAATTGTGCTAACACTGAAGAAAGTCCACAGAAAATATCTGATCGTATTTTATCTGAGTAAGGCAGAAAGTAATAAAAAGAATAAAGCTACTTTAAAAAGTGCTTTAACCTGAGATCATAAAACAATGGAACATCTCCTTTTCAAGGCTCAGCTTTCTACAGGTAAAGCATGGAAGTACCTGCACAGTATTGTGCTTGTAATTTGCCATCTTCTCTTGCTTAGCTGGCCATGCATGTTTAAGGAGGTGTTTAGTGGAAGCATATATTCCCTTTACAATAACAGGACCTCATTTTGTTTCAACTACCAGTGTCATTGTTGCTAAGATCTACCTACTGATCATCTCCTGCCCTGAGTTCCCAGAATCATAGCATGTCTGAGGCTGGAAAGCACCTCTAGAGATCATCTGGTCCAACTCCTGCTCACAGTGGGGTCTTAGGAAAATCTCACTCCCTATCTATTATACCAATTAATCTTTGTAATATAAAATGGTAGTCACTTTCTTTAAACATATATATAGTTTACATTGGATGCTGAACAGTCATGCTTAAGCAAGCAAGCTAAAGAAACTAAGGAGAAGGACAACCTGGTTCCCAAGATAAGGACTCTGCTTCTTGGAATTTTAATCACTGTCCATGAAGAATAAAAGATACTCCTGGGTGACCAAGATAATGCCAGCATTCTAGCCCCTGTAACATATGTTTGAAACCCTCCCATCGTCTGTCACTATAGATAAGTAAGTATAGCAAGACTGACTCTGGGTGCATCTGATCAATAGAGAAGCAGGTGGATGATGACATCATAGAAATGCAGCTGCTTTGCAAAGTTTCACTATGATTAGTAAATATTAGTGTGTGTTTGTTAGGCAGCAGTAAGTGAAATGTGCACCTGAATGCCTGCCCTGCTTTGAAGGAGACATCTCATGTGCATGAATAAAAGAACTACGCTTGTAATTCTATGCTTTGCATTCCAGCTTGTCTCCTTATATGGCATGGTCCAGTGCAAAACTTAGTACAATGTCAACTACAGCAGATTGGCCAGGACTGCATCCAGTTGGTTTTATTGTATCTTCAACGATGGAGACTGCACAGCTTCTCTGGGCAAAAGTCTGTGACCACCTTGACAGTGTAAAAGGTTTTTCTTGTATTATGAACATTGGTAACATCTCCCTGAGGCATTTCTTCTTTGGGTCCCAGCTCTCTCAACTTACCATTGTATATCAGATGATTCTCATCATCATTGTGGGTCTTTGCTGGATTGCACTGGTGTGTCCATGTCTTCTGCTGGAGAACCCAGCACTGACTGGACTCAGCACTCCAGGTGTGGCTTCAGCAGTGCTGAGGGGCAGAGTCATCTCCCTCAGCCTGCTAGCAGTGCTTGTCCTAATGCTGCTAAGGATACTGCTGCCCTCCTTGATCTTGCTGCAGTCTTCAAAGGAGTGTGGAATATAGCCTGATGGCCTGTAAGAAGGGGTTAATATTTCAAAGCCATAATGAAGTGTGAGTTGGAGCATTCCCATACGAGCAGTGGTGAAAGCTGATACTCTTCAGTGTTCTTATGAATTGCTTTTAAGATATGTAGTAAGAAAGACTAAGTACTACACACCACCTTGTGATATGGTACAAGTGCCTGAAGCTGCTGTGACTGCTGTTACTGCTCCTACACTTCAGATTACAGAGTTATGGCTTATCTTCCCTACCTTTGATCTCAGGTCCACAGCCTCACTTCATCAAAGAAAGCCATTCTTGACCCTCATCAGCAGGCAAATGAAATGGCTAAAGCCTCCACCAACAGGAATGAAAGAAAAAAATGAGACAGGATTTTAAAAATTTCTCCCTGTCCCATTTCATACTGCTTTCTCATTATCCCCATCTTATATTTCAACTGCCCAGTGTATACACCATCAAGTTAAATGGACACACACTCCATTGGTTTTGGCAAAATTTGAAATAGATTTTCCATGAATAAATAAAAGCTTATCAATCTCTTGAAATTTGTGGTAACAGTGAGAAAGAGGCAAGAGTACATTATGCAAAGGTTTTCTTTGTCATCCATTAAGCTCCTGTGACATTTCAGAATTGTTTTTCCCATGTAGTTTATTGTTTTTATACCTCCACCAAATGGATTTCCCCACCATAAGTAGCTCAACACACTGTGCAAGTTCTGGAACAACAGTAAAGAATGAGCACAGTTTGAATAGGAATTTATGCCAGTGTATTTTTGGTTAACAGTCAGTAATACACAAGACACAATGAAACAAAAACAGATGAGAACAATATATTATAAACAGAAGATGACTTGCCTGTGTTTGCCCTCTGTCTGTTTCAATAACATATTCCTATTTGCAGAGCTGGTTCTGCTGCCATAACTAAAAGAATTATTTATGCAATTGTTTTTCTTTCTATAGTAAAATATATTTCCCTTCCAGTTGAGGTTTTTTTCTGTAAATTTTTGTTGTAAGTGGAGAGTAGGAATGGGACAGCCACGACTTGCATATAGGGCCTCTATGGGACATTCTACTTGCAACAGGTAGGTTTTTGTTTCTTATTTACAAACCTGATGATAGGTGTCCTTTCCAGTGAAAATGCATATACCCACAGAGCTTTTAGGCATTATGTGATGCATAAACAAAATTGTTTTATTAAATTTACAGTTATTTTTACAGGCTCTTTGCAGAAGTTCAAAAGACTGTTAAGGTGGACTTAAGTATTAGACTACTGAAGTCATCTCACATTATTGATAAATGGCTTCATCCAAAACAGTTTTCCCCTGTTATTGAGACATGAGCACAGATTCTGAAACAAAATGTTTTGGGACCTTTAAAATGCACTTAAGCATGGGCTTAAGTGAGCTTAAAAGAATGTAGAATGGAACTGATATTGACCTGAATTATTTTTTTCTTTCCCCACAAAAGCTTAAAAAATGTAAACAATTGGCAGCTTTAAATACAGAGGGTCCAGAGGTGGAGAAAATTTCTCTTAATTTGTCTGCATTTCCTGCCCTGTGGCCTGCAGTGACATCCAACAGGGTAAGATGGAATGGTCTCAAGCACTTCACTAATCAGCATACTCCCTCCAGAGCAATTAAAATTATTGCTCCAGCAAGAAGAGGAGGAGAAAAGAGGGTGAAAATCAGGCTTTGCAAATCCCACAGAGCTGTCCTGATTTGAAACACACATGAAGTCAGTTTTGACTGAACAATGGAGGAATTTATGGGGAACTCTCTAAGCTTCTCAGTCTTTCAGAGTTCTGCACAAATGTTTCTACTTAGAGCCTCCGCCTGATGCCTTCATGTCAGATGGCTATTTCTTAGGGAGCAAATCTGGTGACTATGTTATTTTTGAGATCATGTCACTACTACTTGCATATTTGGGCTTCACATGCTGCCTCTGTGTAATACCAAGTCTTATTTTCCTCATATGCAGTGGTGCAGTTGTTTTATTCCTTTTTTTTTCAGCCTCACAAGATCAGAATGCTGACTGAAAACCATGCTATTTTTTTCCTCATCTTTGAAAGATGGAGACAGGAAGAATGTTTAGTAAATATGGATTAGGGTGGTATTTTAAATAAGTGTAAATTATTTTTCTTAATACAGAGTGCTTTAAATAATATCATACAGCCTGTCTTAAAGGGTGGACTCACTGTCTGCATTCTCATTAGTCACAGTAATGATTTTATGCATAATTAACTGTCCCTAAAGTAACTTTTTTCCCCCTGTAGATTAATTCAGTTCATATTTCCTCTTTTCCCTGATTGCAATTAACTGACACCAACTAATAGCTGACCCTGTGGAAATGAGTGCTGACTGAAAACCATGCTATTTTTTTCCTCATCTTTGAAAGATGGAGACAGGAAGAATATTTAGTAAATATGGATTAGGGTGGTATTTTAAATAAGTGTAAATTATTTTTCTTAATACAGAGTGCTTTAAATAATATCATACAGCCTGTCTTAAAGGGTGGGCTCACTGTCTGCATTCTCATTACTCACATAAGATTTTATGCATAATTAACTGTCCCTGAAGTAACTTTTTTCCCCCTGTAGATTAATTCAGTTCATATTTCCTCTTTTCCCTGATTGCAATTAACTGACACCAACTAATAGCTGACCCTGTGGAAATAATAGTGAATTTTCCTGCAGGATTCAGCAGCCAGATAACAGAAACTTCTGGAAGAGTATTCTTCTATTTCCAAAGGGACTTGCTTGTAGCACACTGTTTAAACAGAGTAAGATCAGTTTCATTTGCACTGGAGAATTATTTTAATGTACAAATAGCCTGAACTTCCTGCAGCTTTTGGAAATAACTTGAATATTACTTACTCTCCTAGTCAACAAGAAACAGGCTCTTCAGCAGCAAATAGAAAACCATTTCAAATGCAAAGGAAACAGAATTTAATGAGAACACATTATTCTGAATAATATACATATGTACATTTTTGTAACTGCCTGACAAATCCATTTCTATGCTTGAAAATTATGTTACATTAAATGAATTAAAAGAATTACTTTATTCTTAACCCCAAATGTATTTTGCAATCGGACATACTGCATTTATTACTTTCCATTCCAGTATGGAGGTCTTCTGTTGTGAAAGTCAACCCAAATAAGAAAACCCTTCTGTTTGATATTTTTTTGCTATTTTTAAAATAAAACAAGCATGGATGGCATCTTGGGCCTGGTTCCTTCTTGTGCTTCTGCTGATTGTTTTTAAAAAAAGTTGTAGGTTTTATAGTGCATTTTTAAGATAGCCCTTTGTCTTTTGTATTCACTGATAAGGAAAAAAAAAGAATTTAAATATCCCTATTTTCTGAGGAATTATTACTTAAAAAAAGAAAGAAAAAATTAAAAAATGGGCAATTTGGACCACTCCAAGAGAAGAGTTTTTCAGTCTGAAGAAAAATTGCTATTTCAAGACAAGATGGCATAAGCCTTTGCTACACTTGAAGTTGTTGGCATTTCCTTCAATACATTATAAAGAAGAAGTAACTTTGTCATTTTCAGATGCTTTGATTTCCTCTTCCTGTATCTTCATATACATCTAGGAAAGAACATACACATAGATACATCTAACACTTGTCCACAATGCTGTTTTTTTTTCTTTAAAAGAACTGTTGCAAACATGTAAGCAAAACAGAAGTTCTAAACACAATTCTTCAGCCTGAATAAGATCTGTGCAACACTAATTTTTGACTGAATTTTTAGTATGCATAGTGTGTCTAGTTTTTAAAAGACAGCACAGGTTTGAGCCATAAATAACATAACGGCTAGTATGGCATCCTGCATTGCTGCTCTTTCTGTACAGATATTTCTGTATCATATTGTATGATACAATATCATACAATATGGTGATGTATATAGCTGTTCATATTGTATAACAATAATGTACCTGCTAAAGGGTGGTGGTAGCCATGGACTGAGACAGTGCTGTCCACAGTACAACCCTCTGCGGAAATGCCTGGCAGGGCTTTGTACCCTTTCTGCTTTAACAGCTGGCAGAGCAGAAATCTGTGAAATGGTTAACTACTGATATGAGAGAAACAGTATGGATGAGAGGAGAGGAAGGTGATGCAAGATTATCTTCATTTGGAGTGAAAATGAAACCTAAGTTACAAACAGTTTTTAGTGGAACAGTTATGAACTGTCCATATTTATCTGTAAAAGCTGACTAAACCTCTCGCTCATTAGCTTTGACAGACATCATTGGATTTCTCCCATACATGGAAGAACCTTCCTGTTCAGTTTGTCAGAGAATTTATATTTAGTTAAAAAAAAGTCCAAGGGTGGGAAAATAATCAAACCAAAATGGCTTAGAAGAATTTGTTTAATGAAATACTGGAGTATGTGACAATCCTGTAACTGCCTGTAACTGTGGATCCCAGAGATGGAGCAGAACAGTTGCCTCAAAATCTGAATTTGTGTTTTCCGTTTGATTCTTTGGAAGTGCAGAAGAGGCGAGTCTGCAAAAGACTGCTGTGAAAAGCAACTATTGGAAGCATATGAATGTCAAAGTGCAAAGCCAGCTATCATCTCACCTTATGTTTTGACTGCAATTAAGTTATAAGCCTGTCAGTCCAAACCCAAGAAATTTAAAGAATTTAATTATTTTCAGTAGTCTTTCTACCTTTTAAGAGCTGGGGCACATAAACATTTTGTAATTGTTTAGATTGTCAAAGGTGTATGTGCATGTGTGGATGAAAGGATAAAAAGGCTGATAAAAACATGCTGAAAAGTGGAAAAAGCTATACCAGCTATGCCAGGTGTTAGGCACTGGCTAGTCTGCAAATCTGCTGGTACTGTCACTGGGATTTCTGAGAGCAAGAGAGAGAACACCAGCTAATTCTGGTGAAGATACATTCAAAGACAGGATTTGAAAGATTCTCAAACTGTAAATCTGAGAATTAAGCATTGCTTTTGACTGATTTTTCTTTACATATTTATTTTAATAAATTTGTGAAATCACAGCAGTTCCATTTAGAAGAACTGGGAATAAGAATAAAATGATCACTTAACTAACAAATTTGTTTGGCTCCCGTAATATCTGTTCTTTTGCTTTGTACAAAGAGAGATTCCTGCCACAGAGTGCAGGCAAGTTTTGTATCATTTTTCCTGTGAATATTGCTCATTGCTCTACAGATGACTGCATACTGAGTCTGTGGGATTCAACCACAAGTAATCATTACTTTGCTCTACAGGAGTTTGCAATCACTTTCCCAGCTTCATTCTCTGTTCTGTGGTGTTTTGTTTCTTCCTTATACTGAAATGGAAGCATCCTGCTGTAAGCACCAGTATTAGTCATCCTTATTTATTTATCACTCAGAGTGCTCCTTCTCAGCAGGTCAGGAATTGGAAAATTCATGAATGTGGTCTTTCTAATCTGAGTAGTTTGCCCAGTATCATGCTTAGCCGTTTTTGTGCTATTAGTGAAAATTTTTTCCTGTTTCCTTTTCAAAATATAAAATATGAAAAGAGCAGCAAAATTGGTTTATGCAAAAGAGTCCTTTACAACTACAGAATATGTTTTGCAAAGTTGAAGTTGAAATCTGAACTGCTACAGAGTTCAAGTTACCTTTTTGTTGTATTTATTGCTTTTTTTCAGAGGGGTCATGTATCAGTGAGAAAGTTGAGAAGGAAGACATATAAGAGGAAGAGTAAGAAAATAAGTACTTTATGAATGGTATTTTTTACATCTGGCTTTAAAAATCTTAAGGTTCAAAGTGAAAAATTCTGAGCAGAACAAAAACATCATTAGCAATTCAGTGTTGCTTTCTCACTGACCAGCTTGTTTTGACAAGCATGGCTGCATGTTTACATACATAACTTGGACACACAGTTGAAGACATAAACTAAGATATAATGACATTTTTTGTAGTGTAAGTACTGCATGCTAATACAGTCACATAAACATTGTGATTACTCAGCCAACTGATTAGCATATTGTTAAGGGTGTGTGTTTTTCTTTTCAACTATATAAGAAACCAAACACATTAAAAAACCATGGAAAATGAGATATAATACACTTGTTACCAAATAAAGTCTTGTGTGCTGTTCTTAATTTGTAAGAAAGACTATATTCACAATAGATTTAAGGTAGCCATACCACAATTACAAAAACTTTAGTGTATTCACCCTTCTTATGCTAGGAAGTGAGATACAGGAGGTGATTTGAACATAACCAGGTCTACAAGACATAAGCACAACGCTGCCTTCCTTTCTGTGGCCTTCCTGGTATTGAGCACAGCAAAAGTGTTTCTGTGGAGTTCCCAGCCAGGGTACCACACAACAAGAATTCTTTTGCTCTAGAGACACTGCTTTCTTAAGTAGTACTCTGTTAGTATTTCAGTGACTATTTTAACAACCACTGATTATTATTCAACCGACCAGTTTCAACATTGTAAAAACCCCGACTCTAACTCTACTTGGCACATGGCTGAGTGGTCTGGAGGCCGTGCTACCAATTAAACTGCTTGGATTGAATATTTAACCTATTCAGTAGGAAGTGCTGATGTTTCAGTGCCCTATTAAATTAAGTGGGAATTTTAATTTGAAGCTGAGTTTGAAGATCTCACCTTTTGTTTTTTACACTTTAACAAAACTGATGTAATGAAACAACAGACTGCAGCCTTGAGGAAAAGTAGGGGATTGGATAGGAAATGGTGGAGGAATTGAGATAGCTTTTATCTTTCCTTGCATAATCCTCTCAGTGGAATCAAAAAAGGCAAATTGTTCTGGATGAAAAGTATTTGTCTTCAAGCTACCATGTGAGTGAACACAGTCTGTAACTTACTGTTGGTGGTCTTGCTCTGGCTGCTCAGGAATGTGCTGAATAACTTCATAAACCGTACTTAGCATATCCTGGCCTGCGACAAAGTCAGGGCCAGGAACAGAGTGGCTTGAAACCTAAAACCAACAAAGTGTATTCCTACTGTAAGTACAAATATGAAAAGTTTCAACAGAAATTAAACTGTTAATGTAACTTGTTATTTTTTAAACTTTTCATCAAAACTATTTTTGTGGATTGAATGCATAATCTCTGCTAGTTTAGATTTCATTTTGAGTAAGTTCTTGTCACATTAATAGTAAGGCAAGTATTAAATTCATTTAGCCCCTTAAAAGATTTAGGATGCAGCTTTTGCATTTAATACAGCAAATTCTTTATATTAAGGTACCACAAGTCAAGAAAGAAACAATTAATAAAGAGAAAAGCAGGAGAACAGACAGTAAAAAAGCAGTAAATATTCAGTGCATGGGTTCAGCATAATATTCCCACCAGCCTGTCAAAGAAAGAGAGATGCATGGAATTTCCATAAATCAAGTAATGTTGATTGTTCAGCATGTTAAGTGTATTAATTTCCTCTTATGTCATGACAACAGATTTACCTAGACTCTACATCCATAAGGAATTACCAGTCTTTCTGCCTATACCCAACCTCTAATTCTTTGTTATCTCCACTTTCTTATTTTCCCCTTTCTCTGCTGACTACAATGAATCAGTGGATCAAATGCCGACTTTACCTGCAATGCTATACATTTGAGTAGCTGAACATAAACGAGTGGAGTTTCTCCTGTTCCTTGAAAATTTACTGGAAATTATAGTAGATTTCATTGCTTGTACATCCATCCTGTCATTCTCGTCACTGCTTTATCCCTCCTGACCTACTAAGGCCCTGATCCTGCAAGATTGTGATATTGTGATATGATCAGCTTAAGGGATATAGAAGGTTTGGGTTGGAAGATCATCCAGTTCCAACCCCTCTGCCATAGTCAGGGACATCTTTCACTAGAGCAGGTTGCTCACAGTCCAGTCTGACTCTGAGCACTTCCAGTGATGGGGCATCTGCAACTGAGGCAACTTGCACTTGCCTCGCCATCCTCACAAGGAAAGAATTTATTTAATATAAATATATCCTCTTTCGTACAATATCATAGTAAGCTTAAGTAAGCTTAAGGCTGTAATGATCTAGGGCCCTATCTTTAAACTTAACAAGGCTCTTACTGGCACAAACTGTAAAAGAAGCAGTTCAGCTGCTCTGTTTTCTAAAAGTCTTTTATCTCTGCTGCTGTAAAAGTCTGTCCTCTCCACTAACATTTGCAGTAGCACTTTAGCACTATAAATGTGTATTTCAAACATCTAACTCCATCAGAGAAGATAAATTAATCTATGACTGTTTTTTGACATCATGTATTATGAGTACTAATCATAAGAACAAATTAGGTTATGACAATGTGACCCTGTGACCATGCTTTAATAGCTCTCCCTTACCTGACCAGACTGATGCTCTCCAAAGTTACAAGATTACATTGCTGGCAACTTTCCCTAGCAAAGGCAAATCTTTATTTTCTTTCCTCTCAGGTTTACCATTGTCCCTAAATTTTGTGGCCCTGTCTAATCTTTTTTTTTTTGTCCTTTTACGTCATATCAGCATGGTCTCCAGCTGCTATGCAGTAATGTCAGCAAAGACAATGCAAGGAAGCAGTAAATGTTGCAGGATTTCTTTTCTGCTAGCAAAATTCCTATGCTTAACTCCTACCCTACAATGCACAAAACCAACCAAATACTTTTTGTGACATACAGCTGAGACTTTCCTTTTATTTACACTTTAAATAACCTCTGAGACTTTTCTGCACTGCCAGGGCTGAATGTTGCATGAGCAGAAATATTAGGGTCAAGGGAGAAAATGGCATCAAGCAATAGTAGGCTTGCCTGTGTGACACAAGTAGCTCAGTGCTACTCAACTACCCAACATGACTAATATTCTTTTAATGTAGGGTAGTTGAATGGAGATTGCTGTCTTTAGAGCTTGGTTTTTCCTTACTTCACTATGTTGATTACGAAGTAATGAACTAGTAACACAGGAAAGAAAGAGCAAGTACTGGGTGAACAATAGCCATGAATATGATGTCATGCACACATCTGTAAAAAGCAACAGAAGCAAACCTACAGAAGGATTCTGGTACAGATATTTAGTATATCTAGAGAAATAGAAGAGAAATTGGATGTTTATGATATAAAATCACATACCCTGGAGCCACTGGTAAGATCTGGAAATGTGATGAACTCATATATCCCAAAATCATCCAAAGCACTTTCATGTCCTAAAATTAGAACAAAGATTTAAAAAGAGATGTAATATGGACCTGGAAAATAATGACTGGCAAAGTATTTTGCCCTAATTTTTAAAACACCTGAATACTGCTTGTGTGACCTGCTTTAGACCACTTCTCTACCGAGCTCCTAAACTGGTGTGGAGCAAGGTAGGACAGCTACAGAGATGGTGTGCACGGTACCTGGTGATTTCCCATGCCTTATACCAAGTGAGGAGCCTCTTGCTAACCTCAGCAACAATTTTGATAGAGACATTCATACTCTCTATTTTGGAAGGCTAAAATGACCAATTTACTTTCATTTCCCATAGAAAAAAAGGCTGAATAAATAAACTCAACACATCCACAGTGTAGTGAAGCAGTATCACCTGAATGTTTTACAATTCTGAGAAAAATAAAAGGGAACATGGTACATATAGATGCCACATTATTATTTGGGACTTCAGATACAGCTTGTATTTAGGTGTAGTTAGTCTACCCTCCCACTATCCAGGAGGTGTGAGGCTCTTGGTTGTCACCTGGGCACCATTCCACATCAAAGGTTGCAGCACTAAAAGCAATGATGAATTTCTATCCTTTGATATCACTTTGATGGACCCTCTGTGCTCAGGTGAATGTCCTACCTTCCTAAGCTTCATATACCTCCCTCTACTTGTGCATGTAGCAGTTTCTGGTCTGCTCTGATGCTTTGGCAGAAAGGAATGGGAATAAAAATGATATCCTTCCAAAGGATGGCTGGTCTCTAGCATCTCCTGCACAGGATCAGCTGGGAAGTATTGTGGAGGGAAAAGAGGCAGTAAAAAAACCCACTCTGGGCACCGGGAACTCACTCTGTGCCTGATAACACAGAGAAAGGCAGTACAGAATATGACAGAACGTTATATATGTGTATATATATGTATATATATGTGTGTATATATATATATGCAGTATATATGTATACTGCAATGTCATTAACCCATGATTTTGATAACAACTAATGCCATGAACATTTTCAGTTGTAATTCTCTCACGGTGTATCACCTCTTACTGCTGTCCCAAAACAACACTGATTTAAGTCATATTGGTCACAACAGTGGAATACAGGTATTCCAATCCCAAAATACTGGGATTAATAGGTAGAATTCAAGACAACAGTACATACTGCTATGAGCTCCAGACATGAGCTAAACACATGCTGACTTCTTATTTAGGTCTTATCTTAATTAAGCTATCATAGAGGTGTGCAACCCAACATAAAAACACACCTTTCTTACTTTCCTTTTATTTTTTTCCTGTATTTTGTGATGCTATTTTTCTTTTTCAGGAATGGATTTTGACCTTATGCTAACACTTATTTCATTAGCATTACCTGAAAATGCCTGTGCCTTTCTGTAATCAGCCTCTGCCCTAGAAAACATAAACATATTTCTCAGTTTGACGCCATAAGCCAAGGAAAGAAAATTAATATGATAAAATGCAATTCTCTGGATGGAAAGTACTTTTAGATGTAAGATGAATTGTTTTTCTACCTGCTCTGTAGCTTCTGTTGTATCACTGAAAAGAAGGAAAAAAAAATTATTCTTTTTGCTCCAAGGGTCCAAAAGAAGAGCTGGACTGTGTTTAACTTTTACTTACCTTTATGAGGCTGATATATTTTCCATAGGAATAAAAAGGCCATAGCTAGGATCAAAAATAATGAAATTCCTGTTATTACTGCAAGAGAAGACAAAGATTTTCCTTTCTGGGCCAGCTTTTCCAACCCTGTGACAAAGAAGATGAGTACTGTATTTAGTTCCTTGTTCTTTACAATGTGCTACAGTAATACTGAAAAATGCATCTTTAAAAATTATTCTGAAACCAGTAAACCTGCACAGAGATACAAAACAGATGCAAAATTTGGGTCGTCTGAATGGGTAACATTTATTTTTCCCCACAGATATCCCGAACTGAAAAAGCAATGATATGCATATCAGAAAAGACTTCAAAGCAGATTAGTGCCTAGAGCTAAATGGAATTTAGTAAATGTAAGCCACAAATTAGAGCATCAAAAAAAGAAAATGCATATTATAACTTGTGGTATAGAGACTCTGAACTACCAAAAAAGAGGATGAGAGAGCAACTTGTGCTAGATTGGAGGGAAATCCTCCTAGTAGTTGGGATATAAAGCAGGAGAAGACAAAACATCAATTTGACTTTTTGTAAAGATTTTTAGATAACTGATAAATAACTGACTGACAGTCTGGTTATTTATCAAACCACATCTGAAACTAATACATCTTCACAGAATCACAGAGTCAGTTAGGCTGGAGAAGACCTCTAAGACCATTAAGTATAACCTGTGACCAAAGATCAACATGGCACTAAGTTCTATGCCCAGTCTTTCCTTAAACACCTCCAAGGATGGAACCCCACCACGTTGTTTGTATTCATATCTAAATATATTCAAAATATTTCTTTCCTTTGTTCGAGTCTTTTGCTGGGATATGCATTAGCAGGACTTTTCCAGCAGGATTTTCTGATACAACACATACACAAATTGCATATAATTACATACCCAGAAGCACATGGAAAATGTTGCAAAGAACAAGAACGTGAAAGTTAGGAAATGCCAGACATATTTGCTTGTGCACTCTTTCCTTCTTTTGCTCTGAATTCTGCAGAATTCATGTCATTAAAGGATAAGTCACAATCCATACAGGTAAATTAATGTTGCATATTTGCTAGTGCCAGATTTACTAGTACAATTAAAATGTGTATTATTTAGCTGGATGTGTTTCCAGTAATCAATGAACTCCTGTGCAGAGGCCTGCTTATATCTACTTACAGCTCCATGCAATTCACTGGCATTGCACTGGCTACATATGCAGTGGTTTTCATGAAGATTAAATATGAGGATTTCTAGACAGATGTGTCTTAAAGATACGGGAAAATAAATCACTGCAACTGCACAAATTTTTTAAATAGTCCTTCAGTGTACTGCTTTCCTTAGGAAGAAAAAGCCCAAATGCTGGAGAATCAGATGAGTCCTTAAAATTGTTCCTTAAAGTGACTAATTCAAATGTAGACTCAATAAATCACATTTCCATAGATGTATCAGTGCAGAAAACAAAGACATGCTCTTTGCATGCATTCAACATATTCAAACTGACTAACCTTGAGAACTGACCAATGACTGGTGTACATGAGATACCTCATCTTAGAATCTTGGCTGAAAATGGGTAACAACTTAGTGCAACTATTGATATAATTGTAACTTTTATAAAAAACGGTTTTCTAGATAATTTTTAGGATTAATTAGGCAGTTGTCTATAGCGCCATATAGGTAGTTTCTGTCCCATGGGGAAGTTGTGTAAGGTCTTCTGAAACATCAGAGTTCCTGTTGCTACTGCAAATGGGGTTTGCAGTATTTTGAATGCCATAGTCTATCCTCAGTATCTAGGATTATAGGAGTAAGGAAAAGGAATATGTACAATTTTCATAGTCTTTGCTTAGTATGTTTATTCACCTGCAGTGAGAATTTAGCCTGAGCAGCATTGCTGAGAATGAATTGTGTGTGAATTTATACCTCTTAGAAACAGTCAGTGCTGCTCTGCAAAGTGTAGCCTTGACATCTCCATTTAGTGCTATTTGAATAAACACTCATCAAAAAGAATATGGCTCCAGAGGGGAGAAAATATATTTTTCTATTTTTAAATACACAGGATAAAATGTTTTAATAAGACGTAAGTAAAATATTTGTAATTAGGAAATCTATTATTTTAAGTGAAACCAACTACGAAGCTGTGGAGTCTTCCCTCCTTTTTGGCCTTTCAAAGGAAATCCCAGTTGAATATAATATTTTACATGAACTTCCTGGAGAAAGGTCATGTTTATTTCTATAAACACATAGTTCTGGTTGCATTTTCTTTCACTAGTAACCACAATATTTAGTTTTTGAGTGCAATATTCTTACTATGAAATTGCAATCCATATTCTTCCCAGCATACTGAAAGCCCTGGATTCATGATGAATCAGTAAGTAGCCTGAATCGTGGACATATCTTCTTGTTTACCAGACTAACAAATTTGTTAGCTCTTTGCTCAGCCTACGTGAAATTGCCTTTTTAGATTTTCTAACAGGCAATCTAGTCATTCTCGTTGAACATTAATAGCATATATTCCTTATCTAGAAATACTTGTACCCATCTGCATTGAGAAGAGACATCAGACTTCATTGATATCTTGTTCTTTGCTCTATGCTTCTGGAGATTTTCTGAAAAACTGCTTTGTTGCTATTAAACACAATCATGCAGGAGCTGAGGTTATACTGTAGGAGCTGAGGTTATACTGTAGGAGCAATGAAGGTATGTGTTCTTCAGAACCCACCAACCAATACAGAGATTCATAAATATGACAGGGAAATAATTTACATGAAAATTGTAATAAAATCACACAAAACTTCAGTGTCTTGGTGGGTTGTGTTCCAAGCTGTCATACAGCAAGTAAAACCTGTATCCCACAGAATATCCAAAAGCCCCTTTACTATATTCTTAGCAAGACCTAAATTTCAATACATATTCTGAGAATGACTTCCTTTTTCTGAGGCATCCATGTAGATGTTACACTTTACAACAATAATGCTACTTTCTTACCTACAGACATAACCACAACTGTGAAGTGAGTTTCATCTTGTTTTCCAGTCACATTGTTGAAAGCACAGCACATGTAATCCATTGTCTTCTGGGACACTTTATCAGATACAACTTCCAGATGGGGTCCATATTTGATTACTTGAGTGCTATTGTCATCCCTTTGAATCCATGAATAAGTATTTGGTGGATTTGAATCTGCTGAGCAGTCAAACAGTACAACTTCCCCCACATCCACTGTAAACACTGCCCCTATGTTCAGACCTTTGTCTGATTTGACTCTAAGTCCATAAGGTCCATCTGCATTGGGGAAAAAAGGGAAATACAGTGAGAAAATGAAAATCAAAGTATATAATTAAAAATTAATCAGAAGTGTATATCTAAAGTCAGAATATTTAAGTTAGACTATCCTTTAGAATGGCTGGCATTCAGTCATTTCAGTGAAAAGGCTTTCAGCTCAATAACTGGATCTGTGCTAGGCTTAGCTCAGGCTACACCCACTTAATACTGGTCTAATTGCTGTTTAAAGAAAAAGCATGGGTCTATGTATTTCTCAATATGATAAAAAGAATAAAAACTGAAATCTTTTTGATTTCTATGAAGTAAAGGAGCATGTCTTCTTCAGAGGCATACTTGATTTCTATTTCAATGCCAAACTTACTGGCATAAGTAATTTCCCTACAAATTTAAAAGTGAACAAATTGGCCTCATAACGTTATCTTCACTGCAATAATTTACAATATAAAAATTATTCAGGGAACTAACTTACAGGTATAATATTGAGTGGGGTGTGCCTTAGATGAATTCAGAAAAATTTTTCCATAAATGACTACTAGAATAAGTTTGAAATTTTCCCCTATTTTAGTGGATTTGTATTACTAAATAATACTTTCAATTATTAAAAATCTGAAATACTTAAATAATTACTACTGTAATTACGCTTTTTTCAAAAGCAAGTTCTTGTGCTGAAGGTTGTTTTTCTGAATATAATTAGAAGAAGCATATGTTGTTCTATAGTCATGTGTTCATTACTCAAAAAATTGAGCAGATGAGTATTTTTGGTGCAACCTGCACAGGAAAATGAGAAGGGAAACAATATACTTAAATATTATAAGAATATTTCTCATGCTGGTTTTACTAGAACATTTCAGATCATTGGGGCTTTTATATCTTTACATGTTAAAAGTATTGTTACAGTTATTTAAGTATAGAAATTTACATAGAGAATATAAAAATTGAAGTGTGCCTTATTAAATAACTTTTCTAGTTAAAAAAAAAAAAAACAAACCAAAAACCCCAAAACCAAAAAACCCCTAATCATTTTAATGTTGTTAATTACCTGAAGACTTGCATGAATAATCAAAAATGCACAGACCTAATATGACAGAGCAAAAGTAGAAAATATGCAGAGTGTCCTTTTGGTAGGATCCCTGAAGATCAGTAAAGCTGCCTCATACAGAATGGTGTAGCACAAAACAGGCACAGTGCTGTGCCCACTCCAGACAGTGGAATCTAACAATATTTCCACCTTTCTGTGGTTGTCTGGAAGAATTAAGATAATGTAGCTGGGTGTGAAGGGGAAAATCCCTGCTACATGAAACTGTACATTTGTATATTTCAGACTTTATATCCCACCAGGAAATTCAGGACCATGTTAGAACACTCTCTAATATACACTTCTATTTACTGTTTGCCTTTTTTATGTTTTGGCTTGGCTAGCCTCACTTGGGCTGCATGTTTCTGTGAAAGGGGAACTTTTCACAGGGGCTCACCTCTTATAGGTCTTTACTTCCCCTGTTTTCAGATCTGAAAGAAGAAGGGATGTACTGGCCTTTGACATTTTTCCTAAATGAATTAAAGCCCCTTACAAACTATGTATATGCAGGAACATATTTTTTTCACTTTTCAGAGCAATTCAGTGGTTCTTCCTTCTAAGGAGAATTAGCTTTTATTTTTACAGGTAATATGACTTTGATATGTGTTAACAGAAATTATTGGTAAGAATAGCTGACTGGTTTCCATGCTCCACTGTAGTGGGTGATTTGCCACAGCCTGCAAAAGAATCAGAACTGAGTTCTGCTTTTCTATCAGCATCAGAACTGTGCAGCATAAAGAGATAACACTGAAAACTATATTTTGATGGAAGCTGCAAGTTGAAAGAAATCATTATACAAACACTAACATACACTGGCTGGGGAAGTAAGTTGGATAAAACCAGAGGGCTTATCTTAAGAAATAGCCAAATCTTGGCAAAATTGGAAAAGTGGCACTCCTGCTGAAGTCAACACAAGGATTGGTTAACCCTTCTGCTTTGCCTGGAGTAGTATTTTGCCTCTCCCGGCATAGTGTACATCAAGGTCCCTAAACAACGGGTAACTGACAGTTATACACAGCCTCAAGGGTGATTCTGAAAAGTAGGCAATTAACCATTTTCTCATTGGAACTAAGTATATTCTATCTTTTGAAGACTTGAGGAAGAAAAGCCCACTTAGTCTGCTGAATAAGTACAACAGTGTCTGTTGCAGCCTACAGGACAGCAGCTTCTTCCAGTCTTGAAATAATTTGTTTCTGAGTCACACAACTGCAATAGCCATATTCCAGGCTGCATTAGCATAATAATTAATGGAGAAGCAGGATAATATTAATAAGACATGAATTAAAAACCACTTTTCATACTCAGTAACAACTCACAATGACAGCCTTCATGGATCCCTCAGCTCTATTTTCCCTTTCCAGTATTGTTCTCTACAGAAGACTGCCTCTTGTCTCAGTAAAACCCGTTAACTAAATGATGTGTAAAATAATAAATCAATCTTTCTGGGTAACAATTTACTGCTCCATGGGAATATTTCCAATTGCTCCCATCACTACGAGACTGTTACAGTTTCCAAGCAGATGGCAGGTATTTACCGTGAGCGACCTTTTCTTTATCACCTCCAGTAACTCCCCCACAGCAATGACATATGGCAGAGAGAGATCCCGGGGCCTGGCCTGGATTGTTATTGACAACTGGGAGCTAGGAAACAAAGTATTTCTGCAGGCAGAGGCTGAACCAAATTAGGTGACTTCATATAGCTCAGGAAGTAAGACCCCAACTCTCATCACTGACTTGGATATAGAGAATACCACAGGTATTTGCAGTCTTTCAGCAGTTGTTGTTTGCTCTTAATACCTTTTTTCAGATTTTGTATTATACACAAAGCAAACCCTCAGTTCTGATGAAGGACATTCATAAAATGCATATACAATAATATTTATCCACATGGAGAAAAAGTGGATCTCAATTTTTGATAAAGCTGTATATCACAACCATTTAAACAGCAAAAGATTCAAGAAATGTGAACACTTAAGTAACTTTGAGATTTTAAAATTCTGGTAAACAGTTGGTCAAAAACAGGTTTCTAGTTTAGAACTTAGAAATATTTTTCAAATTTACTGAAAAATGCATGTAGTTGAGTGGGGTAGAAGGGGGGAAGCAGTAGCAGAGCTGGGACTGAAGGGCACACATGTTGTCAGAGCAAGTGTCCCAGACACCTGGGACATCCCAGACACCTGAGTGCCATCAGTGCTTTGGAGACAAACCCATGTGTAACAGGTCAGAAATTCAAATCTCACATGGCTGTGCAACAAACAGAGATGTCTGAAAGGTAGCAAGGTGTTTTTGAAATAACAGGTCAGAAATTCAAATCTCACATGGCTGTGCAACAACCAGAGATGTCTGAAAGGTAGCAAGGGTGGCAGATGTTTTTCTAGCCTGACCCGACTTCATTGCATGGGAAGGGGTGTCAGGCTGGATACAGTGTCCCAAGTTCTGTAGGTATTCTTTGAAGACAGACTTGTACAAGGCCAATTCACAACTCATTAAAGTGAGAAACGCAGTAGAGGAGCTGCATTCATATACCTTCAGGTCTCATTCTTAGCACTTCAAGCACATAAGTGAGCTGAGATTGTGACAGGCATATAAAAATGCGCTACCTTGAGGAAAGAATGTGATTGATTTTTTTTTTTTAAATTACAGTAATGATAAGTTAAAGCTCTATCAGTGCTGGTTATTTCCTTGTTTATAATGATTCCTCTGTCTAATGAGATGGAAGCTCAATTAATATTTGCCCCGCTTAGAACTCTGCAATTGCTTCTTTATCTTCAAGTCTGCACTGCTGTCAATTTTACAAGCTACACATAAGCTTATATCAGCTTATATTTAACAATGTCTTTATTAATCTTTGCTAATTGAGGCAGTCTTTTTCTCTTCTCCTGCTGCAGTGTAGAGACCCTCCCCCAATACTTTAGATGCAAGTCATCCCCTTATCCAATGAATTCTTCCAAGTTATAATAAAAATCTCTGAACAACTAGCAGAATAGACAATCAGAAATGAAAGGAGATGAAAGGAGGAGGAAATATAGGAGGTAGAGACATAAGAGATGTAGGTCCTGAATATGTTGGTAGTGCAAAAATAACAAGTTGAGCATGGGCTGCCTACCAGCTGCCAGAGCCTGGGGAAAGCAGGAATGAGCACCAGCCCTTGGCTGACAGGAATTCAGTTCCAGTCCTTGCAGTGTTCCCTTCCATATCAGGCCACTGGATAAACTGGCTATATCTGAATAGGACTGGTAGCAAAGTAGGTCCTGGCTTTTCAAATTTCAGCTTTCCTCTGAGAAGGATAATTAGACCCCTGAGGACAGGAGGATTAGAGCATAGCAGGTGATATATGTGTAGCATGTGCTACTTGAAAACTGAGGAGGCACTGGGAATTCCTGACATGGACCAAAATGAGAAGGCTCTAAGATTTATTGTATAATTGTTGATGGTGATTAAATCAATCTTTTGTTTCCTCCAACTCAATCAGTTTCTCAGGTGCCTTCATTTCCAGTCAAAATATCTGGCCACCTTATGGTTTATTCTTCTGTCAAAAATGGTCTTTATGCAACTCTTCTTGCTCCCTCATGTTTCCCGTTTGATGTGGAATGCAATAACTTTCAGCTCTAATTTTGCCAAGCCTGACTGAGGTCTTTGGGTCTCTTCTTCATTCTGTCTTTCTTTCTTTCCAGTTCAAAATCAGCATTCTGGGATCTGCAGGGACTGCATGAAGTATTGCACATGTTATCTTCTGTGTGCCATTGGTATTCCCCTTGTTTCCTTGTTGGAAATCCATTTCCCACTCCCCTAGAATTAATATGTCTTTCTCATGCCTGAAGTATGCTGTCAGTTCATAGATATCTTGTGATAGCTCAATCACCCTAGGGTCACTGCCTTTTCTAATAAATCTTGATCTTATCAGCAGAAGTTCATGTTTTTTGTTCTCTGAAAGGGCATGCCCATTTACTTTTTTTACTGGCAAATCTCATCTCAGCTCTATTACTCTGTCAAAGTCATTCAATCCTCCTGTTTAATGTAATGAATGAACTTCATTGAGGTACTCCCTATCTTCTTTCTGGTGTCATTAATGGAAGTATTAAAAAGGACTGGACTTCAAACGATCTTGAGGAAACCCACTACGATGAGTTGTTCAGCCTGGTACTTCCTGGTGCTTAGCTTTTTGATACTATTTGTGTCTTCATTTATAACAACATTTTCATGTATAATGATCTCATTATTCTTTCCTTTGAGTCACATCTGAAGATATCTGTGGAAATTTTGAAGTTTCTATTTGAATTCTGCAGTTGAGACTGCTCTTCAGAACTACACAACACTGAACAATTTTATTATCCTGTCTTAAGTTAGAGCTATTACAAACAAGCTCATTTTTAATGCAAGCTCACATACAATGTTGACTCCACTGTTTTCTGCCTGTTTTCATATTTGGAGGCACTCCTTCCAGCAAAATAATTCATACAAAGATAATAATGAATATTTCATATACTCACAATATATGGTTGGTGCAATTATCTCACTTTCCATTGCACTGACAGGATTAGATACCAGACAGCTGTAATTCCCAATATCTTCTTTTACTGCAGGAACAATTAGAAGTGTAGCATTGTTTGATGAAAAGATATAATTAGGGCCAGCATGAAGACGCTTCCCATTTTTCATCCACTGGTAAGCTACCCTTGTACCTCTATCCACAGTACATTTTAGGGTAATATTCCCTACATATTCCACTACTCCTGAAGATGGTTCAGTGTGTACAGTTGGCTTTGTGACTGGAACTGTAAAATAAAGAGATATGAAGAGTTGTTAAAGTGACAAGCCATTCTATTACAGTCTTCATGGCCAAGATGATTCAAATCATCATTCTTTCTGGAAATTACTAATATTTCAAATTTTTTCTCTTAAATGCACTTAAAGGTTAAAAAAGAAGGCCATATTCTCAGGTGGTGACTGTAAAAATTGTTATGGGACATAAATAAAACCAGACTGCTTATATTACTGGTATTAGGATAAAGGCAGCAGTCATGTGTACCATGGCCTCTTGCCTCATATACAAATCACAGAAAAGAAAAGAGCACAAAGCATGACACTGCCCACTGTGTGTGACCTCTCAGCATGACTGCCCACAGCTTTGCCCACACTGGGCACCACTGAAATCTGGGCAACCTGTCATGAGGATGTCTGCAGATTGGGATGGGCTTGGGAGTTAAATGGCTCCTCTTTGCTACAGGAGATAAAGTTATTCAGGGAAAAAGCCTATTTGAAATTCAATGCATCCTCATGACAGCACAGCAGAAACTTATGAAATCTTATTTTTTGTCAAATGTCTAATATAATATTAAATGTTTCTATGCCTCTTCAGTATTTATGATATAGAAACACCAATCAATATATTAATTTTCTTTAAAGATTACATATTTTAGTACTCCCTCCAGCAGCAGTAGAAAAAACATAACTTAGTTGTTTGCATTTATTCATGTATGGTTGCATTAAATGAGACACCACTGTAAAAGGATACTAAGAACCAGGACTTCAAAACTATTGTAATTCTATTTTCAAAATGAAGATACTATCTTTTACTTACTTACCATCAACAGCTACTTGAATCTTTTGACTTGCAGTTATGGTCCCATTTCCACGGACATTTACTTTTACAATGTAATTGCCCTCATCACTGAGATGCAATGGGTTAATCCTCAAAGATGCATTTGGTGGCATAAGGGTAAACTTGTGCTGGTATTCCAAGTCTGGAACTACTCTTTGATTTACAGAGCCAAGCAAGTATTTTGGATTACTTTGAGACCTCTCAAAAAGCCAAATTATCTGGATTTCAGAAGCTGTAGCACTGAAATTGTAGTCAACAGAAAGATGAAGTGGTTGCCCCTCAATACCATGGATGGTATGAGATGGTACTGTCAACTTTAAGGCAGAACAAATCCCTGCATAAAAATGAAAGAACAAACAAATTAACAAACTCAAAACACAAATGCAAACCCCAGGAAACTCAAATGAGAAATTCTTAGAGTGAAAAAACCACATTTTTTTTACATGGTTATAACTCAGATTTTAAGTACGAAAGGGGCAAGAGCTCATTGACCTTGGTGCTGCATCTAACTACAGAGCTCTAGACTCATATTATACAAAAAAGCCAAAGGAAGGATCTTTCACTGTTGAAAGTTTGACAAAAATGAGATAATGTACATTTACCTTAATGTATAAAATATCTGCCTTTTAAAATATTTTGTATTTCTATGTCTTACACTGTCTAAGAATCTTGGATTATAAACTCAGTTTTTAGGATTTTTTCTGGGTTGCTCAGCTGCAGAGGACTTCTTAGGTACTCTGCCAGTTATACTAAGAAATTGACTAAAAATCTGACAAGCACTATCATGAATTTTGACTAAAACTATATATAATTATTGCTGCTGACTGCTCTGTACCTGTAAGACTAAATTCAGGAAACATTACAAAGCTTGCAAAATGCAAGTATTTAAATTAAACTTTGTTTAATTCCAGTTTTAGGAGATTGCCAGAATTAAGCCTTGCTGTTGATATGCACAAAAGTGAAATTTTCAGCTACATGATTAATTCTGTTTTCCAAGAATTCTGTCTCCATTACAATGCAAAAAGGCCACTCCTTGGTTAATCATTGTCCTTCTCATGCATTTTTAAAAATAATTTTTCCTTGTGCTGGCCTAAGACATATTTATAGAACACTACTAAAACTTTAGTCTTGGAACTAAGTGATTGATTTTCACATTAACTTTTCCATAGCACTCATGAGAACGGCAATGATGTAAAGAATTAACATTAATGAACTGATCTCACAACACTATTTTTACTGATAGGACTTTAGAGATGAAAAATTTAAGCCCAGAGAAAATTAACAGCAAAAATAATGACTCATTTTGGATGATCAATTTGAAATATGAAGGATACGATTTTTCAAAATACATATAAAAACATTTTGGTATGTTAAAGATGTAACTCCAATTGACACTAGCTGCAGGTTTGATTGCTCAGATTTGTGTTCAAAACTGCTAAAAAGTACACTGCAAGTGGTAAAAAAAACCTAGGAAAAAAGCAACCTCTTATAAGTAAGAAATGTAAAAACTGATGTAAGTAGTCCATCTGCTACTGGATAAGAACACACTGGGACTGAGAACGCACTGCCCTGGATAACACACAACGCTGTCACCATGCACCATCTATCCTTTTCGTGCTAATGATCATTTCTGGCTGGACTTGATGATGCTTGAGGTCCCTCAAACATGAGATTCTGTGGTTCTTGACAGGCTTCCAAATACCTGCAATGAAAAAGTAACTTCCCAGCTGATGTACATGGAATGTGTTTCTACCTGGAGAAGCTGGGTGGGTAGGGAAGAGCAGAAGGAGCAATGTATGAAAAATATGTGACTCTGCTCATTATTATAATGCAGAGTTAACTTTATTTCTTAAATGTCCTACTTTCATATAATTATTCTTTATGACAGAAATTGTTAAAGATTCATTTATGTCCAATTTCCTAGGTTATGTGACAAAAAAAAAAACAACAAAAAAACCCCAAGAACAATTCAGTAGCATAATGTGGTGTCTGTACATGTCTTTTGGGTTAGAATCATCAAATTTCAGTGCACAGTTGTTTGCCATGAGGTAATGGCAAAGTAAACTTGTTGGAGATGAGGGTGGGGACACAAAAAGGGAGTGGTGGTTACAGATGCAGCAGTAATTAATGTCAGAGGTACACTGGAGTGTGAGTGGACTGTCTCATGTGTAACCAGCAGGGCTGTACAGAATCTACCCCAAAAAAGTAATTTTGTGGCTGGCTTCCCTCTTCATAAAGCTGAGCAATATTGCACTCAGCTAAAGATAGCTTACAGCTTTTCTGAGGGCATGGCAAGGAAGCCAAAGGAAAACACTGCAGAATACTAACGGGGAAATATACAAAAAGACAGTGAAATCCTTTGACAGAAAGTCTGGCACACCCCCATTAATGGGGCTAAGGAGGAACCAGACTGCAGACTTCAGGCTGCATGAACTTTAATTTGCAAAGGAGTGGCTGGGGTTCAGATGAGATAGAAGGAGAACAGGGTAAAAAAAAAAAGGAAGAGTGTAGAAAAAATGTGGAATGGCTTAATTGGAGGACACATACTAAAGAGATGTTTACATGCTTAACTTTCTAGATGAAAAAGCTAAATCTGATGACGCACATCAAATTGAAACCTGCTCCCCTTTTTAACAGTATTTGTAGCCTGCTATTCTTGCAATTTTCCAACACAACTCTTCAAGTCTTGATAGACTCTGGTTAACAGGACATTAAATATTTTTTTGGTTATTCTAACACTTCTCAGATGTTAATATACTCCCTGACAACATTACAGTACAAATCAGATTTAAAGTCCTGTTGTCCACTTGAAAAAGAGAGTAACTCCTCAGTAGAATCCTTCATGAAATATCTAATGTTAGAGATCTATATAGGTTTAATATAACCTACTAATTACATAACCACCCATTTCAATTTTTAGATCAACTGGACTAAAGTCAAACATCTCTCAAACACAGAGAGATCTGTAATTAAAAGATCTGTCCATATACTTATTCTTTATGTAGGATGCTGTTCAATTTTTGAGTTTATTTAGCTGTCAATAGATGATTGTGCTGTTGGACAACACGCCAGTAACAGAAGCAGTGCAATCATAAAATAGGGAAAACAAAATATGGAAAACAAATAATATTTCTCACACATCTGTTTGTGCAAAAACTTAGCACAACTAAGCAGGTCTTGTGAGCACCAGGATGACTGGGACCACCAGTATGGAAGGTAACAGCCTAACAGAGTAATGAAAACAGAATCAGGGCTGGAAAACATACTTCAGTAGCAGCTAAAAACTGTTGGAATAGAAACTGCAAATAAACTTTGTTCCACTTGATTTACAGGGAAAATTGGCTCTGCGTAGTGTCTTGGAAAGACATTTTGATCTGCAATTGAGGAAATTATTCTAGCTGCGACTAGAGGTGGTGAGGGCAGAAACGCCATTTTCCCCTCAGCCTCTTCAGGAGTGGCTTTGGATAACTCCAGTTCTTGTTGCTCTCTGTGGGTTTGCTGGGGTGATTTTGTGGAGTGCAAACATTCCATAGGAGTTTCCCCATGGCTGGTATGGCAAGGGAGAAGGCAGATTGAGACTGGGGCAAGTTATTAGACAACAGTGTTCTACCAAAGGCTAGGGGTTTACAGGAGCAGTGATGGAAATATTCCAGTCTTAGCAGAGATCATGTCTTTTACAGTCTGGAATATCCTTTATCGAGAGGGCTATCCTCTTCATCAGAAGTGTTGTCAGGCATTAGAATGGGGCACCCAGGGAGGTGGCAGAGTCATCGTCCCTAGGGATACTTCCAAGATGTGTAGATGTGGCACTCAGGACCATGCTTTAATGGAGGAATTTGCAGTGTTAGGTTTATGGCTGGACTTGATGCTCTTTAGGGTCTTCCCCAGCCTAAAGGGTTCCATGATTCACTTCTATTAGACTAATCTTGATATTTAATTTAAACTGGAGGCTGTTATCACTAATCCTTGAATTAAAGTTAATAGCAAAATCAAGCCAATGTGTCAAACTAAATTCATATTTTTCAGGCCCAAATTCCATAAAATTCAAGCCTATCCCTACTGCTTCACAAATATAATACACTTTTTTCCCAAGATGATGAAATTCCAAGACCTAACTTTTGTATAATGATTCTAAGGGCTGTACCACAACGACCTCCATTTGGAGCTCAGTGATCTGTGCTTTGCTTCCATTTCACATTGCTATCACCAGTATTAGCAAGCACAACAGAATTGTTGTTGACATAAAACAAGGGCTGCAGTTTTAGTTTAAATAAAAAACTATGACATAATTTTTGAGTTTATGGCATAAACTGAAACCTGCTTAGCAAGATTTTAGCATTCTCTGAGTTTAACATGCACATCTCCTTGTCAAAGTGAGTTTGGATTCTCAACTGCTTTTCACCAGTCTGTTCATTTAGCCATTCAACTCTCCTGAACTTGATGCAAAATGTCACTAGATCACTGAATTTTTTTTCCTTTTTTACAAGTATGATCATTTATGGAACAAAAAACCCCAAACAACCCAGATGTAATGGTCCAGGAAAGCTGCAATTTCTATACTTCCATTTATATAACGGAAAACTTGGGAGTAATCTTCCCTGGATTGGGATTTTTTTGCCCAAGAAAAAGTCCCACTGAGCTTTGTTACAGGATTTAATTTTATTTGCTGAGGTCAATGCCTTTAGTGGCCTTTGTGTCATGTCTCCATTGTAGCTGATTATCATCATGATATGAAGTATGGGCAGCACACTTCCTTTACTAGAAAATGTGTATATCTGGGTAAGGATATAAGACTTCATGGTGAATAAACCTGTACTCTAAGCACTCTGCTTGCATGACAATAACTCTTGTAGGATTTTAATGAAAAATATCCAATAAAGTGGTAAAGCAGATAAAGCACAAAATCACTACTCTTTATCAATCAAATATTTTTCATTTTTAAAGAAGAGATCCAATCATCATCATATATAACATCAATCATTATGAGCCAAAAGTCTTGAAAAAGTATTGAGCTCAAAATCAAGGAAACTAGGTGACCCTATAATAAGCTAGAACTACGAGGTTCACAAAGATAAAAGTAAAGTTGTTTCTATACATGAAGGATTAGAGGATGCACTATGTTTGTAATATTATACATTTCCTCTGTTGACATTTACAAAAACAATTAAATATAGAGAAGGTAATTACAGTAGTTTGTAGAAATAAGCTTATCTAACATTTGATCACAGGATATTTCTGTCAAAGTACATAGAACATCTATTTTTTATTCATTGCATGGATAAAAAAATAAAACAGACTTACAAAAACTGCACCCAGACACCAAACAAATTCAGTATTAATTGGGAGATATTCTTCAGCTGACTAAAAGCTTAATTTAGTTTCAATACCAATTACATTTAGATGTTATAAAAACTAATAAATAATAAACTAATTAATAATAAAGAAGTGAAAAATAATGTATCAGTGCTGTCTCAAATTTTTAAACAAGTGCGAAACAGCTTCTGTATAATCTTTGGTTTAGAACTCATCCAGCCTTACTGGTTAAAAAGAATGCACAATGTGTATGTTACTCAATAAAATGTAATAGTATTTATTTTATCAATAACTACGTTTTACATGTAGATTATGCATATTTAATCAATGCCAAGTTTTACAGAGATTGTATATAGCACCCATTTTTGTTCAGCTGCTAAAACTTTAGTTTCACTTATAAAACAAGGTGCCACTACCTGATGAAAAGCTTTTAGGCTACCTTCTTGAAATGAAACACCTAACAATGCAACAGAAATACCTTTCAATTTATAAAGATAAATCTTATAGAACCAATTCACATTTCCACAATGACAATCAAATATAATTCATACTGTCTCTTACCTACAAGTAGAAAATATATTTTGCACTGTAAGTCCCAAAAGAAGTTGGCTAAAGGGCTCCATGAAAGCATCCTGTCCCACACAAAGGCCACCTTCTCAGCACTAAGCCAGGGCTTGGACCTGCAGCTGCTGGTTTATTTGCTAGGGAAATCAGCAATGAGTTAACAGGTCCTATCCTGTCCCCTGCCTTATGTGATTTGAATATGTGTATACAAAGAACAAAGGGAGTGGAGCACCTGTTAGATGAGGACCCATCTTCATTGCCTCTGACTTTATCATAACCCATCCCCAGCAGTCACAGCAAATATGACACAGAATGTAATAAATGGGGCACACAATACAAAGTACATTTAATTAATAGAAGTAAGTAAACGCACCAAGTGAACAGGTTATACAGTCATTAACTTCCTTTAGCTACAGTTTCATAAAAATACTGTGATGTTACATGCATATTTCAAACTAAAATTAGTATTCAGAATATTTTTTCAGAACTTTTCTGACAGCCTCTCATTTTCTGTTGCAAAAAAACCCCATAAAACAGCTGTTAAACAGCCTTTCTATTTTTTTCTTAGCACTTTCAAGCCCATAACTTTTCTGTATTTTTTCCTTAACATAAGTATAACTCAGCAAAGAATTAACTCCCTTTCTTTAAACAACATGTGATGTCGAGTGCCTATGACACATCTTTGAAATGAAAATCCTATGGCTAGAGTGGAGAGCTTACTACAGTTGTTAACTGCTGATTATTGTTTCTTCTCCATTAACTTACATCAGTTTTAAATTAATATTAATGTAGGATTTGGATTTTGTCCAAAGCTGTCATTCACCATACAAATCAGCATCAAACTGGACAAACCCTCCCAGAGCTGTGCAGTAACAGTTTGCAACAGCAAATATTAGCAGTGACAGAGATGGTTTGTCCATACAAAACCACACAGTATTTTTCAGTAAACAGACTTAGACAGACTATTATGGATTAACAAACATTAGGCTAGATTTTATTCTGCTTTGTGCAGGAGCAACTTGTAGGAAGGAATTGCCTCCCTCTCACTGTGTGCTAGGAGCAGGGGTCCAGCAAGGTGCTAAGCCCCCATCAGGAGCAATGAGCACTCAAGTTTTACCTTAGTTAAAGAGAGGTGAAAACACCCAGATGCTTCCAGGTCCAATATAAGAAACACAAGAGTTATTACAGATTAATAAAGCAGAAGTACAGTGATCCCACCAGAAATAATATCACCACCTGACATATGTCAGGAGATGAAGAGGGTATTTCACATAGTCCCAAAAGCTTTCTGACTCTATTGTCCTGCCCACCTGAATGTTGTTGTCTGGAAGCTGCTTAATCCACCTAACTGTAGGCTTGATATATCAAATTGCAACCTTTCATAAAACCTAGGTTAGAAATTATTATCTACTTGATTTCACCATGTAACAAAATATTGGTCATAGATTCTAACTAAGTTCTAACTGAAATGATGGGACCTTTAGCATTGGAATAAAACTTGTGTTGGCACTTCAAATGCCCCATACGGGCTAAGAAAATAATAATAAAAAAGGAACAGATAAGCAGAGTTATGTTTTTCTATTGTCCTGTTATTTTCAGCATTTTAACATATTGTTGGTGTTATTAACATACTGCAGGTTTTTACATGAACCCACACAAATATTGTGCATGTGAAAAATGGATTTTCTTTTCAGTACACTTGTAGCTTGCACTAGTTGTTAAATGTTAAATTTAGACTTAAATCAAACCTCCCTTGTTTTCAATAGAAGCAACTAAATTAAAGCAATACTATTTGCAGCACCAACAATCTGCAAAATTTAATTATTTTATTAATGAGAAGTAACTTTGTTATGTGCTAAAATTGTTAGAGGCTTTCTACTAAACAATTACACGATATTCCCAAAGGCAGCCAGAAGTAATGAGCTCCTGGCACAGAGAGCAGGGAGGGAGCGTGGCTCCTGACCCTCCCTTTGCCAGAGGGCCATTCCAAAGGCACCTGCTCTCACCTGCCCTGCCCTGGACAACTCGGCAGCAGCTGGGCGCTGAGTAACAGCAGGACCAGGAAACACGCGGAGTGCCCTCGACAAGGAAAAAAAACCCACTTTTCTACAGGCACAGCCATTCCATAGCGGATGTGCAGGTGCTCTCGCCCTCCAAAGTGCCTCCACTTAAGCAAAGACTGTAGGATAAATTCTTTCTTTCCTTGTACTTATATGAATTAGACTTAAAAAGCTATCTGGTGGGTCTTAGTGTGTGTGGTTTTTTTAAGCTGCTATCAATACAACTAAATAAGAGTGACACAAGCCTGTTTTACCGATGCAAAACTACATCCATCACCCGTGAACAGGCCAGACGCGCTGTGCGTAACGTCCTGTGAAAAACACCAATCACTTGTTTTTGAAATTTTAAAAGTTTAATAGTAATAAAATGGTTATAAAAATAGTAATACAATTAGGATAATAAAATTTGAACATTTGCGATTAGGAAAATATGAGACAATAAAAACAAAGAGATACAGACGTCTGGCTACCTTTTTCTGGGCAACACAAGCCCGAAAAAGGACCCCCGTTAACAGAGGATTAATCCTTAAAAACAATCATCTGCTGCATATTCATACATCTCATACATGATGCATAAATTCCATTCAAACACAGAATTCTGTCTGGTCACTGTCAACTTCTTCCTCTTAATCCTCATGCCGTCTTCCTGTCTGAGCGAGGTGGGAAGAAGTTAGTTTTCTGCTGATAAGTGAGCAATAAATTCCCTTTTTCTGAAAGATTTAGGTGTCCTGCAGCCTCCATCCGGTGAGGGCCCCTCATTCCTTTCTAAAAGAAAACATTCCACACACATAGTTCCTATTTTAACTACAAAAGCTACCTTTTTGCTATGAAACTACATTTACCAGAGTATTAAAATGTTAATACAGCTCTACTCAATACAACTTAATGTGTATAGTAAATAGCTGCGTAGATCCGTATAATATGCACTTTTCACAGCTCGAAAGAACCCGAAACAACCAGGAAATTCCCCTCGTCTTGGTGTACGCACCAGCTTGTCTCTATACACAGAGCCCCGTTTTATCCTCGGAGCTAATCACACCCAAACCGACACAAACAAACGCCGCAGCTCCAGGCCCGCCCTGCCGGCCGCGCTGCCGGGACTTGTAGTCGGGGCGGCCGCCGGGAACTACCGCTCCCGGGGAGCCGCGGGCGGGCGCGGTCAGGTGGCGCCCAACATGGCTGCGCCGTGCCCCGGCGCCCTGCGCGGCCGCTGAGCGCACTCGGGGCGGCGGCGGGGCCATCATGCAGAAGATCAAGTCGCTGATGACCCGCCAGGTGAGCGGCTCTTCTCGGGATGCGGCGGGGTACCGCGACGGCCGTGCCCGGCTCTCCTCGGGGCCGCCGTGCCCCGGCACTCCGCAGAGCCGCCGGTGCGCGGGCATCGCCCTCTGTGCTGCCGGGGAGGGACGGGAGGCTTGGGGCGTGCGAGCTCCTGCTGCACACGCATCCACCTTGTTTCTCTCTTCCGAGAAATGGAAGCGTGCGCAGGTGGCACCGCGTAGCTCATGTCACAACAGAGAAATCGTTGTTGAAGATGACAGGGCGGGCCCGTGTCAGTTTGCTTTTTTTGACATGTAATTTTTGAGCGCTGGGCTGTGGTTCTGTAACACGGCTTTGTCTGGCAGCAAATGCCTTTGGTCTACAGGGAAGTGAGGCAGAGAAGGTGCCAGGGGCGTATCTGGGTGGGCACATAGTGAGTGTGTACCAGAGCACTCGGTGTGTGTCTGTCAGCTCACTGCTGTGGGCCACTTGTACTGGTTGTCTCCAGGATTATGTAGATCTAAGCCTACTTTTGGACCAATATTTCTAAGATTGAGAGTCCTTTTAAGGAAGTGTATCAGCAGAACATTCCAGCTATTCACATATATAAGATACCCCTGAAAAAAAGCCTCTTTATTTGTGTCTAATTGGAGAACTTAAAAAAAATCACTTGTGTTGCCCACATTAGCTATTCTAAATAGTGATAGAAAATAATGGAAAAGTCAGAAGTTTCTTTTTCCCCTAAAACTATGCCCTCAGAGTTGTGATCCTTATGCAGGAGGCAGGGCTTAAAAATGGACACTTGTGTGAAAGTGGAATTGCCAAACTAATGTTCTGTTCCGCTTCAGTAGAGGGTTACATGATTCGTTTTCGGCTTGACTAGGCGGAGTGCTGGGAAACCTGCCCAGCGTGGAGATGATGTTTTTTTGCAAATGATAACAACTTTGGCAATTTTCAGTCATTTGGAAGGATTAGGTTCCATTTACATTTTGATAAGTGAACCATTTTATTTCTTCTGGAGGTAAGTCACTAGAACTGCATATTTTGGAGAGGACTTAGGGAAGAATTTGTGTGAAGTATGAGAAACTGCAGCAGTTGCTGTGCTTGTTTCTTACTTTGAATTTCTGATGTGCAGAGGTGAGTCATCTTTGATGGTGACAACTGCAGAGGGAGGATGTTTTGAAGTGATGTGTGACAAAATCTGAGAATCAAAACCAAAATGGAGAGGTTTTGCATCTTGGGAGGATGAAACAGTTGTAAAATGTAGTAGTTAGCACTGAAATTCTGTACAACACTTTGTCAGTTTCAAAGAATAAATACAAACTTTCTCACCATAAACTAATATAGTACTTGCACAGGTCCTTTTAGAAATATAGGTACCCAGGACCAGAAGGGGCCTTAGAAAAAATACTGTTAACATTGATCACAAGAGAAGGAAGAAAATCTGCCTGAAACTTCTGACTCACAGGAACACACTGAAGTCTCAGGGGAAGCTGGAGCCAGAACCATATCTGAAATCTGAACTTGTAGATTAATTTCTGCCTAGGGAGCTGGCAAAAAATATACTGTGCAGCCTGTTCTGTGGTATTGCAGTTTGAAATGGTGAGATGCTGTTTCAGGTTGTCAGGAGAAGTTGTGGATTCCCCATCCCTGGAAGTGTTAAAGGCCAGGTTGGATGGGGTCCTGAGCAACCTGATCTAGTGGAAGGTGTCCCTGCCCATGGCAGGGGGTTTGGAACTACATGACCTTTAGATTCCTTCTAACCCAAACCTTTCTATAAAAATTGTGAATATGTTTGATATTCAGCAAACATACATGTAGTGGAATATGGTAAGTAGAAAAATATGCCATCAATCAGAAATAATCTTGCAATAGAGTAGGTGGCACCTACCTTGAATTCAGTAATTTGATTCCATTAAGTCATTAAGTTAGTGGAACAAAGTATGCTATGTTTTTTTGACACGTGCTCATTCTGAAATTTAGGATAACATCTGGACATTGACAGGAGGATGTGAGTAAGTTTTATAAAGAAAATGTTAGTGAACTGTATTGAAAAGGTACATATTGCAGCATAAAACTGGAAATGCTTAGATGTTTGTGGAGCATAATTTATATACCAATGGTCTTGCTTTAATGTTTCTAGAATGAGGTCTTAGCCTTCCAGCAACATGTCAGAATATTTATTAAGGGACCTGTAGATACCTATTCAATATCAGGTAAGACTTGATTACAAGATACATAAAGGAATCAAACTTAACTGATTATTAAAATTCTTTTAAAGGGTCTAAGAAGTCCTCAGGAGAGTGTTAATGACCTCAGTCCTATTGAAAACTTTCGGATTCCTACTAAGGTATGATACAACATTCCTCCCCTCCCACTCCCTTTGTTTTTAGTTTTTCATTTTATAGTTGAGTGACATTTAGTTGTGTCTTCTTTTCTTCCTTAACACCAGGTTTACTGTTGTTCTTTTTTCAGTTTTATTTCTTGCTGAAAGTCTTTTAGAGTGTTTTAATGAAAGAATTAAGAACTGTGAGAAAAATCAGTTCACCAACTTCAAATGAATTTGCATTAAAACTTTTTCTTGAAACTTTTCAGTTGTCACTGGATGCTGATCTTAATATTATTTAGGTTTCTTGATGGAGTGAATTTAAAAAAAAGTGGGAAAAAAAAGCCTTTTTGAGTTTTACTTTGGAAAGTAGAGGCTGTGTGGATGGCCTGTATAGTTCTAGTGTTAACATTTAGTTTCTGCATGGTTTGGGTGGTGTAAATATATTTTGTAATTTCATGGTTTTAATCTTCAGCATATGTAATTAACTTCATGTTCTGCTTTAAAAGTTAGCCCTTTATAATAGCAATAGTTTTTGGTATTTTTTTGGATCTCACTATTTAAATGAAGCCAGCTCACTGTCATCTCACAAGTCATGCTGAGTAATCTGTATGTGAGCGTACAATTGTCACAATAATTGGCTGTTCCTTATTCTCTGTTGATCTGAGGGGAAGATTCACAAGACTTCTGTAGTTGTTGTCTATTATTTTCTATGAATTTGGTCTTTGCCTTTAACCAATGAGATACTTAAATTACTGTCTTTAATTTAGATGACCTATTTTACAATAGATAAAAAATCAGACCGAAAGACCCCTTGAGTTTCTTTGTCTCTGTATAAGTGTAATATGTTGATTGGGCTGAGGCAGATCAGAAAATTAGCATTGCTATATATTTGAAAAATCAGGTAAGAGTCTCTGAATTGGCACATTATACTTTGTGAAACAGTGGCCAATGTATTGATATGAAAGAGCAAAAGTATTCAGTTGCAGCAATGTTGAAAAACCAGTCACATCTCCTTTGTTTAAATTTCACAATTGCAGATTCCCGCCACTCCCTGAGCAATCAGTTTTTTGCCAAGTTGGCTTTCCAGATAAAAGCAGATGTAGGGTATCTTGGATGGATTTCCATTCTGTAATGGTTTGATGTTATATGTCTGATAAGTCTACACTGTGTAGCAATAATTGTTTTTATTTAACTCTTGAATCATGAAAGTCTCAAGCTGTTTTGATGGCGGAATGGTTATGATGCTGCACTTTCATAGTCACACTTCCACATTCAGTCTGGTATTTCCAGACTGATTTAGGGCAAATGATACTGAAAACTTCAAAAGCTGCATTAAAGCTGTACAGGAGTATACATAATGAAAGGCTGCAGGATCAGCATTAATTAGGGCCAGTGTGAATTACTGGTAAAAGGACTAGCCATTTGTTAGATAGCCCTAGGTACAAACCCATGTTTTTTGGGATGAGGGACTACCACACTAGTTTGGAGGTCAAATGGGAAATATGGAGGACAGGAAGAAGAATCTGCTGACATTCCATCCCCTGAAAGCAAAACCAGCAAAATTCTTTTGGGTCTGGATATCTGAAAGTTGTTGATTTGCTGATGGTTTGCTGACTGTGTCCAGCATGATGAAGTGATGACTGTACTCCTCAATTTTTTATTTTCAGGCAATGAAATTGTTAGGCATTTGGACATTTTAGTGAGTACCTGAGTGTATTCACTCATGTTAACTGGTACTTCAATAAGTTCTGCAACTATTTTGAAAAAGTTCAATTTCTTATCATATGAAGGCAAATCACCAGCAAACTTGCTTAACTTGTTAATACAGATTCATGCAGCCAACTCACTCACATAGGGAAGTATCTCAGTAGGAAGTAAGTGTGTAATAGTTTGAGTCTGATAAAGTCTCATAAAGTGGAGAAGCCAAATCTGAACTGCAAGGCCGGATATAACAGGTTGCCCAGAGAAGTTGTGGATGCCCCATTCCTGGCAGTGTTCAAGGCCAGCTTGGATGGAGCTCTGAGCAACCTGGTCTAGTGAAAGGTGTCCATGACAGGAGAGTTAGAACTAGATGATGTCCAAGATCCCTTCCATCATTCTGTGATGATTCTTTGATGATTCTATGACATCTAGAAGAGAAGGTAGTCTGTAGAAGGACATAACATCTATTTTGACTGAGATACCTCACTTCATTGGCATACCGTGATTACCCAGGGAAATTAACTCCTTTTGAATCATTCTGTTATTGTTGTTTCCCAAGCTGATAACAGTTTTGTCACAAAAGTCTGAGGTAGGTATTTTGCATGCTTGAATTCAAGTGTGTTGGATTAATGGTGAGTTGACTTTGAATTAGGTTGTGTCTATTTTGATGATAATCAGCTCATATGCAATATACAAATATTTGATTTTGATTTTATCATGGTAAATAACTGAGTTTTTAAAAAAATGTTTTTTCCTATAGCATAGAAGTGTGGATTTCTATTTTCCCAGCAGTAGCTGCATGCTTTTCAGGAGTGCATTAAGTAGTAGTGTGGCTAACGTGTTCTATGGATAGGCTTTGTTGTTCTCTCCATTAGGAGAGTGGTTTCCAAAGTATAATGTTTGTTTTGGTAGAATAAGAGCTTTTTAGTAGGTACTCTCTGCACATACTGTACAAGGGAAAATCAAAAGAAGGCTCTGAGCTTTTTCTATGAAAGATAGGGAATACCACCAACTTCTCTCTGGTACTGCCTTTCCTAGCTGGGGAAGAGGGAGAGGCAGGGAGGAAAAGCAAAGTGTGTATATATATATATAGATATAGTTATATATTGTATTGGTATTATAGACATTAATTGTTATATAAAACATACAAAGAAAATCAGATTTATATATATAGTTATACATGTATATTGTTATATTAAATATATACTGTTATAGTATAATATATATACATTAGATAAGATTTTAGATAGAGGTTCTTCAACCAAGGGTGGTTGAGCATTGGAACAGCTCTCCAGAGAAGTGGTCACAGCACCAAGCCAGACAGAATTCAAGAAGCATTTGGCTAATGCTCTCAGGCACATGGTGTGACTTTTGGGGATGGTACTGTGCAGGGCCAGGAGCTGGTTTTGATGATCCTTGTGGGTCCATTCAAACTCAGTGTATTCTGTGATTATAAGACAAATATAATCTCTAAATATATCTTTATATATAGATAGAATTCAAAGATGGTGTTTGCATGTGTGTATACAGATACATATATAAGTGCTTTAATACTTGTATTTCACAGTGGTGCAGTGTTACAGTATAGCTGCTGATGGAATCTGTTGAGCACGGCCCTTATCCTGATATTTAGGATTGGATTTTAGCACAGGTGTTATCCATGCTCACAATGGAGGGATATAAATCAGCAGCATATTCATTGGTGTGTTTTTGGTTCATGACATAAAGGGAGGCTGTGTCCAAATCAGTATAGTGCAGACTTGGCCCCTGGTAATCTCCAGATAAAAAAACAGCATAGGCTGTTTCTGAACTTCAGCTTTTAACTAGGTTAGAAACTGTTTAGATTTTTTTTTCTGAGTAGTGTCAGTTAACTTTTTTCAATGTCTTAATTTTCTAGTCTTTTAGGTGATAGTGACTGGAGTGCAGAAAGTGTTTGCTTCTACTCCTTACAAGAAATGCTTCATTCAACAGAGCAATATTGGTTTTGCTGCTACAGGCAACAGCATACAAGGAGAGTGGGAGTGTGATGCACTGGGAAATAGCTGGGTAGATGTCTAAAACTTGCTGAACTGCATTTCAGATGAGTCTGCAATGAGATGACTCTTCTGAAATACATTTCAAGGAATTGCCACAGGCTTCTAGACTGTAAACTCCTATTTCCATAGAACAGAAAGACAAAATTATGTGAGGTGTGTGGATGCAAGCACTGTGTTTTATTTAGCAATGGCTTCTTTGAGCTGTCAGACTTTTTTTTTCCTTCTTTTCCTTCCCAGATGCTGTCTTTCACTGATCTGTTTAGGTGACATAATGAGAGAGGCCTGCTGCTGAAGGTTGCACTAGAAACCTAACAGGATAAATTGTTTTTCCATGAAAGTATGATCCTGAAGTACTGAGGAAAAAAAGGTGCAATTGGAACCATAGTGACACAAGTTTTAGGTAGGAGATGAGGCCTCTTGCTGAACAAAACTTAGGGAAAATGAGTAGCCTGTGAAACAGTATCTTACCAGGCTGTGTTGGCCCATTATTGATTGAAGAGTTCCTGCTGCTGAATGCATGTGTTAACCTGGACAGGTGGATTGAAGTGAAGGTTGTGGAATCCACCTTGCTAATATGCTGCTTTTCCTGACCTCCTGTGTATTGAATTAATTCTGTTTAGCAATGGCAAAGTTCTCTGCAAGGGTATTATCATGAGATCCCTGCTGTCACAATTTTTGACAGGTTTTTCTGTTCAGAATAGCACTCAGAATTGCTGAATTAACATAAAATGTAAAATTATAAATGTGTTTTAGTGTTGACTTTTTTTCTTTTTAAGGGGGATACTTATATGGCAATAGCTAGACAAGTTTTGGGGTGGAAAAACACCTTGAGTGATTTAATAGAGCTTCTCTCTTTCTTTCTACTAAGTGTGTGAGTACCAAGTCCACAGAGTTAAACTGGCCCTTTGCCAAGACCCCTGAAACTATGGACTTATTTCTACATAGTAAAATTGTTTTTGTGTATCAGATTGAAAGGATGAGGAAAATGGAATATCAGAAAATAAACTTTAGCTAGTGATAGTTGCCTTTTTAGAGGTGAGTGAATAAATTTTCCTTCACTATGTTGGTTATTTCAAGCTACTGGAGCATGATGTGCTGAAAGCTGCAGGTTATCATGGCAGAAAGTCTGGTGTCAGTTATAATGCCATTTATGGGGGAGCTAAAGTTTATCCTGGAGAGTTATAACTAGACTGCTATTCTAGAAAAAAATGGACAAGGAAAAGAAAAACCTTGTCATTTAATAAATATTTTCCTGATTAGTGTTTTGGCAAGAAACACTCAGATGAGTGATCTTTCTGAGACAGAATAAAATGGTTTCTTAGCAATTTTCCTAGGCACTCCAACATGAAATCCAGAATATGTGTCCGTAATGGCTTTCTTAATGCATCTTTAGCAGATGTAAATCACCACTGACCTATGGTATTGAGATATTTTTTCGCCAACATGACAAGGTATCAGTAGTCCAGAATTTCAAATGATCCTAAGCATTTCTTCTTTGGTTAGTGTTTAATCTTTTTTTCTTTTAGGAAACAGCCATGCAGAAACTTGTAGGCAAATATTGGATGATAAATTAAGTTTTTCCATTTGCAGTGTTCAGTGGACCCTGTTGCCTGTCTTGAATAGTATTTTAGTTTCATATAACTAAAACTCAATGTACTGTAAGATGTGAAACTGATTTACAGTGGGATGTACATTATAAAGCTATCATTATGCTATATAACGATATAACTGTATTATTTCCTTGTTTCTCTTGGTCTGTGGGTGCAGTCCATGTCTTTTCTCTGGCTGGGCGTGGGTTGCTGCGTTCACCTGCGCTGGCGGCAGTGACTGCATCTGGCGTTTCAGGGGGGGATCGGAGGCGCTTGGGCGGGAGAAGGTGGCTGCTCGAGGGCTTTTCTCCGCTGCCTCCTCGATGGTTTTTCTGCCGCTCCCCGCTGCCCCGTCACGGCTCGGAGCCTCCCGGCTGCGGCCTGGCCCGCGGCCCGGCGGGGGCGCCCGAGCACCGCCGGCGGCCGCGCCTGCGGCCTTCCTGCGGCCTCGCGTGTGGCCGCTCGGGGACGCGAGATGCGCTTGAAACCCGTTTTCCTCTGTATCGGAGTCGTTGCTTTTTATTTCCCCACCGCCCCACCTTTTTCTTATTTTCAGGTGAGGAGGAAAAAACTGAACTCAATATGCACTTGGTGCCATAAATCAGTGAATGTTTAAGTGGACTGCAACGTTGAAGTCTACACTATGTTTTTTGAAAAGTTTTAAATGTCTTGCTCTCCCTAATGGGAAGTACAAGCCACAGTGTACTGATCTTTCTGTGTATTTTGCCATTGCTTCTTGTGCTAATATTGGAAGTGCCTTTTGGAAGATGTTAGTTTTGTTAAAAGGCCGTTCTTCCTTGAATGTGTTATTACATTATGGAAATTCTTTTTTATTTCATGCAGGAGGAGCTCAGAGAACTACATGAAGAACCAGCTGATCCTCAGGCACAACAGGAAATAATTAACAGCATTGAGGAAGTTTATTTTTCCAGTGACTCCTTTGATATTGTGAAGTATGAGTTAGAGGTAAGCTGTCATCTTGAAAGATAAAATGGCAACATAACAAAAAATGAAGGCCAGGAGTATGCTTGTTTCAATGAGCTACTTTTTTTCTTAGGTCTTGTATGAATATAACACTGTACTCCCCTACGTCATCTTGCAGTTGTGTGCAGCTTCTAGCATAGACTATTGGTGCATATATATAGTATATAGTCTCTTCTTTTAATGTAGTAGAATGTGCTAACAGGCATATTGTAATTTAAACTGAAGTGAAAAAGTCAAGATAGGTGAGGAAACAAATCTGCTCTATATTTTGTGTATTTTTTTAGCAAACTGACGGAGACAATAATTTCTGTGATTGGGTGGTTGTGTGCATACATATATGACATAAAATAGAGTAACTTGGAGGTAATTATAATACTACATGAGGCAATTATGATCATATGTTGTATATTTTAACACTGATTGCAGTATCCATCATTTGGAAAAATGGATTAATTCTCCAGATTAGATTACAGAATGTTTCTTTAATGAAACTGATTGCCTAGCTAATGCTATGTGTGAGTTAACAAACTTTAATTTCTCACTGATTTTAATTTATTATTTAAATGCAGAGGCTTCCTCCAGTACTTAGTCTTCAAGAACTGGAAGAGTACAGAGACAAACTAAAACAACAGCAAGCTGCTGTAAGTAAAAGTTTTTTCCTCTGTACCCTTACACAATTTGTTGTCTTGTCTATAAGTCTAGCAAGAAGTGTAACTGAAAAAATTTCTTAACACATCAGATTTTTTTAACTAAGTATTTTTTTAGCATCATGTTGTGTGCCTTTATAGTGGAAAATCATCACTAAATCATACAATCATGTGAAATGATGAAAGTAAATCTTAATGTTAAGTATTGCAACAAAGATCAAATGTGCTAACTATTTCTTTAGAAACTTGACTTTTTGAATGTTTATCTTACAATGTTCGACACAGTGCTGAATAGTGGACTAGTATCTCTTTGAGGGATTTCTGGCAATGTTAGACTTAAAATGTTTTAAAAACACCCTCCTTGAAGATGCTATTTTCTCTTACTTTTCATTTGCCAATATGTTAATTGTTCACAAGGGTTTTTAGTGAACACTGATAGAGAGTTATTATGTAATAAACCAAATGAAATGTAATGAGTAGTAACTACGAGGTATGAGGCAAAATCGGAGTTGCAGCATTTGAAAGGTGCTTGTTATGTTACAGAATTTTAAATTTTCTATTAATGTATTAATTGTTGTTCCATTACTCTTTTGAGATGAATAACGTGCTACAGGAAACAAATCTATTAATTTTGGCATTTGGAGAGTATCTGCAAGTAAAATAGAAGTAATAATCCTAATTCATGTCTTCAAATAAATGAAATGTATAGGAGAATCTTGCATTGTTAACAATACGTAAATCAAGCGCCTGCTGCTGTAAACTGCTTTCCCCATAATATACCTATGAAATTTTGTGAAAGGGTAGTGAGAAGTTGAGGAAATGAGTATTCCATGTTTCTCACCAAGGTTTATAAGGAAAGAATTTGGAAGTGCGTGAGAGGTAGTAATTTTTTTTGTGTGTTTGTTTGTGTGATGGTGGTAGTGTTGTTTTTTTTTTTAATTTTAAGAGGACATCTGGTGATGTCTGACCTTGTTTTGAAAGAAAGTGCCTGAAGAGCTCAAATCTGAGCTACGTTTAGGCAAACATAGCAGTCAAGCAGTCAAATTTACAAAAACCTCTTTGTTTCTCTCTGCCAGTAGTGCATTGTGGGCTGGCTGTCATAGCCAGTTTTATTTTATTTCCACTTCTGGGAGTATTGTTCCCCCAAAAGGATATAGAGCAATGCCAATAATTTCTTTGTCATGTATGAAACCATTTCTTAAATATTTTTAGTCCCTGATGAAAAACAAAACTAAATACACTATTCTCAAGCTGGTGTTTATAAGACTGTTACTGTTGGATTTCTTTTTAAGCTTCTGTGTTTGTGGACAAGAGATTGATTAAGGTAGTAATGCCCAGTTCTTAAATTCAATACAGACAGCAGCTCTCAGGAGCGTTCTACTTAGAATTATACTCAGAGAATGGAGAAAATTTTAAAATATACATATTCTGTGTTCTAAAGAAAGAGTATAATATGTAGAGAATGCATATTCGTTTTGACATAGTTTTACTTTAATGCAGTATCAGTCTCAAAGGTAGGTGTCCTTATGTTAAATGTGTTGTGGTTTAACTCTAGATGGCAATGAAGTATCACACAGCCACTTGCTTCTCTGCCAGTGGGGTTGGGGGGAGAATGGGAGGAGTAAAAGTGGAAAAGCTCATGGGTTGAGATAAAGGTAGATAATGCAGAAGAAATAGCTAAAAATAGGTAAAGCAAAAGCAGCTGAAGCAAAACAGGGAATTAATTAGTTGCTTTTCGCGGGCAGGCAGCTGTTCAGGCTTCTCCAGGAGAGCAGGGCTCTATCATGGGTAGCATTTATTTGTGAAGACAAATGCCATCACTCTGAGCATCCTTCCCTTCCTTCTTCTCCCCAAACTGCATATGCTGATCATGACACAGTACATTTAGGATATCCCATGGGTCAGTTGGGTCAGCTGCCTCAGCTATGTCCCCTCTCAAAGTTTGTTCACCCTCACCTCACTTGCTGGTGAGGTAGTTCAAGGAGTAGAAAAGGCCTTGATTCTCTGCAGGCACTGCTCAACTGAAACACCTCTGTGCTATCAAAACTGGTTTCAGCTGAAGTATTTTGGAGAAAATTGAATACCCCAGCCCAGCCAGCACACCATTCTATATCATTGACTTAAATTTGTACTGTAGCGATAGCATGAGCAAAATGTAAACACTTGCAGTGCCCCAAATTATTTCTATTTGCTTTTCTAGCATGTTCCTTAACAAGTAGAGAGTTAAGTGAGTAGTCTAAAAATGCCCACTAATTGCTAGATGGACTTGTGAATGTTTCTCTTATCTTGGTTCCAAGGAAAGTTCATCATAACTTTTACAATTTTTTAATATGTTGTTGTGGAATATTTATTAATAAATTTGAAAAATGCAGAACGTAATGGTAGAGAATCATAAGCTTGTAGAAGCTTATGTAGCTTATGTAGTAGGCCATACTTGAGATTGCTATGTATCACATGGAGTGTTCTTCTTTTTAAGGTATCTAAGAAAGTTGCAGATTTAATCCTTGAAAAACAGCCTGCATATGTTGAGGTAAGACAACTAACAATTTTCAAGAATAAACTGCTCAATTTTGTGCTGTTATAATGCTGCAGTTGTGTCGTTATAGTGATTTGTAGTAGGGGTGCTAGTGCCTGCTTATAACCAGCTATTTTTGTATGCTAAAGCTCTGTCCTCTATAGTGAAAACCAACAGTGTATTGAGTTGAAAGTCCTTAAGATGATAAAGGTTTTATAATATGGTCATTTTACAAGGCCTTCTGAAGAATTTAGAATTCAGGTATTCACAGGCTTGGCTAATACCTGTAACAGACTTGGAGCAGAAGCTGCTTTATTTCCACTGTTTAGGAGTGGTGTCACATCTTATTCCATAAGAGAAAGCAGTAGTGATCTTTCTTAAGATCACTTAACTGCCAGTAATCACAGGCAGTTGTGAGAGTCACAGAGTCACAGAATATGTCATGGTGGAAGGCGCCCACTAGGATCATCAAGTTAACTCCTGTCCCTGCAGAGAACCATCCCCTAAAGTCACACCATGTGCCCAGGAGTAATGTCCAAACAATTCTGCAAAGTGAAAATGGAGATTGTTAGTAAGTTAGTGTAAGAATGATCCTGTGGTTAATACTTTTGTTTGTGTACAGCACCTTACATCACCATTGTTGTACTGATGATTATGGCAATTCTTTGGGCAAGAAGGTGGAGAGAGTGTGGAAGAGCAAAGATGGCTTCCTGGCTGTTAACCTGTGGTAGATGTCATGGAGCTGCAATCATTTTCCTCTTATCCAGAGGACACAACATCCTTTTTGTTCTCTTGTTCTTATGGCCAGTGCATCCAGCCTTAGTGAAGTTGCCATCTGTGCTCTGGCATCATTGCCTGGGGAAAGGAGTGCTGCTGTTTAAAGAACAGTGTGGGGTGGGAGAAGTGACCATTGCTTGCATCATCTCCTGTGATAGCAGGTGGAAGAAAAAGGCTGTAACAGTAAAGTTTCAGTTTTAGTTAAAGGGGTGATGAGGTGGGAGGTTATTGCAGAAAGAGGCTGGTAAGTGCTACTGTACAGTAAGGGCTACTGGTTGAGTCTTCACAAGATCATGTAGAAGGGGGAGAAAGGGTAAAAAAATGGCATAAAAATATTCAGATATTATTTCACTGTTGTGTGGGTTTGAAATTGATAGTTTTGAGTGAGTGCTGCTTTTCCTGAATCCAGCAGCTTCACTTTGAAAACCTCTCACTGCATAATGGAACTGCAGCAAATGTTCTTGCATTTTGCTGTGTAATGCTAATGTTCTTATTGCAGACATCTTAGGGAGGTGAACCTGTTGCATACCTAGAAGTGCTTTCAGATATTCCAAAAAGACAGTTAAAAATCCCTTGTGCCAGTAAAAATCTTTAAAAAACTTTTCTTAAATGCTTTTGTGCATGATTAAGTCAATAATCCTTCAGTGTTACTTAAAGGCACAGGCCTGCACAGCGTTATTCATGTCAGTAGTCAGTGGAGATTTCTGGTGGGCATTGTAGGTCTCACTTTCCCACTGATTCATGAAATGAACATCCTGCTGTGTTGTGTTGTGTGAACTTGCAATGGCAGCTCCAGTTCAGTTTTCAACTACAGTAACAAATCATTACAACAACCAAAAATGCAATTGAACACATGTCCTGGACACATTTTCGCTGTGCAAAATGTAGTTTAGGGATATCATGGTTTGAAGCCCATGTCTAGTGTGAAGTACAGGTTTAACAGGCACTCCTGTGGCCACAAGATGCATGGCACTGAGATGGGGTAAGGGATTTACAGTTTTCTGTTCTTGGATGAAAGGCTGTTTTTGAGAAGAGAAAAATTGTATTCAGCCCTAAATGGTGGGCAGAAGACTCCCTCTTTGGGAACATTTAGACTGCACTCTCTTCCCATTCCTCTCCATCCAGTTGTGTTCGAAGGAGAGATTTTACAGTCTTTGCAAGAAGGGGAGTGGAGTTGCTCCTTATTGTATGTGTTTCCTCATGAATAAGGGAACAATGGCTTTTTGAATAGCTCTGGTATTTGCAAAGTATGTTTTTAGAGAGAAGTAGGTATTGGGGAAAGTAATCTTCAAGTTTTGTTTCTTAGGGTATTTTGCATATCTGCAACTAGGCTGTCATTTATAAGAACGCAACACTGGTAACATAAAGGAGCAGGTTGTGGTGGAAGATGCAGTTTAGTGATTTGGATACTGACTGGGAGCTGTTCTAAAACTGAACTGAACTTTGAATTCATTTTTGTTTGTCATATTATTATAGTTAGATGAGTTTTCAAAGCGAAAATCTCCCTTCTCATGGAAAGCACTTGATAATTTTGAATTGATGAGCAGAATTAAAATATAAAATCAACTTCCCCCACCAAAAAAAAACCAACCCCAAATAACAACCCTCAAAGAAACAAACAAAACTCTTTTTTCTGTAGCCTGGGGAAAGAATGCACTTTTCTGCAGAGCTGTTCTAACAAAAGAAATCCTAATAGTTATATTAAAACATTTATATTTTTCAAGGAGTTGATATTATGCTTCACTTCACTAAGTCAAGATCGAGCTAAATTCAGGTCACCTCTGCTGAAGAGTTTTCAGCTGAAAGTCAACAGGATACAATTAACATTCATTATGATGTGGCATCTATTAAATTGGTAAACACAAGTGCTTCTAAACAAGAAAATGCTGTGTGAAACATAATTTGAGTTTTTTGTTTTGCATATTAATACAAATTAAGCCCTGTGCTTCTATCCCTGAAGCTTTGATTATTCTGTTGTAATGTATTAATGGTATAGAAATTCTTGTGCTAAATGTGGACTATATAAATGTAGAGGGTCCCACTGCTACAAAAACAGATTTCAACTGTCTTATCTTCAAAAGGGAATTGTATTTCAAAATACAGGTTTATGTGAATGTTACATTGCAGTACTTAGTGTATATAAAATGATGGAACAAATAATATATGAAGTAACTCCACAAAGTCATTGTAATATCTCAAGAGAAATGTACTAATCAGTAGTCTTCACTAGTGTGTAACTTGTGTATTTGTTTAACTTGTATATTTGTTTAACCTGTTGTCTCTCTGTAGGAACTTGAACGTGTTACATCACTGCAGACTGGCCTTCAGCTAGCAGCAGTTATTTGCACAAATGGAAGAAGGTATCTTGCTTAAGGAACTACAGAGATTGAAAGTGGGGAAGTATTTAACAGGAAATCTGTAAACCCAGGAAGTTTGCTTGCTGATGACATTTCCTGTTCATGTGCTCAATGTTATTAGCAGTAGTAGTTAGAGATACTAAAACAGTTGCAAACTCTTGCAGCTTTCACTTTTGCAATTGGTAGTTCTCTTTGAAACAGAAAACTTTGGAGATACACAGACAACTGCAGAAGGGAGGATGTACCTTCTTAGTAGTCTGTTGGTACAATCTCATTTTCCTAGTTCCCCTAACAATGCTGTCAATCTTATCTTCTACAATGTATTTTGTTGGACTTGTTAGAATTGATTAGAATTAAGTTTTATTTTATGAATTGTTGAAGATTATGTTAATTTTTACCTTGCAGACACCTGAATATAGCAAAGGAAGGGTTCACACAAACTAGTTTGGGGCTCCTTGCAAATCAGAGGAAACGACAATTGCTTATTGGACTGCTGAAATCTCTGAGAACAATAAAAACACTGGTATGCACAGTTGTTTTTGTTCAGTGACAAATATTTTTCTTAATTCCTGCATAGTAATGACTGGATTTTTTTTCTTTTTTGGTTTTTTTTTTTTAGCAAAGAACTGATGTGCGTTTGAGTGAGATGTTGGAGGTAAGTCCCTAGCAGACTGGTATAATTTGAAGCTATTGGTATAACTTAAGGCTATTCTAAGTCTACATTTGTCAGTCATCTTAATTTTTGTCTTGCAAACAGGGTGTGTGCATAGGATAAAATTATATTTTTATTCTTCTTTTAAATTGAGAAAAGCTACATATCAAATTAGATAGCCCTGCTGCCAGGGGACAGTATTTTCTATCAAAAACTCATTGCTGCCTTTATGTCTGGGCACTGAAGCTTGAGTTAGTTCAGTAAAATTTTGTGGGGTCTTCACTTAGCCCTGCTCTCAACTTATACCTGTTTTCTTTAGCTTGATATTTGGGGAAGAAAAAAAAAGATGAGATTTAGCTGATTGTTGATAAGCTGGGTTTGGATAAAGAATTTCTATTGATATATTACAATGCAAATTTATGGATCGGTTCCTTGCTTAGCATTTTATTTGTAAATGCAGTAGCCTTTTGTCCTTATTCATTGGGTTGGCTTTTTAATTCAATTGTAGAAAACATTGCAACATGCAGGCTGTGACACTGAAAATTCTCATGCTGTTATGTATACTGGCTAAAAATGCAGTAGATACTGTACAGAGCAAAATAGGATCTTGTCTTAAGGTGATGAATTGTATGAAAGAAAGCCTCAGGATTTTATTAACAGCTATAGTACTTGTAGTGTAACAATTTCTACTTGCAAGTTTACCAGATATTTTCAGCTAATACTGGAAGGAATGTCATGATGACAATCCCCAGTTATTAGATTTGTAAATGGAATCTTAATAGTTTCAGCTTTCAAGATTCTGTGAATTTAATTCCATCTTGAGTAAGTCACCTTGTGTCAGCAAACTTTCTTACTCTTTACCAAGCAAAATGGCACTCCTTTTCAGGTGGCATAAAGGCTTTTTGCTTAGTAAGCCCTGTACAATGATTTGCTTTTAATTTCTGTGCTGTGTTCTGCTTCCCAGGAAATTAACTCTTCACTGTTTACTGGCAAGAATTACTCTGTGTCTGTACAATGATTTGCTTTTAATTTCTGTGCTGTTCTGCTTCCCAGGAAATTAATTCTTCACTGTCTACTGGCAGGAATTGTCCTGTGAGGAAGTGTGGTTGTTACAATCACACACAGCCCCTAATGTCCGATTACCATAATTGGTCAGTGATTTTTAAGGGCTGGAACTGCTCTTTTGGCAGAGTGCAGTTGTAAAGCTGTGCTTAGTGTCTGCTCCCAATAAGTTATTCCAGCTACTGGCCCATTTATTTTCTCTACTCCTAGAAGTTAGTAGGTTGGAATATGCATGAGAGGTATTAGTAGCCACTCAGAGAAGAGCATTTTGAAAGGGTTCCAAATTAAAAAAAAGACCTGGAATGAAGTTATGGTAGCTTACAGGGCTGAGCTGCATCTGGAATATATTAGTAATATATTTTATGCAAGCAGGCTTTCTGATTTGAGCCGTGTTAGACTTAATGGAGCAAATACTAGGTTTCCAGTGGAGAGAAATATAAAGAGCTAAAAATGCAGCAGTCCTTTTAGACCAATATGCTGTTCTGTTTTCATCTAATGGATAATGTATTTAGGGTTTTTTAATGTTTTTTAGTTAAATTTGATCTGCATTAGAACATTTCTGGTAAAACCCATTTCATTTCAGAAACTCCTCTATGATAATAGCTGAATATAAATTACCCTTGCGTTTTTGCTCTTCAATCAATGACTGAAATTCCAGTAACAGCTTTGCATTTGAGCTCTCTAAAGCACGTAATATAGCAGATGTAATTATGACAAAACCCAGAAGCTCTTAAGTATTAAAGAGTGTTTCTCTTCTTCCAAAGTTCTTTCTGGGTCTCATGTCTAATAGAATACAAAAATAATAGGTATATCTGAAGCAATGCCCATGTCTTGTTGGTAGGATCCTTGGGTTTTACATTTTTGTGTGTATGTTTTTGTTTTATCCTCATAATATTTCCTGATTGAGCTGTCTACCTGTATATGATTCTTATGTATTAGGACAATGCATCCATAGTGTGTTCTTTGTTTTCTGAGGCCTTCTGTGAGTCAATTGTGTTTAAGCTAATTTCTAATGAGCTGGGTGTGTCAATTTAAATAGTCTTTATTTGGGTGTAATGTTGGGAGTGTCTTCCTTGTCTCTTTTATAAACTATGGGAGTAGCCAGTGCCTGAATTAACCTCTTTCCATGCTCATGAATAGATTACTGGGAAGATGTTAGTTGTTCTATAATAAAAGCTTTGTGATGTATTTTTAATGTATGAAACGATACAGCAAGTTGTTTGCATAAGGTAATGTAATACCTAGTGTTTTCAGATGTTGCTCATTCTAAACTACCTGCACATCAAGTGCTGCAGTAGACCCTCACTCTTTAACTTTACTGTAGAGACAGGAGAGGCAAATGTTTTATTCCTAATGTTTGTACATAAGCATGCAAGAAAAATGGGTATTGCACTGTTACTTCAGATGAGCTTTCAATTGTATTTTATCCTAAGGAAGAGGATTATCCAGGAGCTATTCAACTCTGCTTGGAATGCCAGAAAGCTGCCAGCACTTTCAAACACTACAGTTGTATAAGGTAGGATGATATTGTGCAGATGTCAGCTTTCATTTGATTTTATTTGTGATCATTGATTCTCATTCTCTAAAGAAAGTTTAATTGAAGAGCAATTTTCAGCTTAGAATAGTAAAATTGAGGCAGTTATAAAAGCGTAAGTATTATAGAAGCCCTTCTATTTGAAGGCTCATTGCATGTGGAGAAACAATAAAGCAATACTTGCTACTCTCTTTAGTGTTTAATGGCAGTTCTTTTTGATGCCTTTTTTTCCATTTAAACTTTTTTTGCAGGGTGTTGTACCCTGTTTATCTAAAGGAAACAAAAAAGGAGGGTGATGGGTGTATCATTTAAGTGTAAAGAACTAAGCAGAGATGCTAGAATCTGTCTTTTGATAATTAATGCAGGCTCCTAAGGAGAAGATTCACAGCACAGAGGGTAGTTGTCTAAAATCAGATATGGTGATTATTTAATGAAAACTGCTTTCCGTGCAAGAAGATAATATCCTGCCTATTTCTTTGCTGCTTTGACCCTTCCAAACAAAAACATAGTAGTCTTTTTTTTCTTTTTTTATTCCTGCTGCTCTGAAATCTTTAAAGCTGGTTGTTGCAAAGGTGCAGTGGTGCCTTTCTTTGTCCTAAATAGTTTCTCTTATGGTAGCTGTTTCGATTAATTTTTCATACCAACTTCAATTTTTTTTTTTCTGAGAATGCTTAAATTCTCTTTTTCCAATAGCATTTCTGCAAGGGGTTCCTGAGTAACAAATAAAAATTACTGTAGTTTGCAAAGACTTGACAGCCCTGACCCTTCTGGGTATGTTCTGCTGTAGACTACAGTGCCAAACCAAAACATTTAATGCAAGTTTCTTGGGGGTTGGGAATGTCTTTGAATTCTTGGTTAAATCCTAGCAGGATGGAGGTTTGTCTAGACCCTCTTAACACCATTGTGTTATAAACCTAGAATAATGTGCTTTTCAACATAGCAGTGGTGTGATGGTGATAGTCTGACATAGCAGCAACAGCTTAGTGGTTTATGATGAATTGCTGTGTTGTGGCTCAGTAGCAGGGTTTTTGGAACTAAGAAATGGTCTGGAATGTTTATATAATCAGTAATTTTATTCTAAACATTTTTTGTTGTTCGTCAATAGTGAGTTAAATTCAAAACTGCAAGACACCTTGGAACAAATAGAGGTAAGAATTAATATACTGATGTTTAGTATATGTTAATATTTAACATTTAAGTGTGTGCTAGTATTTAATCTCTAAGTACTAGAGCTTTCTAGTAAAATGTTGTTAGCAATTACAGAATGTGTTAAAATGTGTACATTTCTTTCAAGTACTCTCTTTGGATGCTGTAGTCATTGCTATTCATGTAGACTTTAGTGCTGTAATCAACCTAAATGGTCTATAATATATTATTACTCAGTTCAGTAGTTGTACTCACTCAAAGTGGTAGAGCAGTCAAATTAACAAAGTCAAGTAACATTTGAAGTCCTGAACTTCTAAAGAGTTGTGAAAAGTAAATTAATAGCAAGCCAGTAGGTTTGGATAAGCTGTACAAGAGATCACAGTTTCACAGGAAATTTTAGAGGTGAGCAAACTGGAAGCTGCTGGATAGGACCAGTGCTAAGCTGCGGAAATAAGACTTGAATAGCTGTGAAGGAAGAGACTAAAGTTGGTATCACAAAAGAGATAACATCACAAAAGCAAAGGAATATAAAATGTTAAGTGTCTTCCTGGAAACTGGTGGAAAAAAAGGGAATGCTTTGAACTCCACTACTAGGTAATTTTGAGCTGGAACTTGGCAAGCTTTTTGTAGGAAGCCTAGTAATGTAGGTATGTATAATGTGTATGTGATGCATGTAATGCATACACATGTAATGTCTAGCAGGAACCTGAATTAGCTATTTGAGCAGCTGTCTACACCTGTTGTCACATGCTATTCAGAAAGTTAGACTACCACATGTTTTATCATACCTTGTTATTTAATTCCCTGTAAAATTAAAATTTTGGGCAATTTCCTTCAGTTATGTCTTTGTACTTCAGCTTTTATGCAAAGCATTTTTTTGTTCCCTTAGTCTTTCTCTGATAATACTTTATTAAATAATAAGATTGAAGTGGTTTTAATATCTAGCAAGGAAAGAAAATATTGTTAACTGTGTATGTAATGTTATTGATTCATTCTGGTTTTTTTGCATTGTTGGTTGGAAAAAACTAGAGTTAGGTTGTGTATCTGAATATATTACAGTGTCTACATGAGAATTATATTTTTAAGCTATGTTTGAAAGCTTTATTAGTTATTAAATACATGTTCCTATTGAAGTTTTTTTTCCACTTAATTTACATAGTAGGCAAACTTCATTTTTTGCAGAGCTATTCAGTATGCTCAGACACAGCTCTGCTGGCAGAACCTGTATTTGTGTGTCTCCTTTCTTTTTTGATTCTCTCAGGTACTGATTGTTGTACTGATGTAGTATTCTGTAAATGGCTGTCTTGCCAATGAACTTTTAATTCAGACAGTGTTAGTTCCATTTAAGAGATACAGTCAGAGGGTTAAGAAGTCTGTAATGGAATTGACTGAGCTGAAACTCCCAGATCTGGGTTTTTCTTAGGGGTGGAAGTAGACCAGCTTGGAAATCTCAGCTCTCCCATATTGATGTTCCTGGCCTTCTCAAAGTAAACATCACTTTGAATTTGACTGCAGTGTTTTTGCTTCTTCTTGGGAGTGGTGGAACTCTTTGGCTGACACTGAAGTACTTATGCTGCAAGAAGTAACACTTAAGCACCTCAGAACAGTCCAGTCACACAAAGTCTTGGTTACTTTACAACTGTAATTATCACACTGTTTAAATAAACATCTTCCTCACTTGCTGTTGTTTAAGTAATGTATTACTTGGCCTGTTTTTTTTTAGTGTTTAATGCATTTTTTTCTTCCATTTTTATAGGAACAACTGGACGTAGCGCTTTCCAAAATATGCAAGAATTTTGATATCAATCATTATACAAAGGTTCAGCAGGCTTACAGGCTGCTTGGAAAAACACAGGTTAGTACGTATTTTCTGAGGAAGTCACAAAGAATAGTCGTGTCACAGCATGAAGCTTTGAGAACTGTGATGGAAATTTATTTTCCCAATTGTTGTGGTTTAATCCCAGGTGGCAGCTAAGCCCCACACAGCTGCTTGCTTCTTCCTCCTTGGTGCATGGCAAAGTCAGAGGGCAGGCAGGTGTTCAGGCATCCCCAGCACAGCAGGACTCCATCATGTGTAACAGTGACTTGTGAAGACAAACTTCATCACTCCAAACATCCCCCTGTTCTTTCTTCTTGCCTCAGCTTTTATTACTAAGCGTGACACCACATGTTATGGAATATCCCTTTGCTCAGTTGGGATCAGCTGTCCTGGCTGTGTCTTCTCCCAGCTCCTTGTGCACTCCCAGCCCACTCTGGAGGGTTGGGGTAAGAAGCACACCCTGTGTAAGCCATGCTCAGCAATGGCTAAAGCATCCTTGAATTATGAACACTGTTTTCAGTACAAATCAAAAGCATAGCCCCATTCCCCTTACCAGCTACTGTGAAGAAAATTAACTGTATGCCAGCCAAAACCAGCACACTAATGCTGATGGATCTTGCCAAATATATGTATACAAAGGTTTTTAGAGTGCCCATGTAATTGAAGAGTATTTGCTAAAGGTGAGCTGTGTGTTACTGCAACATGTAATTTTTTGGACAGGTTATAAGAGTAACAGTTGCATATTTCAGCTCTGTTTATACTGCTGTTTGCACTGTTCATTCTGTTTGGTCATGTGAATACTATTTTTTATAGCTAAGTCTGTTTTTTGGGGTTGTGCACTACCTCTGCCTTGAGTATTTCCATTTTGTATTGTACTGTTAACATGATGGCAATGTAACATGTGAGGAGATAGATTTTTGCAGCAAAGTACATCCCATGGCATGTCCAACACATGCTGTGGACATGTGTTGAAAGTTACATCTGTGTGTGCCTAGAGCACTTTGTGTGTATATAAGAGTAGACCTAGGTTCTCCCATAGGATGGAGTTCTCTTCTGTTTGGTGCACTGTCTTGAGGCTTCATACTTTGTTTCTCTGAGAAGGCAATTAGCCGGTTTCCTTCAGAAGGTATGAAGTATGGCAGCTAATATCAAGGTCCTGTGAAGTAAGGGGGATAAGGAGACATGAAAGTCTTGGAGGTGAGTTTTGTCAGTGATCAGTGCTCATAATACAGGCTGAGCATGGTGATGCCAGTGTAACAGGGATTGATTTACTTAGAGAAGTGATTCCCCCAGAAGGCTTTAGTTGCTAAAGACCAAGTCAAAGCATCTGCCCTTGGCAAAGACATGACAAGAACCCCAATCATAATTTTTTTATTATGCTTGGCTTTTTTAATGCTCTTTCCAGATTTCAGGAGAATATCTGATATAAGATTGCGTTTCTTGGGTTTGTTTTAATTTTTGTTTGTTTGTTTTGCTTCTTTCTAATTAGAACCTTTCTAGCAAAGTTGGGTTCTTTTTTTCCTGGCTTGACTGTAAAACCAGTGGAGGTCTGCAATAGGATAGAAATGGATTTATCTTCCCATACTTTGTTTATGTGCAGAACTATTGGAATGCCTAAAGACTGCAACTTAAAATCGGGGGAGAAGTTTAATTAGACTTTTCATTTTTTTAGTGCACTGTATTCAGTTTCTTATTTACTGGAGAAAAATAGGTACAATGCATGTCAAGTACATGACATATTGAGAAAGGCAGATATTTATTGGAGAGGAATGAAATTTCTGACAAAACAAAGGTGTTATTTGTTACTGCATGGTTTTGCTTGTTTTTTCCATTATAGAGTGACTTGGTTTTGGCATTCTTTTTATTACTAGTAAAATAAGTATTTTGAACTTTTTCTGAAAATAATTTAGTTGCATTTTTATTCAAATCTCTCCCATATTGACCTCTTCTCAGTAAACAAAATGTCGAGGTCCTTCAGTATCTTCAGTACTTTTCATTATTTAATTTGTCATTCTATTTTCTTTAGCTAATTCGGTTAGGACTACCTATAGGAAATGGGCTGTTGTCAATAGGATTTAAGCAGAATTGCTTCTTCATTTCTGTGGAGTGATTGATTTTTCAGCTCTTGTTGGTAGCTAAAAATGTCCAATAGGAAGTAATGAAACTGAGTACTTTCAAATCTGCTGATTACATGTATGTGAAAACAGTGATAAAATTCAGTTTCTGAAATGAAATAATGTTACAGATAATTTATTAAGAACAGGGACGCTTCTGGAACAGGGAAATGTTCTGACCTGAAACTCAGACGTGATTATGGCAAAACAAATATGTTACATTGTCATTAGTCTTAGTACATGTTACTTTTTCCTGGAAAAGGTAGTCTTTTTTTTTTTTTAAACAAATGCCTTTTTTTCCCTACCAAAAAGAGGAGTTTTATAGGAAATTTATTTATGTGATGTGCATGCCTTTCTGTAATGCTTAATTGTACTTTGGGTTCTTCACTCTGGCAAGTGGGTGAAGATTTTGTGATTGTGCTTTTAATTTTAATGACTGCGAAGGAAATATTTTTTATTTAGTTGGCAGTGTTTCCAGTGGGAGAAAGAGCATGAATCCTAATTAATTTATTTTTGACATGTTACCAATGATTGGGAGGAGGGTAAATGAGTGAGTAAATTCTATAATTAGCTATATTATATTAATATGTGGTGACAGTGTACAAAAAAAGGTAAAGAGGGAAGATGGCAGAGGAAACTGATTTTACTTGCAATACCTGAACTCTTTTATGTGATCATATTGTAATATTACCAAGATCTGTGTTAGGTATTTTTGAGACAGAGATTGGAGGACATTGTTACAAGTATTCAGTACTGAAAAAGATCTATGTTAAAAGATGATGGCTAAAATGACTGAAAGATGGTTTGGCACATGACAAATTGAGTTTTACTGTTTGGTTTTATGTTACTCTTATTTCTTTCAGACAGCAATGGACCAGTTACACATGCACTTCACCCAAGCCATTCACAACACTGTGTTTCAAGTAGTCCTTGGATATGTGGAGCTGTGTGCAGGAAACACAGACACCAAGTTTCAAAAGTTACAGTACAAAGACCTCTGTACAGTATGTAATTCTTGCATATATGTATTGTTTTTAATCTGAATTTTTTCACATTTACTGTTGTAGGTGTACCTTTTCTCAGTGGGGACTAATTTGTTAACCCTGTAGCTACTCTAGTTTCTTAATACAGCTTATGACTGTTTGAAATATTTGTTACTCATAACTTAATGTTGGTTTCAATTGCATAAATCTTAGCACCTTGGAGATTTTGTGCACTGTGTCTAACAAATACCATCATTTCAAAATAGTGTGTCTTCAGTATGATATACTTGTTACTGGAATAGCTATTATCTTTGAATTTTATTCCAGTGCATTTAGGTAGTATTCACAATTTCTCTGATACTGCCAAGAATTCCTGTAAAGATTCTAATTTAATTGATGTCGTCCCATTATTCCTGACTTTGTATCATTCACATTTTATTCTCACATTTAATTTTGCACTTTTGATACCAGGATAAGGGACAGCTATAATATTGAGATATAAAAGCCTGATGATAGGCAAATCATGGGCTGGGAATATACATGTGTTTCCTCTACTGCAAATTTTAAGTGCAGTTTCTTGCATATTTTGTGGTGTTTTTAGAACAAATGTAGCATTTTTTAATTCACTCTTTAAATTTTTTCACTTGGGATTTTACTGTTACACCCTGAGAAATTTTCTAAAACTTCAGTGATGGGGAAGAAGAATGTGAGATATTTTAGGTGGTTCTAATGTTGAATTACAACTTGAAATTATGTTTCTATCTTGAATATTCTTTAGTATGTTTGTTTCAGTCACAGATGAAGCCCTCATCATACTTCATCAACTTAAGGACCCACCCCATCAGTTGCAATTTATTAAATTGAAATACACTCACAAGGAGATTCAAGTTCATATGCTGATCCATTTTCTGTTCTTTCCCTTCTCTTATCTCCTGAGATCATGTAGCTGCCACTAGTAATCAGCACATTGTAAACCATTTCATTGTAAAGAGGTGCCTCTTTGACTTAAAAAGTTTACATTATCTAAGAACCTTCATATAAATGAAAGTGTGATGAGCAAAATAAATTTAGTGGCAATAATTGACTTAAGTATTCATGAATATAATGAGTAAGTTTCTGGATAGTTGCAATTTCCACTTCACTGAGGTGAATTCTAGTTGCAGAAAGCCAGCAAACCCTGATCTTTGTTCTCCAGACTGCAGTCCTTTCATCTTTCTGCCATAAGCCTTCAGAGTGTGGTTTTATTTTTGTTTCTTAGTTTCTTATGAACTTATCTTCCAGTTTTTTTTTTTCCTTTATTCTTCTCTATATTCTTCAGTTTATTTCTCATTCCTTGCTAATACTAATGATACTAAGCCCGCTTATTTACACTTACAAACTACTACTGAGCTGCTTCTGACAAGTTCTAAAATCCAGGTTGTATGTTGCTGTTTATCCTTATACTTGAGTGTGTGGAGGAATCTTTCAGGCACTTGGAAATACCACATTTTATAATACACAGAAAGAGGGTGGCTTTAACTGCGTGGTTACAAAATTATTACCTCATTATTTCTGTTAGTCTTTACTTATGCCAAGTGTTCATGACATGATGCAATGTGTTAATGTGACCCTGTAATAGCTGGCATTCTGTATAAATGAAGGTACTCAGATTTTGGGACTTGATTCTACTGTGAATATTGCTGCAATTGCATTGAAATTTACTTCAAAAATTTTTCATTACTATCTTGGTAACCATTAGTTACCTTGGCTGCGGGAAATTTTGGTCTCTTACCATGCTGTTCAGTGTTGGTTGTTGCCTGTTGTAATGCATTTGTAAAATCAGGGTGCTGAATAAGATGAGCTATCATAGCAATTCAATTTGTAACTTCCTGTAGAAAAAAAAGCAGGTTTTCATCTCATGCATTCAGCTGTTGAGGAACAAATTGTTCAAGACTGAAATATGAGCCCTCTTTCTCTTTGTTTAGTTGAAGTGAGAGCCCTCTTCAGGCTGCCTATGCTGTTAAGCCAGGATGCCCTTAACATGTAAAGGGATATCAAGTACTTTAATAAAGCAAGGGAATATAAAATTGAAGTATTCCTTTTGAGGCAGGTATGCTGCTGTGTGTTTCTAAAAATCTGTCAAAATGAACTCATATAGCTTATTTCCATTGTACATGGGTAGTGAGGGACGATAGTGGCTTTTTTCTTTGTTTTGTTTGCATCTTTTTGGAAGGCAGATGCTGGACATTATAATAATGTGAATCTTTTAAAAAAGAGTAATGTTTTCAGAAATTCTTAAGCCTTTGTGAAAGTTAGTGCCTCTCTACTCAGAGTCACTGATTCATTTTTGAGTCTTTCTTTTCTTAGCAATATGCTATGGTTTTACAAACATGTTTTCTCTTTTTGAATATTTCTGGAGCAGGGCAAAGCTTTGCTGCTTCAATCTTAAGTTTTGATTTTCTTTATTCTACTATAATCTCAAAGAAATTCAGTTGTTTCCTTAGTTTAAATTGAATTATCTTGGTATTTAGTAAGTAATCCTTTCTTCCTGTTTACCTGAAAGTCAGTACGTCTTCAAGTATAGTGATTTGCACAAGAAAACTTTAGATTTTAGATACTAAAAGCCCTGAAATACAGTAAGAATAAAATTTCTTGATAAGTTAGTAGAGAAAATTGCTGAATCAGCAACTTTGGAGCTTTTTACCTACTACTTTAAAGATCATTTAACCCAATGGGGTACTTGCCAGGAAGGCTTCTTTGTACAAAAGTGTGTGCTTGAACTGACACACAGGAGCGGCTGCATCCCTCTGATAGTGAGATGGCCTTACTTCTGCATCTCTGTGACTGTAAAATAAATATAAGAGGTAGTTAACATACAGGCCAATTGAGAAAGTTAAAAAGAAGATGTTAACAAAAACACTTTATGCTTTTGATTAGTTGACCAAAATCAGGAATTTGTCACTTCTTAAAATACATTTGAAAATGAAACTGATGTACGTCAGCTCAGCTGTATGAATTTAGACTTTCTTATGGTTTGTGTTGCTGCAGCAAAAAATGAACACCATTTTGAAGTTTCCTAATGCTGTTTGTTGTTCTGTAGCACATTACATCAGACAGCTACATTCCATGCCTTGCTGATCTCTGCAAAGCCCTCTGGGAAGTCATGCTCAGTTACTACCGAACGATGCAGTGGCATGAGAACCATGACCCAGATGAGGCAGCAGTTGTGTCTTCTGGTAAGAAACCTCTGGGAACAAAACTTCTGATACTTGGAAATAACTTTTCTTGTGCTCAAGTTATTCATTTATGTGTTGGTATCTTTGTGGTCTTGACTCAGTGCCTTCAGCATTTTTGCTGACAGTGTGCAGTAAGGACTAAAGCACTCACTGGATTTTTTTTACTCAATAAGATTGATTTTTAATGAATATTTGTATGTGCCAGTCTTGCAGATATAAATGATTTAATTTTAAACGTGCTTAGGGAAAATGTCTTTCCCCTATTGTGTAGAATCTTAAAAAGAGATAATAAATTGTTTTTTAGTAAAAAAAAATATTTTGGATTGCTGGAGTTGTTTTTTTTTTGTGTTGGAACTATTGCTTGAATTGAAAGTTTTTATATCTGTATCAGATGTAAAATTCAGAGTTGAAATATTTGCTTTTGTGGTGTGAAGAAAGATTCTAGAGTTTTGGCTGAATTGCCCATTCTCAATAATATTTACATTTACAGTTTAAATAAGATATTTATATTTTCTTCTCGTGTCCATTTTGCTGTAGTTTTTGCAGATGTAAAATCAAGCAGGTACCATAAAGAACTTCATGGAAAAATGACCACAGTAGACTCCTAATTCAGCCACATATGCACTTACAAACCTGGTTCTCCTTAGAGTTGTTACTTGTGACATCCTGAGGAAGGAAGACAATCTGCACTCTAAAGCCTTCTACAGGAGCTATTAAGCACTTTATTAGGATAAAGTGATCTATACAGTCAGATACATAGTTTTAGATGCACTGCTTTTAAATGCATGCCCAAGTGTTTTGGTATGTTTACTGCTAGCCTTCTGTTACTCAGTTTTTAATTTTCTGGACATATGGCTTAGCTACAATGTACAGCTGATATGTAGTGATCTGTTGAATCACTTTTTCAAATACCTCAGTAATGATAAAGCACACAGAAGGGAATTTTAGAAGTACAGCTTAATTTCAGAGGGACTCTACTGTTTTTTTTCCTAAACTCATTGCTTATTCTGCTATAATTATTAAAACTGTACATGGAGTTCTTATTTCATACATTGATTTGATGGCTGTGATATGTGGTAATGTCAAAGAGTAAAATTCCTGTAAAATGGACATGTATGTCAGAGGGAACCAGGGAGGCAGTTCAGGAGATTATGCTGAAGTTGTTTCTTAAATAAGCTCCACAGACTGGAGAAGTAGATGTACCACTGTGTCTGGCTTTTATAGTTTTGGGAACTCATGGCTGTCCCAGTGTTGTCCCAGTCCATCTCAGCAGTCTTAGAAAGTACCTTAAATGTGTCAAGGGACTCTTGATCTTAGGGCACCAAGTACAAGTGTTGAAGTGAGAAGTTGGACTTGAAAGACATTATTTATAAAACTCTTTATATTTTAGTAGTGAAACTTATCCAAAAGAAGTTCTTGGAAAGACAGAATTAAGTAGATGTAGAACTTGTTTAATCAAACTGAAGATAAAATTAGTGAACTAAAATTATCAACATAACATGAAACGAATGTCGTGTTTATCTATATCTATGTCATATTTAATGAGCTACTACTTAGTCTATGATTTTGTTGTTTGTATGCTAAACAGAAAATTGCTGTAATATGGGGTTTCATCCCTCAAAATAAACTGCTTACTGGAAAATTTTCCATTACATCATTTGTTGTGGTCAGAGCATTGTTTATGTTTTAGTAAAAAATCAAACAGAAAATGAATTTTAAAGGGACCTATGCAGGTAATTTTTGTCTTCCCTGCTCAAAGCAAAGTGATCTTCAAAGTCACACTGTTTTGTGGGGGGGCTTGCCTTGTTCAGCTGGATTTTCACATAGCATGAAATTTACTATGGTGTTGGTGTAATTTACATGTATTCATGAGACAATGATTTAACAGAAGACCTGAAAATGAGTGGTAAAATGATCACTATAGCATTTAAACTTCTGATTTCACATGTGTAATCCTAGGGGTAAAAGTTGGTAAATAGCTCTAGTATCTATAAAAGATTCAAAGAAAAGTGAGAAGAAAATGATGTAGGGTGTAAATTCAATTTCAACCATTTTAATTTTCAAAATGTTTCCTTTATAGTTCTATGTAAATTCTGTGCAAGACCTGCTTAGTATTCAAAGAGTGAATCTAGAAGGCAGAGATTTGATTGAGTCCTTTTTTTTTTTGCTTTCGTCTACTGTGCAGAGATTAAACAAAAACCTTTTGTTATGACTGAAAGTTGCCTTTTTGAATTTTGAGAAATACTGAAAAACCTGAAGAATGACTGTATTTAAATCAGGCATCTAGAATAATAACTCCTGGGTGGTTTTGATCCTTGTTTTTCTGTGTAGTTATGAATATATGTGTTCTCTGCCTGTTCATTTCCTCAATACAAAATGTGTAAATGCTTTTGCAGCCCTTGATTTTCAAGGAAGTTATCCTAAACTAATGCATTTGCGTGTGTGAAATTAGCTGCAGTGCAGTTAATTAAGGACTGGAAACAAGACCTCTTAGGCATGAGTGGCCATAAACCAAGACCATTGGGAGACTGACAGAGAATATTCCATTGATTTTTTTTTTTTTAAGCGAACAATAACATGTGTATTGCAGTGTCTGTCCAGCCATTCCTTCATGAATGGCAGTTTGGGAATACAGGGACTATGATCTTAATCCAGAGAACAGGTCAAGGACACTGACTTGTTTAGCATTGCCTTCAGTCTGCAGATGTTCAAAAGAGAGTAGGTTGCAGAAACACACAAAGAGTGTGCTGTGGCTAAGATTGCTGATTTTGTTTCCTTGATAGTCTGGGAAAGGTTAAATCCACGTAGAGGTTTTCTGTTCATAGAAATTAGATTCTTAGATTCTTTCTGTTTGCGTTTCATTTAATGTTCCATGGAAGATCAGGAAAATAAATTTGTCAGAATTATTACTTTCAGAAGATGATCATATTTAGGTACAGTTAGTAAATTTTGATTTATGTTGGCAGTGGGTAATATTTGTTCTGTGGTTTTTCGATCATAAGGAACATTTTTTTGCATGCCTTGCAACAGTAGATATAGTATGGAATTATGTTTATGTCTTGTTTGCACATAGAACAGCCTTTTATCATCTCATTTTGAGCTATTAGGGTAGAGTCTCAGTTAACTTGCAAAATCAGTCCCAATGTCTTAACACAGGACAAAGTTGAACACAGATTTGCAGCCTTGACAAATGAATATCCCTAATCTAAACCCAAGTTCTGGACTGTATTTTATTATATTTTTAATTTCGATGAGGAGTTATTCAATTCACACTACTGGAGCTTTTACATTCTGGCTGGTTATTGTGCTGGTTCTGTGTTCTTGAGTTCCAGCCTTGTGGGCACACTAGCTCAGCTACCTTGCCACCAGTTCTTGGTAGCATTTGTATGTTCACTGCTGTAATCCCTAGTTTACAGATAAGGCTTTTTTAGTGTTAGGTAAAGTTCATAATTTTATAATGTCGAGCCACACCTTATAGCTCCATCTGAAAGAAATCAAACAAGGCCAGCATCCTTCTCAGTTTTCATATTCCCCATGTCTGTTTTTTGAATTTAAATGGAGATACGGATGTAGAAGATATAATATTTTTGTTCTTCCTGTTAAGCTTATATAAACATTCTTATTCTGAGAAACATACTCTGGAAAGGTTCAAATCAGAAACCAGATGGTTGATGAGAAGAAGGATGATGTACATGAAACTGTTCTACTTACAAAGAGTCTGTCCTAGGATTGGGAGAATGAGGCACTGCTAAGTGCTATTTATAATTGGTGATTTTTACAGAAGGAAAATTGCTCACTTGACAGTGAGCACTGGATGATCTGAAGAAGATACAATCAAAACATGTTCAGACTGCTCTGTTGTTATTTTGGTTTAATTGAATTGTCAGTGTCCAATACAAATCATAACAATTACTGTTAGTGGATGTTTTTTTCTTTTGTTCTCTTAAATATGTGGTAGTTCAAACAATGCTGCAGGGTCTGTTCTGCATACATCTGAAAAGGCTGATAATAATCTTGTATCCAGTGTCCCATTCCTTACTGGCCTCTTTAGTAAGGTGCTCACAATATTTACATGATGTCCATCTAGACTGCAAGGTCTGGATTCAGGGTGAGGCATGACAAGGCAAGAGCACTTACGTTGTTGATAAAATTTCTTGGTGTTGACAGATGGATGACATATGTACAGTTATGTTTCTGGACTCTTCTTCAGTAGACAACAAAATTAGTCATGAAAAATTGCTCTTTTCTCTAAGGAAGGTGGAACTAAGCCAGGAGTTTTTCTGTAAAAAGCTGTGAAGCCTAGTAATGAACAACTGCAAGGATCAGTCAGGATTAGCTCCCACTGTGATCCTTGCAGTACATTACTGCCTAAGGAACACTGCTGGACAGGTGTTTGGTATGCAGGGGATGAAACTCTCCTGGTCTGCATTTGCACATAAGGCTTATATGCTTATATGTGTGTTATTAGTTTCTGTTCAGAAGTTTAGAGAAAAGTAGCTCTTCTGGAGTTTGTATAATCAATAATATGTCAATATCTAAGGAAATGTAATTCTGTGTAGGATAACTTTTAAAGCTTTTGGAAATACTTACAATACCTTTAACCTGAAGTTTCAGATGGCAACAATGTGATTGGAACTGAAGAGAACAGTTTTGACCGCAACTATGTAAAAAAGAAGTTGGAGCATGGGCTTTCACGAATATGGCAGGTATGGGTTTTGAATTTTGTTTCCCCCTAGGTATTTATTCTCCCTCCTTCCATCTCTCTAATATTAATTATTGTTATATTTATACTAATTTTCTTAAAGAAATGTCGCCAGATTTTTTAAAGTTATTTTTTTAAAGTGACCACAGAAATTAATTTCTATGACTCAGTGGTTGCAATGCTTCCAATTCCAGTCAAGATACCAAAACATAGTAATAGGACTTTCAACCCGTTTCTTTCAACCTGTGTGCTGCCACACAATCTATTTTCTTCTCATGTGCTTTTCTCTGTATACTGTTTATATTTCTGGTACAACCATAGCTCTGGAGAACCTGGAGCCTTTTGAACCTGGCTGGTTTCATGGTATTCCTGGTGTGATTGCTTGATCGGTTTAGTGTGCAGTGTCACCCAAAATGTTGATAAAAAAGCTGAGTTCTGTTTTTGCATTGACAATAAAGCATCTAGGATTGACTCTATCTGTGTTATACAGTGCTAAAGAAACTGATTATAAAATTGTTATAAAGAAATTACCCATGTTACCAAAAGTGAAATTCTGTTCTAAATCTCAAAAAAAGAATTTATTTTTAAGTGCAAGCAACCAAGTGTTAATGAACCAGGCATCCAAGCCTTCACTTTTCGTCTTCAGTGTATTAACTATACTTGTTAAAAACTTGTTTGTGTTTTGTAGGATGTTCAGTTGAAAGTGAAAACATATCTTCTGGGAACAGATCTGTCTAACTTCAAATATGATGACTTCATATTTGTACTTGATGTTATCAGCAGGTATGCTGGTGTGGTTGTAATAGCTTTAAGTACATGTCCACAGATGAGCTCTGATCAGATACCACTGTTCATTAAGGCTGATATTTGCATTTTGATGCAAATTTCATTCAAATGTGCTGATAGCTTGAAGAGTAATTCTGTATGTGAGAGTTTATGAGGATGTATTTAGGAGAGGTAGCATGAACTGTTTTGATGCTTAAGTGTGGTATGATTTCAGTATTGTCTCCTTTTAAAGTATGGGGTATGCAGGCCTGGCAATTTTTTTCTAAGAGCTTTTAAAGGGTGTCTGAGTCAAGCAGAAAAATACTGTGGTACTGCCAACCTGTACAATATTATATCCTTCTCTTGTAACAATAAAATGGCACATTGAGACTGTGAACTGACAGCTTGTCCTGTGTAGCGGGCTCTCAAAAATACATTTATTTTGCTTATGGCTCTTTGTCTCTATGCATATGGCACACAATGGTAGGATTTGAATTTTGTGGAATGCAGCCTTAACGTTGCAATGTAACATTGGTACTCTGTGTTTATGAAGGTAAATCTACACTCACAGTTAGAACAGCAGTATTAATAAATCAATAAATATGTCTAAACTTTGTTTTATTACTTTAGGCTGATGCAGGTTGGAGAAGAATTTTGTGGCAGTAAGTCTGAAGTTTTGCAAGAATCTATCAGAAAGCAAAGTGTTAACTATTTCAAAACATACCACAGGTGAGACTATTATATGTGCAGTAGATGATTCTAATGACATTTTTTGGTGTTGGGTAAACGGATTCCTTTCCAAAGGAATTCCACTGCATAATGTTCCTGCATTGAGGTTGACTGTAGAGTATATTTCCTGATGAGAATAAGGTCTCTGAACCCTGGAGAAGGGGAGAGGATAGAGAAGCCTTTGCTTCCACTGTGTTTGTGGAAAACTGTAGTTCTGCAGCAGGCAGGTCAGATAAAGACAAACAACTTTTTAATGTAGAGTTTCAGTAGTTTTTTAGGTTGCTTCTTGTCTCCTGGCATCCTGAGAAGGAATGCCTCTGAAGTCCATACTTTGTAGCAAAATTGTGTCTTCTTTTTCAATGCAATTGCTTAAGAAGACTCATGTATTACTATGAAATGTTTTTTCAATATGCAATTCTGTTTTGAATCAAGTAAGATATTTAGAACTGAGTCCATCTTTTTGAGTCATGTCTTCATGGCTTGATCATTGGCAGGATGGAATTACATTTCAGTCAGCTCTAATGTCATATCGCACGAGGACAGTCATGTGTTGTCATGGACAGGCATTCTCAGGACTCAGACAAGATACATGGCTATAACGGCATCAGGACTTATCTTTCTGTTTGTTTTAGTTGTCTTGATTTTAGAAATGTTTTGGTTTGGGTGATTGACAACTTTTTGATTCTAGTCATCTAGCATTATATTCTTTCTGGGTGTAAAACCTAAGAAGATACGAGAAGAAATACAGCCTTCCATGCTTGAGGAAATGCCTACTTTTCTAGTCTTGATCTGTTGTCCTCTTGTTTGGGAGCTGTCATACAAGTAATACATCCAGAGCCATTTGAAAAGTCAGAGACTTTCTGCCTAAAGTCCATGAAGTATGAAAATTAGGGCAGGAGAGCATGAAACAGTGCCTAAATTCAGAAGGCGAGAATGTGGTTTGGAATTTCTTCCATCTTGGTAGTTGGTAGCTAGGAATTCTTTCTTGTCATTTGATGAAGACCTCAGTTCCAGTTGTCTGAAAAACTTGAGCCTTAATCAGATCCACATTATGTCTTGTCACGACATGCCACCTATTTATTTCTTGAAATTTTTCTGAATCCTAGACAGAATTTCATGAACTGATTTTGGTCTACCTAACCATCTTTTACTACACTGACTTACCACATAATACCTTGTTGGGTTAAGTAAATATAATTTTGACTGTTACAGTTCTGTGTATGTTTAACAGCTTAAGTAATTATAGGCAATTTTTTTGAATTATTTTTAGTAAAATAAAAGTTGAGGAACACTGCTGGAATATGTAGAGAAATAGTAATTTTTTGTAATAACTTGTGATTTTTAAGATAATGTAATTCTTGTGAAAATAAAATTAAATATTCATTGGCATTAATTAAATTATATGAAACCTTTTAATTTATACGTGTTTTATGCTGCATGGGTATTGTGAAGATTAACTGGTTGATGTTTTCATTCTCAGAAGGAAAAACATAAAAAGCCCTGTCACACAGCTATATCCCCTAGGTTGTTTTATATAAAGCTTTATGCATCTTGCCTTTTCAGATCAAGCTAATGTGGCTTTCACTTCTCTTAGGCATTTAATTGGAGGGGGGGAAAAAAAGCAGTAGTGCTTTTAAGGATGCATTAGTACATGAAAGCTGAATGAATGCTTAGAATCCAGGAGTAATCAGTTCTTTGTGTAGTTTGACATACGTGGCCTCCTGAGCAGTGTGGTGTTATAGAGAACTGCCAATATAGAGAAAATATTTAAAGGAATTGGCTGTGTGATTCAAAAAACATAGAAGACAACATAATACTAGAGCATACAGGAAGCCTTTTTTTGGTGCAATTGATTGTTCTGATAAATCAGAATGGGCTTTTGGCAAAAGCATCAGTAAGATGATTTTTGAAATGCAATTTGCTTTTTGTACTGATACACTTGTAAAAAAGTGTGTCTGATACAATTAAGCTTTTCAGAGAATGAATGCATCAGGTCTTCCTGCATTCCCCTTTCTAGATATATATGCTGGTAAAAATTAAGAGCATTTGTTCAAGTACTCTGTCAGAGCTTTGGTTTCAGATTCTAAATGCTACGAAACTTGTTGTATGGCTTTTTAATGTTTGCTTTTCTATGACTTTCACATCAGTCTCCCTCACAAAGACTTTTAATCTCTAATGCTAGTTTTCACAGCATCTCTGTTGTTTCTGTTGGCTTTACTGTGAGAAGATCTGCAAGCTCAATGGGTGCTCAATGTCCTGAAAATAGCACTTATAGTCTATTTGTATTTAACTGGTGAATTTAAATAGACACAGCAAACTGTAGTCAACATACTGCTTATCTCATCACGGCGAGCAAATTTTAATTGTAGTGATGGTTGTAGTTTATTATTGAAATTGTGGTATTCCTAGAATATTTTATTGCCTAATTAGAAACCCAATGCATAATTTACCAACTGTTACTTGTTAAACAAAACAATATGTCCTATATTAGGAGGAAAATATAGAGCCATATGATCCCAAAAGCATTCATTGCTGTTCCATTTATGCGACAATTTTTTTTTCTTTATCAAAGATGTTTCTGCTTATGACAGAGTGGAGTCTTTTCTAGTGATTAAAAGCAACAGAAGAAATGCAGAGATGCAGTGGCTTGATTACTTCTCCTTATTACTGTATTACTGATACCAAATCAGTATGCATATATTACTGATACCAAATAGCTGGTATCAGTAATATATATATATATAAATATAATTGCTGAAGAAGTATGAAGAAAATTAGAGACTAAAAGCCATTTAAATTTTATCTTTGAAAGGCTGGTGTGTCTGTAGAATATTATTTCTTTCCACTTGCCTTTACTCTCTGTTGGCTTCAGTGTGTTTGAAAGAAGCATCTATCTTTTGTGGGCTCTCAGAAGCTGTTGTGCTGCTTGTAGAGTGTTTGTGTATATTGTATTGTTTTCTACAGTTTACAGAGGAAAAAGATCCAGTATTTCTGCATAATTGTAGGTGTCCCATTACATAATTTGTAATGGTTTTGACTAAAAGAACTAGTTTACAAATTTATGGAGATAGTCTCAAAGAATATCTTTCTGCAGAGGTGTCATAAAAAATGCACTGCTTTGGTAGACACAGCTTTTGAGTAGTTTGTCGGTTGGAAGAATTGCTTAAATACTTGTTTTAAAGTAACTTTTTGTACAGTTTTAGAATTACTTCACTGCAGAAGTGAAGTAATTGCCAATTTTGTGATTTACTCTTTCTGCCAATTAAGAATATTCATTTGTGTTTCAGAACCCGTCTTGAAGAGCTAAGAATGTTTTTGGAGAATGAGACCTGGGAACTTTGTCCTGTTAAATCAAGCTTTAGTATTTTGCAGCTTCATGTACGTTCTATGGATGAAATGCACAAATGTATTAATACTTTAATAACTAAGAGTTGAGGTGTTCTAAGAAGTAGTAAGATCCATGAACTGCTGTACAAATGTTTTTAACTTCTAAAAGCTCCTCAGTTTTACTTCGTGATATTAGGAGTTTTGAAAGAGTAGTGTTTCTGTTTCAGGCAGGCAGGGGTTTTTATGGAAGATGCTAGAGTTGTAATCATAATGTTAGCCTTTATTTTTCCTGTGTCAATGTACTGTTAATATGTCTGTTTTTAATTTCTAAATTATTTATCTGACAGTAAGATGCTAAAACATGAGTGCCTGAAAATAGTTGCATGAGCACTCACTAGCTTGTACCAACTTGGCATCTGTTTCTGGAAAAAATAGGTGATACCGCCTCATTTGGACAGGAAAAAAAATATTCTTCTGTGGTGAAGTCCAACTGAAAGCAAGTAATTACTGTACTTACCTTCTAATCATCTGAAGTGATTTTTTTTTATTTTTAGCATGTGGTGGATGAAATTAACTTGTTCTGCCAAATAAAACATGGTGCCTGTGATTAAAGCTATAACTGAAGTTCAGAAATGTTTTAGCACACCAATGTTGAACAAGATAATTTTGCAGCCTCTGTGGAGTTAACTGTAGAAGTAAGCAGTAGGCTACTGGGTCACTAAAAGTATGGAGGGAAAGGAAGGGAGGACTCTCAGCAGCATCCAGCAGCAAAAGAAATAATATTTTTAATGAAGAAATGGGATTCTAAATCCCTACATATACTGCTCAAGGGACTGGAGCAGCAGAAAATGGCACAAAGTTACTGATTTGTTTAAGCAAATAGAAATCTAACGTTGTAGTCCTTTTAGCTGCATGTGTTTTAATCTTTGCACCTTTAGTTAAATGAAAATGCACATTTTACCATTATGAGTATTGTTAGATAGGGTTTAATAGATAGAAATGGTATGTCATCTGAGATAAGTTGTGTTTGGTTAGGAAAAAAAAATACGCCTTTTGGATCCTACTTGGTCCATACACTTGCAAAAGTTTGTGTACTCACCCAGTGATCTGAAACTGTGCAGTGGGTTTGAGAAGTAAAAAATCTTGACAATTTTTAAAAAATAAAATACCAGCAAGAAAATTTCAGCTCTAGTAAATTACTAGGTAACTTGTGTAAAGAGAAATGCATTTTTGGATAGAATTTTAGTCTTTTTTATCTCCTTAATTCTGTGAAGTAAAAAACACAGTTAGTTTTCACCTAGTTTGAGCCTGTAAATACTTTCAGAATGTAGATGTATTGCATGTTGTAGCAGAAAACTTCTAAAAGTACAACGACAAACAGCATAAGGTTGTCACTTTTGAGGTTAACTTGAGCCAGTGTGAAAAGCATGTTTAAATAAGCAGCAAACTTTGGCTATAAGTTAATTGCCCACAAGTTTGTTGTTATCCTTTGTTTTTATGGAACTGGAGTCATAATAATATTGAAAATGCCTGAAAAAATGTGATTTCTTTCTGTTGATAGGAGTTTAAGTTCCTGGAGCAGTCGCGCTCCCCATCCGTGTCACCGAGTAAGCAGCCTGCCTCGGCAGCTGCATCGGCGGTGACGCTGTTCGAGCAGTACTGCGCCGGAGGAAACCCCTTCGAAATCCAGGCCGACAGCAAAGACGATGAGACAGAAGACGTGTTAGCTTCCAATGGGGTATGGAGTGTTTCAGGAAAAAAAATCTGATAATGCTTTCAGTAAATGATGATTTATTTTGTGAGGCAATGATGATAAAGTGTCTTACTGCAAGATTCTGTTGCCTGCAGTACTGTGCTGCTTTGCTTTTAAAAGTGCCAGAAATGCAGGCATCCTGTTTTAAAGTTCGGTTTGTTTTGCACTAAATCAGCATTTTTTTTCCACTGAAGTCAAGTATTCCTGAAGGTTAGCAAGACATGTTCCACCTAAATTAGTATTTTTCCAGGGGTTTAAGTTAGCTTTCTTTGAGGAGGTAATTTTATCATTTTAGGACTTGCTTTCCAGCTGCATAGGAAAGAATCGTTGTAGGTTGCTCCTTATGTTGTCTTTGTTCACTCCTGTGTGATTTGCCATGGATTTTCTGATGTTTGCTGCATCATTTTTAGTTGTAATTTAAATGCTCAGGACACTCTCTTTATTGTGGGTTCTTCTATAAAACTGAACAATAACTGTGTAGGTTTTTTTCAGAAGTCTGTCAAAATTTATCAGTGATCAAATGTGTTTCAATGTAAAACTTTGTATCATTCTCTTAAGTGCTACATTATCTTGTTTTTGTTTAAGCTTTTGTTATTGTTTATCCCTTTGATAAGTGGTGTTTTCTTGGGCTTAACTTGTGCTACTGAGGCTGGATAACATCTTAAGAACAAAAAAGAATAATCGCTGCTTAGTGATTTCAAACTCCTCTGATACCTTGCAGGTTACTGCTAGTGAATGAGAGCCTACATTGTTCCCATATTTTTTGTTTAGTAAGCAGCATACTTACACTTGTAGAAGGGGTTTGTAGAATTGCCTTCATTTCTTGGCTATAGATAGGTTGAGGTGTTTTTATTTCTCTCTGCACATTTGTATGAGATATGAGAACTCTGCATACAAGTTAGGACAGACCTTCTTTGGTCTTTCCATTTCTAACATTTTACCCTTCAGAATCTGGAAGACATTGTCTTACTCTGTGCTAAGCTTTTGCGAACATTAAATTATATGATCAAAAATGAGGTAGCAAATGCTGATGAACATGAACACTGCTTTGTTGGCTTTTGCCAGCATGATGTGTCACTGATGCCTTCTGTCAGTAAGACAAAATCACTGAATTGTTAGTGTTCGAAGAGACCTCTGGTACAGAGACTGCAGGCTCATGAGAGAAGTAGTGGTCCTGCAGGTGTTACTGGCACCCTTTGAAACCTGCAGGAGTTACAAAACATAAGTGTAAAACAGACAGAAGTTTGTCTCTCTGAATGGAGGCAGTCGAACAACTTGTGTACAGGATATCTCCCAGGGCTCGTATTGGAAGGAAGGTATTTTATGACTGAGGTGTCAGTGCTGTACAGATGACCATCCTACTTTCCCTTTTGACATTTTCAGTCTCTTCTCTGGTCCCAGAGGCAGGTTAAGTGAGGTACTTGTTAATAGATCCTTTGGGATGGATTAGAGTAAAACAATACTGAATGATTGGTGTTTATACATACATATAAATGGCAGATTTATTTTAGAACAATTTGGTTTCAGTGGAAATTAGGTATGTAGCCATTTTATCTCGTGTGTTGTTATCTACAGTAATAGAACGATATAAAAGTATCAAGATATAACTTATTGAAATATACAAAGGAAAAAAGAAGGAAAAGGTAAGAGTAGATAGTGGAAAGATAACACAACTCATGAATCCAATGGGACTTGTTTTTTACAATTTCAGTGTCCATTGGTCAAAGTGATGGCCATAGTCTTGATCTGTTGGGGCTGAGGGAAACCACCAAACATGAAAGTTCATTTGATTAATAGACAGTCATGTTCAGGGGGAGCAGCCAGGTACCTCCACTGGAGGGGTGTTTTTGGCTGCTGCAACACTGTGGGTCATGTGCAGTCCTTTGGTGGAAGGCTGCAGAATTGAGTCTGGTGGCATTTTGGGGGTCTTTGATGGTTTGTGGCCCCTTCTAAATGACTGCTGTTTGACCTGATTGAGATGAGCCAATTATGCATTCTCAGAAGGGGTGAATACCTTAAGGCCTATGTGATACCTCCTCATGGGAAGGACATTGTTATGATAAAAAGCATTATCCTGTCTCACAGAAACTATTTATTACTGACCTTTTTCCTTATCTGGGTCAAAAACCAGCTTGTTTCTAAACAAAGGCTGTTTTTTCATGGGCATCCTCTGGTGGTAGCTGTGCACCTCCTCTATCTTATGGAGATCAGAGGTTTTGCCAGCACACTTTTTTTTTTTTTCTGTGTAAACCTGGCCTCAGCAGAGAACCTGCTGCTCTTGCAAATTGCCAATTGCTTGAGCCATTAACCTTTAATGTCTCAGTCTCAAAACTGTCTGTTCCAAAGTGCTGACACAGAAATGTTTAAAATGTAGACGGTTCACCTATTTTGTTGTACTTTACATGGAATGATAGATAACCTGCTTAAATAATGAAGGATAAAATTTTTACCAAGGTTTTGTGTTTCAGTGTCTTGACTGACCAGTTAAGGTGGAGGCACCTTTTAGCACTGAAAATTGGAATTATTTCAGATGGAGGTTGCAAAATTTTGTTTCCAGAGAATATAGGCATGTTGCCAAATATAGAAAGAAGTAGCATGATAAGGACATAAACATTTAATTTACTTGTCAGTTTATCTGTAGGGTGGGAAGACCTGTCAGGATTTCTTTTGAGAATTTTAAAGTCTTTTTAAGTGCTTAGATGTTGCCAAATGAGGCCCCTGGACCCAATTAGCTCAGCTCTGTATCTTGAGCTTTGGTGAGATGATTTATGCCCCTTTTCTGTAGCTTCCTAAAATGTGTCCGTTGTGATACAGTTAACTTCCAGTATTGTAACACTCTTCAAATTTGATGAATCTTACCGCTTCCTGTGGGTTGGTTTGAGTGGATTGCCTTAACACTTGTTATTGCTGCAAGATACCTGAATTCATTTTACCACTTCAAAATTTTACTGCAGACTGTGTATACTCAAAATAGATTTATAAGGTCTCTTCAGATTGAGGTCACTATTTAATAGTTGTGGTTTAATGCATACTTTAAAATACAAATGCATTTATCCCATAAATAGCTGTTCCAGATCAGTAATAGAATTAGATTGAGGAGACTTAATAAAAGTGTTTTTCCATATAAAAAAAAAAAAAAAATTCTCAAAATCCCTCTTATTCTATGATGTTAAGACATTTAATTAATGTCAACTGACAGATTCTTACACCAGTATGAATTGTGGTTAACAGTTTGTGGTCAATGTATCTTTTTACTGTCACTAAGTTTTAATTGCATCAGCACGTTATTAATGCATAATAAGTGGTGGTAATACTCTGTGCTAATGTTCCAGCCAAGTTAGTTAAACTGTGGTTCTTTTTGTCCTTAGTTAAGGCTGACCTCGGCTCATTTTTGAAATAAACTGAGCTGCTTTCTTTACAACTTTCCTTTGTCTAAAATGTTCATGATGCAAACATTTTGCCTGGGAATACTAATGGTCTGAACATTTCTTTTGAGTGTCTCATACTACATTCTTTTTTTCCACCTGAGCTGTTTTTGTTTTGAATTTGTACTGTGGGGTTCTTGCTTTTATACATAGTGCTAGCCTTGAAAACTCTCAGCAACTTGGGGCCAAGGCACGTGTGACTGAAAAAATACATGTCCTAGTGTGTTTTGGCTGCCATTTCTTAAGGATCCTGGAGCCAGAGTGTGTTACCTGTGTCACTATGTGATTAAAGTAGCTTCCAAGCAATCTATGTATTAAGGAAAAGTTTCTCTCTTCAAGTCTCTTTTCCAGTGCAGGTGCATTCTGCATAACTGCAAGTTATTTTTTTGGTATTGGGTTATTTTCTTAATTAAATGTGTACAATATAAAGAAGTATTTTTGTGAAGCAATAGCTTAGTTCTTCTTTCAATAATAATTAGCTATTATGCAGTGCCAGGGTTTTTTCCTTTTTTAAAATTTTTTTACTGCCACTGTAGGGATGAATTTTGACATTTATTACTGGGTTTTTTTCAGATTATAAGAAAATAATAAATGCTCAAATACGTGGGTACTTTATACATCAACTAGCACACAATACAAATTATTGGTTGCTGAAATAGAATGATGCAGGTATTTAACTAATCGACATAATATAATTTGCCTGCTCCATTTTTAAAGAACATCAATAGCAGCCTTTCAACCAGCAAAGTTATTTGTATCCCAATCAAGGTAAAAGCCAAAAAGTGACCCAAGTGCAGCATTAAATGAGTGATAATATTAGAAGAAAAAGAAAAAAGTAAATTTTTTTTTTCTTTTTCTTTTGCCAGTATGAATCAGATGAACAAGAAAAAAGTGCATATCAAGAGTATGATAGTGACAGTGATGTTCCTGAAGAGTTGAAAAGAGATTATGTGGATGAGCAGACAGGAGATGCCCCAATAAAAAGGTAAGTAGGCTGTGTGGGTCCTTGGTCTAATTCACATGCTTTTCATCTCAGTATTCTAATTAGTTCAGTTTCTGTAATCTACAACTGTGGAATAATAATCAAATAAACATTATGCTGCCTGCACAGTTAGAAGGCTCAGCACTTAGATCTCCAGAGTGGGAAGGAACATTAAACCACTCATCGTTATTGCAGAGAAAACCTGAAGAAAGGAACATTTTGAAAGCAGATAAAGGATCTCTGAAGAAGGTAGTGGAAAACTTATTAGTAAGGACTAGATGTTAACTGAAGGTCCTTCTATAGCAGCTCTTGTGTATATGTGTATTTTCTGTTGTGTCAAAAGTGGTGTCAAATGTCAAAGCATTTGTTTGCAGACAAATGCTTTGAGTTTTGGGCTTCTGCAGAACAATAAACTTTTACAGGTTAAGAAAAAACATAAGATTATTCCGTAAATTGAAGATGGTACTTTTGAATTTTAAGTTCTCTTTTTCTTTAATGCACACATAGACATATATAAATGAATATACATATTCTATTTTGATATATATATAAAGTATTTTATTTATATATATTCGTATTAAAAAAAACAACTTTGTATCCTCTAAAAGGGTCTGAAAACAAGTTTCTGTCTATGACACTGTAAAACTTAGGTGTACATTCAGACTTTGTGAAGCAGCCTAACATTTTTTTATGTAGGGTTTGCAGGACAACTAGAATGCCATCACTTGGATCAAAGCAGAGTAGCAGAGTAGTTACAAGATAACTCTTTAGGATCAAATATTGTTGGCATGATTCTTTCTATAAGGTATACCATGTAAACTGCCTCCTTTCATAGAAGTGGTGGAGATATACTTAAAAATCATTTAATTGGAACAAACAAGAGTTGCTGTCCATAGGTTTGTGCTGTGAAATTGAAATTTTTGGAAGAATATAATTTTGAGGTGTGGCAGCTGACAGAGGGTTTGTCTTAAAGAAAATTAAAATGTGTCTAGTTGGATAAATATCATTGAGTCCAACTTCCTGACTCTTTCAGGACTAAAATTTATGAATAAGTTAATGACATTTTTAGTTTCACCTTCCTCAAAATTGCTTCTATTTCTAGGTAGTAACTTTCAGCTGTAGCTGACAAATCTGCCTCTGTTTTGTTGTGACTTGTGTTGCTTTTATTCTCTTAATGAATTATGAATTTGATTCAGAGTGATGAAAATGACTGTTGGGGCAAGACAGAGGCCTGAGGAACTCCAGTATTAGAATAAAAATAAAAATTCCTTCTCTAGCACAATTCCATGTAAATTAGATCAAGCTTCTTTCTTAAATGTTAGAGTCCTAACCCTGTTGTGCTTTGGCATAAATAAAACTCTGCACTGGAAGGCATACTGTCAGGTGAAAGAACGGGGGAGGAATAATAATCCTAATAATTTTCCACTAAATTTCCTTTGTATGTCTGAATATTTTCACATTTGCTGTATTTTGTTTTGGTTTTTTTTAAGTGTTTCTCGAGAAACTCTGAGGAGCAGAAAGAGATCAGATTATAACCTCAATAAAGTGAATGCACCTATTCTAACCAACACTACACTGAATGTAATAAGGCTTGTTGGTATGTAGAATAATTGTTATTTTTATAAGTGTTTTTGATTTTTGTGCAAACTTATGGATTATAGCAAATATGTTAAATGATATCTAAGGCCCTGAAAAATATACCTAGTTAGGCTCTATTTCTACTCTTTGAAAATATTAATAAAATAGAAATAAAGCACTAAAAAATTCTTTAAATAATTAAATAGACAAATTTGTTTATATCTTGTGAGTTATTTTTACTTGGAAAATTAATCTGCATGCATATGTTGGTTTTAACCAATAATGGTAGTTTATTTGTTTGAAATATTGAATGTGTTAGAAGAGTGGATATAGCAAGCAAAAAGATTAATGCTGTATGTTGCTGATGTATTTTATGAAATGATTTAAAGTAGAATAGTTGCAAAAATAAGAAGTTGAGAACTGTGGCGTTTTTTTTCTATTTCATTATTCAAGTTCTCACACTCAGAATAACTGTTTTTACTACAAAGTAATCAACTAGGAGAAAAGAGCTCTCATACCGCCTAGCAATCCTTAGGGAGTGTAGGGAATCTCTATCCCTGCAGGGCCACCGAGATGTGACTGGCCAGGCTGCTGAGCAGCCTTGTGTCTAGGGCTGTTCTGAGCAGGAGGTTGCACTAGGCCACTTCTTGAGGTCTTTCTTTGCCAGACTTTTCTATGAAAACACTGGCCTCCAATTCTAGTGATGGGATTGATTTTCTGTGATCATGCCTTCTTTATGATGATCTAGATAAATTTACAATAGCAGTTTTCTGCTACTGACTTCTGTTTTAGAGGTAGGGAAGGGGAAGTACTGCCTAAATCTAACTGAGATACAATAGCAGTTTTCTGCTACTGACTTCTGTTTTAGTTGTAAAGAAGGTGAAGTAACTGCCTAAATATATCTGAGTAGGCAGGAGATAGAGGAATTCTGTATGTGTTGCATTAATGGGGATTGTCTTCAAAGTTTGAAAATGATTGTTGCACTTCAGAGTAAGCCCTTTTAAAAAAGGTTACTCCAACACCTGGTTAGCACCTTTTGCTGTCTTCGAGGGCGGCATGAAAGTCAGGAATTAATTTTCTAAATCTTTTTGGCAGGTTTGCTAAAACCTTTCTTTTCCTTAAGCATTTATCATATAGACCTGAAGTGAGAGTTCATTCTGTTGTGAGTTTTCTGTGATTGATCTGTGACTTAGAGCAAACAAATCTCTCCAACCTTTCTGCTATAAGGTTTTGCTCTGAGAAAATGGAGGATTAAATATAGAAACCACTCATGGCACTTTCATGCAAACTCTAGCTTCTGTTCCTGCCATAAAATACTGTACCAGTAGGAGAAGCAGTAGTTCTAGTTTTCCAGTTTTACATAAGGAATCCTGTTTGAGGATTATGTTCATAACCCCAAAATTAAACATTATTATAAAGCTCATATGTATGCTTTCTTCTCCTGGAATTATTATTAATTTTCAAATTTACTGCTGTTTGGGGTGTTTTATATTGTTTTGGTAATGAGTGATAGAAGTGTTGTTTAAAACATGGAATTGGAAATGACCTCCTGTGGGAGGAAGATATCATTTAGTACTGTCTGTAAATATGCTTGTTTTGAGCTCCAGCTTAAAAATACTTCTATTCCCAGCACTCATTCTAACAGGAATTCTATTTCAGAAGCCTTGTCAGCCTAAAGAAGAAAAAAAAATTATCCTCCTATTTTTTGCTGACTTGATCTTATGACAAAATAAATTTTGAGGTTTAACAGATCATTTTGTTTTTCAATGCATACTGTTCTGCTGTTTCCACAGGAAGTGATCCTATTTCTTTTCAGTCTTTGATTTGCTAAACAATGTGCCAAGATTTCTAGTGTCCTCTCTATTTATCCACCAGAAACTTAAATTTTCTGCTCTTGTTGTAATCTTACCAAAATCATCAGTAATTTGGATGAGATCTTCCTGCATTGTCCAATTCTTACATCATTGCACCCTGGTCCGAAGTTCCTTCCATTTTGCACCTCTTTAGATTTCTTACAGCTTCCTTGTAGAGTGTAATGACCTTGTATAGCCAGCAGATCCCTCACTTTCCCAGTTTTTTCCAAGATAGAAGCTGCTAGCTAATAGTAGAAAGATGCATGTTTTTTAATTAATTGTCCCCTAAATGCATGGATTTACAATTTGTGCTACTGAATTTCATCCAATTTTTATTACAGTCATCAAGTACTCCTGTACATTATGTCAGTACTTTTCTGTTTTGATGGTGCCTCTTTACTTTTTTCTATTATCACTCTTATTGTTGTGCCAGAGTAATTAATAAAAATGTTAAAGAGGTTGCTGATTGCTGGGAAGTCCACTGATAGCTTTTCTTAGTTACTTTCCTACTCAACACTCTCTAGCTTCATTTACTTACTGTGCAATGTTGTTATATTAATACTTTTACCAAATCCTAGATAGATGAAATGTACTGTGTCCTTTGTGTAGAAAATCGTGTGCAGTTCTGGTTCACGTGCAGTGTCTGGTGCAGTTCACTTCTGTAAGATCCGTGATTTATCTTAATTTTGCCTCCATATTTCTGTTTCTGTTATTTCCATAATTTCTTCAAAACAATCTGAAATTCTGCATCCTAAAAATTAAAACAGTGGATCAGTAGTTATTTGGATTACTATTTTCTCTCCTTAATATGCTTTTCTTTGCTGTTTTTCAGTCATAGTGATGAAGATGCAGATTTAAGTTGCCCAATCAATAACAGAAATAATTGCCTTACTACTTTTAGGAAAGTAGCAGTGCCCTTACTGTGCAATGTTGTTATATTAATACTTTTACCAAATCCTAGATAGATGAAATGTACTGTGTCCTTTGTGTAGAAAATCGTGTGCAGTTCTGGTTCACGTGCAGTGTCTGGTGCAGTTCACTTCTGTAAGATCCGTGATTTATCTTAATTTTGCCTCCATATTTCTGTTTCTGTTATTTCCATAATTTCTTCAAAACAATCTGAAGTTCTGCATCCTAAAAATTAAAACAGTGGATCAGTAGTTATTTGGATTACTATTTTCTCTCCTTAATATGCTTTTCTTTGCTGTTTTTCAGTCTTAGTGATGAAGATGCAGGTTTAAGTTGCCCAGTCAATAACAGAAATAATTGCCTTACTTTCTAGGAAAGTAGTAGTGCCCTACTACTTTTAGGAAAGTAGTAGTGCCTATTGTGTCATACTGAATGAGTATGACAGTGTTTGTTAACCATTTTGAACTGTTTCTATGTGCTGTATGCTTTGTATGGAGGCTAAATGAATAACAAAAGAAGTAGTTTAATATTTATAAACTACATAAATGAGTTGCTAATGTATAATTGAAGTGGGAGCAGTTACAATTGTGTTTGAATCTCAAGTGAACAGTTCAATTTATCAGATTTCTCTTACATTAATGAAGGTAATTAGTTCTCTTTATAGTATAAAGTAGCCATTAGACTAATTTATAAGGTTAATTTTTCCTACCAAGCCATTGCATGTTGACTTAAAATACAAAGGAAGAATAAACCTGTGTTAAATTTGTGTGGAATAGTTTGACTAAGCACTATATATCAACAAGAATAATTAATAATAACTGTGTCATTGTGTATATTGATTCAGTGATCTCTTAATTAATATAATTCTGACCTTAGAAATAGTTTAGTGGATGTTTATTATATTGATGGGTTTTAATACTTTTTTGGCCTTATTTTTGCTTGTGTTAAGAATAAATTTTGAGGGAAAAAAATTTAGATTTTGCTTGCTTTAAACCCCATTACCTTGCAAGAAAATAATAATAATGATGAAAAACCTCACAGCAGAAGTTACCTGAAATGAGTAATTGATAACATAACACAGAACCTCATGTGACTTAAAAAACCTTAAATCACAGTCTTTCAACAGACTTTGCACTTCTTCCTTCAAAGCAGCATTTTAGCTCTTAATGTGTGTCTTCCTTCCACCATTCCTTTTTCCCAGTCACCTGGGTCAGGGATTCCCAAGGTCCTGTCAATGAAGACTGATGCACAGAAGGCATTTGGTATATCAGCCTTTCCTGTGTCCCCTCACCAGGGTTCCTTCTCCATTTAGTAGCAGGCCTTTTATTATTGATGTATTTGAAGAAGTCCTTCTCGTTGTCCTTGACATTCTTGACCAGTTTTAATTCCAGGTGGGCCTTAGCTTTTCTGTCTTAATGTCTGCTCACTCCAACAATATCTCTATATTCATTCCAAGTGGCCTGTCTCTACTTCTACCTCCTGTATATGTCCTGCTTTAGTGAGTTTTGATAGCTGTTCCTTGTTCATCCATGCTGGTCTCTTGTCCCCTTTGCTCACTTTCTTGCTCATCAGGATGCACAATTCTTGAGCCTAGAGGAAGTGGTGCTTGAATATTGACCATCTCTCTTGGACCCTTTTTTCCTGCAGAGCCTGTCCCCATGGGATTCTTCCAAAAACATCCCCAAAGATGCTAAAGTTAGCTCTCCAGAAGCACAGGGGTGCAATTTGGCTTGCTGCCTTCCTTCCTTCATGCAGGATACTGAACTCCACAATTTTGTGGTCACTGTAGCCAAGGCTGTCCCCAACCTTCACACCTCTAAAAAGGCCTTCCTTGTTCATTTGTCTAAGGTTGAGCAACACACCATTCCTCCCTGATATCTTCCACCATCTCTGTCAAGAAGTTGTTGTCAATGCTTTACTCTTTGTTCTTTGCTGTTTTGTTTTTATAGCAGATGTAAGGATGACTGAAATTCCCTATGAGAATCAGGGCCTATGACCATGAGGCTGCTTCCACTTGTCTGTTGAAAGACTTCATTCACTTCCTTCTCCTCATGAGGTGGCCTGTAGCAAACACCCCTGACAGTGTCACCCTTACTAGTCTGCCCTGTTATCCTAACACTTGAGCTCTGGACTGATTCATCATCCACCCCAAGACAGAGCTTGATACATTCCAGGTGTTGCCTGACATACAGCACCACTCCACCACTGTGCTTTCCAGGTCTGCCTTTCCTAAACAGCATGCAGCCCTTCATGACAATATTCCAGTCACACAAGCTATCCCAACATACCTCCATAGCTGCAAGGAGGTCAAAGCCCCGTGACTGCATACACATCTGATTTCTCCTGTTTGTTCCTACTGTGTGCATTGGTGTACAGGCACTTCCCAGAGGTATTTCAGTGTGTCACTATCTCAGGGGGAGTGCAAGGGGGTGTTCCATTGTCTTATGTCTTTGGCTGCTTGTACCTGCTGGAGGTATCCCCACTTCAACCTTATTTTGCTGCATGCATGGTCACTGTAACTCTCCCCTTACACCATCTTTCCTAGTTTAAAGCTCACTTTACCAGGTTGGCTTAGTAAAGATTTATGGCAAAAATGTGTGTGTGCTAATCTGTGAGGTGCATCAGTTTTGTATAGATTAGTCTGATAAAAAATACTCTCTGCTTGCTATCCTTAAGGGTAGAAGGAGTTCTGCAAGCAATACTTCCAGAGAAACATGGCAAATGTTAAGCAGTTTAAGCTGTCTAGAGCCTCTAGAAATTCAAGCTAGTTTCAGCTGCTGAAACTTTAAGTGTTCTTTTCAAGTATTTCTGAAAACTTCTATTTTGATATGGCTTTGGACTGTGTTTGTGCTGTTTGGAAATATTCTTAGGTATCCCTTTTTAACCCAGAGCAATAACTTCAGCCCAAGTGTAGGTAACAATGTGTAGACATTAAAAGCTGGTGTCCTGTTGGAGAGAGCAATGAGGAGGAAATGTTCTTGGAACACTTGTTGTGTCAAGATGCTGAGTGATGTAGTAATAGAGAAATGTTCTTGGCGCTGGAAGATTTTTATAGGTACAGTACTTGGGCAGTGTGTAGTGCATAGCCCTTTGGAAAAGTATAAGACACTGCCCAAGGGATTACCTCCAATATTGAAGCCAGCTGCACAGATACTTGGAAATCTTAACTGTCCAGATTGTGATTTATCACTCATATTGGGTTGCAGGCAACTTTAAAAAATGTTTATCACAGAGTAAGTGGGAAAAGTCAGCCTGTCCAATCCAGAATATTCAGATAAGTATGGATGCAGGTGACACTTGCTTTAATTAGGGTACCATCACCATCCTTTCACAAATATGCAAAAATTTCCACATTGGACTGTGCATTTGATTTTCCCTTTTGGAAGGCAAATACAATTTTTAAGTCCACTTTTCAGTTTGTTCATAATGCTATGGGTCAAAACATTAGTAATTAAGTAGTATAGAGTTAACAAAAGGGCTAAAGTGACAATATCAATTGTTACAACCTGTGTCAAATCTCTAAAAATAACAAAACATATTCTTGCATGTCTTAGCAAACAGGGGCGTAGTCATGTAGTATTAAATAAGGAGTCTAAATCAGATACAAACCTGGAAGGTAGCAATGTCAGGCCACTGCATAGTTCTTACTCTAGTGCTCTACCATTTTGTCAGGTATGTAGCTGTATCATGCATGTTTCTACTTAGTTATCTTTGCTGACCTACACAATTACTTGCTTGAAAAATTAAAATATTTCCCCCTTTATTAAAAGCTAGCTTTTGTTTCTTTGCTACCCAATTTCTCTGATTAAACCAATATTTTCTCTGTCTATTAGTAGATTACTTCTCTGGGCATAGTATTAACTTGAAGATGAGTGGTGTTGATTACAGGAAAAATAAATTGTTTTAGTATCTTCCTGTAATTTTTCCAACCTGTCACATCTAAGCATGTCTGGAGGATGACAATTTGTGAAATGACCTGCTGTATCCTACGTGCTGGGGTGGACTACATTTGTGTTTTGGTTTAAAAATTGCTGTCTGTCTCTTACTGTAATAACCAAACAGTTTGTTGGTAATAAAATAACATTTGTTATATGTTATGTTTTTAGAACACTAAAAGGGCAAGCAGGATGTCATTTTTGATGTAGTCAGCAGGAAATATGGGTCTCTGGAATATCAGGGTTTTCATTAAGTGTGCTTCTTTTATGACCCAATGAAGAGCCATTTCCTATGCTGGAAACAGAAATAAGTGAAAACTATAGGCCCTGTGAACAAGGTCTGTAGGGAAAAAGCCCTTCTGGACTCCAAATCTATCATCAGTTTGATTCAGATAACATATGGATGACGATCCTGAGGGTTGGGTTTTTAAATTATTAAAAAAAAAAATTCCTAAGTCAAACGTTATAACAGAATAGTAAGGAAGTGAAGGAATTATTCTTCTTCCTGGATGTGCCAGGGTACCAACATCCTTCTTTACTCATAGTCTCTCCTCCTGGAAACATTTCAAACTTAAAACTACTTGAGATTCTTACCATAGGATAGAAAGGAAGGAGAGCAGAAGATGCTGTATCACTGATGTGAAGCACATAATCCCTACAGTTGTTGGGTAAAATCCAGCCTTGGGCATATCATTTTTATACTGTGTTTTTCTATTGCTTGAAAAATATCCATATGTGCATGCATAAACACACTCAAGCATAAAATCTTCAGTGGTTCTATATAGCATTTACCAGACACTGCTTTAGCAGATTATTATTTTTTACCTAAATGAAGCTGAAACTTCATTTAGAGGATCCAGACAGTTGTGCATTGAATTTGGTACCAGAAGGCTGAAAACAGTTGAAGACATTTTGATATGGGTTAACATCTATATTTTGAGAAGTCTTGGAACAATTGTGGTGTCTTAAGCCATCATTTTAGCTCTGTTTTTAAACCTTTCCAATCTGTAAACTATTATTAATTGTTGTTAATAAACAATGAAGGCTACATAATACTCTTGGTAAAGTTGGCTTTGAATTTGTCTAAATTGTCTTTGTAGCACTTGTGCTGAGGAAACTGATCTTCTTTATTTGATTTTTAAGGGAAATACATGCAGATGATGAATATTCTGAAACCTATTGCATTTGATGTGATCCACTTCATGTCCCAGCTCTTTGATTACTATCTGTATGCAGTCTATACATTTTTTGGCCGAAATGACATGGTAGGTAGAAGCACTTTTAATTTTCAAATATCACTGTACACAGAGAATGAAACTACAGAGGAGATCTGTTTGCTTAAAATACGTAATTCCCAGAAAAATTAGTGGCAATAAAATGGGTTTGAATGTAGGAGTAAGAAAAGGCTGATTAGATCAGCAATAGGGGAAGGAAGTACTGGGAGCATTATTGTCAGTGAGACATTAATCATAGTATGATTTGAATAGATAGATTCTCTATTCTTTTTTCCAGCACTATTGAAAAGGAGGAAAGACAATGTGAAATACCTAGAAGTAGTGGTAGAAAGTGGGTAGCAAAGGAGATTGCAGAAGGAGGGTGGTTTAATCCTAGACAGTATAAGGTGATTGAATTTTTCTGTATGTATTTCTCTAGTTTACATATGAACAGCAAATGTAGGAAAAGGGGACCGTGAAAGTTAAGCAGTAACTTAAGTTTAAGAAACTTGAAAGATGCTTTTTCATATCTAGCATTCTTCTGCCAAACTACTTGCATTAATGAAAACAATGATTTTTTGAGTGATCTTGAAGTTGAAAAAAATGCTTGTTGGCAATGTCTTTACCTAACATAGATCAGCTGTCAATAGAATTGTCTTAATAGCTGCATGTAAAAACAACTTCTCATATCTTGGCCCCTAAATTACTGCACAAGTAACAGTATCGAGGGGTTCCAAATCCATCATCATTTGTTGGCAAATTGTAATGAATTTTCAGACTCAACATATGGTTCTAAAACGTTTTGAACTGTTTGGCAGGACAACTTTATTTGCAATTTGTGTTTACAAGATGGGTGGAGAGTTTTTTCCTTTTGTTGGTTTTTGTGGTTTTTTTTGTTTGTTTGTTTGTTTGGGGTCTAGTTTGTTTTATTTTCTTAAGATAATTGATTTCCATTGGCTTAGTTGCTCTGCTATTCACATTGTGTTGCATTTATTGTTATTTTTTTACACCTTCTGTTTTGTGTTTCTAAAGCCCATACCAGCTTCCTCACTCTGTGCTTCTAACAGAGAACAGCACAGTGCTAGGCAGGTAAATGTTCTAGCAAATGGGTGGTAAAATTGTGATGTTTTTGTACTGTGCTTAGTATTTGTTTTGACAGATTGTTTTCCATGGGAAACACAATGCTTACAAAGGTTTATGATTGTAAGAAACCCTCTTGTAATGCTGCTTAAATGTCCTCACTCCCCATAGTGTTTCTAAACCTTTAGAAATTAGAGATGGGTGATGGTATGTGATTTAGACCACTTAGAGAGTTCCTGTTTTATTTTTGTTCAGAAAATAATGTCAAATGGGATTCTTATAGTTTGCTGGTATAACTTCCTTAAATGTTTAAAAAGTTTTGTGAATATTATGGTTATTTGGTATATGTTAGTACACGTATAAGGAGAGTGGGTGATTGGTTTTACAGAGTTCATTGCCAGCTCAGTGAAAACCAGGGATTTAAAATATAAATGTTGAGTTCTATGTCTGTTCATGATGCTGTCACTGCTTTCAAACCTTATTCAAATCATTATCCTGTGTAATCAGCATTTAGCTTTCTTCACTGCCAAAAATTAAACACTATTGTAACCAGAATTGCTTTCAAAACTTTTTTTTATTTGTGGGCTGCAAATTAAGCCTGCCTTATCTCAAGGATCTTGATCTTATGGATCAAGAAAAAAATTCAAAAATTGCCTGTATTTAAAATTTACTCACTAAAATTTAAGACATTCATGAACATGCCACAAAATAGTTTTCCTTAGCAGAAACAAATTGAGGTGAGTTTTATTTTTTTTTTGACAGGACATTGCACTAATTTATAAACTTACTTTTTAAAAATAACTATAGGAGGTTATTATAAGAGGTAATTTCTATAAGAGGTTAATGATAAGAGATAAAATTGGTGATGAACAGAATTACTCTGAAAATTGTTTAATGCTCTGCTTACTAGCCGTACTAGGCCATCAATTTATGGAATTTAAAAATCTATAGTTCTGCAAATAGAAATAGCAAAAAACTGTATGAATTGAGTCAGCTGTACTGATGAGTGAAATGTTCATGGTGGAGCCATGAGGTTCTGTTCTTGTGAACATGTCTCCTAGATCAGGTTCTAGATTTCATCAAGAGTGTACTTCCAGTGGGAATTCAACTCAGATGTAAATTTTCATTTAATATATAGAAGGACTGGGGCAGATGGACATTTTAAATTGGAAACTTCTGATGCAGTAAATGGGGACCTAAATTATACCTGTCTGTATTCAAACAGAGGGGAGGAGGTCACGTAAATTCAAATAATCCTTCCTTGATTCAGCCCACTGAAAAAAAGTGTAATAATGCAGTGTACAACAGTGCCCTAAATATTGTTCAGCAAATTGCCTTTTGGTGTGAATCACATACCAGAACTGTATTCAAATCCTTCCAGGTTGTTAACTTAAATTTGTGTTTGTTACATGTCCCAAGTTTGTTTCCACTTTCTTTGTTGTATTAATTTGTTGGGGGGTTTTATTAACAGTGGAAGATAAGTTACAATAATTATGCATGTTAAATCATACCCTCAGCTGGTATAATCCATTGCACTTAGCAGGAAATTAGTGTAGCTTTATATATGTGTGTGTATATATATAACTATATATCCCAGCTGAGCATCAGCCCCATACACTCCTGAGCCGTTAACATGAAGATTGCACATTTCTGAGGTAGATCTTTGTAGACATTAAGTAATGACTGTTTATAAATATCAGTGGTTATAATTTTTATTGGTGCAAGATATATATTTGATGATTACAAGAGATTGTATAGCTAGAAAGAGGAGTGAAAACCATTTGACTTGGGTGTGGTGTGAATGCAAGGCTCAGAGATGTTGTTGTGGGGCACCATTCCAGGCTCATCACCCAAATGAGAAAATCTAGAGTCCTGCAATTAAATACATAATTATAACAATAAAAGATACTGGATCTTTTATTGGAGTGAATGATACACTGTCATCTTCATGGAAGATACTTAGGTCATTCCTCATACCAGTGCAGAGTTGAGTGCTGTGAGCTCTGTTGATTTTCTTTTCATTTTGTGTGGTTATGATTCTGTGCTAAAATTTTAAGTAAGTTGTAGATAGTCTTTGCAAGCTCAAGTTTTGCTGTATAACTCTAAAATTTAAACCAAAGAGATTTCCTTTCCCAACTTAAGTAGAATGTATTTATTCCAGTTTGAATCAACAGGACTGGGCCTCAGTAGCAGCAGATTACGCACCACGCTGAACAGAATCCAGGAGAGTCTGATTGATCTGGTAAGTACCTGAATGTTGTTAATGCTCAGTGGGATAGAGGTCTTTGTATGACATTCAGGAATTATATTTCATCATGGCTTTTTGATTTTTTTCCTCTTTTCACATTCAGTGTGAATGTATCTAATAAGTTGTCTAATAACAAAGGCTTAGTTTCTTGATGTAGAGGTCATTATTGTATGAAATCACTTGTTTCCAATGTACAGCACAACAAATTAAATAGATTTTGCTAGATGTAACAGTGAAATTCGATATTTAAATCTTCTATTATGATTCATGTAATAAAGAGAGACATTCAGTATTATCCTTACCAAGAGACATTTTATAAAAAGAAATAGATGACTCATTTTTCTTCAGTAAAAGAATAGCAAAAGAGTAAGCTCTCCTGAAGATTGTTCACCTTTCAGGATAATAGAGGTTGTATACTAAGAAGACCTTCCTTAATTTTGGGAAACTTTCCAAAATGTATTTTTTTGATTATATCTCATTGGTCATTTTGTGATTTATTTTCAAAGTGTGAAAAGTAAATATGGTGCTCATGTCACACTGGTAGTAGATTACTGTCCTGCACAGGAGGATGGTAAAGAAAACTGTAGGTAGTTTTTGTGGATTCAGCTAAACAACGGAGTTTATAAGAAACTATTGCTAAAAACTACACCAGAAATGGAAGTTTGAAGTTTTCATACCCTTGAAACGTTGTGAAGAAATTTCCTCAGGGTATCATAAATGGCTTGTGTAGTCATTTATAGCATGGATGCTACGGGAAAGTTTTATTTTCTGAGGCTTCTATCTTAGAAAGAAGAAAAAGATATTCTGCTCTGACTTGCACAAGGATTTGACACTCCAAGAAATGTACTTTATGCTTTTTTAATTCCTTGAATCATTATATCAAATCCTAAACTGTTCTCTCAGAGAAGCGTGTTAAAAGGCTTGGAGGCCATTTCTTCTACAGTCAGTAGAGGGAGCATAGGATAACTAATAACCCTAGGCCTCTGTAAAGGAGAAAAAGGCTTCTTGATATTCTTCTCAAAGGCAGTGTATGCAGAAAGAAAAATTAATTACAGGAAGTACTTGCAAATGAATCAGTTAAGGATTATGGAAAAATGTCAAGTTATGGAATTAATTCTTTAAATTTCTCTGTAGTGATGATTCCTGACAGTACTTTACAGACTTCATTTTTTTTAGCAGTTAAAATAATTGAAAACAAAATTCTAGGAGTGAAATGGAAAAATAACAGCAGTTTGTTTTATTCCTCAGTCATTAAGAGTACTGTAATATATAATGTTATTGCCAGTTGAAATTAGTAGCTTTGTTCAATGTAAGATTTGAAAGAAGAAAGTAATCTTAGCTAACTGCTTAAAGACATTTCATGAAGTTTATGAATATCTTATGAATTTACGCCAATCTTATACTGTAAATGGAAGTTTTTTTCCCTTTTTTATTTATGAGGAAGTAAAAGTATTCTGGATATTTTTGTTTATTGTTTGCTTATTTTTAAGAGTTTGTGAAAGTCAAGGATCATTTTCATTGTGTCATAAAAAGGATATTTCTCAAGACTGTATGGATAGTTCTGAACTGCTCAAGGGATTCTCCTATCTTATTTTAAATTTTTGTAAATTGCTTTCTGAAATTATTCATGTTTGTGTTGTGGCATTTGGTTTCATGGCCTGGGAATTTAGGGTTGTTGCCTTGTCTTCTACCCATGGTAACTTTATTAAGAGGTTCATTTCTGTCACATTTCAGTTCCTGATGGCAGCATCAATGTTTTATTTCCATAAAGATGGCCTGAATCTGACAATTCTGAGTCTGTGACCAAAACTTGGCCGGACTTGCATATAGATCAGAATAATTTCACAACTCTGTCAGTGTCTGTGAAGTTTGAGCTACGTGATCTATATCAAGACTCCAGTAATTTAGACTGGATCATTTCTAGCTTTCCTCTTGGACTTTCTCAATTCATTTTTTTGAGATATGAGTGAATGAAGGCCTCTTTGCTCAAATTTATTGTCAGGAGTTAGAGGAATAATTGGAGGATTGAGTGGCCGCCCCCTCCAGCTTTGTGTGGAATTCTGGTAGTTTCTGTTTGGGGTTGAATTAATGCTATCTAGTTTATACCAGATACCTTTTTTAAAAATAATACTACTTTTGTTGTTATTCAACTGAATTTTAAGTTTCCTTTGTTAAGGAAAAAGTGATGTGGAATGGGAGTTCCACTTCTGGCAAGTTAAAGCACTAAGTGTTCTTCCTTGCATTTTTGTAGTGTGTTCAGTATGAAAAGTATGGGGGTTGATTGGAGGCATTCCCTGTAACTCTTTATGGAGCTGCTCTATTTTCCCATTATTACAGTGCAAGAAGTTTCTGTCCTTTAATATATACTCTGCTTACAGTATATTAACCATACTTGGAGAAGAAGTACTATCCCGGATTTTATTTGGACCGCTGAGCAACTAAGTCAGATTTCTGACTTGTGGCCAGTGTGGAAAAGGCTGCAGCAATTTGAAGCACTTCCTCTACTCTTCCCTGCATCCCTTCTCATGCATCACATGCCTCCTGCTGCTGCTGGGGGTCCTTGCCCCTCTGAGCAGGATTCAACTATAGCTGAATAAATTCTCCACTGTTTTTTGCAGTCTAATACTTCATAGCAAAACCAACTGTACTCTATAAACTGCAGCAATTCCTCCTGCAGTTTAGATTGATGTTTTACACAATGAACAGGAAATAGCTGAAATGTGAACATGTGTTTAGTCCTGTTAATTTCTTTGCAAGGCAATGATGTGACCTCAGCTGTGATACATATTATTCAATGTCAGTATGTCTCTCCTACATTGATAAATGATAAACCACATTACAGTAAGCAAAAACCCCCAAACAATAAACAGTGACCAAACCACTTCAGTTGGTAATAAATGTGCTCCTGCTGGTCATACTTGGGATACAAAAACATTTTTAATTTCAACTTTTCTAAAATTTGGATATTCTGTATAATGTAATCAAAATTACAGTGATGAAGGTCCTCATTATGACAATGATAAAAGGACTTAACTCTTTACAATTGAGCAAGCAGGTTCTTAAAACACTAGTGCTTTAGATATGCTTCCAGTCTCAGACTGTTACAAATTTAATAATTATGAAATCCACTTATGGCTCTTTTTAAAACACTGTACTGCTAATACAGATACTGGTTTAAGTATGATCTGAAATTTCTTTTGGTAAATAAATAGACTTAGTTAAAAATAAATAAAAGGGGATTACCAATTAGAAAACCTTTATTTACTTTCTTACATTAAGTTTTGTGGAAGTGTGATGACAGCTTACAGTGATTGAGTAAGCTGTTTTCTGTATGTAACCTCCTTGTCTTTGCCTTAAAGAAATACCTTTAGGCTAAATCAAAAGTATGAGAAAGAAAACACTGTGAGTCTTTGTTTTAAAGTAGTTTAGGGTCCAGTTTCATTTCTGAGAGTTAAGAGAACTGTATGACTTTCAAAGATTTATTGGCCAGACCGTACTGAACTTCATATGTGTACCTGAATTTCATAGCAGGTCTTTGCACATCTAGCACAGAATAGCTTTTGTACAGATTTCTGCTAGGCAGCAACTTCAGAATTAGTAATTTAATAATTACTTCTGGATCCTCCAGTAGTAGCACTCTACAAACACTCTGCTCATTCATGTAAGCAGATTGTATTAAAAAGAAAACACAGAAAGAGAAGACTGAAAAGGGGATGAAGAAGTGCTGTTCTTTCAGCCTCACTCAGATGTGGCTTAGATTAGGTTAAATACATCAAAACAAGCCTCTTTTTTGAGTTCTTTGTACCTCCTCACTGGCAGTTTTCTAGTCACTATGTAGAGGTACCTACACACATTGTGTCCTTGTGTTTGTAATTTCTAACAGGAATGTGTTTTTACACAGTAATGATGTCCATATTAGTTCACTGAGAGCTTTAAGCCCCTGAGTACAAGGCATCAATCAGTTTGTTGTGTGTGTTTTGGTAGGAATAATTAGTGCTTTGGAAGGAAAATACTTTTGATTCCTTGCTTTTTCTGTTTTTAAGCAGCTTCCTTATCTTCAAAAAACATAATGTAATCGTGATATTGCCATTGCCTTGATCTTGTTTGTGAATGTCCCGTGTATGTAGATAGCTGCTTTGAGTGATATTGCTGCAAAAAGATTTGGGGACCAAATAACCATGGAATACACATAAATAATTAATTGCAAACAGGTTTTCTCAAGCAAAACTAAAATTTAGAATGGAGTTTCTTAAAGTTACTGTGTTTTACAGCAGTAGAAAATCACTGTAGTAAAGTATCTAAGCATTGCAATGCAATGTATAGTAAAGTAGATGGAAGGAATTACTAATATAAATGAGTATGGGTCAATGTATTTTAGAATCTGTCTTTACTTTGGCTTTTGGACTCCTTCCCCATGAAATATATGTCTTTTGGCAGAGTCAGGTTAGAGATTGATGGTGCAGAGATGGAAAATGTAGATTTTTTAGATATACAAGTAAGATAAAGATTGGTAGGAATATTTTTTTTTCTTCATGTCTGACTTCTCATCCCATTTTGGCTTTGACTCTTTTATCCTGTGGAATGATACAATTCAGTTACATTAGTCCCTGGAAACAGGGACTACATTTGTGCTGGAAACAAATAGTTTAACTCATCCCATTTTGGCTTTGACTCTTTTATCCTGTGGAATGGTACAATTCAGTGACATTAGTTCCAGTGCTGGAAACAAATAGTTTAGTTTTACTTAAAATGTGACATCATGGGTCTGCATTACATAGTGTGGGTGGGTTCCCTGTTGTGTATTGTTTGGCAAAATACTAGTGGCAAACTGTGGAGGCTCTTGGCTGTGGAATTGTTTACCTGACAGGGCTGTACCTAGCACAGGATGCAACTCCTAAAGGGCTCAGCTAAGGTCCTCAGTGAAATGGTAACTGTGATTCTTGGTGAGGTTTTCTTTAGATGAAGATCTTGTGCAACATTTCTAATCTATGCTTGGTCTCCTGCTGCTTAAAAGGACAAAAAAAAACAAAACAAAAAGAATAAAATACAGTTTATGAGTTTTCTCTTTTGCCTCTTTAAAAGAGATTTCTAAGTGTACATAATGACAATTTTTAAGGCATTGTATGAATTGCTTGTCAAGGGAAGAGAACTCTGTGTATACAAAGTTCTGACAAGACAAGTGCTTTGAAATTATCCTAGGACTTCAGTAGGTGTTTTACTTCCTCATGTTATTAATTTAGAGTTCTTCATACAGCTTTTTTTTTTGTTTACTTGACTGTATTACCAAGTAGACTGGATTAATTTACTGAAGCTTTTGAGCTTATTTAATTTGATATATTCTTTGGGTTTTGGCAATTGCTTAGTCTCTCTTTAAGCAGTCTCTAGGATATCTCATTTTTGTCACTTCAGACTCTTCTTGCTGGACACCAAAAATGGCTGTTTCCAGAGGGGTGCAGGTGTCCACAGCGTCACAGCTGAGCACTTGGGAACCAGCAACAGCTATTCCTGAGAAAATTTCTGTGTACAAGAAAGCCGTGCAGTAAAAATGTACGACAAGACCAGCTTATGTGGTTTTTTTGCGAGGTAGTGGTTCAGGTTCTAATGATGCTTGTACATATGGTTTTCTGTGGAGTCTCATTTATTTTTTTAGGGCACAGTTCATGACTCATTTTCTGTCTGTCACCACACAGTGGTTCGTCATAGAGGCATTGTTGCATTGGTTGAGACAACCAGTAGTAAATAAACCTTCCTAATTCTTGTAATTGTTTTATGCAAAAACTCTGCCATTTACCTTTGAACAACAACAAAAAAAAAATCAATGTCAAAGATCCCAGAAGTTTCAGTGCAAACTTAATTGTACTATTTTACTGAAGTCAGTGCAACTGACCCAAATGAGGTTTGGGACATGCTTGTTTTGTGACAAAGAGCATGGAGGATCCCCACTCTTGAAACTAGAACCTCATGCCTGCTGTGAGGCAATGCTGATCAATTCAACTCTGAGGACAATGTGAAATGTGTGCACTGTAAACGTTGGGAAGTTTGGAGATCCCTTTCATGGCTCTTCAATAATGCTATAAAGATACCATTTGCATGAAAAGGATTGTAAATAATGGAAAATTAATATCATGGTTTCTCAAGATAATTTGTAGCTTGGTTTTTAAAGATCTGGTTTTTTAAAGCCTGTAGAGTGGCGATTACATTGTTTATGTTTGATTTACTTTCTTGCAAGTTGAGGCAAGATTATCTGCTTGGTAAGTTTTGTGCCCCTCAGCAAGAAAATATGGATCTTGCAACTTAAAACCGAGTAGGAGTATTATAAAATACCATTTAAAACCTTAACACATTTGCAACATATTCAAGAAGTACTTTTACCTTGAAAGCAGTGTGCTTTTGCAATTGGCCCTGCCTGTACTTTTCAGCATTCAGCTTCAAGAACAGTTAGGGATGTATAAACTCAAAGGGGAGAAAAAACAGCCTGATTGGTTGCTTTCAGTACATTTCTTGTGATAAAAAATTCTTGTATATTAAGCATCAACTTGGAGTTAGTTGAACTATTTTCTGTCAGGTTTTGAATACAATAAGAGCTGATGCTTTCTTTGATCAGTTTGTTTTCTTGTAATCGATGCTCATGATATTACAGAAACTATTAATTACAGTTTTTAAAACAGAGATGATGGAGCTGTCCTGTTTTATGTAAACATTTGGGGTTAGTCTGCTTTTCTTTGTCCATCAGCACACATCAAGTTCTTGCCAGAAGTGTTGGTATGTCGCAGCTGTAGACTGTTCTACTGCCAGAACCTTTTCATATAGTACAGTTTAGCCCATGCTTTTTGAACACCACTTACTCCTTTAAAATTGGGATTTCTTCACTAACATTTAGAGTTATTGCAAAATCAAATCCAAAATTTTTGCTATTGTGTATGTATATTAAATCAAAACAATTCTGAAACTGAAATCTTATGCAAAAAGTATTAGGCTAGAAGAAGTGCAGTTTTAAAAGATTATTGGTTATGAGTGTGATTGCAGAACTTCGTGTGCTGGCGACAGGTTGTGGAGTTTACTGGTTTTTGCTTAAAATTAGTGGAGGTGGAGGATTGTAATTAACTATTTCACCATAATTGGCAGATAATCAGTTGCTTAAGTCATAAGTTCTTTTGGATAACTGAAACAAAAGTGTTTCTGTTCTCATGAGATCAGCCCTGTAAAAATGTCTCTTGCAAATTGAATGTCAAATTTTTAACTTAGATAATTGTCTTATGTAGTTTACACTTCCAGTTTGGGTAATTAGTTTAGAGTCTTCTCTTCCCATTGAGATGGAAGGCTTAACAAAGGCTTGCCACTTGAAATGAAAATGTTCACTCGTTACAGATGACGTCTTTAGATGAGAGTTTGTTCCACAGGTAGATTTTATTTTTCTACCTGTTCATAAAAAAATTTTTCTTCTTGCATATAAACAATTAAATAATCAAGTGAAATGCCCAACAATTAAACAATATCACACTCCCATTAATTTGATACCTGTTATTTGCTAATACATACCTTTTTGTTGTAAAAACATGTTCCAGTTGAATTAAAATTCAACTGGATTCTTGCAAAGATACTTCCCAAAGCATACACTATAGCTCATACTGCTGTTATTAGCAACCCTTAAATAGGTGAAGCAGCCATAAGCCTGCTTTAACACTTCATCCTGATATTTTCAGGTCTTTATAGCAAAGCAGCTTTTAAAAATAATTGCTAGTTGGGTATACCTATCATGTATAGCATTAGAACACGCAGTTCTTTTCCTTTGACAGTATGAGGAAATTAAACTAAGACTAGAGAAAATTTAATGAGTAAGACCTACTGTAAGGTGTCTGCAGGCAATACTGGTTAGCCTGTCCTGCTGTGCCTACTACAGCTCATTTGGTTATTGTTCAGATGAGTCTGGTGCTTTTAATATTATTTTAAATTTTTTTTAACACCTTAGGTTTTTTCTTTTTTGGCAAGGAAGAAGAGCATCTTGTAGTTTGCACCAGTTCCATGTATAACATTCCATTCCATACCTTGAAATAATTTTATCTATTTTGTGCAGTTTTCTTACATGGATATTGTGTGGGCTGTGATAGGTCTTTGACATATCCCAGTTCTGCTGGATCAGCAGGACCTGCAGCTCTGATGCAGGGAGGAGCTAAACAAGTTTATTCTGCTTTAGTATTGCTCTCTGCATGCTTTATGCTGGGTGCTACAAGATGTTCTCAGTGTAACTTGACATTTCTTGAAATTAAAGTTCGACTGGCTGCTATTTAATTTTCTGGCTTCTACTCCTCTTCCTCTTGAGGCTGGCAGTTTTACAGGACTCTGCTTGTTTGCCATGGTACACAAAGAGAATCTCTGGCAACAGACATTTTCTTGAAGATTTTCTTCATTACTGGAAGGGTTAACTTTAGCAAGTCCAGTACACTGAAAAACATCTGATTTCTTTAAATAGTCTGTAGCCTTTTTTCTTGTTCCAGCCTGTGTGTTTTGTCCCTTTATTTTCCTCTTTCAGTCATTGGATCATTTCTGTTAATGAAAGCAGGAGGAAAAAACACATGCATCACTGAGGGCCTTTCAGAGTGATCCTGTGCTTCTTTGGGGTATTGGCACACTGGCTGTTTGCTTTTTTTCTGTCAACATGCTTTTGCAGTGCCTGCTTTTTAGAACAAATTAGGAGAATGAAATGCTCATGCTGTTTGGCCACGATATTTGAACCAGAGTTTGACTCCCCAGATGAAGGTGTCATGCCTTTGACTTAGCCAGTTCTCACGTATCTTTTGTGTTCTTCAGATGCAACACAACTGTGGCATTTAAAAGATGTTAGTCACCTTCATGGGAAGAAAAAAAAGGTTTAAAATGTGTTTGAAGTGGCAGGCAACTTTGAAGTGAGATAAATACAAAATGAAGTCTTCATAGTACTTGGTTTTTACATAATTTTTAATTAGTCTTTGAAAGAAAGAAAGCAAGCTTCTTAAATATTTACTACTGATACTCTTCCCCCAGCTCTGTCACTCATTATCTCTCCTAAGGATACAGCATTGCTTGTGAGCTGTGGCTTGGCTACTTTTGTCATGTGTAAACACTTCAAAATTGATTTTTTTTGGGGGGGGGGGGAGGGTTTTTTTTTTTCTGGTTTTTTTTTGTTGTTTTTTTAATGTGGGTTTTTGAGAATGGAATGAAGTGAAAAAAGTAAAAGAGTGGACAGATAAAGAGGGAATTTTAGTAATTAATCAATATTGTCTTTTCCTTAGTTAAAGTTTTTAGAAAATTGATTGTTGTGGCTAGATGTCATTGCCTATCTCCAGTAAACATGTAGATGTGCTCAGGAAGTACCTTAGGGCTCTCTGAAAGAGGTCTCAGGATCTTTAGCAAATATCCAGGCCCTTTGGCTTGCTTATCTATTCTGATAACCTCAGCAGAATGCAAACTGCATAGTATTGTGAAGCATCTAGTCAGTTTAATTCCAGATTTATCTGGCTGAGTGTGAACACAAATCAGAGCAATGAAAATAAATCTTTCAAATAACATAACATTTTATAATTGTTATAAGCCTTTATAATTGTTCCTATGCTCAGTGATCACATTTGCCATAAGCTTCTTTTAGAAGTTTTATCTTGTGCTCATTGATGTATTTCTGTGAGATCTTTTTAGTGTTACAAATCACGTGTTGATGGAACTTCTCAGTCAGCAGTCCTTGTTTTTAGTGTCAGAATTTCTGTGGGGAACCACCAAGGTTCCCTGCTTTATTGGCTCTTTACGTCTGTAACCTAATTACAATATTTTTAAAATAAGTCTGAAAGTACTTCCTCACCCTTGTTAGTGAGAACTCTGCTTTCCCAGACTGTGCATTGTTCCATCTGCTGTAGCCCATTTTTATGTTTGTGTTTGATGTCTCTGGAGATGCAGAACTGAAAGAGCCTTTCTTATTTAACAAATCCACCTCCTATTGCCTTGGGCCGTCACACCACAGGAGGAAACTGCCAAATAAAATCTCAGAGAGTTAAAGTGGAACTTGTGAATTTTTGTTCCTCCACACCTCAAACCACTTTTAACAGCTTGGCTGCTATTATCTTCTCAGTTGTCTTATATTCTTAATGTCACTTTTGGTTTGGCTTTCATCCAAGCAGTAAACACATTCTGGTGCTGCTTTGTCTATAGCAGCAAAGTTTTGATCTTTCTGCTCATCCTGTGTCACTTAAATTCTCACCAGGTCCTTACACATTTTGACATAATCAATTTTCACCTGCCCCACCTTTAATTGCTGCAACACTACCACAACGGGTCTGGTCTGTCAGATATTTTGCTATGAGAATAACTGCCCTGTTGATTTTCCAGTTTTCTGATCTATGTGCAATGCTTCTCTTGGTGTTTCAAGGTCTGCAATGAAATATTCCTCTTTGTCTCAATCCTGACATATAGAATAAGTGACACCACTGCTGATTTCCACAAGTGTTTTAGGTGCTCCCTGCTTTCCTCTTCTCCTTAAGCAGAAGTGTCTGAACAAAACCTGTTTGAATAAAGGCTTTCTGTTTCAGGCCACTTCTCACAGTTGTTCTCTGCTGTGGACCCCAGAAGAAATTAATGGCTACTGTTGTGGTTACCTTGAGTCTGTTTTTCTCCCTCTTTCTGTAGTTACTTCACTGCAATTTTTCTGGTTTTACTTCTGTCTCTAGTTGAAACAAACAAACAAACAATTCACAAACTTGAAAGCTGCTTTTTTTCATTATGTTGTTTTTGTCTTTATCTTTTTCCCTTGTTTAACAGCAATTTCAGAATTACATTAATTTGTTTTTTTTGAGTCCAAACATAAACGTTATGTTTAAGTATTATTATTGTCATAATGATTGGTTGTTCCTATGCTGTTTACAGCAGCCATGTTGGACCACTGATTTTACTTTTGTAAAAGTTATTTTTCCACTACTTTGTTGCAGTTATTGTTATTTGTTGTCATTCCATACTTACAGGCTGATATGTTGTAGCATCCATAGACTGTACGCTGGCCAGTGTTTCTATCCCCAGGGTCTTGAAAGGCTTGAAAGCCTTTTAATAAAATTGGTGCCATATCCTGACTGTCTTCTTACCTGTTCTGGGTGCTGTGCCTTTCTTTTGTAGCATTTCTCATCTTCTTGTGGCCTGTGTATAATCATGGTGTGAATAATTAATTTAAGCCAACCAGGACAACCTTTATGTTTTCATGCCCTGAAGCCCTCTGAAGACTGGGAAATAGCCAGGCTTCAGAGGGTGTCTCTTTGTACACCTGCTCTGGGAATTTCTTCCTTCTATGGTTCCTCTTCTAACTGTACCCTGTAGTTAGATTCCTTAAATGTGTGGGTAGAATTTGTCCTCTTTTTTTTCCTTTAATTTTGGAACAAGGCAGTGGTATAACCTGTTTCTCGCTACAGATTCTACTCCTTTGCTGTGAATATTTCCTTGCTTTCTAGCATCAAGATGTCTTCAGGGTAGAAGTTTTCATGGAATGGATTAGTTGAGGTGTGAGGGTATGAGTTGGACTTGATGATCTTAAAGGTTTCTTCTAACCTAGTGATTCTGTGATGGAGAACATCAGTTGTTTTTTACCTAAGTTAGCTACTGCTCATATAAGCAGTAAAGCCTATGCAGAAGTAACATTTCTTTGATTTGCCTCTTTATTTGATTGCTGTCAGATTGAAGATACACTGTCTCCAAGGGTGAGAAGTCAGTCTCCCGAAAGGCATTTTGGCTAAAGCTTGTTTGGGTGTTGTGTAGTGAGAAGATTGTTTGCTGCCTTTTTCTTTTGACTTATTTTTCCCTTGGCTACTGATTTGTATGATCTGGTGGTTTTTTTTCACCCATTTCACTATACTGTTTAAATAGAAATAAGCTTGATTTAAATTACACCCTAGAATTTGAAACATTCCTTCATCTTATCTGGCATCTGAAACTGTTCAGCTGGAGCCATCCTTGCTGGTTTTGTGAGTTTAATTTGTTTAATTCTTTGTTTCAGGAGGTGTCTGCTGATCCTTCAGGAACTCTCACAGCTGCTGAAGAGAGGAAAGAGAAGGTGCCAAGCCCACATCTCAGTCATCTCGTAGTTTTGACATCTGGCAATTCGCTGTATGGCTTGGCAGAGAGAGTGGTGGCCACAGAATCCTTGTAGGTTGTTTACTGTACACACTGTATTTGTGATCACTGAAAGCTATTGATTCTTTAAGGAATTGTGGTTATAATCCAGAGCCTTCTTGACAGGTCAAAAATTCCTACCTCTCAATGTGATCTTAAATATGAACGATACAGGTGAATTCTTTATTGAAGGTACTGGGGTCTAATTCTTTAGTCTAGCAACATGTAAACACAAGAAATGAAATTTTACTGCAGATGATCCAGTAATTTCTGACAGTACATGGCCAAATCTATTAGGAAAAAAGTTTAATTTCAAAGATGCTAGTGGGAATATTTAATCTGTATGGTTCGTTCTGATTTTATATTAAATACTTGCCTCAGAATTCCTTAGTTCATATCAGTTTGGCCTGAATCACCATGTTCTTTGCAGTGGATAGAAGAATACCTGTGTCATACCACAGGAGAAGAGGACATAATAATGAATTAATGCAACTGTAACAAAGTGATTTTTGTTTGAGAAGAATAATAGTAAGAGTCAGCTAGGAATTATTATTTCCTCACATGAGATGATACTTAAAGATTAGGAGTTAATTAAATTTTTTTTCATTTATGCTTAGTTAGAAATATATTTCCTTATAATGTCGTTATTAACAAATTCTACCCCTGAGGAAGAATATGAGATCAAGTTCTGTTTTATAGAATCACTAGCATAACATTAATTGGGAATGTTATTTTGAAATTCTAAGATGGATTTATTAATATTGATGTTGACTGTCCTGCAATGTAAATTATGTGACTCTTGGTCACTGACTTTACTAGACCCTGGCTCAGACTTGTGCAGTGTATCCTCAGAAAAATAGAAATATGAATTTTTGATATTCAAGCCTTAGTCTCTTTATTTAAATATTTTCTTATTTGCAAATACATTTTAAAATTGTCAGAATTGAGACTGCTAGTTGATATGCTGGCGCGCAACTGAGATAGTTCTTCTTGGGACAAAATTTTCCAAGGTTGCATATTGTTATTGCCAGATATGTCAGCTGTAGAGTAAAAATTGTAAAGAGACATGCCAAATGTTACACTTAGTTCACAGTAAATTTTCTTTGCTTTCAAAGGGTATTTCTGGCTGAGCAGTTTGAATTTCTTCAGCCTCATCTTGATGCAGTGATGCCAGCTGCCAAGAAGCCTTTTCTTCAGCAGTTCTATTCTCAGGTCAGAATTGTGGCATTCACAGCTGATTTTCATATAGAAAATTTGAAACTTGTACATTATGGTGAAAATACTTCTACACCATAGATATTTACTGAAATGAATTTTATTTATTTTCTATTTCAGACAGTGTCAACTGCCAGTGAACTACGTAAACCAGTTTATTGGATTGTTGCTGCTAAAGCCATTGATTATGAACAAATGCTTCTTCTCATGGCTAATGTGAAATGGGATGTGAAGGAAATCATGTCACAGCACAATGTATATGTAGATGCTCTTTTAAAGGTGAATAGTTTATGGGAAATGGTGTGCTAGAGTTTATATAAACACTGAATTGCTGTAATACTTCACAAAAACTGTTGAAGTGGCATGGCTAGGACAATACATCATCCTTACAAATGGGAAATAGTAATTTCCCATTTGTAATGGGAAATTTCTCATAGTAATTTCCTATGAGATCTGTCCAGAAGTGTCATTATTCTTGCTTCTAAAGGCTTGTTTTCAGTGATGATTTTTGACTACATGGTGTATGAAATTGACCAAAGAAGTTTAATAAGTCTCATGTTTAAGTCTTGACTGGTAGAGAAATGTGTAGTAAACAGAGTAACACTGAGGAAGATTCTGTGGCCTGAGATATCATTTTAAAAAATCCCCAAACCGCACTACTGCTGTTCTGAATAATTTTGCTGATTGTCTTTGAGATGTATCATAGGAGCTGTAGGTCGAATCAGCACCAATGATGATCATGCAGTATCTAATTGAAGTTGCTATATTAGAAGTTAGCATTTGAAAAGGAAGCTAAAGGGAATTTATTCACCCAACAATTGCATTCAGTAGATGTCATTATACAATTGTCATGTGTTATGGCATACAGGACTAGTTCTTGGGACAATCCCTTTGTCATCCTTTTATATATGCCTAATTAATGTTTCTAAAGGTCTTCAGAGGTAATTTCTGGCAGTGGTAGAATTATGCTAATTAATTATACTATATTAATTACTAATTATTTTTAGAGAAACTGAAAATTTTATTTTAAAGATGTGTGAAGTGTGAATCGCAGAAAAAGCTACACATCTGTGTGAAATAACAGTTTGGATAACACCTTCATACTTTGTAGCTCTTCTCTGCTAAAAAATCAAGGCAAAGAAGGAAGAATTTGACGGAGGATATCATTGCACTGAATTTGATGGAATTGTTGTGATTATTCTTGTTTATGCTGCTGTAAATTTTTGATACCAGTTTGTGCTTAAAATAGTTGATCTCTGGGGCGAAACTTTTTTCTTCTGTGAGTATGCAACTGATGATGAATTTGCTTCAGGACAATCAGAGTTAATACCATTTAAAACCAATTTTAGTCTCTCTATTCTGTAGCTAGTACTAGCTGATACAAAAGCTTTTAAATAACTGCTAAGCAATGAGTTATTTTATGTGTACACTGGGACTCCAGGAACATCAGATATGAGCACAGTGATGAAAGTAATAATCAGCTACTTTCAGTCGTGTGCACACATACAAAGTTCTATATTCAGTCACAGTATGTTGGAAGCAGGTTAAGTGGGGAAAGAAGACTGTTGAAGAAATAGGTTATGGAGCGTTAGGCATCTTCATCTTTAGAAGAATGAGTTGTATGCCAATTAAAGCATGACATTGTGGTACCCTGCATCTTTTTGCCAAATTCATCTTTCAGAAAATATGTGTTAAATGCCAGTTAACTGAAGTTCTCTTCTGACTTTCTTCACTTACTCAATTTTTGAGAGGGTCTGTAAGAAAAAAGGGAAAAAAACCTATACTAACAGCCTTGGAAATAAAATCTCTGTTGAGCAAGTATGGTCTTAAAAGACTGCACAGCAAATGACTTTTGCTGGTTTTACAGAGGAGTTCATTACCATTCTGCTTGATATTGAAATAATTTGATACTTTTTTATATGATAAAGACATTGATCATTGGCAGAGGGTTTCTGTTTCACTTTTAAGTCACAAAAATCATTGTAGTAGTAATTGCATTAAGTCATGACTAGTTTCTCACTCAAAATACCAGCTGAAATCCATCCAGGCCATTGATGATTCATGTGGAAACAGGTGCCTTCCTTTGACCTGAATTGTTATCTTGTGCTGCAGTGTGGTCCTAAACTGTTCCATTTGGCCTCTCTCAGCTCCTTCTAAAGCATTTAGGAATTACCTTATGTGAAAGGTTGAAGAATGAAAAGTGGTTACAATGTTTCTGAGCTTTGAAAACCGGTGGGGTAGGTATTTAGAGGGATAAAGAGATCATCACTGGATTTTCTTCAGTGGCTATATTTTGACTTAAGTTAAATATGAGTTTAGGGAGTGAGGCAATGAAAATGGCATTTGAAGGATAAGCTACTTGGTTTGTTTTCAGAGGTGTTGGATTCACAGAGAACTACAGCTCTGGGGAACAGAGCAATAGTTCCTTTAAAAAAATCACTGAGGTAATGTTGTGAGTGATATACTAGAAAGTGATATGTTTTCTACTTTACACATTGAGTTGTCTACAGTTTGTGCCTATTAAGCCTCTCTTCTTTGCTCTTACTTCTCAGTATACTCTTTCATGTGCATTTCTAATTAGTTGTTGCTGTTGTTGGATGTATAGACTATGATCCATTTTTACATTAAAGAATAAACATCTTTTATGTTCTGTTAGGAATTTGAAGAGTTTAACAGGAGGTTGAATGATGTGTCTAAGAGAGTCCGTATTCCATTGCCAGTCTCCAACATCCTTTGGGAGCACTGCATACGCTTGGCCAATAGAACTCTTGTGGAAGGGTAAGTATTTATTAAAGTCTTGCTTCTGGGTAGGTATGTCTACAATGATAATGTTTATTTTATAGAGTTAAAAGTTCTAATTTTATAGTGTCCTTGTGCGTTCATATGCTTTTGGGGACCTTAAAAATTATCAGTGCTTAACACACCTTAGCAGTTGTTTCACAGTCTGGTGCAGCATTAAGCCTAAAGAGGGTGGTCTTGATCCTAGATACTTCTGAAGAATGACACTGAAGCATTTGAAAATACAGTATTCTTTCAAAGAAACTTCTGTATGAAAACTATCATTTCCCAGCAAAGCAAAGAAGGAAGTTACAATATAATAGTCACTACTTCCATGGTGATGCCATTTATCTTTGCCAGGAAGAAAGATGGAGTTGTCAACACTATCAGTTTTCTTAAAGTAGCCATGGAACATGGTTTTGCCAAATGTATCAAGAACAGAGAGATGTCTTAGTTGGCTTGCTTGAGCACCTTAGTCAGGAACCTACACCTTGCTCATCCCTTACTCTTGTAATCAGTGTCCCAGTCTTTTTGGATTCAATTTTGTCACCTGAGTGTTGTAGTCTTTTTATCCCCTGCATTTTATTTTTATGGTTTTGTCCCCCTACTACATATGATTGGGCTCCTACCAGAACTTCTTCTGCATCATAGAATATGTGCTGTCTTCCACTCCTTCTATATGTTTCCATACTTCTTTCCTGGTTATCTTTAGCCTATTCACTCCCTACTACCTATTTTATTTCTTTGCATCCCACTCTCCTGCTGTCTGCTCTAAATCAGGACCTCAAAGAAAAACCACCCTTCTTCTGCAACTGTTAGCTGCCTATTGAGAATCATCAGCTTCCACTGCTTCAATAAAGTCATCCTTTTTTATCTCCTTCCCATTTTTTCATGCCATCATCCTTTTGCAGTCTCTAGAGAGATCAGTTTCATGTTCAGGGTAACTAAATCTATCCATGACCTGTGTCTGACTTCTCAATTCCTTCATATAACATACGGCCTGTACAACTAGCTCTCCTTTTTGAAATTTATTTTCTGCTTTCAAATGTAAGGAAGTGAAACAAAAGCCTATCTTGTCTTCTCTCTGTTCCCCTTACCTTTCAAGTTGATAACACTGTCAGTCACTATCAACCTCCTCTACCTCAGCCTTTGTGTTTGTTTTCAACTTGATTCCATTTCTTACATCACATCTCATCTTTTGTGGCTTCAGTGTTCATCCTTAACTGTGAAGATCATCACTTTAATCCTTATCTGTGAAGATCATCGCTCATGTGTCTTGCTCCTTGCTGCAGTTCAGGTTCATGTTTGTGACTTACCATGAAACTTTGACCTTTACTTTTGCCTAAGCAGGTTGGACTAGGAATACTTTCCTGATATAATTTGTCCTGTACCATTTCTGAGAGTGTAAAAAGTACTCATTATCATCTTGTCTCAAACATTTGCCTGTAATTTCTTATTCTTAGCCAGTTCTGTTATTTTTACATATCTTGTAGGTTCTTTTCCCACTGTGGAAAGGGAAGGAAGGTGATCTGAATAGCTGGCTCTCTGAATTTGTAACTTCTTTTATCTCTGCATTCAATGAATGTATGGAGTTAAAAGCCATGAAGGAGATGTTTCTCATCCAGTCAACTGAAATTGCTTTCATCAGGCTCATCACTGAATGAAGAATTACCTCCACTGCAGTCAGCTATATCTTTCTTTAAATTTAGTCCTTCCCTATCTCCTAGTGCTGTGTTCTCTCCTGTTTCCTAGCTGGCTTCTTAAGCCTACTGAAAATCATCTGCAAGTCTTCTATGAAGCTCCAGAGGACTTTTGCATTGGCTCTCTCTTGTTTTGCCTCTGTTCCTTTTGCATTCTGCAAAGTTTTTCTGTGTACCAACTCTGTGAAATTTCTTCATATTCTTAACCTGACCTTGTGGTGTATCCAGCTTCCAGCTGCATGTTTCTGCAGCCTCTTTTGCATCAAACCTAATCAGCTAGGGAGTGTGTAATAATTAGGATCAACTTCACGAACCAGTGAAAACTGAGCTTATTTTAGATTTGGTAGAAGGGAAGAGTGAGACAGGGTTGTCACTTGTGGGAGCAACTGGTGGATGAGCTGGATTAAGTCTCTTAAGCCACAGTGCCCCCCGACCCTGCAGACAGTTGAAATTGGTGTTCTTAAGGGCATTGCAGTGTCATTTCCTTTGATCTTGACAAAGGCAGTTCCTTATCCATTTGAGGAACTGCAAAGATCGTTTTCCTTGTTTGTTGCCTATCACTCCACTGTGATCCTTGCTGGTATTACCCTGCTCTTAAACTCATCTACTGTCTCTTCTAACCTGTCACAAGAACAGGCTGGCAGCCTGTTCTTGCTAAATCCTCAACTTCTCACAGAGATGAGCCAGTGCTGCCACCTTTCATCCTCTCATTGCTGTGGCTGTTTTTGAGCAAGTAGCTTTGCTGCTCTCATTTGGTTCAGCAAGCTCCTGATGACCATTCCTAAAGCTGCTGTGGTACCTTTCAGACTCCAGTGGTTGTGATCACTTGAAAAGTCCAGTGTGCTAAATAGCATTGGTTTAATTTCCTCTAACTTACTTGCAGTAAGCTGTTCAATGTGGGATTTTTTATGGCTTTTGGGAGAGGAGGGTATGATTTTTCTAAGTATCACTGGGTGCAGTGGGGTTCTGTTTGATAACTGGGCTAAAATGTGTTGTACTAATGCAAATAAAGCTGTGCAGCAGAAATCCTAAGACAAGTTCTTGTCTGCTCCTAAGAAAAGTTCTTGTCTGTTTTGACTTAAAACCATAATTTTTCTCCTCCTCAAGGTTCAAAATACTAAGTTAACTTTGAGAAGCAAAATTAATTTTATTTCCTTCTAAGTTCTGCTTTGCACTGTTTCTCTTTTTAGTTATGCCAATGTAAAGAAGTGCAGCAATGAAGGACGTGCCTTGATGCAGCTGGATTTTCAACAGTTCTTAATGAAACTAGAAAAGTTAACAGACATTAGGCCTATTCCAGATAAAGAATTTGTGGAGACCTACATTAAAGCATACTACCTGACAGAAAATGATATGGAAACCTGGATAAAAGAACATAGGGTAGGAGTTAAAATTGCATTCTTTTTCTCTCTATTGAGAAGATTCACTCTGAAGATAAAAACATGCTAACTATATAATCAATCCTTCTATGTTAATGCTAAAAATTAATATAGGAATATATAACTATATTTGCATTTATTATAATGAAACTTACATCAAGTTTCATTATAATAAATATTATTATAATAATATTTTTTGTAATGGAAGCAGTATAAATATAGGTGTATGTGTGCATGTACGTGTTCATTTTTATCATATGAAGTTAGGATGTGTTTGACCTAGTTCAACATCTGATGAGTGGGGAGGATGACTAAGCCAGTCACGTCTGCCTATTGTATCAAAAAGTGTAGATAACTAGAGAAAAGGGAAATTGAAAACATTTGTGAGCTCTTCAGAATGTGCCGAAGTGCACAACTTGATCATCAAGAATTACGTTTTGGGATAAGAGCATTTGGTTTTGTATTGCCTTTTGGAGTAGATTGCTTAAACTAAGTTGTAAGGCACAATGGAAAAGAGTCATTGCTTTTTCTTTTCTTCATTTGATAATGCTTAATCAGCATTTCTTGCTGAGATAAGTCTATATTTGTGTTTTGAAAACATTCAGATGCTTTCACTCTACCATGAACTAACACTTACAACAGTTCTGTGTTAGTAACAGTCACATGCTATTGGAGATACCCATTTTTGAAGTAAAAAGTCTTTTAAAGTGAAGTACTTGAAATCTGTATTTTGGGATTAAATCCTCCTAGACATGGAGGAAAGAAATGTGTCTTTGATTGAATTTTCCTTGTATTGCCTGGAACCCCAAGAGAGATTGTGAGTTACAGGGTTTGATGACCTACAGGGAAAAACTTTTTTAAAACACATTGGTGGAAGCTATGTTTGGATAGTGTTAAGACATAAAGGTAATAGTGGAAAATATGGTATTTCCACAGGTGTTAAGAATTGTTTTCTTCACATTTTTGACATTTTTTCCTCCTTTGTCATATACTGAAATCAAAATCATTTGGAGACTCTGCAGACAGAAGCATTTAGAAGCTTGTTGGAAATGGGAAGTCAAAATAAAAAAAAGATCACCAACATTTATTACAGTTAGTGAAAAAAAAAAGTTTTTGTGTTGAAAGCTTAATCATTTGCATATGTTTTCCCACCAAACCTCGCAAAGAATGGAAAATACATTAAAAATTGATTTATATACATGTTCACAGAGTTAGTTTATGTGAACTCTTTCCAGTACTTTTAAAGTCATAAGCATTTTCCATTATAAGCCACCATGTAGAAAAATACAGTTTTTGTTCTCTGCCTCAACTATGAAAACTATCCAGACATGACTGAACTATAGCTTTAAATCTCCCCTGTGTACTGATGCTTCTATCAATTGTGAAATCCACACTGAGTATGTCTGTGTATTTTAAAATTTTCTGTATTTGTCTGGTGTTTTATTCTGCCCTAACGTGATCTGTTTTCATTTGCCAGGAATATTCTGCTAAGCAGCTGACCAATCTGGTGAATATTTGTCTGGGCACCTACATCAACAAAAAGGCAAGACAGAAGCTGTTAGCTACCATTGATGACACAGACAGGCCTAAGAGATAACTGGAGAAAGCTGCTTTCTTTCTGACTTGTACCTTTTTCTGTTCATGTGAAGCACGCAGACATTTCTCTCATGGACTAATGACAGCATTAGAAATGTTGTGCATGACCTTTCTTAGCAACACTGGAGGCACTGTGAAGTGACGATGTTCTAAAATATGACTTTTCTAATCTGTAGAATTCTTTTCTGTCATATTTCTTTTTTCTTTTTTTTTTTTTGTTACTTGCCCTTAGTTAAGGGCCACTGTGTATCATTGATGAGCTATATGTTTTACAAAAGTGTATACTATAAGTAAAATCAAAATCAGAGAGAAACACAATGGCTTAATATATCATTGATGCTCTTTTTAAATTAAAGAGATACTTGAAAATATTATTTCTTTCCTCCCTGCTTTCACCTCCAGAAATTGTGCTGTATTATAGTTCAGTGTAAAGTGAAAGGATATGTACAATAATTTGATCTATGTATCCTGCATGTGGATTAAGAGTGCAGATCAACTAAGTACTCTCATGTTAAAGCCCATCATCTTCATATGTATTTAAAAATGTCTGTTTATTTCAGAATTAATTTAGTCATATCAAAATTATTGACTTCAGATTAATAGAAGATAATAAACATTGTATGCTAATATGATTTTTTGGTGAGACTTTGTTTTTTCAATTCAACAGTGCAAAATGTCAGCAATAATGCCAGGGAATTGGAGTAATGTTTTTCTGACTGAAGTTTTGGATTGATACTAAGGTAATCTTCCTATTTCCTGCTTTGCTGTAGGCATCCTGAGTGATCTTGAGCAAAGTAAAATGTCTTGGCTGCATATGTGCCCTAGAAATCAATTTGTCAGGGCACCACTGACTTTACTGAAATTTTCAGGTTTACCTTTGGTTTTCAATATGTAAAGTTTGAGGAATTTTATTTTTTATTACACAATTGACTTTCTGGAGTGCTCTCAGACCATTTTAAAGGAAACTTTGAGCTAATATGTAAAATAAATTACATAGGCTGCAATCCACTGGTGTGTACAGCATGCTAAATTCTCAGTTTAGGATTCATACTTGCCATTGTGCATTAATTCAGACATGAGGGAACCTGGAGTTAGTGTATATCAGCAGTAATGCAGTGACAGAAAGTTGCCTCATAGAGTCATCATGATTGTTCTTTTCTGTGGCCTGATTTCCTCTTCAGAAGTGTACTGAGCATCATTGTGTGAGTTTAGAGAAAGCCTGTATACAGTTTTAGAAGAATGACAGAATTTACATTTTAAACATTGGCTGTGTGGTATTCAGCTTCCTTGTTTATCTGTATTTTAAAGGAAATAAGATTTAAAACAAAATTTACACTGTTCTTTATTGACCGAGCTGTCTTGCCCAGTTCCATTTAAAACTTGCTTAGAGGTTTGTCACCATATATGTTGAAGCTGAATCACTTTTATCCTCGTTAAAAAGGTGGGACAGATGAAGGTGTGGACTTTTGCGTCAGCCTATCTGCCCTGGAGTCAAATCCTGAGCGAGAGCTCTTGGAAGAAACAGAAACATATTAGGGACTATTAGTGTAAAGTATCTTTTCATTTTCTTCTCTTGGATGACATAAGAAATTCAAATATCTTTGCCAGAAATTTAGTGAGCTGAACTCATTTAATTTCTCCTGCGCTACTTAAGTCATTGTAATTTTAGTGCTTACCAAAAGGTAGAGGTGTAGTCATTGGAATGCAGGGTCAAGGTGAGCAATGAACCACAATCAGGAGTGATTTTTTGTAGTATATCTGTAGTTTGACTTGTTATTTTTAAGTAAGCCCTCAAACAAAATAATGTGCTAGAAGCAGTTTTAAACCTAACAACTGTATGATCTTCAATCACATATGCCTCAGAAATCATATTTTCCACAAGAACTTTTCCTTGTTGCCCAGGATTGATGTGGCAAGAAGCCACATAGCTAAATGGCCTACATACACTCTTAGATACATGTTTTTAGGTAGCCCTGTGTGAAATCAGGTGTTGGACTCATTGATCTTTGTGGGTCTAACTCAGAATATTCTATATATTGCTTGGTTCTGACTGACTAATGTAGCCAAGTTTTCACTGAGTGCTGAATTGTTATCTTAGGGTATGTTTGGTAATTGCCATCCTTTGATATGAGATTTTTTTTATAAAATTGATTGTTGAGCATCGTGCATCTTCGTTCTCCTCTGCAACCAGCCTCTTATACTGCTTTTTCTGCAGTAGAGAATATAGCTTAAATATCCTTTGTGTTTTAGAGGAATATTTTGCAAAACTTTAATAATAGAAAAAAATTGCCTTCAGTCTCCAAGAACACTCACCAGCAGTGCAGAAGTAGGCATCTGTCAGTTCTTCTTTAGCCTGATGAAGACTTTAAATCCTAGTGCCCAGAAAATAAGTAGTCCTCTGATATTTGTCAAACTCACCTGCAACATAGATGAGCAGTTTTCAAGTCTCTGGTTAGGCAAAGCCTGTACCCACACAGGTCAGCACACAACTGGCTTTTCTACTGTCAACTGCTCTCAGTTGTATCTCATGGTGACACTGTTCTTCCAAAAAGCAAGGAACTGGGACAAAAGTAGCAGGAAGCCAGCTGATTGCTTGTGTGGCCCTGATGTACGATTGAGGTCCTTGCTTTGGTATAGGTTTAATTATTCAAAGCAGATGGGAAAGACCATCTTGGATCAGTAGTGCTTCAGCTGATGGGACAGCACACAGAGCAGCCCCTGGAGGTGTGAATTCTAATGCTCATGTGGGTGGAGCATGGCTGTTCCATGATTTCAGGCAAGTAGCTACATTTTCAGGTAATTGACTGTTCCAGGATCTGTTTTTCTCCATGGCTAGGAGCCTTCCCATGTGTACAATAAAAACTTGGCTGACTTCTGATCTTCAGTGGGAAAAACCAGGCCCTGTCCAGGTCTGCTTAGCGAGCCCTGGATGTGGGATGTAAATTATAGCTTGTGTTCACTGAAAGAACAGCCTCCCTTCTTTGCCCTTATCCCCTTGGGGTACAAAAGAGGATGAGTGATCAATGGCTGTCTCAAAGCTTCTGTGAAAAGTTTGCACTCCCTCTTAATTTTTTTTTCAGATATGAATGATAAAGGTTTGTTTTGTGATAGATACTAAATGCAAAGCTGTGGATGTGAGTTGTGCTTGTTACTGTGTCACAGAATGCACAAAACTGTAAGGATCCCCTCTTCTTACTGTGAAACTGATCTGTTTGGGGTCTTTTCCTGTTTAAGACCTCCTATATTGTAAATTACACAAATGGAGATGTCCAAAAAATGCAGATTTATTGTATTTTTGATGTTATCTATTTTGTTTTTAACCACTGTTTGAAACAGCGTAGCATAAAGGCTAAACATTGTACCGACAGTGGGATTATGGTGCAAATATGGAAATAATGCCATTTGCAAGCTGCAAGGTTTCTGTGCTTGATGGCTATTTAAGGATATTTGTGAATGTGTTGTTTTTACTCTGCCAGAGCTGGTTTTCATCACAGTAGAGACTTGGTTTCTAAGGATCTCCTGTTCATCCATGAGATCATGAAGTTACAGCATCTTTAAGTAATACTCAGGGCTTCACAAACACGTGTTTTGGTTTTTTTAAAGTAGGCATAAATCAATAACATGCCATATGATAAAATACATGTCTGAGAAACAAATGATGACACGAGTAACCTTGGTTTTTGTGTTGTGGATCCATTGCTTAATTTTGCAGAGTATTCTGTCCAGTCACAGAGACATTATAAGCTACATTAAAAATGGTTGTGTGTGAACTTAACTTGAGTCTGCTTGGCTATTCTGCTAAACAAAATCTCTACAGTGTACCTCAGCTGTGCTGGTTTGGTCTGTAGCTCTGGATACATAGGTGAAAAGAAAACCTACTTTCAGAGCAGAGATGTACAGGTCTGTGTTACATTTGTGGATTATCTTGCACAGATTTCCATATTGTCAGATTTAAAGTTGTCAAATACCTGTCTAAATGTGTTAATCTTTGAAAAACAAAGTATACAAGCAAGCTGAAGATCTAGGGGAAGAGATGCCTCTTGTCACTAGGCACAAAATGAATGATCAGATGTGCAAAATGACTGCTGGTATTTCTGAAGATCTTTTTTACAAATAAATCCATAGTTCATACCTGTATGTATTTCCCACCCTATATCACTAGTAATTTTTATTCATATATAGATGGTCATCACATTCATTGTATTTCAGTAAACAATAAAAAAGAAATGTCACTTGAGCCTTAAAATAAAAAGGATCCTTATATAGGAAAATAATCCTGGGACTGCTGAGAGCTGTAGGGATGGCATGTGGAATATGCACCACGAATTTGTGTTCCTTGAAATTCATCCTTATATTATAATGTAAATATATACACAGAGCTTTGTGTGAAATATTAGGGACTACAAAAAAAGAATGGTAAAATTGAACAAGCCACATGATATTGCTTTCTCTGCTGTCATTGACACTGGGAGGTGTTTTCTTGTGGGAGTAATGGGTGTCCATTGAGAACAAGGTTATAATCTGAGTCGGAATTCTGAGTTTGGAGTACACCTGAGTTACCATTCTGCTCCCTCTGCCACTGCCTGTGTGCTGCTGATGCATGGTCTGCAGGAAGCACCACACGTGAGCCTGCTGGGAGGAGCTCCAGCACAGCCCAAGTCATTGAAAGCAGCAGGTTGGACACTTGCTGGAGCATGTTGCTCTTGCCCTTGAGGGAAGCTCATGGATAGTCATGCTTGCTGTCCTGGCTGCTGGGGGAGGATACCTGTTTTGGATGTACAACACTTCTGGGTCAGGGCATGGGTGGATCGAGCTGAAATGCAGTGGAAGGGCAGCCTGGTGAAAAAGTAGCTTGCTTTGGGAGAGCTTGCTGTCCTCTTGAGACCTCGCACCCCAATAAATGCAGGAATTCACATACCGGATACAGTTATTAGCACAGTACTAAGCATCTGTGAGTTTTCAGGACCATTTATTTCCAGAAGTGTAGGAAAATGTCATTTATGTAAATGAGTTTGACCTGGGGGTAATTCCCGGCCCTCAGCTGCTAGTTCAGCTGTTTTCTCCAGCACAGTTAGAATATTTAAGCAGCCAAATGTTCCAACCAGCTGAGTGGTCAGGGGTGGTTTATAACATGCTACATTTCACTAGAGGAAATATTTGCCATGAACTGCAGTGGTGTGTCATGGTTGTAATGCCATTAGCCCTTCCTTCCCCCCTTGCAGACACATCCCAGTGCTGTGCTGGTGTCTCTGCTATTCAAAAAGACATTTCCTTCTCAGACCTTTATGCTGAGTTCTGTTTATTTTTAGTGAGGTGTTTACTTCTGCCTTCGATTGCTCCAAATGTCTGTGGTGAGATGCAGGGCTCTGGGTGATGCACGAGTGCTTTTGCCTTGTGTGCCAGAGAGCTCTTGGTGTTTGTGGCTGCCCTGGCCAGGAGAAAGGATGTCCCTGTGGGACCACCTTGGAACTGCTGCATACCACAGCAGCCAGGTCACAGAGGCATCCTGAGCTTTGATTCGGGTTCTGCTCTGTCTCAGTGCCTGATGTAGAAAAGTTTGTTATATTTTCCTGTTCTTTACTCCCATAAGTATAAAAGAAATGGCACTATCTATAATATTTTGTGAGGTGCTGTTAGGCCGTGGTTCCATAGGCACAAGTTGTACTTTTAGCAGCCACTGGGGGACTTAACACTAGGGAAGCTGAAACATGAGCTGGTTCTTTTCACAGGGGAACAATAGGCAAACAACCAACATGGATCACATTTTTATTTTCCTTGAAGCTCTAGTTATATTTCTTAAGGTGCTGAGTTAAGACCTAAATACCAGAATTAATATGCAAAAACAGCTAGACCAGGAGGTTCAAGGAGAGTGTAGATGAGATGTAAAATCTTGCTTGCTCACAAGAAAATTAGGACATAAAATTCTTGGCCATTTATTTCTTTTACAAATACTATTTTTTTGTAAAGCCCATATCTGAAACTCTTACAAATGAAATAATCAGGTAAAGAGATAGGGGAATTTTTTTTCTATGCCTATCCATGCTTTTTAAGATTTATGTCTTCAATAATGGGAAATGATGGGATAATATCTCGAGAGACTTTTTTTTTTTGCGGCAGTAAATTGATTAGCTTTGGTTTCCTGGATGAATGTGCAGACTCTAAGCTGGTAGGCTCTGTTGAAAATTCTATATGATTAGTTCCCATGAACTTGGGTGGAAGTTGGGAAATCTTATCTCTTATCTTGGGAACTCTATCTCCTGCCTTTAGGTTGAGAGTAATTTCTCTATTAAATTTCAGTTTTCTGCATTTGAAAGGAGGGAATTTTATGAATAATTAAAACACATTCATTAACCTCTAATGAATGGTCAATAAAGCTGGAAATTGGACTGATTGACATACAGGTGGGACATTTTGAACTGTGCTCTTTGTAGGAATGAGAAAAAAATGAAGTTGATAAAAAATTTTCTGGGGGTCAGTCTGTGCCTGTATCACAACCTGAAAAATAGAAGTATAATATTCTCTGGGATTATCTGGTACTTTGTGATGAACCTTTTTGCTCTCACTATTTCATGGGGTCAGTGAAGGATTTTCAGACTGGGCTCTTCTACTCTGTACTCTCACATGATTTAATGAAAATGGTATAGTGTTCATATTTGCTATTTTATAAACATTGACTTCTTAGGAAAAAAAAAATTACAAAAAATGCAGAACACTGGACTTCTTTAAATATTTTATTAATATGTTTACCTTGCTTTACTTATATAGTGTGGAGGAGAATAGAGATTAAAGCATTAGCTTCTTTTTGCACATAACTGACAGGTAAATTTTGGGCATTTTTTTTTTTCTTTTGCATTCTACTGCACACTGCAAGACAAAAAAGAGCATAGCAATGGTCAGTTACAGTCTGGGGGAAAGCTCTTTCTATGGGCATTTCTTCCCACTTACATAAGTCTTGCCAACAGCACTTGGGAGCTCTGGTCATGGACACCATCATCACCCTGCTGGGGTTTCAGTTAAAATACGGAATTAATGATTCTTTGGCCTCAGCGGGGCTTGAATCTAAGAATAACACAAGTTTCAGCCAAGTCTGGCTAATCTCTGTTGGCTTGTGTCTACCCACAGCACAGAATCCCCCTCATCCCTCCTCCCAAAGGGGTGCCAGTCACCCAGAGGAGATGCCTCCCTCCCCTCTCCCCAGAGATTGACCCCGAGAGCATCTTCTGTCAAGAGAGCCAGGTTAGTGCTGGTGTCACCGAGGCTGGAGACATCAGCCCTTGCAGTGGAAAGCAGAATCCAGCCCTGCAATTGTTGAGGTCTTGAGCCATGCCTTCATGGGACCTCTGTGACCTGAATTGTGCCACCCATCCTGGCTGTGTAGATTTTCCAAGAAGAGGGCTGGAAGTGGTGGGGCCAGCCAGCCAAAGATGGGTTGTGAGAAAATGGGCAAAAACCCCAGGCTGGCTGACAAGGATACAGGGGCTGGTGACCAGAGGACACCTGACTGCCAAGAGGAATTAATCTTCTGGCTTGTTTTTCTGCCTTCCACATGCTGTTGAAGCAGGGGAGCAGCCTGGGGGACCACACAGAGGGCTGCCTCTTTCTCAGGGGGTCACATGCTCTCTGTCACAGTGCACAGGGAGGACATTCCTCCTAATGAAATCACCAGCCAGTCTCTGCTGCCTGCCCTTTGTGTTAGTGGAGTTTGAATTTGGGCATTGTTCTGAAACACCAACCTTTGTTTGGTAGGGACAGCTGAGGAGATGCAAGTACAATCAAAGGAGGAAATCAATTAGATCGGATTAATCTAATCTTGGTTTTAATGGAATGCTCCAAGGAGGCAATAGGGACTTGCCTTTCAGCATGTGCTGGATCATGGGCTCGGGCTACAGAAACATTTCCATGCCAGTCCTGGAGAAAGGCTGACTGAGGGTACCTGCAGGGTTTAGGATGTAGAGTGAGAAGAGTTGCCAGGCTGCAAACTGAACAGAGTCACCACCTTGCAGAGACCATATTTCCAATATGTTCCTGGGCTGAAGAGAGGAATAAATGGTAAAAATCCCACTACAAAATAGATGACTTTATATATAGGTTTTGTTGTGATCAGATTCAGGACTAAAACAATGAGGGACCAGAGAAATGCAAAGTGCGCTGCATGTTTGACAGAATCTCCCATTATCTACCCCAAGATATGGAGAGGAATAGGACAACTGAGCAAAGTGGCCTCTCTGTCACCTGCCATGGAGAGGGAATAGTAACCCTCCTGGTTCCTCCCCTCTGATCTGTTAAGTCAGTCTAATATCTAGCTTTTCGTATTCATCTCTAATCATTATTTTGTATTCAAACCAATTGAATGAAAATAAAGAATATTTTGAACAGTTTCTTCTAGAAGGCATGGAAAACACTGTGCTTATATAAGCAGCCGTTCTTCATTGTGCATTAAATACCTGCCTGGGTGTCAGAGAAAAGTCATTTGCAGACTTGGTGTATGTGTATTGTCTGCTGTTTAGAATGCCTACTTTGTAAAAATTAGGCCGGTCCAAATAATTGGGTGTTATGAAGAGGAATATTTGTGAGCACAATATTTGTGCTATGAAAAGGCTGAATGCACTTTGGAAGAAGAGTTAGAATTTCATTCCTCCCCTTGCAGTGTCTAAGAGTAAGATAATCTGAAAAGGAAAGGGACTACTCAGACAAATTGCTTTTATTTTTGCTTTCACAATAGCTTACAGCCAAAAGACAGACTTTTTTTTTTTTGATGCATTGTGTCAGATCATTCTCTCTTCTGACTCAGCTGCCCACCCTCAACCTTCATTTTACCCAAATGTCAATTTGGTTGTACATGTATGCATCCCACCATCCTCCTAAATATGGCCTCTAGGTTTACCTGAAGCACCACGGCCTGTATTTTCTCTGTAAAATTTAAAGGTCCCAAACAGTTCCATGTGTACAGGAGGAGAGGTGGGATAGAGTCCATGGTGTTGCCCTTGGAACCAGCAGCCATGAGGCCATTGCCAGTGTGCCCTCGTGGTTCAGTCATGTGCACTTAACTGGGAGAGCTGAGGAAGAAACCTGAGCAAGGAATAAAGTGTCTGAAAACTGGATGTTTTTAGAACATTGAGACATTTAGTCCAATATAGAAATGCTCAATGTCAGCCAGAAGCTAAATAATTCTGTCAGCCAGCTTGGAAGATGATTTCCCATTCCAAGGGCTAGGATGACCCACAAATCTGGAGGGGACCGGAGGAAATGGTGAGGGTTCCTGTTTCCTGCAATCTTGCAAACAAGGTCATTAGGTTTTCTTCACACCTTTCCTGTGAAGTTAACCATCTGCTGTGGCACCATATAGCCTCAGTGTCACTGTGCTGTTTTAAGCTAGAAAGGAATATGACTGAAGCTTTCACAGTTTCTCTAAGATAGGAAGGAATAAATCACAAAAATACAGAGGACTCTGTCATGACTGAAATAAAGGGAAGAGGACTGAAGCAATGGAAGCCCTGAACTGTTTCTCCATAACACCAATGGATCATAGAAGGAGCAGGAATGTGGCAGTGCTTGGCTTCAGTCACCAGAAAGGCAGTGAGGAAAAAACTGAGAGTGCGAGGAAGGATTGGCAAGAAACACCCTGAAATGAAATATTGAAATATTGAAATATTCAGTAAAAATATGCTTTGAAATAGTAAATCAAACACTGAATTCCAATTAGATTAAAAAACCCTCTGAAATAAGCTTTTGAGATGAAATCTACCAGTAAAGTGCGAAGGAAATGGTTTCTTCCATAGAAAAATGTACTTTTTATTCCATAGAGACATGTATGTGCTCAGGGCCATTGCTATATGTGAACTCTGTCAGAAAGACATTTTTCTCCATCATAATCCATTTGCAGATTGAGTCAGTGAAGTACCAATTACCCTTAGGTCATTAATTTTAAATACACTATCCATTTTTTTTTCCTTTTCTCCCTTACTTTTTCTTTTTAAACTTATGTGAAGATCTGTGGGGAGTCTTGGGTCCTTAGCCTTAAACAGATCTTTTTTAATGCACTAATATCAGGGCTCAGATTACCATTAACCTTGGCCTTAGAGCTGCTGAAGACATTTCTATACCTTTAGTTTTAGTCTTCATCCTCAACTTCCCTGGGTGGGCTGTTGTGTGAAGGGCAGGGATTAGTTCCAGCCCTTTTCTTGGTTGAGAATGTGAGTCTATTTTGGGTTTTTTGGGTGACACAGAAGGAGCAAGAGTTCAGCATCTATAAAAGCAAATTCCTGCTTTTGTTTCTATAGTTTTGTTATTTTATTTATTATTTTAAAGTTACTTCTATACTATAGGTTTTATATTTCACTTTTACTTTCATATTTTTTAAAATTTTAATTGAAGGCTCATAAGAATAGAATGTGTGTTGTCTTTTATAATTTGCCAAGAGATCCTCTGCTGTGAGCTTCTTAAGCAGATTTGGAAGATTTGGCCATGGCTAAGTTTTCCCCAGGAGGGGCTTAATGAGCTTGACTTGACTGTTCTGCCTTTGTTAAGCCCTGCTTAGCAGTACTTTCAGTAGTGCTGATAGAGGAATTGCTGAGTATTATGGAAAACGACACAATCCTTTGATTAGGCAGGAGTTCTATTATCACCCTTGGGAGACCCATCGTGGGTTTCTAACCACTCAGCTCAGTTGCATGCATGTCTAACACCACGAGGAGCTTCTCTGTGCAGGTCCCAAGAGCAGCCAAACACAGACCCCATGACTGAAGAGCTGCCCTGGAATGGATTCTTCTGCTTGTGAAAGAAGAATGATGCCCACCTCATTTTACCCACTTTCTTATCAGCTATTTTAAAAGCCCAAGTGTTTAATCTTAAAAATTTACAATACCAAAATCTGGAAAAATACTACAATTCCAAGACTCTTCCAAAATAGATAAAATCCATATATTCATTCTGAATTTTTACCTACATTCAATTTAGTAAAATAAATCGCATTCATGGAAAAATATAATAGGAATGAAATCATATTATATCTAGAAAGGTGGGGCTAAAATGATGAAATTGACTACACCAAGCAGGAGTTAGGGATCCCAATCTTCTGGAAGTGCTGAACTTAGCATGCACAGGATTTCTAATATATACATGTCTGCATGGGGGCTTTGGCCACCCTGTGCAAATCAAAATGACTCCCTGTTATCTAAACTTCTTGTTAACCTTCACTGACTCTTCCATGGCTGTGAATGAGAGCTGGCTCTGACCTTGCATACACATTTCCTGAAACTATCAGCAAAACTTCTGGGTGATCAAGAATGTGTTGTTGTTTCTAAATGAATTTATGTGAGCAGAAACAACATATGACATGGATCTACCATTTGATTTAGGAACGTGCAAAGTTGTTTCTCAGAAATGTATCTTAGAACTGCTAGCATCTTTATACCTGGCATAGGAAGGAGTTCTACTTGCAATATGGAATTACAGATTATTTTATTTCAGATTTAGATTAGGAGCTGTAGCATGTTGTCTCAGTTAAAAACTGTTAAAACAGTTCTGAATAAAAATAGTCTCAGAAATAAGCAGCACTTAAAAAAAATCCTAAATCACTGCATTTATGCATATTTCTTTGCTTCCTGTTTACAGTTTAAACCCTGAAGTTTTATGGTAGAATTTTTGAATTTTTATTAATATTAATTCATATTACAGTTCCCAGTTGCTTGGTAACTGGTGCAGGCTTATGCTTGTCATATTCATGAAGGATGTAGGAGAATATATAACACAAGCATGAGGCAATTGGACTGCTGTCTACTCAAAACATGCTATCCAGGGCAATTCTTCAAACTGCTCTACAGGTTATTTCTCTGCTGTCTTCATCCTGCCCCCTTTTCTGGATTCTACTTGCATGCTCCTGCCCTCTTATCTTTCTCATTTTCTCTCCACCTTGTTTACCAGGAGTGGCAAAACCCCTGAAATGGCCAATCCACTCAGGTCCTGTGTGTGGAGTGAGTAACTCAGCTCTGACTTCGATCGCAGTGTGACAAAATCTCCACTTGCCCAGTGGCTGCCAACAAGCACCTCTGGCTTTTTCAGACACGTTTGCTGTGCAGTGCAAATGAGTCATTCTCTGCAACACAGCGGCATTTGAGAGTTTGAGACAACACAAAATAGATCCAATAACAATCTAATAACAGATTACTATTCATAAGACATGCTGTGTATTTTGTCTGGATGGGAGATCAGCTGGGGAAGCAACTCGGTGGCCAGGCTGGAAATATTTAGCATAATTTTGCTCTTATGCTCAAATTCCTTTTATAAGAAAAAAGGAGAACAAATGTATATGAGAAAATAAATGAAAAGTTTTTAGAGTCTAATCATAATAATGTGATTAGTCTAGTTACAATATTATATATTTGTATGCCATGTATCTTATTCAAATTAATACTGGAGATCCTTGATGATAAAGTTAATATGTGATAAAATGATATTTCCTTCTTAGTATATTTCTTATGTTCACCCTTGCAATGCTTCTCCATTGAGAGGCTGTGAGTTTCAGTGTGTGTACCTGTGGGTGGGTTAGGAGGAGCTGTCAGTAGCCTGCAGCATTCACCAGGGAAGAGAAAGGTGTCCTGTCTCTCTCCTCTTTGCCAGGACAAACACAGAGATAATTTTTCGTACACCTTTCTCTTGTGTTCCACTTGGGCTTATTTTGTTTGCTTTTTGTAGCAGTTTGTTTCAATGCTATTCACTGCTTTCCATTTACTTAGTTTTTTCTATTCTTTTTCTTACTGCTAGAGCTCTTTTTCCAGAGAAATGCAAATTGCACTCCTGGAGGGACTGCTGACTTTATCAGCATGATTTCTTTTATCATCTGTGACCTCCAGTATGATCCTGAACCTACCATCTTCCACACCAATTTCATTCCAGGCAGTTCAGAGGCACTTTGGTCCACACAACACAGGCATTCATTAAATTATAAACTGTAAGTCAACCAAAATAAGCTTAGGCAACAAGTACCAGACAATTGGACTATTGTCACAGTTAAACAGCTAAATTCAGGCCTGAGTCAGGGTGTCAGGTTATGCAGTTTCAGGCCAATACAGAGCCTGTAAGTCATAATGGCAAAAATTAGGTTGTCTGGATTCTTGTTCATCCTTAGCATAATACCTTGACTTTGTTAGAAGCTACTTTGGAAGACAGAGCCAACTGTGGCTTACAGGCAGGCCATAATAAATAGGCTGACTAGTTTTTATTGATGTTTGAGGGGCTTTTTAATTGTGCCTGATATATTGTTCAGCATAATACCTTGACTTTGTTAGAAGCTGCTTTGGAAGGCTTAGACAGAGCCAACTGTGGCTTTCAGGCAGGCCATAATAAACAGGCTGACTAGTTTTTATTGATGTTTGAGGGGCTTTTTAATTGTGCCTGATATATTGTTCAGCATAATTAGTTGTCAGATGGATAAGATTAGCTTGTTCTGGAATCCTGTGCAGTGTCCTCATACTCATACAACAGACACGGCAAGCGCACTTTTACCAGAAAAAAATTAGCTTTTTGATACTTCAGCCATTCTTCTCATAACAACAGCAAGTTTTAATAGAAAATGAAATTTGTGGGTCAATTTGTATGTGCATAGTGGATTGCACCATTCTATGGGCTACTGTTGCATTTCTTCCAAAAGGGGTTATTTATGTGTGCAAGCTGAGTGGTATCTGTTGAAACAGACCCAGTCCCTTGGGCACATAATACCATTAATTCTGTGTGTTGGCTGCGTTTTAGATAATCACCGCTGGGGTTGATCCAAAATGGAGTCAATGGATATCAAATCTTGACTCCTCAAAGCCTTTGCCTTTACTGTAGAAGTCAGGTTCTGTGCTCTGTTTCAGTAATACAGAGAGTTCCCAGGAAGGAAGGGCAATGCACCCAGAGCCAGCTCTTGTGAGCACTGCTGTCTGCAGCTGATTCCTGTTTTCCTCTCTGAAATCCCAGTTGTTGCTGGTGAAGCAGATAGATTGATTAATTTCCTTCAGTAAAGGAATGCTTACTCTTCTGGCATTTCCCTGGCAAGTTTGGATGTTTTGAGTGTTTACTCAGAGTAAGCAAGTTGGGAGCAGACAGACCATAAGATGTTTTATGTTTCTGACTAGCAATGCAACTCTTGTTGGGTTTCAAGCTGGAACCTCCTGTGGAGTCCCAGACAGAGATACTAACCCTGGCAGCTCAGGCATGGCAAAGACATCGAGCAAAAAAAACCAAAACACAAAGCAGTGGATTTGTGGGAAAAAGCCTTCCCAGAAACCTTCCTTACATTAAAGTCAACATATTGCTAATTTCTCAAATAAAAAAAATGGTTCCTTTTAAGACAAAAATTCAAAAGTATAAATTAGTTCTAAATTGCTTTTTGATGCTTTGTGCAAAAGTGCTTCAAGTACATACATTTGTATAAAATTCAAATGTTTCATATCATACTGTTTTCCTCATTATAGGAGTATATTTTGTCTCTGTTTCCAGTTTATGTAAAGGAGGAGTATCTCTGACGGCCACCAGCAGAAAAGTGGCTTTTGCTGTTCATTTGCACTTAGCCATGAAGTACTGCAGTGTGTGTTTCAAAATCTGACTTTGTGCTGAAAGAGATGGGATCATTCAAGCAAATAAATGTTTCTTTGGATACTTTGCTGAATCAGAGTATGGTTTGAATGAGGAAATGTTGTATAATGATTGAGCTTCAGAACACTTTGTTGCAAAATACGCAGGCAATATAAAACACGGATATATTAAACACAGGTAACCAGTGACCTAGGCTGAATCAGGAGGCAAAACTGGGTGAGGGCAGTGGCAGCAACCCAGGCTTAGGCACTGCTGGGCAAGTTTCCCTAGTCCTCTACTGTGAGTTTTATCTGTATAATGCTACATGCATACAGGACGCCTCAGAGCCCTGTAGGGCTAAGCCAGGCAGGAGCAATGTGTCCTGGAAGAGGCCTGGACTCACATGGTAAGTTCTGGGGCCAGTCTTTGCTGTCCTCTTTTTCTTATCACGGTGCTCCTTTCCTGGTTGTTATGCACCTAATCCAAATTTTTCCGTTGTTATGCACCTAATCCTAATCCATTTATGAAAGACAAATGCAGAGTGTTCTGCATTAAAGGACTCAAATATCAATGTGCATTATATACAAAAGCCTACAGTAATTTATCAGAGAGCACCCTGCAGAACAGAGAGCAGCTCCCCGTTCAGGTGAGGGCAGGTCCCCTCAACCTGCTTCAGCCCAAGGACTTAGAGGTGCTGCTGCCAGCCCCTGCTGTCAGGCAGGATTTTGGATGCAGTTGTAGCAGGTAACAGAGAGGGAAAGGCCTGGCTGAAGCAATCGTGGGCAAAAACTGGGTGTAGATAGATCCTATAAAACATGTGCAATGTGCAATGAGGTAGCACAAGAGTCCTCTAATAGTAGCTCCCTTGGAATGTTTACCATGGGGGATGGATTTACATGCTGCATTTTGATAACAATTTTCTAAGGTAATTTGTCAGATATAGAAATGTGACACTTCAATTCTGCTAGGAGTCACAGAGAAAATTTCTGCAAAATATGGTCATTTTTTCAATTCATCCTGCATATCCAGTGCATCCTTCCCCTAATGTTGTTTGTTGTCATTTACAGATACTGTTAAAATGTTTTCATTTCCTATCTGGAAGTTGTGGGGGACTTAAAACTATCCTCTTCTATTATATCAGTCAACAGGAGAAATGAGGCTCTGGGGTCTTGAAGTGTAATTATGGGTGAGATTAGCCCAGGAAACGAAAAACCTGCACATGCCTTCCGTAAACAGGCACTGCTTTTCTGTGGCAGATTGTGTCATAATTGCAAAAATGAACTCCTGTCATCTAACCAGAGTTTGGTTTGCTGTATGGTGCATTTCATCTCTTTATTTTCAAGATTTTAAAATGATGGTTTGTTGATGTCTCTAAGACCAAGTTGAGCATTTTTCATTCATTTCACTTTGCTCAATAGCAGCTGTTAAGGACCAAAATAAAGAGACTTTAACTACATTTAATATATAACTGACAGTAAATGATATCTGAAATAAATTACTCTGAACAATCTAAATAATAGTAAAATCCATCAGGTTCTGAAGTATTAACACTGACTCACTAAAGAGAACTTGTCCAAAAGAGTCAGACACAGCCCACAACCCATGTTCAGAAATTAGTGAAAGTAAATGAATAAGGACTAAGTCCAAATCCTTTGAATAAGTCAACACCAATTTTTTCTTGATGTGCTTCAAAGCCAGAATTCTTGATTTTCTTCTGGGCCTCCTAAAATCTGCACCAGAAATCCTTCTTAGTCAGTGACTCAGAAACTAGTGGCAGAGGTCCTGTTCAAAAATTAAACACAATCTCTTGCCATTTAATTTTGAATAAAATATCCAGAAGCAGATGGACAATGAGGATGTAAGATCATGACCACAGCCTTTAGCTTTTAGTATTTCTTCTGCTCTGTTTAGTTCACAGCCCTGAAGTGTTGGAAAGGTTTGCTGTTCTGACTGAGCACATAAATACTTTAAGAAATGTAAGCTTTTAAAGTCATTTACTGCCAACAATTCAGTGCGTAGTCATGACAAATCTTCAGGACCAGATGGGTTTTCAAGTTCTGCGCTTTGAACTTAGGTGCTTAAAGTGGGGCTTAAAGAACTGTAGCAAGTTTTATAATTGATGTTTTCCCTTCTTACTGACAGCGATAATAATATATTCCTTAGTTATTTCATATTTTATTATGCCTGAATAAATGCTAATGTATTGTCATTCAAAGAATTACAGGATGTGTTTATGTAGAACAGTTTTACACATCCTGAGATTCATATTGTAAATATAAATGCTTCTGTCATTGTATCAAATCCATTAAATTTTAAACCTCCTGCAATAAATATAATCAACAATTTTTATGAGTCATAACATTCATAGTTGCTACAAATGTTAATGAAAAATAGAATGAAGAAACTGCATGAGTGACAAAATTCATAACACTTAATGGATTTAATTTCTGCATTGACTATAAACTCATCCTTTTATAGATCCACCAGTTCTGTCTGCTCTGTTCTCAAAAACTTTTTCAAATGTCGGCAATATTGCAGTACTGCTGCTCCAAGCATTGCTACTGCCATTGTGGGGCCATTCTCTGTGGACATAAACTAGCTTGGCTCAGACCTGAAGCTGTTAGCAGCTGATTAACAAAATTAGAAATCTAAGGCCTTATGCTACTGGAACTGAGAATTCCCTGGGGATAAAAGCTGCCCAGAGATTTGGGTTGTGTTTTCAAATTTGTGTGTTTTTGAAGACTGTCTCATGCTATGATTCTGAAACATGAACTAGTGAAAGCTGGAAGAAACAACTTGAAAATTTAGTCAAATTTTGAATCAAATGACGGGTAAAAGCTCTTTGAGAACACCATCAGGCTCAGATTTTTCTTGTCGTGGAGCTGAGAATGAAGGAGACAACTAAGGAGGCTTCTGAGTGAACCTAGCAAAGATGTGTCTGCTGTTTTCTGGAACACTTCCAGGGAAACGTCAGAGTTGCTTTACATGTCTGGAAGTTTCAAAGGAAAAACATCTCCAAATCAAGAAAAAAAATGTCACAGCGCATGAAGTGAAATGGAAATACAGGGAATGTTTTCATGATGTGGAATAAAAGGTTATTCATCCAGACTCATACTGTAAAATTCACATTTACCCTGTTTCTGAGAGGTGTGAGTGCCACATCCTCTCTTGGAGGATGAGAATTTTCTCTATGTAGATGTGAAGTAAGATTCAGAGATTTATTTTTAATTTGAAAAGGACTTAAGACTAATTACCAAATCTGCAATATTTTACAATGACCATCATTTTTGGGATGCACAGGGAGTCCACAGGTGAATTGGAAGTACCAGCTCAAAGAAAGTGTGGAGAACTTCTCTTTGCTACCTTGCCAGTCAAATGAAAATTTCATGCCAGGTTTGTAACTTCAGTGGAAGGTCTAATATTTGTGATTTTGATATTTTGTGATGTTCTCTCTATTTACAGGACTATGTGCTGAAAAGTAAGGTGGTAAGGGACAGTCTGGGTTGAAAGCAAATCTCTCCTAGCTCAAAAATTGAGTATTTTCTAGTTCAAATACATTTGCATCTTTTATTGTTATAAACTGGTGAGAACAGAAGCGACTAGACATTAACAAAGTTAACTAAGTTGTTGTTCCATGAGCTAAAACATATCTTGACTCTTGCATATTAAGCTTATTAACACCTTAAGGACTACCAATTACCCACAACTCTACAAAATTGTCCTTGAGGTACTGCATCTGAAAGTCTGATAGGTAAGTATTTAACTACTGTAAATGAAAATAACCAAAAAGAGTAAGTGCTGTTTCCAGTGCTGTTTTGAAACCTCCAGGCTACTTAAAAAAATACGTAAGTATTTAACTACTGTAAATGAAAATAACCAAAAAAAGAGTAAGTGCTGTTTCCAGGAGTTTTGAATGCTTTTGAAACCTCCAGGCTGCTTAAAAAAATATATTTCTAGAAAACTTCTCCATAAATCACTGTGATATGAGAGCTGGCAAGGACTGCTGGCTCTGGCACTGGGTTATTTCATGGCTCTGCAGCTTACCCACCACAGTGCTGAGTTCACCCTGGTTTCACATGGTGTTTCCATAGGTCACTGCTCTGTTTCTCTGGCAGTAAGACATCTCAGCAGTGAGCACCAGCCTTGTGTGAGAGCTGGTGCATGCAGAGATGTCCAAGAGAGTACTTATCACTACATGCAGCCTACCATTACCCTGCCAATGCAGTTTGTAGTCATGCTAACCTCTATCAAAACACATCAGCAGTGGCTTTTTGAAATGAAATCCCTTTATCCTGTCAGCACTGTCCTCACGTCAGAGTTCAGTCAGCGTAGCTGTGTGGCTCAGGACAGGATACGTGCAAAATGAGACCCCACAGCTCTGTCCTAGACCTTGCCTCTGGTCATTTTGCATTTACACATGCAAAGGTCTGCAAGGAGGGTCTGCAGTGACCATCTCTCTCTCTCCATCCTTTGCCGTCCCCCAGTCCTCTGGGGGGATCAAATCTGGATTGTCTGTCTTCACTTTGAGCCCAAGAAACTCACCCTGGCCACAATGCCAGCTCTCCTACTCATATTGGCTGAATTTCAAATGACAGTCATTGTGCTTTCTCCTGCTCTGTGCCTCATGTCTGGGGAAAAATGACTTACCAATAACATCCTCCTGCTGACCATGCTGCTCTTCTGCAAATTGCTCCTTAAAATTCTTTCCTTTGCTTTGACATTTTCAAAACATAAGAAACATACAATGTTATTTATATGCTGGGAATAGTGCCTGTCATGGTGTCCAGCACTGTCTCCCTGGTTTTCTGAACCCCTTGTCTGTCTGTATTTGCCTTTCTGTAGTGTTGAGAAGAGTGAATTCTTGTGACACATACAAAACACAACAACACAGGAACAATAACAATTGTAAAATCTAGTAATTCACAACAACATTATAAAATAATGGAAGAATAGTTAAGATAAAAACATCTATTTAGGAGGTTAAGGGAAAAATATGGAAGAGTAGCTGTTTGGCTTGATTAAATAGCAAGTGGATAGTACAGGGCAGAGGACAAACAGAACTTGGGAATATTTATGAAAGAATGACTTGTGTGATGCAGATTAAAGGTCTTATGTTGCTGGGAAAACTGTCACCACACAGATTTTTTTGGAGGAAGGCAGGTTCTTAAGAATATTGGGAGCCTCACTGAGTAAGTTCCCTCTTTGTATACCATCCTTTTGCTACGGCTTAGCCACCATTTCTGACTATAAATCTCACACTTGAGCACCTTGTGGAATCCATTTTCCAGGCAGATACTGCTGCAAGCCCACCTCTGTGCCATGAGCATAGTTGTGCCCTGGGGACAGGGTGTAGGGATAAAGTGGAGGTGCTGCATGTCAAGCAGTGCAGTTGAAGGTTGAGTTCAGTCTGTAAAAAGGAAATTGCAGATAGAAAAGAAAAAACCCATATGGCTGAAAAGGCATGAATTAAATGCATCATCAGAGAGATTTGTGGTACCCCAGCAAAACTGAGACACCAGACTGGGTGTGGAAGGTGTGACATGGAATCCACAGAAAATCCATGCCTTTGTGGAGGGGCAGCCCCTGACCCCAGAATACCAATTTAGTGTCTAACATAGAATCTAGGTATGACCCGTGCAATGAACAACAGACTTGCTTTCTTTTTGCTAGACCTCAGTTTTGGGTTTTAAGCAAACAGGAGATTTTACAGAAAAAACCCAAATCTTTCTGTGAAATTGCTTTAGTAGTAAGGTTTTCAATGCACTGATATCTGTATGGTATTGTCATCTTCGATGAATGCTTTTTTCATGTGCCAATCATTAAAAGGCATTTTAAGGATTTTTTTTCTGAACAAAATATGTATGGCACTGAACACAGCTTCCTATGCCCAGTTAAAAATTCTTCCTGTCACTTTTTTAATCCTTCTATATTCTCCTAGGGGTTTTTTTAACTTTCTTTTAAATACTTTTTTACTTTTGCATAATTATTTAAACCACTTCACTGAAGCCGTTGAATGTGATAAATGACTTCCAGGACAAATCATAGTACTATTAAATGCCTGGTTAAGCAATAACTGTAATAATGTGAAGTTGAGCTTCATGCAGGTTTAGACAAGGGCTTAGGCAGCTGATTGAATAGATTCCTCTAGGACCCTGACACAGAATATTAAGGCAATTTATATTTCAGGTTTTTTTACTCTGTGTGTATTAGCGTGCCCAGAAGTGTCAGAAGAAGCAGAGAAAGGGCAAGAAGACATGGAGCAGAGGCATTGATGGCAACCTGGAAGCAGATAAAACACTCAAAGAGAGTAAGTGACTCACTTTTTGTGATAAGATGTTACTGAAGGAGACACAGACTTGGGCAGAAAGAACCTACCTTGCCATGTCCATAAACAAAAGGCTAGGTGCATAGTCAGTCATCTTGCTTCATGAGAATGAATAGAAATTCTTCCTAAACCACATGAGCTGAGGCTGGTCCTTTCTAAAGGGAGTGAGGGAATGAGTTCTGATCTCCTGGTAATATAAGAAAAAAAAAAAGAGCAAAGTCAGTGTCCTCTAACTTCAGCCATGTGAAGTTAGAGGTCATGAGTAACCTCTAGTAACCTCTAGAAATCTCTCTTCACTCACTGAACAAACTCACTGTGAATGAAAGCTAGGTGGTTAATTTAGATTAGGTACAGAATAAAGTGAACAGGGAAATGCCGTGAGGTGAAGATAGATCTCACATATGCCTCTTGCGTGTCTGAAAGGATGATGTAAATCAGTAAGATCCTCTGAGTGGAGTTTTATTCTCTCCTGCAAGGACTGATGGATTATTTTTCTGTGTAAAGAAACATCACTTTGAATATTTTTTTTCTTTTCAAGTTTCACTGTTGTGTTTGCAAGGTAAATATATGTATGATGAAGTCTATCAGACTAGGCATTGTTTGCTCCGCATTGCCACACATAGTTTGCTCCTGAGGAGAGGGAAAACTGAGTCATGACGATACATCCTGAGGCTATTTTCAACGTTTGTGAAAATGTGCTTGAGAAAATGAATTTTAAAGAGCTGGTGGCCATCATACTGTATACACTGCAACATGAGAAAGTCAGGCGACAACTTGCCACTGTCTGTATGCTGTGTGTGGTGCTCTGACAGCTGTGGTAAGTTCATCTGCAGGAAAGGGAGCGATGTGTTCACTAGGAGCCATGGGGGACTGACCAAGGTGAGCAGAGACACGCCCTGACTGCCACTTTTCATGCCATGAAAGACATCCCTGGGGTGCATGTTGGTGAAAGCAGAGTCTGGCTCTGGGGAATTTTCATGTAAACAATTTTGCTTGAATATACATTCAAACACTGATAAATGTCCAGTCATGTGGCCGTGGGCAAGCCGTAATTCTGTGAGACACCAACAACCACTTTTGTGCGCAGGAGTCACTCACAACCGGCACAATTTTTTCTGAGGGGAAAGTACATTGCTTCCCCAGGTTTTACATGCTCAGCAGCCTGTGCCCTGTGATGTGCTGCTTAATTGCACAGAGGAAAATGGCCAAATAAATGCCAGACCTGTTGGCAAGGAGGATGCAGGTCCTGCATGACCAGGTGGAGTCACACCTTGGTGCCAAACTGCTGCTGCCTTGGCAAACAGGACTGCTGCTGGGTCAGACAGGGCTACTGTGAACCAGGGCACAAAATTTAATTTTGTACTTGAGGCAGTCATATTGTAAGTTTGTCCTCTATCAGCCTACCCTCTGAGAGGCAAGGAAGTTTAGGCAGCTTCTTACTTTCCTCTGGGCACTTGTACACAGGAATGGACTCATTGCATTCAATAAATCCAAACTAGAGTGGCTCTTCTGATGAATGGCAGCCCTCCAGAGGAAAGAGTTATAAGCAAATAATTATAAATTTTATAATATTCCTAATTTAAGTGATGGAACCAATGAGAGGAAGGCAGATTTAATGGAAAATTAGAAAATGCATAATTTGTCCCTGACACAGAAGGAATGGTAAAAGATTTCTCCTAACAAGCTAGAGATACCTGAGATTTATTTTCTCCCACATTTAAAAATAATTATTCCTTCCAAGCCTTTCAACATATGGTAAAAAAAATGAAATTAGTAAATATTGCTTTTCACATCAAATTTCTTCCTTTCAATCTACTTTTATAGGAAAAATATTTGCTAAGACAAGCAGTTCTGGAAGACAGTTGCATGATTTATATTTCCTTATTTTTATCTGCATTCCTCCTCTGCAGATATCTGATAGATGAAATGAAATTTTCTCTCATTTCAGCAAATATCTTGTGACAATTGGGTGATGAAGAAAAAAAATCACAGGAGTAATATCTGCAAAAAAATCTATTGTTTTAGTGGTGTCCCTGTAGATTTCCCAGATGAATCTTTGGACAATTTCTGAGGGGTTTACTTTGCCTGTTCATTAAATCTTTTTTTCTGTTAATTTTGGGAACATTTTCTGTGAGCCATATGGGCTGTACCCCACCCTCAAAGGCCACAAAAGGCCACTGGTGAAGTCAAGGAGGACTTACTCCCTCTTGGAGCCAGGTTTTGACTTTAGTCAAATGTTTAAATGTTTTATGTTTTATGTACCCCACCCTCAAAGGCCACAAAAGGCCACTGGTGAAGTCAAGGAGGACTTACTCCCTCTTGGAACCAGGTAAAGACTTTAGGACATGAATAACAGCAATTTCTTTCACTTGCCTCTAGGTAGGAAAGGTTAGCACATTTTACAGAACATCAGCGTATTTGAAATATAATAATTAGGGCCTCACTTCATTGAAGCACTTGGAAAAGTGCTGAGCTAAGTTTTAAACAGGAAAAAAACAAGAGTGTTTATGGGCCACTACATTTTAAATCTGAACTAAACTATTAAATTAGCACCTTCATGGAGTTGCAGGGTCAGTTTTCAAACCTTATGGCTTCAGATATATTGAATGAAGAACCAAACAGAGTGGGTGTTCAAAGGAACAATTCAGATTATTGAAGACTTTTTCATAAACTACCTATTGTTTTTGGTAAATAAGTATTATTTAGCTTAAGGATTGTAGGTCTATAATTTTTCCTTACAGTCTTGCTGCACCAGGGGAGCAGCCTTCCCAGGGTTTAACAGCCCTGGAAGCTGGAAACTGTCCCCTTGTGCTGTTTGTTGCTAGACCCATCAATCTTTATCAGAGTAGTCTTGCTGCACCAGGGGAGCAGCCTTCCCAGGCTTTAACATTCCCTGGAAGCTGGAAGCTGTCCCCTTGTGCTGTTTGTTGCTAGAGCCATCAATCTTTATCAGAGCTGGCAAGCATACCAGGCCTTTGTGCCACTGCCTGAAATAATATTCTGAACTGATTCAGTAACAGAGCCATTAGAGAAAATTTCTTGGGGACAAAATCAACAGCTTTTTCTCTTCGCCCCATTAATTAATATTGTTACATTCTGCCTGTTAAGATGTTCTTTGAAGGCAATGGTAAAATGGAAAGCTGATTTTGCCTAAGGATGTATTAGATCCAAAAGTAATGTATTTCTGCACTTGTGGAGTGCTTCAGTCCTAAGGCTCTATAATTCAGTGGCTGATTATAGAGTCAGGAAATGGAAGTATTTTTCCTACACTTTGTTATTGAGTTTGTCTATAAAAGATCCAAAGACAGTAAACTTCCCCTATTCCTGGTAACTTTAGTGAAGCATATCAAATTTGTAAAGTTTCAGGGAAAGCCATAACTTGTCCTTAAAATTACCTTCTGTTTTTCATTTATCCTGCTAGTTGTGGAATAGTTATTAAGGCTGTCTGTCCTGGTGTGATGTGCTTTTTACATAGGCACCAGAAGATATATTATCCCCTCATGTAATGAATAAAATGAAAGCAATAAATAGGCAATTTGATATAAAGCTGATGTAAAATGGGAATTTTTTCCCCTTTCACTGGTATCATTCCCACTTGGTGCTTTATTCCACTTCATTTTGGTGCCTGTGTTCCTGCACCCCTTTGCTTTAGGGAAATCTGTGCTCCTGACTACAGGTGAGGCTGAACATGGACATCTGGTCAGAAGAAAACCACAGGGGAGGTTACCACAGAAGCAGCTGCAGCAGGGACTGCTCATGTGTCTGGTGTTTTAGTTACAGTCACTGTTTTGGGAATGAATTGGCACAGCAAGTGCTTCACGGAACTATTTAGACAACTCTCATTGTCATTGTTTTTTCCCCTAACACTAATGAGCACTAATATTTGGTGCTGAATCTAGAGGATTTTTGAAGACAATTGTGTTTTAAAGACCAGAGCTAATTCTGAGTGGTAAAACTCCTGTTTGCATCACTCTTCAGCCCCCCTAGTGTTTGGCCAAATACAACCACCAAAAATGTATATTTCTCTCTGCCTAGATATCTGCTTTCATTCTGTTTTTCTTGAGGGATAACATTTATTTCTCTTAAAGGTGGGGAAAGACTGCAAGATTTTCTTAAGAATAATTGAGTTCTTGAAGTAATGTTAAATGGCCTCTGAAGAGTCTTTTGCAGACACTAATGTTTTATTTCTCTTTCCTAAAATGAAAATCAGACAACGGTAAGAGCAGATTTAAATCTGTTCTGCTGAAAATAAGTGTAGTGTAGGTGTTCTTGCCATGTCTGCAAAAGAAACCTGCACTGACAGTCTGATCATCTCATCCATCTGTTTTTCTGCTCACACTGCTGCACCAAATTCCCTCTGTATCTCTGGCTCCTGAGACCTTGTCAGATTTATGAGGAGATATTTGCTCAAGGTGCATCCAAGAGCTTTCTGGAGATTTTGAGAAAAGCCACTGGGTTCCTGTGAGGACATTACATTGAAAGGATATCTCTTACCTGCTTTCAGACAACAGATGGAATGTGTTTCTCAACTTCAATAAAGCTGCAAAGACCTGTAATAGCAGGGTGAGATTTTAAATAGTAAGCTTTGTGGATCCAGAGAGCCCATCACTTTTATTACTTACTCCTGGAAACCTTAGATGAAAACACCTTTGCTGAGGTGGCACAATGGGCTCCTGGACTCCACTAACTTCCAGGCAGGGATCCCTTTGCTCTGGACAGACTTGCAGTTCACTGGGAAAAAGATCCAATGTTTTCCTCCTCTTCTGTCAGCCCCATTTCCAAAGCAGGAGATACCACTGGCTCCTGTGTGCCTGTGTGACACTGTGTGTCTCTCCTGTAGGAGTAAGGGCTCTGACTCTCAGCAAAAAGAACTGCCTGGCTTTTTCCTGCCCCTTCCTTTCTTTTCCCACCAGATTTTAGAGGCCCTTACTTTTGCCATGGACTGGAGGCACAATGTGTGGGTCAGCAGGGATGGGAACAAGTGCTGTCAGTCAAAGATGAACTCCACTCATTTGTAAAGCACAGTGAGCTGGTAGGAGTGCCCTGTGGCCATAAAACAGTTTTGGAGAGTTGTGCAGCATTGCATTAGATAAATGCAGCATTGCATTAGATAAATCTAATGCATGTGCAGCATTGCTGCTTTGCCATGTCCCCTGATGGGATGTGTTTCCAGCTCCATACCTAGCCTGGAGTCAGTCCAGCCACCCTCCAGCTAGCCATGCTCCCTGGTCTTACACACATTGGAATGAGGGATCTGCTTGCTCTGCTCTGTTGTAATAAAGCTTTGAGTTCCTGTGAGACGTGACTTTCATCTCAGGTGCAGTGCTGCTATCCAAGTCTCTTTTTTTCCTCTCTTACTGAACTCCATTGCATTGCAGTGCAGTTGTAGATATTGGATCCTAATCTAACAATCTCCTCTCAAGCATGTGGAATATGCACACTCTATCCTTTCTCAGGTTGTTGGAAAACAGGAATCCAAGTGAGGAAGTTCATCTTCAAAGGCCTAGGTGGGTACAGGCAAAGGGAAAGTGGCTTGGACACAACACTCCTCTTCATGTGTTTGAAGTGGATTTCTTTCCTATGAGCAATTTATCCCAGATTATTTTACAACACTTCTGCTTCCTGTTCTACCGACTCGACACTTTGAGGCCATGCCCATGAAATAAAATAATTTTAATGTGTGTTTTCATTTCCCCATAAAAACTGCAATAGAGATTTACAGACTTTTCCCTCTCCAATCTCATTTGTGATACTTTTACCTGATGGTAGCCAGAAGCCTTACATAAGGCAGTAAAACCCTTCAGGGTTCAGCAACCAAGGAAAGTGCTGGTGCTTATTCCCACCTGCTCAGCAACATCATAGAAATTGCTCATGGATACACTCGTCCCACAGGCAGCAAAGCAGGATTTGAGCAGGGAGCTGCTGAGAGTGTTGCCAGCTTGCTGAGAGAGCTGCTAGGGCAGTGAGGCTTGGGGGACTGTGGCAAGGCTGGATGGGGCACTGAGCAACCAGGTCTAGTGCGAGGGAAGTGGCAACTCAATGATCCTTGAAGTCCCTTCCCACCCCAACCCTTCTATGATTCTGTGACTCTGGAGGAAATCCTGATTCTCACTTTAATTGCAGCTGCTGTTCCTTTCCTTTGGTAGCGTGGCTGGTGAATTACTCTGCAGTTCTCTTCTTTACCTTGCCCTAGCTCTCTCTCTGAGCATCCTTCTCCAAAGTGAAATTCTTGCTGGAATTCGATGAGGGTTTTTTCCACTGGATTTGTAAATGTTTGTTCCAAATTATAGCATATTGTACTGTATTGCAAATTATCTTGTTATAATACATAATAATGCTATATTCATATATATTGACAAATTACATAGTATTATTTATATTTATGTTTTTATTTCGTCTTCCTTGTGATACCTTTCAAAGCAGATGTACCCAACCCAGACTCTGTTGAGAATTTGACCTACGAAACCATAGCTCTTTTAAAGTAAAATCCACGTCTGGGAATTCTTATTGCAGTAATCCAAGGTCACTATAAACTTCTGGAAAAAAACCCTTCCTGTTCCTTCCTTTCTAAGTCCTGCACAAATATTTTCCCTTTATTTACACAAGGCAATCATACAAGAATTTTCATTTGTTGTTTAGTTTCATGGTAAGCACATTTTTGTGGTGAATACTGTGTGCTTTGTTACCAAGGATAAAATACTGTTTATTGGCTTCCTTAGAAAGGCTTCTGAAAAAGAGCAGTTACTACTATTATTTTCCAAATTATAGAGATTTGGAGCATATAACCAAAATAATTATTGTATTAGCCTTCTGAAGTAGAATTAAGAGTTTTCCAGTTTGGTTAAATGATTAAAAATATGTTCATAGGATATGTTTCTCTTATAGCATATACTAAATAACATATAGTTTTATTTCTAAGATAACATATTCTGTATATGTTATTTTTACCTGCAGCAAAATGACTGAAAGAAAAATATAGCTATACATAGCTTCAGTTTCCTTGGGCCTCATTTGACAGAAAATTCATTAGAATACACTTTTATCTCATGTATCACTTACAGTGTTGACAATAATTTTCAGGCCTAAAGAGTGCAGTCCCTAAATCAGAGACAGTTCTTAAAACTTAGCCTGAGCTTGGCAATGGATGGTGGTTTGATTTAATGGTGAGATATATTGATGTATCAGCTGTGGGGGCAGCCACATCTGGCAGAAGAATGGGTAGGCAACATGGGAATAATGATTTCTAGAGCTCTTCCAACAATCTCCTTGGTTTCAGTGCTTGGAAACTGATCTAATTTTGGTCCTATCAGTCTGTTCTGAATCTTCAGGGAATTTATAACATGGCAGTTACAGGGAGAAATTCAGTTCCAGTTAACTCAGACTCCTGAAAATGGAGACAGCAGCAAACTGCAGACAGCCAATTAATCAATTGGATAATTGAGAGGGTCATTCAGGCTGAGACTCAGCCTTTCAGTCCTGATAGATCCTCATTGTTTCAGTTATCAGTTGCAGAGATGTAAAATTCCTGTGCACCACTGTTACAGATACCAATAGTTTTTTATCTCTGAACCTTATTTTGATGAGATTGGCAGCTGTAATTGTTTGGCCCCATAGATTTGAAAGTATAACTGAGAGATTTGTAATTAGAACAATTGCTGAAGCTTTCATGTCAGTGAAATTCTGGAGAGTAAGGCCTTTTGCCATAAAGTGTAGAACAGTTTTGTTAGAAATCAACCTAGACAGCATCCAGACTTCATACTAGTGGGAAATGGAGAATGAGTGGTTTGCTGGGGATTTCAACGGGACAAGAAATTAAAAGAGAAGCTTAGAAAAAGCAACACATGTTATTTTCAGGGAGAAAAACTTGTTTCCAAGTGCTTAGTGCTAAAATTTATAACGCTGTCTTCCAGATGACCGTGTAACAGGTGTTCCTCTTTGATACATGGGTTTTCAGTGCTGAGAGCTGAAACTCCCTTTCTCTTTGCAGCCTGTATGGTTAGGTTATGAAATATCTTCAAAAGTTGAGCTTGAGGATTAGAGTATTAAACACCAAACAAAATGTTTTAACAGAAGCAGAGGTTTTAATCTACTGTGCATTTTTTTCTCCATGCTCATCATTTATGGCCTCACCTTTTTCACAAGTGGAATCAGCTCTTCTCTTGCTGCCACTCTCCCTGGGTCTATTGGTGTGAGGTCTTTCCTCTTCCTGACCATAACTGAGGAAAGATGTTCACCAGTTCATTGTTCAGTACAGAGGGAATTAAACACAGGAAGTGGATCTATTTTGCATTTTCTCTGAAAGCAAAGCTGATGCCAGGGTCTTCCTTTTCCCTCTCCTTCCCACACTGCATTTTACCATCTCCTCACTGCTCTGTCCTCTACCACCTCTACCAAATGGCTGAAACAAATAAAGGAAAAAAAATCGGGGTATGAAATTTATCTATTTATTTGTTTATAGTTAGAGAAAATAGTCATCTCTATGATTCAAACTGGATGTGTAGAAATGACTATCTAACATGTAGAGAGAGGAGTGGAAGCACATCAGATACTTTTATAATTGCCTTTAAACTGTGTGTTAACAAATCATGTTACTTCTAGATAAGAAATCTTGCCTAAGAGGAGGGTGGACTAGTTTAGCACAAACTCGAATTAAATATCCAATCTACTTGGAGCTCTAAGACAAAAATAATATGTTGTTTAATTCATTAAAGACTATACTCCCCTGGCTGAGGCACAGCAAAAAAAATATGACAGAGAAATTAATTAGGAAGTGAGAAATCTTAGAAAATAACAAAAATGCTTCTTAAAGAAGATGTGGAATATGTTAATGAAGTGTTAACCTCTGCTGGCACTTCTGTAAGACAAATCATGTCAGATGGAAAAACACCAAACTGCATGCTGGGTGGGAGTCTGGGAGTAAGGCTCTCCTCCTTCCACTGCAGAGGCTATGAGCTCCTTGATCCCAGGGTGCAGAACAAGTAAGAACAGCCCCAAACAAAACCAACAAAACCAAACAAAAAAACCTCCCACAAAATAGTTATTGTCAAAACCCCCCTTCATTACATCAAAATATCATTTTAATCAACACAAACCTGTTAATTCTGAGGATAGTTGGCTGCATAGCAGCCTAATTGCCTCCTGGTTTCTTTGCCTACTCCAAACACGGCAGGTTCCTGGCATCCATTATCATTGGGGTGAGAGGCACACGCATTTAACAGTAAATATACATATATTTGTAACAAAACACAAAAATAATTTTTTGACCTTGCATTACTCCTGCACTTTGCAAGCTGCATTCCTCGAAGTAGGAAGTACCCCATGCCGGGGCATCAGCCCTTTTCTCACCTGCCCTGTGTAATTTCAGCATTAAAACAGTGTCTGTGGACAGACTCCTGAGCTCTTCATAGAGCAGACTCTCCTCTTGACTTTGCCTTGCTGTACCCAGATAATGGCTCTTCTAGCCATTGCCTAGGATATTTTGGCAACAAAATCCCTTAAATAAGTAATAATCTTAATAAAGACGATGATTGTCTCAATCATAGCTAAGACGGAACCTGAAAGATGGCTATGGGCAGTGAAGGACTCTGTGAGCCTCATGTTTGGGAGGAGTACAGCAAATTTCTGTTTACTATTTTCTATTTCTATTTTGGCCATCAGTAGAAAGACCAAAACCAAAGCAGTTAAGTTGAGAGTAAACCCAAATAATTGCTAAAAAATTTGGATGCACAGGACTGTTTTCTGGATTTTATAGAGACATTTCTAACTTAAACAAAAGAAAAACAGAACAACACAAGCTTTGTCAACATTGTTTTCATGCAGCCAAATTTTCTCTAAACAGTAATAATGTTAGTGGAATTTGAAAGATTTCTAGCCTGGCTTTATTTTTGTATAGGAAACAGGCTCCATTTGGAGCTCATGTGTTTTCAAAGGTGGATGAATTCAAATGTGCTAACTCCTATATGTTCAGTTACAGTTGGATTGTCAGAAAAATTATAACCTTCCAAATCCCTCTGTATCTGGCTCAGTGGGGTTTTCTCAGCTTTAGGGAGGTTACTTATGACTTTTGCTTTGGCTCTGATGCTCTTTTATGAAAACCTTCCAAGCCTAAGAAAGGAAGTAACCTCATAACACATAGTATGCTGCCCCACAGCAAACATTTCAGAGCAAGAAAAGCTGGAAAAGTTGTTTGCAGTAAAGTTTCCTTCTTGTTTTGTGGAGCTGTAATTAAAGGGGCAAATACCATCTCTAGAGAAACTTGTAGCCTGAAGGGATTTAATATATATCCCCAGCTTTTTTTTTTTTTCCCTGGTCACTCTAATCTCTGTTGTTTGGGGCTGGGAGTGAAACTTTTTGCCTTTCACATTTTGCCCTATAGCTGTGTAAGACCAGAACTATCACCAGCAAATAAATAACAACAATCCCAACACAACCCCTCCTTTAGGGCAGTAAGAACTCAGAACCAAGCGAAGATGAAGACAAGTTTTCTCCACTATCGACACCCTCTTTCAATGTCAGAAGAAAAATGAATCTAATAGGGCATGCTCTCAGCAAGAAATCTGAGGAGTGAGGTGCCCCTACTCATGCACAAGGCCTCCAGAAATCCTGGCACTTTCAAGCCACATTTGGACTTGAGTCAGTTGTAGCAGAGAATTAGAACAAGATATAAAGTTTGCTGAAATATGAAGAGGAAGAAATAAAAAATTATTCTGTAAGAAAAATGTCCAAAGTGTGATTCTGGTATGAATTTTGCATTTTGAATTCTGTGCAAAAATGCAACTAGAGTATGTATATTCTACCACCATAGTTCATCATAGCTCCTCTTTATTCCCAGTTTCTTCATAGTATCAACTGCAACATTGTATTTTGCTCATTGTAGTTTCCATCTTGGAAATTTATGTTTAATATTTCAGCTGCTTCTAATTTGACCACACCAAAACTTGGCTTTAATCAGGTATATTTCCTGAGGAATCCAATAAGCTATGTTTTTTGAAGTGTAATGAAAATAGCAAAACTCTGTTGATTTCAGATATATTTTCCAAGGTGCTACAACCAGCAAAACTTGGTTTTTGCAAAAATAGAAAACTGCTGGAAAATTGCTCTTAGTCCATGTCTATTCTGGATCTCTGACAATGTAAAAATGGTGGAGATGGACTCCAAACCTAAAGACAGCTGATGGACATTAACCAAAACTTTTACTGCTGGGGTTCTTGCCAGTGAAGGACAAAACTACACTTTCCATCAGAGATAGAATGTCCCATTCATTTAATGCTAAATTAACTGGAGAATGGCAAAAGAATGGAGACTTTCTAGCATGGAACAGTGGGAAATTTTCAAGGCTTTAGTGGAAAGGAATGGTTTAGGCTTTTGGGAGAAATAAGGTGGTTATTTGGGGGCAGTGGGCAATGGCTGCAATCACAGTACAGGTATGAATCTGTTATGAATCCATCTTGCTATGACAGATTATTTGGGGGGTTAAATTTAGACTTGCTGAAATATTCACTGCCTTGCTCCTACACCATTAGGACAAGTGTCTTGGTTTGGAGATTATTACTCTGACAGAACATTGAAAACCTTTTCAATCTGTGCCATGTGGCATTGTGAAATTGTGTGATACTTAGCAGAACAACCAAGAATACAGACATTTGACCTACCAGGGGCAGAGGGAAAATTTTCTAAGATTTAGATAATCCTTAAATTAATTTTAGAAGTCCATGGTACTAAAACACCTTTGAATAGCCAGGCTTTCCCTGTTGCTGAAACATGTTCAAGACTTAATGTCCATTCTGAATATCAGTGTCACACAGTCTGAATACAAACCGTTCCTTACCTATGTCCTTGAAATTCATATGAGCAAAAATGTTTGTTAGGGATTTTTTTGTCATTAAAAAATCCATTCACACTCAAGAGCCACACAGAGAAGAATCTCAGAGCAATATCTGAAAACAGCAGAGAAATGTACAAAGTTCTGTGTGAAGCAGAGTGGTTTTCGATTTGTAAATGGAAAAATCATTTTTGGCTGCTGCTTTTAAATTGCATCGACACACACCATTATTCTGCATTTCAGCTCAGATCTACAAGCAACATTTTAGGAAAGTACCCGTGGGGAGATAAAATCTGTTTTGATGGGCAATGAGCGCTTTGCTACCAGGAAAAGTAAACACCCCTCCAGAAGTAAAGTAAGTGTCTGAAGATTTGGAGCAGAGTTCTCACACTGAAAATGGAATATTGTTAACAAGCAATTACTTTTTTTCACGATACTATCAAAAACAACAGTTTGGTACTTGTCTATGAGACCTGACTTTTTTGTCTAATGTCATCAAAACACCTCCCAAGACAGACATTCAGGTCTCCCTTGGGCCATTGCCCACCAGATTGAGGAGGACTTTCTATTTCTAAAGCAGACAATGCCTTAGTAACTGCTAAGGAAAGTCCTTTAATCTTGTAATTTGTCCAGGGAATATGAAAATAAAAAGATTTCCCCCCTATTTCCTTGCAGATGTTGTTTAGGTACAGAAGGTTCCATTAAATATATACTTGATGCCAAGAAAGCAGGTATCTGTAAAATACATTTTCCAGCCCAATGAATCAGGTGGGTAGCAATGGTCCAGATTTTCTGAGCAGCTTTTTAATGCACTGAGCAAAACAACAAATGCAACTATATTTGGGAAGTGCCACTGAAAGGTTTTGTGCCTTGGCTGAATGAAAATATTCTTAGGACATATTTGAACACCACAGTGTCCCATGCAGGTAGAATTGCCTGATGTTATTTGACTACAGTGCTAATTGGTGATGCTTCCTCTAAAGTGAAACGTTGCTTCAAAAGGAGCTGTCTTCTGGAAGCTTGACAAACACCTAGGAAAAATTAAATTCTGCTGAAGAACTGATATTCTTGATATTAGTGAACCAGTCTGGGTTTTGTCTTTCTGCGAGCTGCTGGCATTCACACACAGATCAGGAATGCCTTGCCTAAGTCCATTTTGCCCTTGTATAAACAGAGGTGGGTTCATCAGGTCATTGTGACACAAAGGAGATTTTAACTTTCTCAGTAAATTTGTTACTGGTTGTAGGCAAAGGAGAAATTGTCTTGTTGAACACAAAGAGGCAATTTTACAGCAGAAATGGAGAAAATGAACATCAAAATGTTGATAGCAAAGCCTGCAGATAATACTGTGTGGGTTACATGCATTTGATATGGTCTTTTATTTTTTCTTTTTTAAACATTTATATGGAGATTGACCTTACTCATGGAAAAGGGTTCAGCTCTCTCAACTACATGGACATTAAAAAATATATGCAATATATCCAGGCTGCATATGTGCAGTATATCTGCTATGCCTCGTCCCAGTAGCTGCCTTTCAGCAAATGAGTTGCTGGAGCACTGCATCAGGTATAGGAGCTGAATCACCTCTCTGCCCAGCAACACGTGAAATTGCATCACTTAAACCGCAGTCAGATGACTGGAACTACAGGTGTAGAGTCTATGTAGGTATTTTGCATTATATGTGAATGTATAGATATATGTATGGCGTGTGGTCTCTACATCAGGATATGCTAGAGGGTTCTCTTAAGCCATGTCTTAAGGTATCTCTTTCAGAAAATATTGTTAAACATATTTCCTTCTAAATCTTTGAGATGTTCTAAATATTTCAAAAAATTTACTAACCAGAGGGAAGAAACTAGAGATTAGTGCTCATGACTGAGCACTATAGCAAAGGAGAAGATTTTGGTACAAAATTCCTGTCAGAAAGCAGAAAGCCAGGTCAGTAAGGAATATGTTGCTTGCAGGGATAGAGGGACAGCTTTTCCCCACTGACATTCATGGGAATGTTGGTTAGGACTTAGAGACAATTAGATGTAGCTGTAATAAAATGGTCTGACAAGTTGGGAATTTTCACCAATGAAAACATGCTTGGAGGAAAAGTCTCAATTTTGAGTATAGGCCCCTAAATCTGTCAGTGGAAGTTTCAGTGGGTTCAGTGAGTCTGGCACCTGGTTTGTAATCATTTTCTTAGGACCACACAGTATGTCTGTGGCAGGGACATGACCCAAACATAAGTCTGAAGAGTCCATGCTGTCCACTGCCTTAACCACAGGTTTTTGATTGATTTTAGTAGGTATTTATTTAATGCTGTTATTCTACTAGCTCATAGCTGTCAGAGATTTTTCAGAAAGCTTTTTAGGGAGTGAGGGTTGTCGAACTCTTTAAGAACTAGTGGTTTGGTATTCATTTGTATCAGAATATCTTAAGAGAAGACATTCCAACAATTTTTAAATGACTCTGACTTTAATTGCAAAAAGAAGCCTCTCACAAAGCCAAGATTTCCCAAAGATTCAGTTCTACACCAAAGAAATTGCATCTAAACCACTTCTGTGCAATATAAAATAAACTAAGAAAGGGTGATTGACTGGCACTACCAGACACTGCCTGACTCAAGGGCTGGAGCAGTCCAAGATTTCCAGAGTCTCTGAAAACCCTTTCCAGAGCTACATCTTCCTGTATTTACTGTGAAAGGAAATGTCAGAGCTTAACTTCTGCATTGTTCTCTCCTGCCTTGCTCTCTGATCAACCTCCACAGCTCTTTGGGGGAATGACCTGAAAAGACAACAGCAGCCCCCACATATTTGCAGCCCCCACTGGGTGACATGGCTGTTACAAATGCAGTACCAAGCACCCCTTTCTCTGAACCACCCACAGTCTTTAATACGGGGAAAACAGGATCTGTAAAGGATGAAATCCTTGTTACAGCAGAACTCAATCAGCTGATGCTTTTGAATTCAGTAATGTTGAGATTTCACTCATGTTTTTGCTGTAATTCACCATGTGTAGAAAACCTTCTTACAAAGAGATACTGACCAAAGTGCAGCTTATGAACAGCACACAAGGCTGTTCATTGTATAGCAAATACTAAAGCAGATAGTGAATTTCTTGGCTTATATATAAAGTGAAGGATATTAAAAAATATATATACAGTTGCAGTTGTCTTTTCATTAATATCAATCATGAACAATGAATTTGTGACTTGTGTGTGTCTCAGATTTGCCAGCATAGGAAGTCTTGCTACATTTTCAAACCTTTTCAATTCTGTGAACCATGCATTTCAAGCATCACCCAATAAAAATAATTGCATAAAACTTTCCTACCATGAACATACAGTAATATTCTATGTAGACACGGATTACAAAAAAAAAAAAAGAGGAAAACTTCTTATGTGCCCATGGAGTTGTTTAAATTCTATCCAGATGTTATTGTATGTGTTGTGATTACTGAAGGAATATTGCTTATTTGCGATAATTGTATGTGCTGAGCATCAAGTATATTTATTTTATTTCTTTGCCCTGATTGCATTCACTGCTTTTGCCAAAGTGCATTGTTGGTAACTGACACACCATTCTGCACTGAAGAGCGTTAGTACTTGTGTAATGTAAACCAAATGTCTGAAAACCAGAGCTCTTTGCTCATGACATCCTGATGTATAAAAAAAAGTTGATACCAAGTTACTTCTACATGGGCTATAGCTAGAAAGCAGAAACATGATCTATTTTGGGTTGGGTTTTTTTTTTTTTTTTTTTGCATTTACCAAAACTTGACAAGTCATGGCAAACTATTCACCATGGAGGTGATGGTACATCTGGAGCTACCTCTTGTCCTTCCACATCCTTTCTAACTCTGACTTTCCAAGGAATCTCCCAGAGGGAAGAAATTTTACAACAGAGGATTAAAAGGAAAAATCTCTGAAGTCTCTTTTTTCTGAATTGAAGGCTACTTTGTGTTGGATATGCTCTCACCATAATTTTTATGAAGACTCTACAGTGCTGCCCATTCAAAGCTGCAGCTCCCCAGAGGGACACCTCCCTTCTGCTGCTGGAAAGGCAATCTTGAGCAGAGTAGTAACTTGGGAGTTAAATATTTGCTATATGCCAAAAGATAATAGAAGAAAAAAGCCTGTAGGATAATATAATAAGAAGAAACTTTTCTTAAACTATCTCCTCTTCATATGTTGTGGGCCTGAACTTGTTAAGCTTGCCTGCACAGTCTACAGCAGGCAGAATATGCACTCTGACCATTTGCACAGTGACACTCATTACAGGCAGCTATTTTATGTAAATTCCTTCCATGTGGAAGGCTATACTGGCAATGCTGTATCTGCACCTAAGATACAGCCTCTTTCCTCATGCGTTTTGTTTCACAGACTGTTCAAATTCTGCAGAACTCTCTCCCACTACTTCTTAGCAGGAGTGTTAATTGTGATGGTGCATATACCTAAAAGTAGAAATACATGTAACACATGTAAACATGGTGCTAATACAGAGAATGAGCATTTTACTAGAAAAAAATCAAGGCAAATAAAAAAAAAATAGTATCTTGCAACCTTAAGAAGCCTATATGTAGCATAATACAGATGAACCAGGATTTTTGATGTCAAATACACAGGCAATAGTGTATTACACCAAGCATTTTCAGTATTTGCTTGATATTTAGATAACCTCTAAAATCAGAGAAGGAAAAGTCCTGCCTTTAGCCACACTGCTGAAGTCAGTGAGAATTACTGATGTGTTACCCACATTAAAGTGAAATTAAAAGGTTCTCCATACCAAGGAGCCGCCTGGTCTAAGATCAGTCCTCTCCACAGCAGTGGATCTTATGTGAAGGAGAAAACCCAACATTACCATGCAGCTGGAAAAGAGATTGCTCCTGCTCATCTCCCAGTCAGCTCCTTTCATCAGCTCAGTGCTGGTTTATGAAGCTGAGAAACACAGTGCAGCCAGTGTCTCTGGTCCTGGTCATTCCTTCATGAACACATCTGGGATGGGAGTGGGATGATGGATGACCTTGGTTGTCTGTGTTCCATATGGAGTCCCCAGAAAGCATAAAGGTGCTTACTGGAGGCTACAAGTCTTCTCTGACCTGCAGTGTCTCCCACTCATGACTTAGATTTTGTTCATTGTGGGGTGATGGGTCACTTTCTACCTGAACACAGCTCCTATAATAATTTACTGTACACATATTCATATGCATGCATGCTATCTAGGCTTTCCAGTTGGTTGGGGATTTTTGGTGCCTTTTGTATAATTTTCAACTTCACAAGATCTGTTTAGATTTTTTTTTCTATTTATTTTTTAAATGTGTTTAAATAACAGGATTGTATTCTGTCAAAAGTAAAAAAGATAATGTTACTGTGCTTCTGAACATACTTGGTTTGTGCGCTAAGACTTTTACCTTGACTTAGTTTTAAATCTGCACCTACCATTTCCAGAATTCCGGTGGGTAGTTTTTAAAAACAGTGTGGGCCAAGCACCTGAATTCTATAATCTGGTTTGGATGAAAATGCACATTTTCCAGTCTGATTTTGGTAAGTACATCTTGGACCGAGAGCAAGTCAACATTAAGTTGCAAATTGCAAAAGCAAAATGTTTCTCCTGAAAATGTGTAGAAAGCACAGATTGGGAAATAAATGCATCTTATGATAATGATACTGAGGGAGAGAGAAATGCAAAGCATATGAGGGAAGGAGCTGTATCTCTTTGACCGTATTGTGCAAACCAACATCACCAGCACTGGGGTGTGGGAGAGTTACATGTAGTCACACATGGGCACATATTGCACATTACACAAAGTAACCTCCTGTAGTGTGGCCACTTCTCAAAACTGCTTTTTCTTGCAGTGAGAAAAGGGACCAGAGTCATAAAATCAATGCTGATGTCCTTTAAAAATTGGTTGAAGATAATTGTTTCTCTTAAAAATAGTCTTGTGAGGTTCTGAAATTGGATTAGGAAGAAAATCTTAAATGCCATATAAGGAGAGTTAAATACCTTCCTGCTCCAGCAGAGCACAGTGCCCATCTTTGCTGCTATGAAAGAATGGAAAATAAGTTTTGACAGGGATTCAGCAGGTCATCTAAATGGTTCCTATGCCAAGGCAGGTGAGCTGGGTCTAAATCATCCCCAGTGCTGACTGTGCTGATTTGTGTTTTGTGAGGCTCACAATACCACAACCTGGTTAGTCATTTTACCCCAATTCTTCCTTTGCAGCAGTAAGACATGTTCAGCAATGGGAGCCTTCTCAGCACTTGATTTCACTGTTAAAAACAGACGTTCTTTATTAGGGTGAGGGCAACTTGCTGATCTGTATTTGTGACGCTGAGATTTACGTTATTTTCTCAATTATGCTCTGAATGCTCAGTAAAGGGGTTCCTAAATACAGGTTTGGGATCCATCTGGAAGTACATAAAAAGTTGTGTAGAGGGCAGAGAGGACATGTTCACACTGCAGGTTCTCATTGGCTTGGGATTGACGCAAATGACTTTTAGTTTACAAATCCTCAAATTTTTGAGCGGTATTTAGATTCACAAAGACACAACAAATTTTAAAAATTTCTAGCAGTGGAAATGTAGGTACCTTCACATTTTCAGTGTTTCAGATCTTTGTAAGTCAGCTCATATTTTGTTTATTGAGGCTGGCAAAGAATGGGAGAAGAGAACAGAATTCACCACTTTTGCTCTTATCCTCTTATCCTAAAGCAGAGTTATTTTGCTATGTGAGAGCACTCTGTAGTGTTTTAATTAAGGTAGCATTATTGCTAACAATTTTAATACAGAGAAAATTGTCTGTTCTACTTTTGTTGCTGTTTTATTTCAGATAAAATATATTTATTAAGTAAATAAAATAAAAATCAAGTCTTACTTTCAACATCCCATGCCACAACAAATATTTTAATTTGTGCTGTGTTTCTGTACCTCGTAAAGAATAACAACCAGCATCCAACTAAATCTATCTTCCTGATAGATTTGGTTGCTCAGAGCAACCACACAAAACCTTCCGCAAGAGCAAATCCTCACTAAACTGGGTTTTCATGTGTTGGGTGTGGTGTTTGAGAGGAAGTAGATACTGCAGAACTGATAGATGTGAAGTTGCTTTCCTCTTAAAATACACCTTGAATCCACTGATTCAAGTGTCAGCTCCTTCCATACCTTTTGATACACTGATATATTAATTACATGTGTCTGCTGTTCTTGTGAAATCTATTTGAGTCAAACCACCCTACTGTCATAATTGGAATTATTGAGGTTGTATCAGCATTCTCAGTATTACTGTCACTAGTGTATGGTGCAATTTATAAAGCAGAGAATAAAATATACCTTATGTGTGCAATTATGGCATTTCAAACCATGTTGAGATGAAGAAAAATAGCATTTCCCATTGGAAAATATTTTGATTAGAAATTACTCAGTAAGTACCTTTAAAACTCAGCCTTTTCTACAAAACCCAAGTGTGATGACAGCCCTAAAGTCATTGCGTATGTTATACCAATATTTTTGTGGCTGGAAATCATCATCCCTTGGCTGAAACCAAAGCTTCCATAAAGACTGACACAAGCACACTGAAGCTGCAAATAATATCCTAAACCTCAGATCCTGATCTGACTTTTCAGAACACTCTACTAAACAGAGCAAGGAAATATCATTATAGAAGAAAGAGAACAATCAGCATAATGGTAAAGCATTTCCATTTTGTACATCCACACTAAAGGAACTGACTGTGAAACAACTTGCACTTACATATTGTAAACTTTACATTATTAAAACCAACATGTTCATCATTAAACTCTCTATATTATGCACATTTCTTTTACAATCAGCTCATTTGTGTCTTTAGAAAGCAGGAATGCCTTCTGAAGCCCTCCTGGGAAGTGCAGTGTGCCCCAAAGCTATGCAGAATAATACAGATTCATAGCAGAGCCACTTTATTGTCTTTAACAACTGGCTCCTCCATTCCTATTGTTCACTGGTGAAAGTAGAAATAGCAATATGAGAAATACTCTTGTTTGAAAAAATAACTGTCTTTGTATTCCTTGAAGTCTGAAAAACAGGTATGTGGCTTGAACAAACACACACGATGGTAGTTTCTTCTGGGTGTTCTGCTGGATTGACCACATGATGATCTGCACCGCCCGCAGACAATTCCTTCTTGTTCCCCAGCTCCTCTTTTGTTCTACAGTGGCAGAGCTGGCAGCTTCCTCCTCATTCTGGGGGCAACGTGCCACAGCTGGTGGGTGTGCTGCTGGTGAAAACAGAGCAGCCTCCTTCCCTGCAAGGCATTGCCTCATGTATGGACAGGGCGAATCTGGTCTCTCCTCATAGTGCTGGCTTTACAGCTCTGCCTCATGAACTCATTCCTGGAAGGGACTTTTCCAGTGAGATGATGACCGTGTAGCTAGACACATACATTTTTTCTTCATTTAAAATCTACAGATTGAGGGTAAAGCTTAGGGTCTGGTTGTGTCAGGGAAGGAAAGTCAGCCTGGCTGGATACAATATTTAAAAATGGTTTCAAATCACTGTGGAGGAAATGGCCTCATGTTTTTGAAGTCTACACTGCATTGCGTAACGTAGCTCATTCCTGAACATTGAAGAGAGTTGTCCATTATTCTTCCAAGTTAACAGGGATTTGTGTGCTAATTTCAATAGAAGCAGAAATAGATCATAAAGGCATTTGGCAAGACTATGTAATGATTAGAAACTCAGGAGAGCAACCAGATTCTAAAAGTAGATGCTTCCTGTGCTAAGATATTGGTTCCTGATTTCTTTCATGGGAACATTTCCTGCCATGATAAAAAATTTACAACAGAGACAAGCATTCACATAGCACTCAACTCAGAATGCCTATTCAATAAAACATAGTCCCCAAACAAATTTCACAGCTTATTCAGAATGAGAGAATTGTGTCTTAATGATAAGTTTCTGGGCAGAGTAATAGGGTGACAATTTTTCCTATAAATAAATATTCTTGAACTACCAGTATTGTTAAATGAAATCTATTTTGAGATGCCTTCAGGACTTGTGTCATTAAGGCTGAATAATTAATTTGTTTCTCTGAGGGTGTTTGAGATCTTGGTATGCAATGACTATTTCACGTTAATTTGCTTTATGCCCCTGCTGATGGGGTGGTAATATTTTGGGGTGTCCTTTGGGGATGGTATTATTTTGTGGCATTCTTTGGAAAGCATCAAGATTTCAATACTTTGGAATGATTTTCTGCTGTTCATATAGTTGATTTTTCTCGCAATGTGCAAAATCTTTTAAGCAGTCATCAAGCTCATTATAAGGGAAAAATAAAGGACTCCAAGTCAGTTACACTTTGTGAAAGTTGATGGTTTGAAATCTAGTCTTAAGGAAAAGTACCAAAAGCAAAAAGTGCTGAAAGTTTCCAATAGCCACATACTGGTTCTTTCTTTCCTATTTGCTGTTGGCTACCTGGGGCTGTTGCAAATGTCAGATGGTCACTTCATACAGGTATCAGGAGATGTGGATATTGCACAGCCTGATGGGCAGGTCCATGTTTACTCCCTGCTGCAGTGCACAGGAAGAAATGCTATTCCAGGTCTGCATCACACTCCCCCTACATCATTGCTGCCAGAAGTTGATGTGGTTTGAATAGGATGTGTCCTTCTGCCTGGGCCTTCACTCTGACACAGCATCTTGGTCTTCCACACTCCCACCCTTCCCCCAGTTTTTTTCACAAGCAGAACATGAACGATGTGTTTGCAGCGGCTGGTGCTGAGCTAGGCAGACGTGTCTCCAGATTTTAATGCAACCAGTTCAGAGTCCTCTACGTATCTTCCATTTAACTGTTCATTGTTGGCATCATGATGGTACAGGTACACAGGGACCTCAGTGATTGACGTGGCCGTGTAGGAGGTAGATCGCGTGGAACAGTGCTCTCGGCGCCTTTGGCCCCACTGGGTTTTGTACTGCGTCCATTGCCTCTTCAGAGCTCCTTGGACCTGCCAGGGAAACACACTGTTAGGGTGAGGCATAATATAAACTCCTGTGACAGGAAGGAAAGGAAAAGGAAAAGGAAAAGGAAAAAAGGAAAAAGAAAAGGAAAAGGAAAAGGAAAAGGAAAAAAGGAAAAAGAAAAGGAAAAGGAAAAGGAAAAGGAAAAAAGGAAAAAGAAAAGGAAAAGGAAAAGGAAAAGGAAAAAAGGAAAAAGAAAAGGAAAAGGAAAAGGAAAAGGAAAAAAGGAAAAAGAAAAGGAAAAGGAAAAGGAAAAGGAAAAGCTGATGCTTCAGCTGGATTATTGCTCCTGAAAAGCCTAATGCATTTTGATTCCTGAAGAAGCTCAACTTTGAGTAATGAGAAATGCCATGAATGGCAAAGTGTAAGTACACTTCATGAGCTTGCCAGGACTAATTTTGTAGAAAGAGTCAGAGGATCAGGACAGCTAAACAGAGATTTTATTCTGGTAATTTAAGAACAGGTTCTGTGCTCTCAAAATATAGAATGGTCATAGCCCTCTGCATGGCAGAGGATTTCAAACTTTGAACAGTCATCTGCTAAGAATAAAATATTTTATTCAATGTTTACATTAAGAGTAGTGTTATACATGGTACTGGAAAATGATTTAAACTATTGAGTCCTTCCTGCCTGGGAATAAGAAGGATTTCTCCAGCTGCATGTCCATGCGTGGCAGCTCTTGATAGTGCTGTGACATGAGCAGAAAGTGGGAAAATCCTGGCTCTTTTTGTTTAAATTTGAACACAAAGCAAGCATAGCAGTTTGGCACAATAATCTGATGTAAATGTCCCTCTCCAGGGTGCAAGGTGCAAGCAAGGCACTGTGATGACAGGAGTCTACAAGTTTCTGTGATCCTGCTGAGGTGGGCACTGTTAGTCATTTGGAGAATGTATTGCTATTCACCTTCTCCTAACATATAAAGGAAAAAACCAAATGGCTCTGTGGAGGTTAATTAGATATCAAGCACAGGAAAGACATATGGTCATAATGGAACTTTAATTGCTTGGGCTGTGAGGAATGTTTGCTATGCCAATGTTGAGAATTAAAGTGAAATAAGTGAATGTGGGGATGTTTTATCACACTATCAGCCAAGTTTATTATTGAGAAAGAATTACTGGGTCAAAGAGTAATGCAGTGGCAGCACTTGATACTGAAATATTACACAAGCTAAACTTTGTAAAGATTTTAGTCACTTTAAAATTGCCTTTTGATGTTACAGTATGAATATTTTAACTTTGTTACCCTAGAATATATGGGGAGGGACTGGAAGAAGAAGTGTTCAGAAGTACTAGGACAATGACTTTCCCCATATCTCACTGGGGTAGGGGCACCTAGGGCAGACAAAAGGAGGATAATGCAGAAACCTTGTGTGTGCACAGTGGCTCTGTCTGTCTGCAGCCGCCTCTCCTCCACTGCACCACGGTCACCACCCATTGTGCACTTCTGGCCTTCACCTCTGCCCCAAGCTGAGCATGTTTGCATTTCACAGCACTTCACCCATTCAGATCCATGTCAGCATCTCTAGCGAAGGCAGCAAGAGCCTGCTCTTAGAGAATTTCTGTTCCTTTCCTAGTCCTCTCCTTTCTCTGCCCTCTCCACAGGCCCCACATCCCCTTTGATCGCTCTTGCATGGGGAGAAGAGCTGCTGTGCAGGTGAGAAGCTCCTGATAAGCACCCCAGCTGCTCTCAGCTGAACTGGAGTCTGCCATAGGTGAGGAGATTATAGTGTGGTTAACTGGAGAGGGAAGAGCAATGTCCCTGAGTCTTACAGAGCCTGTCATGAGGAGTTTATTTTCTTCAGAGGGAGTGATGCTTACACCGTATGTATGGTGGGTAGACAACAGCCACATCCCTTTCAGCTCAGCACATGATCAGAAGTGCCATTATAAAAGTCTAAAAGGCTCCACAGAGCAGTGAGAGCACAAGGTCAAAGTGTCTTTTTTTTTTGTTCTCTGCTGAACTGCTTGTTTGTTCAAGGATCTGGCCACAAATGGATAATGGATTGTACAAGTTACTGCATTTGAGTAGAATTTGCTAATCTAGTTTTCTGCCACAATTCCAAGAATCTCAGATGATCATAACTCAGTGCCAACTAAAACCATTCAGGCATGGATTTTAAATATGTAAGCAGCATTACTGAAAATCACATGCACAGCCACGACATATTAACGACTGAGGAGGCACCTGGGGACCATGAGGCACACGGTGATGCCTGCCATGCTTTCCACTGTGATGGCAGATAAATGAAGGCAAAGACTGAAGCAATGAAGAGCCCAAGTTTATTTACTCTGGTCTTCAAGACTTTAAAGTTTTCTCCATTCTCTATTAGCCATTCACACCTCATTGGCTCATAAGATACATGGCTGTTTTTTTCCCAAATAGACTTTCCATTCCATTGTCCAGCCTTGCAGTCTAGGAGCAATCCCAGGCTTGAAAATGTGGTCTGGTAAGCAGACTATTGCAGAGACCTTATATCATCTGTACAAAACTGTTGCTGTTGGACAGAGAAACTGCAGTTCTACTGGACACAAAGATTTTATATGAAAAGGTACAAGAAGATTTTTCATTTTGAAAATAAAAAACCAAACATTGTTTATGTGTTCTTCCAGATGAATGCAGACATTACTACAGCTTTTTATTATTATTTTTAGATTTCTTTCTATAGATGGGCTCATGGTACTAAAGTGAGGTTAGTGAAGCAGTAGTGATGAATGCACTGTAAAACACACTAAAGTGGTTCTGAGTTTAGCATTGTTTGTCCTGGCTGAGCTTCGTGTATTTCAGTCTTGAAGTTAAATGTTTCAGTAGGAAGAAGTAAATCCCAGATTAGCCAAGCTTCTGCAGTACTAAAATTAATCTCCTTGCCCCACACTGAATTTTCTCATGAGAAATAATTTTAGCTTCTATGGCAGCAGATGTATGCAGCAGCTTGGAAACAATCTTATATCATGACTGAAGACCAGATTGTCTTTGGTCTGTGTACTTCTGCATACACCAGGAATGAGGGAAATTAGTTCAATTGTCTTGGTCAAACTCAGATTAGTTCTTCCTTTGGAAGGCCATGATACCAGCTTGGCATTAGACTGTTGCTGGTTTTTAATAAATTTTGTGTCTTATATATCTACAGATTGTGTAACTGCAGAAATAAATGGGGGGAAAGGATCACAATCCTTTCATCCTCTCCTGGCCCAGCACATCCCAGTCCAGCCCAGCTCATCTAGTGCATGAATTTTGCTGGGTGTTTATGGGTAATGTGCTGTTGCAAGTAGCACCAAACTGTCTTGAGTCTGTATTGGAGAGGTGTCATCTGTGACACTACTCACCTTAATGGGATATTCTAGAAAAAACATCCCCAAATAAAATTTCCTAGAAGAAAATAATGAGAGGGTTTTCCAGCACTCCTGCCATTGACAATCTGCAAATCTGAAGCAGATGCAATGATTTTGAAAATGGGTGTAATGGTAAAAAGTACCCAAGCCCCAATAAAATCACTCTAGTAAGTCTGAGAAACCTGCCTCCTCACAGTTTTTAATGCCTGACTTTGATCCATGTTTCTGATCAGGTTTTCCATCAAGGAGTCATCAATCATGCATATTGGCTAGCAGATGCTTCAGATGTATTCCTTAGTGCATACTTTGAGAATTGTATTCCTGGGGTTGTAAAGGTGGGCATGCTCTTCTGACATTGTAGCTTTGCCAAAAGTACTTTGGAATTAGAGCTAATTGATGAAACTAAGAAACTAATATACTTTAAGATAATTTATGTTTTCAGTGCATTTTATTGTGACCTTTCCTCATTTTTAACATTGCTACAACCTTTAATCTAGACAAATCTGGATGTTCTCATTAGAGATGGAGAATCAACCTCTTGCATTAAAGCTATAAAACATGAGGACAATTTTTTTTGCAAAATCTAATCTGAAAAAAATGCAGGGGACACTGGGGGGAGTGAAGAAGGCAAAGTTCAAGACCAGGATTTTGGGGTAACACATTGTTTGCAGGCCAGTGAGGAGACACTTGTACACAGTGATGCAGACACTCCTACAGGCAGTGGATGCTTCAAAAACTGCCTGACTGGTCTCTACTTTCTTTACAGTAGCTCCTCCACACTAGGGAGTATCAGAAGTTTGTCTTTGTTTCCAGGGCATGGATATTCAGCTGTGTCAGAGTGATGACAGCAAAGCAGAAGGAGAAAGGTGATAGTAGCCTGCAGATACTGGGGACAGAAATGTGTTAGGAAAAGAGTTGTACATGTCTTCAACTTTGTTTAGTTGGATGCATGAAACCGTGAACTTCTGTAGCGTGATCTCACTTTGTGTGAGGTTCTGATGTGATTAGCTGCTCACATTTTGCCATTCTCTGTCGTGCTTCCTGAGGAGCCATGCTGCAGAGCTGCAGCTGAGGCCTCTCATCTTTTTTATTCTTCATTTTCTCTGTACATTTACCAGGGAGCCAACCAGAGGCAAATATCCAGAGATGTTGACAAATGGTGGCAGAATTTAATACTCTGCTATCCTGAATGTTATCAAAGCAGCCAGAAACACCTTACCAATAGGATAGCCTGCTTCTAGTCTCTATCAAAACATCAGTGTGGTCACGTCATTACATGAAATTTGCTGGTTTCTAATAATATAATATACTAATAGGTAGTATATTAATATATTAATATTATATATTCTAATAATATAATATTTGTTGGTTTATAATAATATAAACAGGAGCACAAATGTTTCTCTATGTTTACTTACTGAGTATTAGCATCACAAAGTTTGTTCTGTATCTAGTTCTAGTTCACCAAAAATGAACTTTTTAATGGACTTCCTATCTTGGCTAAAATATATGGTGTTTTATTTCACTACAGTTGAATGCTCTTGATGTGTTGAAAAAGCTTTTTTCTGACAACCATCTTTGTAAAATGGGTTGCTGCAGGAATTTAAATAGTTCTTGACATATTTTAACCTGCTATTTTTTTGTAAAAAAAAAGAAGTAGTAAAGTGGATCTAAAACCCACTGTAGATGTTCATTCATATATATGATCCAGCGGTAAGAGACTGGGAGAGATCTTTGCCTCAAGGGTTTTTATTTCTCAATTGCTACACAAGAAACATTGACGGTAAAAAGGCCAGTGCTAATCCTTAAAGGAGCTCAAGCAATTGTACTCCTCCACCTCTGACAGTGCTGCCAGGGATGGATTTCCCATGGCTCTGGCCTGAGCTCCCCACTTCATTCTTCGGACAGATCTCTGAATATCTTCCCTGCTTCTTATTGAGTATTGTGGTCCTTCCTGCTGTTCTGGGGCAGGAAGGGGTGTAAAGCATTTTTCTCCTCCACTTAGACCTCCATCTCAAACTTGCAGGTAGTAGGGCAAGAGTGACATGCCTGTACCTCACTAGGTGCCATCTGCTTTGTAATGGTGACAGACCTGATTAATCTGCTCAGGGAAATTCCAATCACACTCTGCACAGAGCTGACAGAAATGCACGCCACTGCTTGTGCGTAGACAGTAAAAGCAACTTGGTGTGGTTTCAAAGTTTGTAGTGTGACATGCTTCACATCTGCACTTATGAACAGCAGGATGACTATTTTACAAGTTCTGCTCATTTTCTGCATTTCATGTACTTACCTCACCATTGAAGAAGCAGAATATGGTAGCCACAAGTAAGCCCTAAGAGAAGGAAAAGAAAAGAGTTTAGGGATTAATATATATATATATTTGGTCGTGTTTTGGAATTTGGACTTGATGGATACAAGACAAAAACATTAATCCACTTCCTCTGCATCACAAACACTCCCCATCTTTCACAGGTATGCTATTAAATGGATTTTTTTGTCTTTTCATAATGTTTTTCTGTTTCCCTCCCCTGTATTACTATATTTTATAGATTTTCTGTTATGGCTATGAAGTTATTTATATATAAGAGATGGAGAGAAGGAAAATAAAAGGTAGGTATGTATTTTGCTTACAGAGGAGAACCACACTACCACAGATTTTGCTGAAGGAATGGTAGAGGAATTTTTTCCTGTATGTTGCCACTCACTCATCAGAGTGTAACTATCCAGTCCAAAGGGCCAGACACTGAGAATCCAGCTGTCTCAGGAAGGCTGTAAATGGAACTGTATGTCAGGATAAGGGAACTGGTATATTGGGCATCACAATGGATGGAGAGGATATGAGAAGAGGTGTAAGTGGCCAGAAAAAGGAAAAAAAACTGCCACAGCATGAGTTAGAGAGTAGGGAGGCAGAAAAAAAGAGACACTGCACATCATAGCTTGGTCATAAATGGTTTTAAGATAATTTCATCATCACCAGAGTTGTTCAGATAGCATTTCACTACTGCTATAAGATTAAACAGGGCCAAGGCAGGAATATGAGATGGCACAGTGTGAAATTAATAAGAGAGAAAATTCTTGCACAGAGAGCCTGCCATTCAGGATTATGTGGTTACACTGGTCCATGTCCTAACTGCACTTGCTCTTATTAAAATAGCATTACATAGCATCACTGGGAGCCAAATGCCTTAATTTTGAATTACTTAAGGCAGTTATTATAAACTTAACTTATGGTGCTTTGTGAAATTGAGGGGAAAACTGCAATGCAGTTTATGTTCCCAAGGGCTGCTTTGAAGAGCTTTACAGCTGTATCTTTTCTATAAAACCTTCATTTAAATGATTACCAGTTGAATTGTAGATAATGTTTTGCGAAATATCTTGGACTCTCAGATGTATATTTTGTGCCATAAACATGATAAGGAATAACTTTTAAACAAAATGCTTACATAGAGATACACAGGCTGGTTTGGACAAGTGCTGACCACTTGAATAATGACAATTATTTTTCTCTAATAGATTTTCTCTGATGCAGAAATTGTAATTTGACATAAATTCAAATATCAACATGAAACAGCACATAGGAGGAAGATGAAGTGTAGACATAGTGAGAAAGAAATGTTTCCTTTCATATTTTGGCAAAGCAGTGAGTATTTTCAGAAAACTCAAATCCACCATGTGGTAAGAAATACGCAATACCTTGTCCATAAGTTTTGGGCTGAGAAGCTCCACAAATTCAAAGAAAAACTTACAGATCTAAAGCTGGACTTTGCCAGACTAGAAGCTCCTAAATCAAAATTTTTGCAAAGGTAGAAAATGCGCCGGTTCCTCGCAGCCTGTACCGATGCTGTTTGTGCTGTCCTCAGCTGGGCACAGCCTCTACTCTTGAACTGCACTGGGCACCCTTGCAGCTGAGGTCTGCTATTCTGCTAAATGTGACTAGCAGCAGTCAGCCACAATGGCAAACCAGATGGATCTGGATCTCCTCTGGGAGCAGGGATGCTCAGGGACAGGCTACATGAGGCATGGGAAATCAGAAGACAGCATGGGGAGAGAAAGAAGGCAGGGAAGAGAAGGAAGCAGGGAAATTTTTTTCAAGTTTGCTATTCAGTGAGAGTGTTTAGAGGGAATGTGGGAACCTCAGTTCACCTAAAGACAGAAATTGAACCTGAACTATTGAAGTGAAGCCATTTTCCATTTCAATTCCTGCATGGTATTGGAATTCTTCTGTTCCATCCTGCAATTGCTCCACTTTTCTGCTATTCAAGAGAGTAGTTCCCTTAACTAATGTTTTCTCTTGTCGACTTCAGATGGAAAAGCTAAAGAGGAAGGTGGAGTGGGGCCTCATATTCCTTTCAGTTTCTCACTCTAGTTCAGAGTGAGCTGAAAGCACACTTGGCTTCTTGTTATTTTGAGACCATGCATGTTGTACATGTTCTGGCTGAAGAAATAATTTTTCTGTAGTCTGTTCTATGTATATCCCATTGCTTTTCTTCCACCTGCCATGGCCCTCTGGACTCTGCCATGTATCTTTCTATTATTTCTATTTCTCTTTCTGTTTCTATTATTTCTATTTCTACTTCTTTCTATTTCTTCTTTTTATACATAAAGTTTTGCCCATAGTCCAGAGGGCTATTGTTATCTTCAGCTGTAAAGCTGCAGAGATATCAGCAGCAGACACAGCTTCGTCCCTCTGGAGCCAGGAGGGCTTGGGATGACCATAATTCTGCAGTGCTTCTATTAAAACATGTGACAGACTACATGTAGGTTAATTATTTAACTTAAGGCCCATGGGTTATTTATCATATCTCTTTGATGCATATTTTCCAAATTCTAACTGCTGCTGGTTTTTGCTCAGGATACAACTCTTGCTGAGGATGAGATGTCTAAGTCAATTATATCTCTCTGCCACTGTGTGGAGTTGTTAAACTAATGTGTGATATATTGTCTGCTCCCAGCTAGATAATGTTGGCTGTGGTGTTGAAAGTGGAAATGAAGAATATATTTATTTTAGGATGAGGGCCTTTAATGACTTCTTCTGAAATTCTGTATTTCTGAAACTATGTGAAGAACAAATGAATGTGGCTTTCAGCTGAATCATGTCATAGGGATTGTCCAGAGACAGCAGCTCTCAGACCTTCACATACCTTACTTTATTAACACTATTGAGTTTTTTACAGTGTTTAAGTAGACCAGTAGACTGTACTGGTCTAAGTAAATTCTTTGCTTGGCAGGTATTTAATTTGTATCCCATTCTCCTAGAAGACATGAATGTCTTGAAGAGAAGTTTGAGTAATTTGCTCAGGTCAGAAATGGACAAATAACAAATACCAATGCAGATACTGCAAATTTACATAGGTTTTCAAACCTCTTTTTACTTTTTTATTTGTGCTTATATCTCCATTAAACCAAGAAAGCATATATAGGAGCACTTATTCCTGCTGTTCCTGACCATGTCCAGGGCCCTAGCTCCTGCCCTAATCAACCATACACTGTGTAGCTGTTGAGATTTTAGTCAGTTTATATATTCATTATAGATATTAGAAGATAATATACAGGTAGTCATAGTATAAAAATCAATTTTTGATCCTCTGTGTGAACTTTGCTCCATGTCCATTCACTTCTCACTTCTGGAGCTGAATGGACAGTAAAAAAAAAAAAAAAGAAAAGAAAAGCATGGCTGAGGTTGTTTGTAGAAGTACATCCCATTCCCACCTCTCTCATTTTGGGAAAGATAAAAAGCTTTGAGAAAAACAGCAGTGCTTTTCTCACCACCTTCATTCACAGCACACCCATGCAGCATCTCTGAGGCAAATGACTGCGTTATGAATTGTTAATTTATGTTGCATGAAAAAAAAATAATCAAAGGAAAGAATGTGTCTGTGCAGTTTCTGCTGCCACTGAGGTGGGGAGATTGTCATGAGAGGGCTGAAGACAGCAGCCCACCTGCTACAAAATTATAGAGACATCCCATCAGCCAAAGCTCATGCTTTGCTTCTCCTTTCCCTATGGGGATTTCATTACTGTCATTTTTTGTATGAAATCTTCATATAAAATTGCCACGTTATTATATTCAGCTTACAAAATATATTTACCCTAACCTTAATTGGCTTAAAATATTGAAAAGTTTTTAAACTACTTATAATTCAAAGAGAAAAAAAATAAGATAAAGAAAAAATGCTTATGTTGTCAAAAGCAGTCCTATAACCTTAAGGCTGAACAGAAGGAGAAAATATTTCTGCCTGGTTTGGCATTATAGAGGATATTTACTTCCTTTTAAACTGAGAAACAGATGGAATGAATACCTTCTAAAATAAATTGAAATTTCTTACTATTTTTAACAGGCTACTTTTAAATGGGTTAATTTTGTTCTGTATAAGGCTGCATAGAGAGTGGAATGTAAAACTTGGAGGCAGTGTGGATATATATGCAGTCCAAACCCAGGTCTAAAACATTCTACCAGACCAGGCACCTCTGAGCTGCATCCTCCTGCCTGGCAGGGTGGGTGCTGCAGTCCTGAGAGTGCTGCTTGGAAGCTGCTGAGTGGCACACAAGGGATCTCACTTGTAGAGAGAAAGACAGTGATTATTTTTTGTTCAGCAGAAAAAAACCCTTTTCATTTGCCAATAAAAACCAAGGCTCTTATGTTGAATCACATTTTAATTTCTCCTTAGAGGTAGACTTACACATTTAGAGCCTCAGTCACCAAGGTATTAAGAGCACCTTTAGCTGCTTGTGTACTGCTGTTGATTCAGGGGCTGTTCCTCCACCCCTCCCTCACAGACCTCCACAGTGACAGTGCCATTTTATGTAACCTGACAACCTCTAGAAACCTGCCTTGAAGGTGCTGGAGATAGAATGGACAGTTGGTGTAGGGAGCTTGAAAGCTGAGGCTTATTCATCCCCAGGCTGGTTTGAGAGCTCTGTGAGGACTGTGTCTATATATGGGACTAACTGATGCATCATACAGTTAATTTCCTACTCTTCCTTTTTTCCTGTGAGGTGTTTGCTGTGGACCAATGTCAGAAATGAGAAGCTGGGGTAGTGGTCCTCGGTAGCAGAACCTCTGATGGAAACACAGCACCCCAATTTCTTTACAGCCTGGGGCTTCTCAAAAGGTTGTCAGTGGTCCCAAGGATGAAGGAAGCATCAGCTCCAGCTCCAGCACCAGCAAGAGGTGCAGGAGTCCCTGCCAGGTCATCAGGCACAAGCCACACCTCTCTTGCTCTATCCTGGAATGGAGACCTGACTGCAGCTACATGTAGGAGTGAGGGCTGTGCCACTCCCTCACAGGAGGCATTCCCTTTGCCCAGGTGTATAATTTTGTCTTCACTGGGCAGCATGATGGGGTTTTCAGGCATTTGACAGATGTGTTTTCATACCAGAGGTATGAAAAAGAGCAAGGAGCTGGCATATCCAGTACCCTAATGCTTTACGGGCTGAGGGAGTTTGCATCTTTCATGTGATTTCAGCATCATCAAACAAGTTTTGAAAATCAGGTCCTTTAAGGTAGATCTGCAACTCACTGGCTCCTGTGGAGTGCAAATGTTTGCTTTGTGGTCCTAATTTAGGAGCTCTGTGAAATAAGATAGCTGCATGTGTTCATCAATGCATCTACAGCACCCCAATCCATGCACATAATTCCAAATGAGATGTGCTGGTTTTGTGTAGGGTAGAGGTCAGTTTTCTTCACTGTAGCTGGTATGGCGTTATGCTGTGGATGTGTGCTGGATACAGTGTTGATAATGCAGGGGTGTTTTGGCTATGGCTGAGCAGGGCCTCCAAAAGTCAAGGCCTTTGCTGCTTTTCATCTCACACCACCTTGAGTGGGCTAGGAGTGCACAAGGAATTGGGAGGAGACACAGTCAGGAGAACTGAACCCAGCTGATCCAAGGATTATCCCAGATCATATGGCATCATGATCAGCATATAAAGTGGGAGAAGAAGAAAAAGAGGGATGTTAGGATTGCTGGCTTTTTTTGGTCCCAGGTAAATTTTTACGTGTGTTGCAGCCCAACTTCCCTGAGGATGGCTGAACAGCTGCCTGGCCATGAGAAGGTGAGAATGAATTCTGTATTTTGCTATGCTTGCATGTGTGGCTTTTGCTTTGTCTACTAAACTGTCTTTATCTCAACTTATAAGTTTTCCCTGTTTTCACTTTTACCCTTCCAGTTCTCTCCTTCATGCCAGTGCAGGGAGTGAGTGAGTGGCTCTGTGGGGCTGAATTGCCAGCTGGGCTTAAACCACAATGTAATGTCTGAAATGTCTTTCTCTTGCCTGGTGTACTTTTAATTTTAGCATTCTGGAGACTAAAGAGCTGATATTGGTGATGGTAAGAAGATATATGAACCTTCACATTTAGAGGATTAATGGGAAGTTGACTAGCTGGTCAGGAAAAGTGTGTGCATTCCCATTTGCGGCACAAAAGCCAGCCTTCCATTTTTTTATCATTTAGGTATCTGTTCTTTAGATGTGTTAAGAAGAATCTGGCCTATTGTGTGAAAGACACATGCAGTAGACATTCAGTGTTTGTGAATTGCTCATAACCACATTTGAAAACCAGCTTCTGCTTAAACTGTTGACCAGTGATGATACCATCACAAAAAGAGTGGGTCAGATGAAAACCAGACTTCTGCTGTTATTCAGAAGTGACTTCAGCAGAGTAAACCCAGCTTGTTGAGAAATAAAATAAAGTAAAATAAAATAATATAAAATACTGGTGTGCTGTTTTTCAACCTGGAAAACCATTCTCTAAAAGAAATACCATTACATGGGGTTGTCTTGTGAACAAATTCTTTCTTATCTTCCATCCTCTGAGTTTTACAATAGACTGCAGTGCTTGTTTGCACCATTTCTGCATACATTAATTATATAACTAACACATCAATCCTTCATGTTTGCTTAAAGAAATCATGTACTGTGAAAATCTGCCTCTCTGTTATAGAAAAGGCATGAAACTTTCTCATTTAAGCAGTGCAGAAATGAAGAATGTATAACATTTTGCACCAAAAAAAGATGGGTAATTTTTCCCAGGATGCCTGCTTGTATATGACTGAATGCCATGAGCTGCAAAACCCCAGAGACTCTGGCTGGTGTCTGCACAGGCTGGCTGTGCTGTGGGTCATGGGAGCACAACAGCTAGAGGGGAAACACAGCCATTACACAAGCTAATACAGTATCTGCTAATTAGAGAACCAGCCCTAGAAGAAAATGAACACCAGAGGAGTGATTATACAGCTGGCGACCGATCTTAAATATGCATACAAAAGAAGTTAGGGAAAAGATTAAGAATGTTTATTTTAGGTTACTGGTTAAAAATCCAATCTAAGTGGAAAAGGGAGGATTGCAGTTGGCTGCAGCCAGCAGGACAACTGCACAGCCCTACAAAAAAGGCCAAATTCTAGCAGCCAGCACACAGAGATTATACTGCAGAGGTGTCAAGAGTTCTTCTGTGTGAGCAGAAGGAACCCATCAGGGATGAAACTTTCCTGCCTTGGATCCCTCCCTCACCCAACCCCCTTCATCAGTGCAGCCTCCATTTTAACCTAAGTTTGGTGATTTTCTGTTACATAATGATCACAATTAGAATTTTTAATTAAGACAATTATAACCGGTTTTGCAATGCTCCAACTGCATGAAATTTAAAAGATGTTTTAAGAATAAAGTGACTATTCTAACACTCTGTCTTATCCTAACTTGTTAGAATTGCAATCAAATAACTTGTCACCAAAAAACTAATTTGGAGATATTCCTTTATAACTCTTGTAAATGAAAAAGTAGCAATACAGGCAACAATAGAAGAAACAAAGCTGTCATTCCTTTTAAGCAGAACTGTAATATAAGATGTCATACACTTCAAAAGCAGACCTATAACTTTAGTTATTCTACCCATGCAGCAGCAGGAGCACCCACAGTTTTGAAGGGATAAGGATGATAAGCAGGCTATATAATCTGGCAGGGTTCATAGATTTTGGTAGCCTTATTTACAATTTCATTTAAGGAAAAAGCACTACTGATTTTTAAAGCTGTCTTCTTTTCTTATAAAAACATTAAAATAATCTCTCCACTTACTCCTTCCATATGTTATAATTTCATTTAAGGAAAAAGCACTACTGATTTTTAAAGCTGTCTTCTTATTAAAACATTAAAATAATTTCTCCACTTCCTCCTTCCATATAAATGGAAGCAAGAAGTTGGTCACCATATTCACTCATGTTGACCACTACTCACAAAGGCATTGAAAAGCTGCCTTTCCTAGTTAATATAGGTCTGGATATATTTCAGTCAGTGTACCAGATAGCCCAGCATTTAAATGCATTTTGGTTTGGCTTGTTTTGTTTAAAAACACCCCAAAAACTAGACTTACTGAATGATGTTTTTTTTTTTCAGAGTGTTTTTGAAATCAAAATGTCAGCCTGATAATTTAAACTGCCTAATAATGGAATTATAACTCCTAAATGAAGCTTAGTGTTCTCTGGTTTTTCTTTTGTGTGTTGGCATTCCCTCTGAACAACAGTCTGCTAAGACTGCTTATTTTAATATTAAGGTCACAGCACTAGTTTTAGTCAATTTGAGCACTTCAACAGAAGTAGTGGTGGAACATAAAAGCCATCTGCGAACTCAGTTTTCTCTCCATAGTTTAGATATAGTGTGAACTGATAATTTTGGTGACTTATTACATTGTTTCCTCTATCTTGTCTCTGTTCTCTACACAGTGGTGCTGCTTGTGTAAATGCAGATAATCCAATACTGTGAAATGGCTGGAAAATAACTGCAAACCCAGTTATTTCAGCTTCAGGGCAAAACCCCTGGCAACAGTATCTTCGAGAAAATTAGCTTAACATCAAAAAATTCAACTACACTGAAGCTGCTCCATACCTGGTAATGCATTAGTATGTGCATGATGTAATCATAGATTTCTCCAGCAAGTCGGTTTTCTGGTCTCCAGGGAATAATAACAAACTGAATTCCCAGTAAGGGCACCAGGATTAAAGTAGCTCTGACAGCTTTCATATACATGTTGGACTCAGCACGGTGGGTATCTCTCAGCTTTGTCACCAAAACTCGGACAATGTTCAGCAAAAAGAAAAAATTGACCTGCAAAAACAAAGCTATTGTAGGTGAAAGCAGTCAAATTAAACAGACATTCCAAATAAAAATGTCAAACACATAAATGACGATAAAGTGTAGCTTTCTAGCTTTATTGTATCTTATAATGGGCAGTTCCTTGGCAGTCACGTCTTGGAAAATATTTTGAATATTTTCAGGAAAGGTCTATTAAGCAGCTGTACATGCTTTGGAGCCTGCATGGATACTTCAGGCAGGCAGGGGTCAGTTCTAGGATGCACTGGATGTTTTGACACTGATGTGGGCAAATTCAGGGTTTCCAGGGAACACTAAATATTATTTTCATACTGGAAGTTTAAATGGGGTGGACAAATTGTCCCCTAGAAATAACCACATCTCTGTCCTGACAACTGCCAAGCTCTTTTGCCAGTTGGGATAAACTCCAGTATGTCCCCAACACATGGGACCTATGGGAGCACACAATTTCCCTAAGGAATATGCTCCATGCACTAATGCTTCAGACTTGTGTGTGAGCAGGGGTGTAAGGCTCCTTTTGAGGAAAACCTAGGGCATCTCTTGTCTCCACCAGACTGCAGGGACCCCGTGGTACTCTACCCACAGGGAACAGGTAACTGTTGCTGTCTCAGGGCAGAAAATTTTGCCCCTGATCCTTATGATCAGTGATACCAAGTAGTTCAGCATCTCCTCTCAGTTATTTCTGGAAATCTGATCTCAGCATAAAGTAACCTGCCCTTGACCCTGGCTTCACAGAGAGCTCCTTGTGGGACGTGCTGAGAGCCTGCAGGAAGAGGGAGGGCAGACCCAGGCTGGTAATGAGTTCAGTGGTTACCCTGTGGACGTCCCTGGATCACAGACTCCTTGGTCTCCAGTGTGCTCAGATCACTCATTTCCACTCTGCTACAGTAAAATCAGGCACTGACACTTTGAAACTTTAATAGTCTTTATTTTTCCTGTTAATTTTTTGAAATAAGTATGCAAATGTATAACTTCCACATATATTTCAAGAGCACAAATCACACATCCATCTATCTATCTATGTATCTATGTATCTATGTATCTATCTATCTATCTATCTATCTATCTATCTATCTATCTATCTATCTATCTATCTCTCTATCTCTCTATCAGAAATTTCAGTTGAATTTTTTCAGAACAGTGAATCAGCAAGCTCTGGTAAAACTTTTCATCACTTTTAAACTATACTGGGAGACCTTTCAACTGTTTTACATTTGTGCTCTACTAGAAAAGAGGAATAATAAATTACTTCTGAGGTCCCAGTCAACATTAAATCTAAACCTTATTCTCCATCCTAGTCTGACTTCACTCACTCTGCTTAACCTTCACTTTTAGATTTTCTGAAAGTAACTAAAAAGTCAAAGAAAGACTTCACAAAGTTAAAAACCCTCAGCTCTTCTGAATCAGTCTGCCACTATGGGATTTTTTGTAGCAAATCAAGCAGGATATACTGTAGACATTGACATCTTCATAAGAAAAATAAGACTGGAAATGGCATAAGCGCAATACAGAAATAATAATGTCTTATTTTGAAAACAGCTAAAGATTGCTCTTTTTCCATAATAGTTGCTTCTCTTTTCTTTGTGGCCGAGATATACAGACTGGGATCACAATGACAAAAATAAAGGTTAAATGGCCTCTCTCATATGGCAATTGGCATTACAATAACAGATACAGTTGAACCAATAAACCCACAATAAATGTGATTGTATGGGACCAACAGACTACTTATAAGGCAGGGAAGGATGGGCTATTTCACATAGCTGATGTTAAGGACTACTTCTCCACTAAAGGTAGAAAGATTTTTTGTTTTTTCAGCTATGATATGGAAAGGTATTTATTCAAAGTTTTCCAAGTACTAACTGTGCTATTGTTCTCTGAGGCAATTATTGCAAGTACGTCCACGCAGGTGTTTGCAAGTAAGAGGCAGATAAAGAGACAAAAGTGCATCTTGGGTGACACAATGACATGAGCTTGGGGCTTGGGTTGAGTAAAACCCTTTCTGCACCTGTCAGGAAGGTCAGGGTTACCATGCCCAACTGCACAAATGGCATACCAGATGATTTATGTATGCACATTGCCAAGCTGCACTTGGAATCTTGTCCTCCTACTCAAACAGCCCAGCTTGAGTTCTTTCCCTGGACTCCTTTATTTCCCTACCTTTGGAACATACCAGCTCAGTGACCAGAAGAACCCATGCTGAGCAACCAGCTCACCCCAGCTAAGGCACAGTTAAATGATTGATGTCACTTAAATGCAGAGTATTCCTGTCAAGTCCCACAGGAAAAAAGTGTTGTGAGCCTGTCCTTTATAACACTGAGTAGGGAAAACCTCTACTTACTTCTGGGTTTTGACCAAAATGCTTATAGTACAGAAGCTTCAGATTTTGTTCAGGTAAGCAACCTTTCTAAAATACTTATTATACTGTTGATAGCAAACAATATTCTTACCAATAAAGCTGCCATTACAGGTCCATGAACAATATAAAGCAAGTGTGTGTCAACACTCATCCAGCAGCTGGAGGAGAAATACAGCATGAACATTTGTTATTAACTTGAATAAAATTTGCTGCACAGTTAAACAATGCTAAATTCCTTCAAAAACAGATGTGCTACTCACTTATCATTGAAGTATCTGGCTCTTGCAACTGCATGAATGGATGCTGGCACTAAAGGGAACCCTGAAACGATTAAATTTATAGATCAGTCTTGGTATTTGTTTAGCTTGAATTTCATGTGTGTCACACACTAATAAGTCTGTTGTTCACAAAACATATGGATGTGAAATCACATCTTTCAGGAAAGACTTTATCCCATCACACCCAGATCCTGGCAACACCTCAATGATAAGATACAAAAGAGATTAACATTCAAGGCAGGCCAAAAGGAACAGCAAAACCCACAGACCCGGCTGTCCTGTAGTGTCTCAGAGCTGCTGCCAGGCTCCCCTGCACTGCTGTGGCTTTTGCAGGGAAGGGTGTGAGCAGGGAGTGTGGGAAGGATGTAGGGATCATTCTGTTCTCAGAGGAGTCTTCCCTCAGGGAACCAGGGACACTTGTTAAAATCATGTAAATAACTGTTGAGCAAGAGAAGGGCACATTGACTTGCATGCCAGATTATGGAGCAATAAGAAACAGAGTGAAGAGTTTCTCTTTTGGAGCCAATGTCATGAGAAAGTGTTTGGAGCTAGGAGGTTTTTGGGTAATGGGAATTTGTGGTATCTTCTGTAGGTTCTCAGCATCTGTGCAGCCAAGCCACTCCATGTAGCTTTATCTCCACAGGGAGAAGAGATGTGACTACCATAAATCCACATAATCTGACTTATGTGTGACACCTCAGAGGAGGCTTTGATGGGGACCTGATGGGAGAAAATTTGCACTGGGCTTGGCAACATGCCATGCTTAAAAAAATGGAAAGCTCAGGTTCTTATTCCCAGCTTGAAAGGTTCTTCCTTCAGCTTGCTTAAAAGTCATATCCCTTTCCAATATGCTAGAAGCCTGGAACTGGGGAGCCTCTGCCACGGTGCTGAGCCCAGTTTGTGCAGCCTTGCACATACAGACAGCTGGACACGATCTGCTGCCTTGTCTGTCCTGTGCAGAGAGCTTGGCACACACCTTTGGTGCTACTGCTGCCTGTTCTCTATGAACCACGGACATTTCTACTGAGCTTTGGATATTCTACAATTATAAATTAAAATGTGTGAAAATATCCTATTGATACCATGATTAATCATGGAGGGACTAAAAGATCGTAGCTCCTGGTTTTTTCACATGTTAGTGGTTTCATAGAAATATTTAGAAGAGATGGAGGATCCTTAGCCATATTGTGGGGAGTGAAAACAAGGTCCTAAGATACATAAACAGGACACTTATAGGTCCTAAGATACATAAACAGGACACTTATGTTTCCAGGCATCTTGAAGCAATAGCTAATAGCTATTTACTCTACTGCCAAAAAAAAAAAAAAAAAAAAAAAAAAAAAAAAAAAAAAAGTTCTTACTAGAATTCTCCTTGGGAGGACAGTGCAGCTGTGGGAGAACAAACTGGATTGCCTTCTCCTTTATATGTTTTTAGAAAGTGATTCCTAGGCCTCTGGCTGCAGAATTACCATTTTGGGTGATGATGCGCAGCAAAACAACAAAAAGCTCAGAATGAAAAGAAAGGAGCTTATGACCTCAGGGTGAGCTCATGGGATTGACAGCTTGAGAAAATAATTTTGATTGGGAAATGGAGCAAGTCCAGGCCAGTTTTGTTGGAAGATTGAAATACAATTTTTAAGGGGCCTTTCTGTAATAGCAAAACTTCTTCAGCTGAAAACTGTGGCCTGAATTATTGCACGTAGAACATGCCATATGATGTAAAAATAGCTTTTTTCTTCTGCTAAATGCATTAGTCTGGGATATTTGGCTCAACAAACTCAAAAGCAAATCTCAAGAAAGTGGAAAGTCCTCATTAGCTGGTTACAGGCTAAGAAGTTCATGACTCTCTGAAGCTCAGATTTCCAAGTGCAGGCTGGATGGGCTGTTCTAGGGCTCAGTGTTGCTCATGTAAAGGGCCAAAAAGCAGAGAGTAGCAGAGAAGTGGAGCATCAAAGACTGTGGGGTTGTGGTTACATGTACCACGGTCCCACCTGCACACGGTGAGCAGTGAATACTGCAGAGAAGGTCCCCAGCCATCCCAGGGACTGATAGGACACATCCCTTTAGGTCATGCCAGGTCTTGCCTTTACAGCACAAACTAGCAATTAGGTCAGTATTCCCGGTACAGTTTGGAAGACACTCAAGTTTCAGCACTGTCCAAAGAAGTTATTCCCTTTTCACTTTTATGTGGGTGAAGCTGCCTGAAGCAGCCAGAATGAGCAGTACACTTGCACACTGTTGATACTGTTTCCTTGTCCTGCCCAACGGTGATTTCCTGACCCAGGGAAACAATAACAAATAAGAAATGACATCCACAGCAATGGATCCCAGAGAAGGGGTCAGCTGATGGCATCAGCCTCGGAATACATCTGCCCATGCCAAATTCCATTCAATCGCCTCAGACCTTTTGTAGATATTTTTATATTTGTTCAGATTTTTAGTTTTCTTATAAGACTGTTTTACAAATAGTGGTCATTAGTGGTTTCTCCAAATAAAGTAGGACAGATCTTCTTGCATAGAGATTAGCAATAGCAATGAATAATGAGTGGCTTTGTTTTGGACATTTGCCTTGGTCTCTTGAATTGTAATTCCGAGCACAGCCTGCTCTGGTTCCTCTGTGTTGCTCTTTGGAGAAATGTGTCTCTGTCCATTGATTAACATAGATGGATGTTTAAAGTTAGACTGTATTACCACTCCTTCTGGAATCAATGGAATTACAGTGATTCATACAACTTAAGGGGTCACCAGATTGTTGTAATCAGACCATTTTGCTAATAATAATAGTATAATAATATTTCTGTCTACTTTAGTTAGGAGGTGCTAATCATCACCTTTTTTCTTTCCTTTTCTTTTTTTTTCTTTTCTTTTCTTTTTTTTTCCCTTTTTTTTTTTCCAGTTTGCGTGTGTGTATTTGGTTTTTTTTCCAGTTTGCGTGTGTGTACGTGTAAGTATTCATCTAGTTTAATAAAAAAGACTGCAGACACCATTGTCAAGAGTTATGTCCATTTTTAATAACTTTTTCCTCCTCAAGATATCACTGCCCTATTACCACTGCCACTACCCTCTGTTTTTGGGGCAGCTCTCAGATATTGATGTGTGTTTTATCAGGTAACTTCCCTGAATTCCCCACTATGCTTCTGGTGCTGTTCTCAGCACTACTACAGCTGGCTCATTAGCTGAGATTGCAGGCTGGATGTCACAGGTGCATTAAATTGCACTGCCTAAATTGAATGGGACCAGAAAAAAAAAAAATGTCTGTGACCATATTGCTCTTCCACAATTGGATATAGAGTGACACTATTTTGGGAAGCCTTATTCTGTGAGACATGAAAAAGCTTTGTCTGGAAGCAAATGTTTAAAATGACTTGTCACATTGGGTTGCTGTTTCACATCCCTATGAGACTTTTTATATTGAAATATTCTGAGCTATGAGATTTTTTGTGGTAGCACAGCTGCTTGCTCCGAGAGGACTCAGCTATTTGGATTTTGGCAACGTCCAGAAACTCTAACTTGATTTAGGGCTCTTCAGGAAGGTTGTCTTCATTTAAGAGCTGATAATGTTTCACATACTTATAATTCCAAAAGCATTAGAAGTGCCTCTCTTCTTAGAAAAGATGCCATTCTCATAAGAAAAAAGAGTGCATGCTGGTGTTCTCATTAAGAAAAAACCCAACAAACAAACAAAAACCATCAAAGACAAATTATTACATGCCTGGAGACTGATATCTGGCACTACAAAGTATATAAACTAGAAAAATTATGTTAATTTTCTTGGTTTGTAATGTAGGCATCCAGAATGCACTATGCCTTCTATTGTAAGAGTAAAGTAGATGACCAGATTTTAAAATGAAAATCCAGATAGGGGATAACTTTGCTGATACTGCCTATTTAAGATGAAATATCAGATGCCTAACTTGTGTCTTAAGATCGTATTTTGAATTTCTTCAGAATGTATCGAACTGGGTAATTTTCCTTTAATCTAATTACCTAGTTATCTAATTATCTATTTATCCAATCGAAAATTTCCTAATTTTTCTTGGTTTAAGCAATAGGACTATTTTTCTCTTTTCCTGCTGTAAATGAAATAATCTTGAAAAAGTACAACTTCACCAAAGAAGATGGCAAATATAGAATAAATTGTGCCTGCTTCAGACAGGATTGCAGGAACATCCCTGTGTGCAGTGGGACAGTGTGTAAAGGTCCATTATTTGCTGTTTTGCTGCACCAGTGGTTTCAAGATAGGGGAGATGCCTTACCAGAAATTGGAATGAGGCCAGAGATTCATGGTTGCCAAATTGAAAAAAAGCTCTTGACATTGATTTTCTGTCAACACTGATGTGGACTGGATTTAAAAGAGTGATTTAAATGCAAAAGATTAATTGTAATATACTGATTATATTTATATGGTCTTTTATTGGACCAGATAGTCCAAAGAAAAATATCTGCTGCTACCCATTAAAAAGGCAAGGGATCCCTTAGGAAAACAGAAAACAGAGGAGAATGCATATTCGGAGATGAAGAACCAAACCTAGTCATGGTTCTTGGGCAGTATGCATGTGACCACATGCTGTTGGACAAAACCAGTCCTGACAGCAAAGCCATTACCTACTTAGTAGGTAAAATCAATTGGGCAGTATGCATGTGACCACATGCTGTTGGACAAAACCAGTCCTGACAGACCTACTTAGTAGGTAAAATAATTTTTTTTCTTTTAAAACAACATATGCAAAAATGTATTTGATACTGCATTCACTTCCAGAGAAATTCTGCTTCCTCTTTGTATGCTGTGTAGTGCTTCACTCTGTGAGACACAGATACTGATCTTTCCTCTTGATTCCAGGAAAATGATACTTTATAGGTACTGTCACACTTTCATGTTTTTGCATATATGTGACAAAAATAAAAACCTTTGTATGCTGTGTAGTGCTTCACTCTGTGAGACACAGATACTGATCTTTCCTCTTGATTCCAGGAAAATGATACTTTATAGGTACTGTCACACATTCATATTTTTGCATACATGTGACAAAGATAAAAATTTTTTCTTTCAGAAAAGAAGTATACTTGAATAGAAATATATTTTCTCCCATAGCTTTTCTTAACAGATCTTAAGTATTTCTTTCTGCAAATCCCAACATGCAGCAAATTAAAAATACTTTGTTCTGCTGTTTTTGTAAGTTTCTAAGCCCATGTTGCTATATGCACTCAAATTAAGGGTTCAAGAACTCAGCCTTAAGCTATGATCTAACAATATTAACTAGATTGTAAATGAGACATAAGTGCTAGAAGAATTCAAAAATCTGAGTGTACTGACCACCTTGCTACAAAGGGTGACATACATACCCCAGCCCAAGAGGTAATACCAGTGCAAACGCTGCTCTTCAGCAAACACTGCCACCACGATCAGCGTGTGAAGATAAATGCCTTCGCAGAGCATCCAGAAGTAGTTGCAGCCCAGCATGTACTGATGAAAGAATTGCAGCACTTTGCAGCTTACCTGTTAGACAAATGAGAGAAAGTCACGCACTTGACCAACATTTTGCATTTAAGTAGGCAAAGATAGATGTTACTGTTAGGATATAAGAAGCAAAGGGGAACAAAAATTCCCAGCTCTTTCTGGTTTTTGGGTATTTTTTTCAGCACCTATCAGTGTGAAGGATTTCAAATTTAATAAATGAGATGAACTAAAGTAATGAAATTGAATTAAATTAATTAAATTAAATTAAATTAGCCTGGAGAAAAGGATACTCAGGGGTGACTTTATCACTCTCTACAACTCCCTGAAAGGTGGCTGCAGTCAGGTGGGGGTGGTCTGTTTCTCCAAGCACAGTGGCTGCAGTCAGGTGGGGGTGGTCTCTTTCTCCAAGCACCAACTGAAGGAATGAGAGGACACAGTCTCAAGCTGTGTCAAGGGAAATATAAGTTGGATTTTAGGAAAAAGCTTTTTACAGAAAGAGTGATAAAATACTGGAATTGTCTGCCCAGGGAGGTGGTGGAGTCACCATCCCTGGATGTGTTTAAAAGAAGACTGGATGTGGCACTTGGTGCCATGGTTTAGTTGAGGTGTTAAGGCATGGGTAGGACTCGATGATCTTCCAACCTAGTGATTCTGTGAGTCTGTAAATTAAATTAAAACAAATTAAAGCCCTCACAAAGTAGAAGAGAATTATGATAATAGTACTCCAAAAAATACCGAAAAATGAAATATTTCCTTAAAAACTCAGTAATTTGATAAGGTTTTTTTAGAACTGAAACAACCCACTTGTTCTGGGGGTCAAAGGAGAGCTGTGAAAAAGACAGTAACATCTAGCTCCAATTTGGATTAATTCCTTTTGATCAAACTTTTTAAAGTTTTCTCAGGTCTCTCTTCTAAGCCAAAGTCATTTACGCTTTAAAGAGGCCCCAGCTCTGAATGAATTCTTTTGGAAAGTGCAAGCTTTTGTGGCAGCAGAGATTCTTTTTGTAGGGTACCAGGGATACTGTCTTTACCACTTTGTGAAGTGACAGCTTTGCTCTATTTTGATGAAATAACAAACTGACATGTGGAGCTACATGGAGCTGGTGAAGTGGTTCCTATGCATGGTTCAGACAAGGCTGCAGACAGAGACCTTGACAAGGGATTGTGGCTACACATTTCTGGGAAGCCGTGGGCAGATGGTGGAGGGAGCCATGTTGTGTCCACTACGGGAGTGCCAGCTGATGAGGGATGATGCTGCTCCTCTTCTGAATGGGTCTCATGACCATTTGCTTTCTTAGGGACAGCAGTGAGGTCCTCCACCTGGACCTCCTTGTCACCACAATCCAGGAGGGCCTGGAGGAGTGGCAGGCAGTGCTGTGCTGACGGAGACCCACTGCTTCTGGGGAGAACCACATGCTACCTGGAAATCTGATGTGATGGCAATGTAACAGTCACCGTCTGTGGCCACAGGAGAATAAGGGCCTGGAGGAGTGGCAGGCAGTGCTGTGCTGACAGAGACCCACTGCTTCTGGGGAGCACCACATGCTACCTGGAAATCTGAGGTCATAGCAGTGACGGCAAAGTAACAGTCACCATCTGTGGCCACAGGAGAATAGCTATTTCCCTTAACTTCTGGAGATGTTTTCCAAGCTGACTACCTGGGCTGTACAAGACATCATTAGGATTCACTCATCTCTTTCAAGAGACACTTTTGCAGTTCAGCAGATAGGGGACTGCATGTTTTGTATTTGTCTGGACTGCCCCTCTGAATCAGAAAAATCTCAGTCATCCAGACAACCTTCTGTTGCCAATTTCCAATTACCCAAACGTGTGTATTTAGTTCTGTTTCAATGTTTGCAGTGCAGGTTTGTGTTCATGAAAATATATGTTTATTGATAGCTTAGGATATAGGATTCTGACAAGATTAGTGTGATGAACTGTTTTTTCTTTTCTAGTAGTTCATGATTTCTTCTCACCATGCAGGACAGCACAGACTGTTACATCTTTTTTCCACACTGTGGCTGAACAGTTCTTAAAAGTGTGTCCAAAAAGAGTTGTATACTGAACCCAACCCAACCCAGTCAACAACCACTATCACTACCACCAAAACAAATGATAAGATGTATTTGCTCCTTTTTTCTGTGGGCAAAAGTGTTCAGTAAGGTTCTTATATCATTCCCGGACTGTTTTTCACAGGTCTGGGTCCATATGTTTATTGTCTTGTTTCCTAGCTTACACTCAATGCAGCCTCCTAGCTGGTGGCTTTCCTTTCTCCCTTCTCCCCTTATTGATCACCCATCCATACCCGGGCTGCCTTGCCTGACAGGCACTTCCCTCAGTCTGCACACAGATTCAGGTGCCCTCCCTGGCATCAGCCAACCACCCTGGCCTCTAAAACGTAAGAAAATTTCCTGAGCCATCACAGCAGTTTTCTGTGTCTGAGGTTTTGGCTGGGCCAGTGTTGTGTCTCCTTGTGGAGGTCTCCAAGGAGGAGCTGCAGGTCAGATGGGCCACCTGAGAGCTCAAGGCATCATTTTCCTCATGGCTGTGGTGGGAATGACTCAGGGTGCCTGCATGTTGCACATGGGCTGGTCCTGCTCTTGCCAGGGCCAAATTGTTCCAGCGTTCCGTCCAGTCACCTGGGCTCTAGGAACAATTAGAGGAGGAGCTGAGCGGAGATGGTGAGTTCTGCAATTAAATCCATGGTACTTCTCAAGTGTATAATTTTGACTTAATTATTTCCCTGTTTCATACTGCCCAACTGAAAGGAAGGGGGCTATGGAGGATCCCTGCTCCTCTTTTCCTCTTTGTATGCACTGCTCTGCAGCCCTCTGAGCAGAGACTGACTGAACATACCTTCCACTAGAATCACGTCACTCTCTGCTGGAACTTGTATCTGTAGCTCAAACAGATGAACATATAGAAAAAACATTCCCTGACAGCTGTAGTGCTAAATTCCATTTATTTCATTTCCCAACATTTCTTTATTTTGTGTACCCTCCATTTGAACTATGACTTGTGGCTTCGAAAATGAAATCTTTTACTTATCCTTTAGAGCAATGGACTTGCAGAAAACACATGACTCTTGAGGAACTTAATAACTTCTGATGTAATAAGTTAGGGTAGTAACAAAACCCTTGGCAAAGAGTAAAGGATTATTATGACTAGTACTTTCATACACATCACATTAATTTGGGAATTTATGTGAAAAATTTATTAAATTTTAAACACAACTGTGCATTAAGATAAGATGTTAAATTCATATTATTCAAAGCAAAAAAAAAAAGTCCTCTTTGGATGAGGCAACAAATGCAGTGTGTTTCAGCTATGGCTAAGTGATGCAATGGAAATATTTTCCTGCAATAAAGAAACTGTTTTTCTTTGGTTAGAACAAGTAAAAGAGATTTTTCAGTAAAAAAGAACCTTTTACTGATAAGAATTGGGTTGGTAAAAATAAAACATGACAGATGCAACCAATACCTTGCTGTATATTAATCTTAATTGAGCAAATAGCAAAAATAGTAAATTTTATATAGTGTTTATTTTTACAGAAGCCAGTAAAATAAAACTGCAAGATGATACAGAAGCAGATTTTCCACCTGTGCAATGCTTAATAACTGATTGTTTTCCTTACTATAATTTATAAATCTTTAATATCATCTATAAATACTGATATCTATAATTTATGAAGACTGATATTTTTGCTATGAGGGTGGTGAGGCACTCAAGCAGGTTGTCCAGAGGAGTTGTAGACTCCCTGTACCCGCAAGTGTTCAAGATCACATTGAGTATTAGAATTAGATGGTCTTTAAGGTCCTTTCCAACCAAACCATTCCAAGACCTATGACTGTTTCAAGATTTTATGACTGGTAACTTTGAGATAAAAACATGTGCAAAAGTTTATTTTCTGCTGAAGACAAAACTTGTGTTTTAAGTTCTTTGAGGCAGAGGCTCTGTCCTTGCTGTGTCTTGTACAATATGCAGCACAGTGAAATCCAGGAAAGGATTATTGCAGCACCTTCACACTCTAAAGGGGAGTTAAAAGTCATGAGCTCTTCAGTCTGCAACCTGGTGTGCAGGTGACTGAAGCTAGTGGGTTTTAATTCATGAGCAGCACAGGCTGAAAGGAAATAGCAGGTCCTTTCTAGTGCACCCCCATAACTGTTGCTCAGGCTGGCATCCTGAACAAAGGAATAACAAATACTCCACTTTTCGACAGCCTGGAAACAGGCAGCACTGTTCTGCACTGTTCTGTGGATGGCTATAGCAAGGTTAAGTGTGAAAAAATTATCAGGAAAAAATTACCAGCCCTCAAAGTCAGCCTTAAAAAAGCAGCTCCTTTTGTGCTTCTGGAAGGATGGCTAAGAATGAATATCTTTTGGCAGAATGCAGTGTGGAAAGAAACTCAGTCTGTGAGCAAGGAGGCTGCCTCTGGACACGTGTTTGCACTGCATTGATGAGCACAGAAACTGAGAAAGGTTCTCTAGAGATCTGCAGGACAGCATCCAAGAAAAAAAGGAGTCCATTATTGCTGATTTTCCTTCCCCATAAAAGCAACCTCCAATGACTGCAATGATTGTGGCCTAATTACTCAGGGGCAAAAGGGGTCAGTAGGAATACAGTTAGTCATATTCCTCTCACTTACAAATCTTGCAGAGAGTTATGGAAATCTTGTAAACACCACAGCTGCAGTATGCAACAAAAGCACTTCAAAAGGATTCTGGAATATTTCCCAGAGGAGAAATAAAACAATTTACTCTCCTTTTACAAGAAAAAGATAGAAACGGTGTCTATGATGTTTTGCAGGGCATACTGGCATGTTATAAACACTTTTAATGTTCTAGTCCTGCCAAAGGAGTCCCAAAGGTCCATCTGCCTATGCAGGACCCTACAATTGCACAAAAATGTAATTGGCATAGTGCTCTCCTCAGCTAATCCAGCAGCCTTTCATCACATGTACTTGTCATTTCTCTCTAAGGCTCTCCTTGATTACTGGTTGATAGCTTATGAACAGAAAACTGCACCATTAACTGTACCATTTACCCTCATAGGGGCAAGTCAAGTAAAAACTCTTGGACTGCATAAACCCCCATAAACCCTTCACTTTCAATGATAATAACAAAATTCAATATGAAATAAACCTCCTAATTGTTTGAGAAAGTTTGTCCTAGTAATTCAGTCAGAGCAAAAGGTTTGACTATGTTTTGGCACAGCAAAGCCTTACAGATTTCTGTGTGTGCCCATTCCTGCAGTGCTCTCCTGGGTAAAGGAACTCAGGTTGGCAGGCTGGGAGGTCTGTGTTTTACATCAGTGCTTGTCAACTGCAGAGAACCTGCCCTATGGAAAGCAAGTACGGGAAAGCCCCTCAGCTTGCAGAATGAAAAGTCTCTTCTCCAAAGCTCACTATCCATTGAAATGCCCCACACCGACATTTCAAATAAATTGCTGAGAACAAGCCAGCCAAGGTTACAAATTTTAAACAAGCCAGCTATATGAGCCATCACTACAGCTGTACACTTTTTTTTGGTTAAAGGGAAATAAACATATTTGGCCTTACTATCCTAGTTCCTTTTCACCTCTGGGAAACCTCTCCAGTGCATGGCAGCAAATGACCCTCCTTGAAAAGATTACAGCTTGCCATGGAGGCCAGATATGATTTATTCAAATTCAATTTGAAGGCAATACAATATATTCTCAAACATTCTAAACGTAGCACTTTAAAGGAGTAGCTTCAAGTTTGATTACGGCTCTGCCTTAAAAAATGGTGCTTTTTTCTGACTATTAGAGCACTAGTCTATGAAAATATTCTTTAATTCCAAGTATCCATATGTTACACAAATAAGCAATAAAAGTTTTTTCCAAAGCAAGACTGTGCTAAGTGTTGTAGCTGTAAATCACTGGCTATCAGAACACCACACCATTATGCAATGTATCTGCAATGAGTCATCCATTAAACTGTGTTCCAGTCAGAAACCTGGCATACTGGGATTTGGAAGATTAACGTTTTAATATACTTCTTAATCATTTACAGAATGAAATGTACACAGTTCTCAGAGGGCTCCCAGGTTTTGTGTTACAAGATGGCAAAATATGAAATTAAACAACAGGGGATATTCTTAACAGCATGTGTGTCCATGTCTATGCTATAGCAAAGTAGGCAGCCCAGATTTACACATTCTGGACAGGAATTAATAAGGCTACATCTGCACATACCTGAGTCCTGGCTGCTGTAGCAATAGTTCTCTCTGGACTGCAGCTTTGAGCTCTGCAGGGCCAGAGGGGTTCTCACAGCATATCTGGCCCTGTCTCAGAGTGCAGTGGCCACTGGGTCCTCACCTGCAGGATGGCAAGAGTGACCCAGGGTGTGAGGCAAAGCAAAACAGCCTCCCCATTCCCTAGGGGTTTTATCAGCTTGGTTTCTGAGTGGTGTTGCCAGAGAGAGGAAGTTTTTTAGGGAGCCATTGTAGATATGACCCTGACTGATGGAGGAGAGTAGATAGGCCACCAAAGAGGGAGAGAAAACAAGGGCAGGGATGTGTAAAAAAAAAAAAATAGCACAAGACAGTGCAACCTGCTGTTCATTTGGACAGGATCTGTTGCCACCTTCTCCCAGTGGAGGGAAGCAATCCCTGACAAAAAGGGTTAAGAGCTCCTGCTATTCCAGGCACCTGTCCTCTACCATAACACTCGAGCAAGAGCCACAGGCACAGGACAATAGGACAAGGCAGAGTTACCCAAATCTGCATCCAGGCATTGAGCCCTGAGCCAGGGTAGTTTAAGTTTGCGTGGAGTATATCTAACAGTCAAGTGCACCTACCTTATGTTTGAGGTGTAAGATCTAGACCTACAAAAGCATTTCCTGGGGACTAGGTGCATTTTGATGACATGGATATATCCACTCACGACTCAGTTAAATGCTCCAGGAGTTTTCTAATGATACAACTGGGATTTGTGATACCAAATATAGACACCCAATCTATCTCTCCTGTAATCAAAAGATAATGATAGAGATGATGGAGATTATAGTAAAAAATACCTCATCCAACAGTATATATCTAAAATAAGCCAGATGGATAGTACCCTGAGTGTAACTTTGTCTATCTTTAGCATGGGGTGACTAGGCCAGCTGTAAGTGCCTGCAAAACAGGTCTCCAAATGTAAGATGTGGCTGACCTTAAATGTTTATGAGTGTTTTAATTCTCTAGATGTACTCAGATGCTGCTCCAGTGTCTTTCCTGGGGTGACCTGCTGCTAGGTAGAGCTGCCAACCCCTTCAAAGGATGTTGAGCCAAGGAGATGCCAGAAAATTGCAAAGTCAGTCAATTTGGTGTATAAGCCACTCAGAGGTGAGATGACCTATTATTGGCCAATAGCTCATTCTGCCAACTAAATTTAAAGGTCATGTGCATAACTAACCCAAGTCTCTTGATGTTTAACTCCTACTGAAAGTCATTACTTTTCTTCCGTACCCTTATTCCAGGTTTGGCTGTCCTCACGTAAAGGCACTTTGATGTTCTTTCTTTTTTTTTTCCTCTTCTGAGTCAGGCTACTTCTGTTTGGTCTTAGATACCTTCAAGAAACACAAGGTAACCAAGGGTAGCAGGGGCATGGCTGAAAATGGGCAATACTGCTGGTCTGCACAGCAGTCATTGAAGGGCACGTCTGACTTCATGGTATAGATGTGCAGGATGATGTAGTGCCCCTGGAGAGGGCACTCTGCATTTAATTCACCTGACCTGTTTTAGCCACCTACTTTAGAGTGAGGTAAATTGTCTCAGTTTGAGAACACAGTTGCCTCTACAGGAAGCACTGCCATTTAATCAGACAAATCCCAGCAAGGAAAATAGCTGTGGCAGCATGGTATCAGGGAGAGTATTGTGTTTTGGAAACATTATGGTACTGTCCTTCTGAGGGGAATTATTTTTTGAAGAATCCAATGTTTTTAAGGATTTTTAAATATTTTTGGGCAATTCATACTCAAATTTCTCTCATTTCAGTTAGACCCTTTTAAAGGCATACTGCAAGAAAACCTTGAAGAGACATCTTGGATGTTTCTATGTATAATTGCTTTATATTCACAGAGAAATATCAACACCTGAGCTGCTTACATGTTCTATGAATGTGGGAGACCTTGTGTAAAAGAGAAGTTCATCAGGATGTGACATGTCCATACAGTGTAACACAGAATCCATCAAAAGGCAACTGTTAGCATCTGCACTTGTTGATCTGACATTTAAGGAGTGGCTACTTGACATTTTCTATGCCTAGAGACTAATGACATATTATTATCTATTTAACTTTCAGTCCCTCAGATGCATTGGAGACAGTGCAATTGACAGAAAATTGTGGTTGCCCAGGTACTATCCTAAATTTTTACGTCATCTTCACTTTGTCATCTCTCCCATCTCTTAGGAAGACCAAAAGAAAAAATGAAAAAAGCCTCAGAAATGCATCTAAGTCAAACACAATTCCATACTGTGGAAGATGAATAGCCTTTTAGAGATTGTTACAGCTCAGATCTGAGGGTAAAGTAAGCACACCTTTTTGAGCAGCAGTTCTGGAGATATGTAATGAATTTCAGCAAATCTAGAATTGATTCACTCATCTTGCATAAAGCAAAAGTGTGTGCTTTGCAGTGTGTTCTTTTCTTCAATAGCGTCATGGCTGTGAATGACCACTGTTGCTAAACAAAAGAATGACAGCAAGAACTGGGATGCTGAGATTCCACTGAGTTTGGGAGCAACTGTGCTGGGAGTGCTCACTTCTCACTGCCACAATGACAGAGCTTCAGGGTGCAGAGATGCTGCAGATGCATAATGACAAGGCAGAATGACAGCTTAAACCTGACTTTTCACAGATATTTTCATGTGAAGTTTGGACTTGTACCGGGCATTCGAGTGCAGGTGTACCTCTCCTGAGCAGAAAAATTGCAACAGAAAACCTGGGAACGAGCTCTGGGATTTGATGCGTTCCGCTTCTGGGCAACAACGCATTTTGCATTACAAGGTTCTTTCTGGAAACACATTTCTGGAGGAAATGGCACTCAGGCTCCTAAATAAGAGGCCGTACACAGGATCTGATAGAGTCTGAGTGATTTTAACACAAAAATCTTTGGCTTGAGCTACATGAAAGCTATCATCTCTCCCTTTCTTTGTGGATGAGGGCACAGATAGATAGAGTAGGAATTTCCTTTCCCTGTCACCTCTGTGATCACCCCTTCACAGACACATGAACATTGAAACTGTACTTGCTTGCACCTCATGGGCTCAGCCACCACAACTGTGAACCTCAGCAATGTGATGTGGTGCTTTGTTCAATTCAAAAATTCTTCTTAGTGGGGACAACTTCTCTCTGACTTTCACATTAGTGCCAAATCTTCCTGTCCTTACTCTCATTCTGTTGATTTCAGAATTGACCAGGTTCTGTGTCACCTCTTGGTCTCTAAACTGGCTGCTGAGGATAAATAATCTAATGGAAGCAGGATGGAGGAATAGATGTACTAAGATAAAAGACTTCGGAAATGCTTTGACAGTGACAGAAATTTGTGGAAATAGTCACATGAAAAAAAGAATCAAATTATGTAACAAGAATTGCACCTCCTGAAGCTCTACCCCAAATATAACACATGAAACAACTCAGAAGATGGAAGTGCCCCTTTCCTTGTGGATCTCCACTGTTGCTGTTTCCAGGGAGGTCTGCTGGAACAACTAAGGAAAAAAAGTCACATGTGAAACAATCACATGGAGCAGCAGTTTTGCCATTTGTTGTCACTGATATAATTTATGAGAACCACATTTGATAAAAAGATGTTTTAAACCCCCCCATGCTCTGCCAGGCTAGATCAGCAGGAAATGAAAGCAAGAAGAGGTGAGAAAATAACATTTGTATGGTAAAAAATACTCAAATTGACACGCTTCCCAAAATGCTGCAAAATCTCCTGTGCTTTCTTGTCTTACATTGCCTCTCTATTCCTTTAGGAACTTGGCAATACCAGTATTGGAACCCCATAAATCACAATAACTATTCTTTTACACTTGTCATCTGTCCACACAGCCCAGTGTTTTATTTCTACTGTTATGCTGTAATTGTGATAGGGAGGAAAACCTAACATGATTTGGCAGTAGTGGTTTTCACTTTAATTTATTAATGGAGAGATTATTTATAGTGTTCTAGTGTCCACAACAAAGCTAGAATTTTTAGTATTGCTACTACCATGGCCTTGCTTTAAAACTTTAATATTTGTGGACAACAGCCTTTGTGCTCTCTTGGTCTAACTAATAATGCTGAAAGCAGTAAGATGCTTATAAGATCTTAGTGCTTAGAAGGCTTGCTTGTTCCAGGAGATGGGTCTTGGGCAGTACAGATAACCAAATGTCCCTTGTCATCCCACCTCATGCTCACAGTGTCAGCAAACTTAGTGAAATGCTTGCAAAGGGAAAGGGACTATGTCTCTGGCAGGAAAGGCTCCTGCCAGAGACACAGAGTGCGTGTTGCACCATCAGCTAGGGTGGTAAACTGGATCAAGATATTTAAAATATATCTACATCTACACAAGGAGGGAAAAACAGCCTCCATCCTCTCACCCCTCATGTTCAAGGGCTAAATTAGTTACAGGTGCTGCCAGCAGGAAATGAAATCATGCTGCATGTAATTAAACAGGTATTGCTTTGGGTTCTTCCATACCAGGTCTGACACTGAACCCATATAAGAGGGTGAACAGATTGTTTATACATTAAGGCCTAAAGAAACTGTGTGGCAATGAGATGGGACTTGACAGCGGGATTGGAATGTGCCTGAATGGATGCTGTGTCCTTACTCTCTGACATAATGTGGCCAAGCATGCAACCCCACACAGGGCTCCTAAGAACTACTAGTGGAACACTGGCCCTTGCTATAGCCTCTATAAAACTGCAATCAAAACATAAACTTTTACACCATACAATGGCAGGTGAAGAGGCTGCATAAGAACCTGCAGAAAGAAGAGAGCAGATATTTCTACTAGAACGTGAAAGAGAAAAAAAAATACAGTAAGATCTCTGCCTTTGTGGAAGAGGTTCTAATTACCGAGACATTACTAATTTGTGACCAAACTTAGCCCCACCTAAAGGCATATTTATATGATGCCCATGGAGCTGATGGATTGCTCAGTTTCTGGCTACCCCTTCAAGCATTAGCTGTCGATTCTTTTTACTCCCATCAGTATGAGCATTAAAATGACTACTCCTGTGGAATACAGAAAACAAAAAATACAGATCTAATGCATAAGACTGTATTGAGAGATTTGGCAGCAAGAGTTTTATTTATATTTCTGGAGATTTTAATGGAGAACATAATGTGCTGTCCACGGATCACCCTTCTACTGTGGGTCAGTCTCATTTGGGAAGGTGATAGATGATATCTCTTCCTATGAATGCAGTTCCAGTAACAGCATAATTAATGCAGTTCCTAGTTCAGATAAAGCAGTGAAGATTTTCAATATATGTAAATAAGTGTTCATACATGTGTCCTGTTTATTTTTGTTTAAATGTGTTTGAACCTTGTCCATTGCTTCTTCATTTCTTGCATGGCCACCTGGACTCCAATAATTTTTTTCCATGGTTTCAGATCCAGATAAATGTGACAGAAAGAGAAACAGAGAGAGAGAATATTGTAAAACCAGAGAACATGAAGTAAATAAACAAGTTAAGATTATTATAAAAGTGGCTTGACTTACCATTTTACATGAGCAGAATGATCATCAAAGGATTTAACTCTTAGCAGCAATGTGAGTAAGGATGTGGTACAGACTGTCCTCAATTAAATGATACTTTGGATTGTCTCATGTCATTTCTCCCTGGGTCACAGGGAGAATGGGGCTGTCTTGGAGTTAGGAAGTTTCCTCTCTTGCTGTCTTGCTCCTCCTGACTCCTCTCCTTGTTATTTAAGAGATTGTCCTTTCTTCTTTCAAAATTATATGAATTTGTTGATATTCTCATAAATTATGAATCACTGGAAGTATTTTCCCATGGCATTTCACATTTAAAAACTATTGTGAAATTTTAGGTAGGGAAAAAAAAAAGCAGGAACTATTGGGGTGCAAACACATTTATTATTTTGCAGAATAAATACCAGCAAGTTCATCTCAGTTTATGGCTGTTATCTGAGTGGTATCCACGATTGCTTGAAATTCAATCTAGACATTTCAGTTTTTCTGTATATACAAAAGGTAAGAGCCATACATACGTGGGCCTGTGAAGCTCCAAAGATTTGCATGTAGAAAGTGGATAAGTGCAGCAAACTAGAGGAAGTCAGAAGCAGTAATCTTCAAGTGGACTTATTAAATCAGAGAGTGCAGCAGCAGTAGAAAACACCCAAGATGTAAAGCTTTCATTTGCTCTGATAATAAGCATCAGCATAAAAATATTATGGGAGTTTTTTGTACTTTTTTTAGTCTTCATCTACTCTATATAGAGATTTTCTGTAATTTCATCATATGTTAAAAAATGTGCTCCTGTCTTTCTTTTCCCAATCACAAACTTAAAATTTTATTATGTTACTAGTAAGGTAACAGAATATATTTTCTAGTAAGTCTGGGAGACTTAGACGATATTAGCAGGTTGCCTCACCTCCTTTTTATTATTTTTTTTGGTTTTTTGGGAGGGAAATCTAGAATGTGAGGCAAGATCAAGCAGAGAGTGTACCCTCATCCCATACTCAATGGTGGGACAAAAATGAGAGACCCCAGATATTCTGGCCCCAAGTTTTGTACCTTGGCTGTAGACAGCCTTTCACTGTTGGGTCAAAGACATGCAAATTTGGTTTGGAAGAAGAAATTGCAAAGCAATGGCTTTGCTCCTCAAAACATCTACTTAGCCAATAATTGCAGCCAATTTTATTAACAGGACACTGCTTGGGTCATTTTCATGATTACATTGAGCATTTAGGCTCCTCTTCATATTCTGAGCAGAGACCTGAGATCTGAGTGTGGTACATGAACCTCTGCTCCACTTTGGGGCTCCATGGCCTCCAAAGGCAGCCACTGGTGTCACTTTTTTACTGTTGTGCCATAGTAATGGAGGCTGGGGATAACATCGTGTGATGCTCAGTGGGCTGGAACCGTCCTCTGGCTATGTGGCTCTATGGGAGCCTCTGAGAGCTTTGTCATTGACTTCACTGGTGTTGAGAGTTCACTTCCAGTAAAGATCAGGCCAAAAGACACTAGATAGTGCCTTTTGTTAGACAAATAGTTTTGTTAGACAATTGTTTTAAAACGAAATCTTAAACCACAAGACTCCTTCCCATTCTCTCAACTCTTAGTTTAAACCGTTTCAGATAATTTATTTGTGCTGTCAGAATATATCATTCTTAACCCTGAGGTAATGATTTTAATTCAGTTTAGGTGCCTGATATCATCTGCCAGCTTTTTATCTTCAAATATCGTGTATTTTCATTGTACCTCTTGCACAGGCTATCTATGCATGATGCTATGCAATGGGGAGAAACGAAATATGTGATTTTTAAATTATTCTTCTGCTCTTCTATTTTTTAATCTCCAGATGGTTTCTGAGACTGGTGATGTTTTCTTTAGGCAATATATTTTCTGCTTTAATTAACTTACTTAATCAGCACGCATTTGAGAGACACACATGTGATCGGATAATATCAGGTGCTAATATTTAATTCCTTTAATGAAATTAGGGGCAGGCCATAAATGGTTGAATTATAATTGAATGATCTTATTAGACTACAAGCTGATGAGTGTTAAAATGAAACTTACCACGTTTGCATTCATATCACATTGTCTGGGGCTGCTGTAAGGACTGAGCACAATGTAATGGCTGGGTTAGGGAGCAAGATCAGAGCTGGATGACTGAGATCTGCCATATATATTTATCAGCTGAGGGACTGGCACAATTTGTTTCACTACCTAAGAGCAGTCAGTAACTCCTTAGTTACCTAAGAGAAGGCAAGTAATGCTTTGATTTACTGCCTCTGAATTTGAAAGATACAGCAAATAGACCTTTTTGTGTGTTGTATTGAAATAAGCCATCTCTCTTTCCATCCTCTCCCTCTTCAGTGTGTGGTTTGTGAAGAAGGACAAGCAGTCACCAAAGGCACCTATCACCTCAGGGGCTTTGTTGGGAATCATGAGGTAGTTATTGCTGGGAGAAATTGAGGTCTGGCACATACTTGTATGGATGAGCTGGCTGGACCAAGTCTGGGGCTTGTACAAAATTCAAAGATTTTTATTTCTTGGTGAAGGATATGAGCAAGTTTGAGTGAAATTCTCAGAATCTGCACACTCTGTGTGTGTTTTCCCAGATGGCTATCATTAGCTGAGGAATGGGAATTCTAGGTTTTGGCATGGCCATAGTGATTTTACTTGGGTGTTAGGATGGAGAGGAGTCATGCAGTACTTACAGGATCCCTTTTTACAAGGCCTGGGTTGGGGACGACAGCAATGAGGTGAGCAATTGTAAACATGGAGTTCAGCACATAGGAAAAAAACAAATTCTTATGCAGTGTTATCCTTTGACAGCTGAGGCTCCTGAAAAATATGTAACACATGTCATAAATTAGTATTTTTCCTCTGATGTCACTTTAACAAGCTCTTTCTGGCAACAGTCTCTCAAGAATGTCTTTTGGCAAGGCATAATTGGAAAATACATGCCTTGCATTGTAGCCATACCCTCTGAAAAATTTTTGGGTTTGTTTTTACACCTGTTTAGCACCACACGCTTTTTAGACCATGTGGCAAAGACCTATCCAGCTACATTCTTAGCTCTTGATGCCTTTCTTTAATTCATGGTAATTGAGATATTAAGTGGTCAAGCAGAACCCTGAGAATTTTTGGATGCGCATGATGCAAGGAATGAATATCAGGAATACTGCTTTATAAGTAACTGTTCCCTGGAGACTCAATTTCTCAAATACTCAGATGAAAATTATTTTCTACTTCAAGAATTACTAGTGAGACAGGATCGGAATTTGGGCAGGAATATCCTTAAATTACCGGGGGATTTGGGTTGGTATCCTGCATATTTCTAACTCCAGTGAGATCCCAAACCAGAGGAGGTTGTTTTCGTGCTCAGAAGGAGAAGAAACCTCTTGAAATCACTGTTTTTAGGGAAGGTAGGATTAATGCTATTGTGGGTAGCAGAGCTACACAAGATAAGTTTTCAGAATTCTTGTGAAACCAAATCATGACTGCAGTTTCAGACCTGAGAAATCTCCCATTTCTAATTCACACCCAAATCCTGATGTTGCCTGCTCACACATCCCTGAGGCAGAGGAAAATCACCCTCTCTCTCTCCATGCCCCAGGCTGAGAGAGGGTGATTGCAGAAAGGCAGTCATGGAGCTGTTAGATAATGCTGTGCTGTCCAGAGATCACTGAGAGTAAGGAGGCAAAACTGCTAGGTAAATAACAGCTAAGAAATACTGCTGTTTTGCTGGGATAAGCTCAGCACTAGGAGTCTTTTGCAGTCTGGAATGGGGCACAGGCGGTGGCTTTCTTTTCCTCTGCATGTGGAGGCCAATGCAGAGAGCACTCTCTTCAAAAAGAGAGCTAATCTAGCCAGTTGAACTATTTTCTGCTTATTTTGCTTGCCTTCTTGATTTATTTCCCTTCTTTAGCCCCTTGGTCACTTGCCATTTATTCTTTGTTTTCCTTACACCTACTTTCCAAGTAATTTCATGGAGTTCCCCCTTTAGCTTGAGCTCATCTTTCTGGTTATGAGCAATAACCATCCAGCAATGCTTATCACTTCTTTAGACCTCCTTATTTATCAAGTCACCATCTGTGGTTTAGGATGTCTATGAGATGCAGGTCCTGGTGGCTAAGAATGAGAGAATCTCTGTACACTTGGCCTTGATTTTATAGCCCTCCTTTAGCATCAGCTGTTGGCAAATACTGAGTGCCAGATTCAGGGCTGGGTTCATGAACTTTCTGTTTGAGTCACTGTAGGACATGGTTTAGACCTCCTTATTTATCAAGTCACCATCTGTGGTTTAGGATGTCTATGAGATGCAGGTCCTGGTGGCTAAGAATGAGAGAATCTCTGTACACTTGGCCTTGATTTTATAGCCCTCCTTTAGCATCAGCTGTTGGCAAATACTGAGTGCCGATACAGGGTTGGGTTCATGAACTTTCTCTTTGAGTCACTGTAGGACATGATATTGGAAAAACTAGACCATTCTTTGGAGCTACTTTTGCTACACTGTGTTCTTGTGCTTACTCCACCTGTATTTGTCCCTATCACAAATCTAGCCTGATGTTCCTTTTCTGCTCCTAAGCTCTGGTAATATTTATTCGGTCCTGAGTCTTCCCTTCTCCCCCTACTCCATCACACTTTCACTATGCCACTTAACCCCACTTTTCTGGACATGCTTATCACGGTCTTTCTTTTGCAGTTGTGGGAACAGGATTGGTGTGACTTCAGTGATGTTCCCTAGAAATAAAAATTTCCTTATTACTGGGAACAATCTCTTCAGCTCCTGACCACAGAAATGCAGACCCTTGTCTCTCGAGGTGCCTTTCCATGTGGTTTCTGGTACAGGGAGTCTTTTTCAATAATCTCAGCCAGGTAGGTGTGTCTGAACTCCCATTCCTGTCCTTCCTCACTGCTCTACTTGACTTTTGACAGTTTTAATTATCTATTCAATTGGACTGTCCTTCAGTACATATATTTTTGTGTGCTGCCCAGTCTCCTTTCCCTGCCTGCCTTCTTCTCTCTGTTTTCTCCTCTTTTTCCCTCAGTATTCCACTTTTTCCTTGATTACAGCTCTCATGTTAAAGATCCACCTGTAGCATTAGCATTTATTTCCATACTCTCACTTTCTAATTTGACCTTCAGTGTTTGCCATCACAATGGCATCAACACCTGCCTGACATGGTCCACACCAAGAGGAGAAAGTTGAACCAAACCTTTACTTGATTTATTATTTCTGCTGGTTTTGTTAATTATTTACAATCTTCTCCTTCTCTGACCTCTTTTAGTTCTCTTTCTAGCCCTTTTTGTGTTATTAATCATTCCTTTGTGATGTTTTTGGAGGCTGCTTGGCATTTTCCCCACCATCTTTCTGTATTCTCCCTACTCTGCTTCACTCTTGGGCACATGGTGTGACTCTTGGGGATGGTGCTATACAGAGCCAGGAGCTGGACTTGATGATCCTTGAGGGTCCCTTCCAACTCACCTTATTCTGTGATTCTGTGTGATTCTAATAAATCAGTATGCAAGAAGGCATAACTAAGCCAGTTATCTGTGTCTAAAACCTGTGAGCTTTTGTGTCTCCAAGCCTCTATCATTGTCTCTTTAGAGTGTCAGTCTCCTGTGTCTCCCCTGTGTTTCACCTTGATTCTGTCTCCTACATTTCCTTTTTCAGACAGGTTCTCTTACCTGTCTCACCTGTCTTAGTCACCCTTATTTTACTGTTCCTATCTCTACTTCCCTATTGTATTAGAATGTTTTCCTCATAGAACTGCTCTGTGAAGCTGTCATTTTTCTCATGTATAAATACTGAGAATATTGATTTTCATACCTAGACACTTATTTTCCTCTCCTCCCCCATTGTTTAGTTATCAATTTTTTTTTCATGCTTTATACCATGTCCTCCCTTGCACCTGGGGAAAGCTCCCCAAAAATTTCACAGAATGTTCTTTCATCCATTATCCTTCAACTCCTTTTAAAAGCCTTGGCAGCAATTAGACTGCAGGTGCATTCATAACACACCATCTATTATTCTGGCAAATATAGATTTGTTTTACTCCCCATCTGTCTTTATACAAATGTCTTTGTTAATAATTCGTTTGGAAGTGATTTGGAGGTAGGAGTACCTCTTTGTGTTTTATTAACTAAGATAATGGAGTCTCACTCTGCAATTATAGAAATCTTGCAATAAACTGACGATGCATGAAGCTGTTAGACATTCTACTTTATTAATACTTTCTTCTGTTATGAGTTAGCATTGCTTAGTGATGCTCATCAATACTGATTCATTATTCCCTTCTGAAAGTACTGCAACATCTGTGATTCCAGATCATTATGAATCTTGATACCCAAAAGTGAACTGAAAATAAAGCTCTGCCGGTGAAAACTTATATGTGGGAAACTGCAAGCTGCCTCTAAAGTCAAAGGCTATTATGCAGTCCTGAAATCATCTCTTGCTATCTGATGGACTGTGTGATTGACAGCTTCCCTTCAGCTGAAGGTCAAATAGTTTATTGCTGTCATAGCCAGATGATAGAAAACAGCTGAAGGTTACACGAGCCCCGCTCCCACATAGCTTCATTCTCACTTTCCTGTGACCATAGTTTAGTTTTCTCTTTGACTTCCCATTAGGAAGCACTTTGGTTTAATTCCTTTCTCTTTTCTTTCTGTAACCTTTGTGTCGTGGCTTAGTCATGGCAGGGGAAGGAGAAGCGGAGGAGGGAAGAGAGGAGGAGGTGTTTTACTGTCTGGAAGGCTGCTGCAAAGACCAGTCTTTCAGTGCAGCCTGGGACCAGTCAAGATCATGCGTTGTTCATGACTCAGAGCTCAGAGTGAGTCAGACAGGCTGACCCTGCCTTGCTTGCTGCAAGCAGTCATCTTGCTGGTCCATTTAGCATACCTAATTTGACCAGATCCTGTCCTTATTGTCCCAAAGAATTTAAACCAGGGAATGGGGTTCCAAATCAGATAAAACTGTGCTCTTTCCAGTTCTCTCAAAGCATTACTGTGGCTATGGTTTTGTAGCTATTTATCTGCTTAGATGGGAAGGGAATTAATCAGTTAATTTGGCAGAGTTTCTAGCTATCTCTGTAGCTGATTAAGATGTTTTATCACAGGCAATCATCAAATTGCCTCTTTGGAAATTACCAGAATTCACAGCCTGTATTTGGATCCACCTCTTTGGAGTTTGCAATCTTACAGAATCTTATAAACTATGAAAAGTCCAACCATTTAGTTTTCCTGTGTTTCCTAGTCTTATTCTTGGTGGTGGTGATGTTGTGGACTTGATCTTTTACTACTCTTCCTGTTTGGCAGTTGAGGCACAGGCATCTAATTGGCAGCAGGCAGGTTCAATAAAGAACAAGATTGAAATGCTCTAGTGAAGCTGCCATACAGTAGCTGTAGTGTTTTCAGTGAATATCGGTCTCCTTTAAAATTCTGATACAGCAGCATTCTGTTTTTCTTTTAATGAGGATAACAGGCTGTACACTAGTGCCAGATTCACTCTTAGGGCTGAGTCCTGTAAGCGCCTACTCAGGTCAATAGCTCAGTCCTTCAGCCTCAGATGCAGGTAGTCCTGTGCTTCAGGAGCTTGGAGCTCCCACTCACTGCCCCATGCCCCCAGACACGGCACCTGGCAAGCTCTGGACATGCTCTTAAACAACATAAGGCAATAGGTAAATGAAAGGCCTTACTGCACCCCCAGCTGCACCATTTCCCCATGGGTTGCACTTTTCACATCAGTCCTGACAAACACATCAACTTGGTCTTGGCTACACTCCACTGGGAGAGGTCCCATTGGTGAGAGGAGCCTGTGCTCAGATTTCCTTTCAGGATTATATAAAGAGACCCTCAGAAGAGCTGCTTCTCACTGCCATGACAACTTCCAAGATTTCATTTGGTTGAGATGCCTCAGGGAAAGAAGAAAGAGTGTCTGTAAGAAACACTTACTTGAAATAGAAGAAAATTGCCAAGGAAATCAACAGGGATGTTATAGACAAGGCGTGGCCAACGATCGCCATATAATAAAGTATGAATGCCATCTGCAATTTAACAAAAAGAAAAAGCAAGCATGAACAATTTGCAGGCACTTCCTTTGTTTTCTCATTAAGGAAGAATCTACAAAATCAACCTCCTATTTTGTATTTTTTTTCCTTTCCAACTTTCTTTTTCTATTTAATATCAGCAATCTATTAAATAGCATGACTCATGATCTAAAGATTAGTGTTTCTTACATATGCATATCTGTTCCTGATATGATTGTGAGATCTCTGTTCACACTGTGTCATTAACTTTCCCAAGCTCTAGGATAGTGCAGCAGACGTAATGCATTTAGATATTTAATGTGCCCATGACAAGTTTTCACAAAGGTTGCTGCAGAATTGGTAGAAAACTTTTATGCGTTCAAAGCAGCTTAAACAACAGCAATCAAAAGATCAAAAGCTTAATGGTCACTTTTGGAGATGAGTCAGTATTTAACTGCCCTCAGGACTTGTATTAGGGCTGAGTTTTTGTTCAATGTATTCATCAATGAGCTGATCCAGAAAAACTTCTAAAACTTCTAAATTTTCAGGTCATACTTCCAGATAATAGTGAGGGACTCACAAAGGGCTTCATTTAACTGAAGGAACAAGAAGATGTCATATGAGCTTTAATACAGAAAAAAGGTGGGCTGATAGACCTAGGACAAGTGGTCTAAATCCTGTCTTCACAATGCTAAACTTAGGACTGGAGACCAAACTCAGGAAGGAGATCTTGGAGTCATCCAGGCCAATTATCTGAATCATTGGCTTACTGTGTAATGATAGCCAAAAGCCAGCAAAATAATCAATATGACAAAAAAAGGCACTGAGGGTAGAACAACAACGTGTTTGAAATGTACAGCACTAACCTTAAATGCATGTGTGCTTCTAGTCTCCATACCCCACAAACACAGAGGAGCAGGGAAAGGTGAAAAAAGGTAACCAAAATAGCTGAGGTTGAGTTTCTGTGGGTACAAAGGCTGGGATTCTCCTTTTTGGAGAGAAGTCAGAGGGGGCTTGTGACCAAGGCCTTCAGAGTCATGAAAGCAGCAGCTGAAATGACCATTATCCTCAATGCACACCACACAAGAGCAGCACATTCTGAGACAAATTCTCGTTCACATTAGTGTGAACCTTGGTGCTGGGCAACTCAGTGCTCTGGCAGTGCTGTGAATCCAGTACCCATGGACAGATAATTAGGCTTTCACTAAATCTAAGGGAATTCTAAGGGAGGCTGATCCATATCTTTTATGCCATTTGTAAAATAAATTGCAGGACAGCACCTGGGCATCAGAATGCTGAGGTATTTATATGTCACACTTTGGTCTCAGCCAAGATCTTAAGCATCAGCCATCTGTCAGAGGAGGGAGTGAAGGAGGCTAAATGCCATGCCAGGCTTCACCACTGCCTCCTTTCTGAAAGCAAGGACATAGCAGCAGCCTGTCTGGGAAAAAAAAAAGACTAGAAGTTTTAATTCCTCTGCTGGGTTTATTCTTCTGCCTCCTTTCTGAAAGCAAGGACATAGCAGCAGCCTGTCTGGGAAAAAAAAGACTAGAAGTCTTAATTCCTCTGCTGGGTTTATTCTCTTTTCAGCTCTATTTCATTCATTTTTATTTTGCTATGCATGAGCAATTTTCCTCTTCTCAGTGATTAGATGAATTGCTTTTTGTAGCTTGAAGTTTTGACACTCACATCTTTTTGGTGCTTCCAAGGAATTTTAAACTTTCCCTTGAGAACAAATATAAAAACAATTCAGAAAGCAAAGCCATTCCTCTTAGTAAAGGCACACATCTTCCGTAATTTGGTGTCAAGACATTTTGTAACTTTCAAATAAGCTTCTGCATTCATTAACCTAGGTGGTGGTGGCCTGATTCAGATTTAAACCAGAGTCACATTTACACTGATCTGACCACGCAGAAGAGACATGATCTGAGTGTAAATACCCTTCACCAAGCTATGGAAAACTATTCATATTTACTGAAAATACCTAGGTCTCCTAGTTATCCTTCAAAAAGACTAACCATTGCATTATTAGTGAGCACAAATGCTTAATGACCTGTTCTGAGAGCACCAGCAATCCCAGAGAGGACAGGCCTGAGAGTGGAGAAGATGAGACAACTTTCTCCAATACAGAGTAGTGGGAGAGGCTTACCTGTGTACGTGTGACATTTGTTCCACTTCATACTACATGTTTACTGTGTTTTTTAATGACATTAAATGGATATATTCTTAAAGCCTGAACTTAATTTACAGATTACCTGTTCAAAAGTATATTTTTTTCTACCTATCTTTTATATGACATATAGCCTGAAATATCTACAAGTAGGAAAGATCTCCAGATAGTTACATGCAAGTTTATGTACACCCTGGAGGATTCTTGGTTATTCAATCTATCTATCTATCTTTCTGTTCTCAAGTGCTAAAGTAACTGTATATTTGGGACTCAGCAACTGCTTTTTTATTGCATCCTACAAATTTACTATGACAAATGCTTAAAAAAGCCTTAAAATATAACAATGATGACAGATCAAAATGGACTGAAATGTCAGCTAACAAAACATACATATATCATTACATTTTAAAGAACTGGCTATAATATTTTTCCAATGATCTGTCTCAAAAATATAGCATATTGATATTTTCAGTTAACTTCAAACAAATAATGAGCGCTTTTACTAATTTCTGCTTTGCTTGACACATAAGACTTATACAACATGCTGACTCATTACAATTTTTGTTTGTTCAGATTTTTTAACCAGGATTTAGAAAACTTATATGTTCTTCCTTTTTCCTCTAGATTTCTTCACTTGAGGGAAGAGAATTATCTAAGAGTAATACCTTTGACTCAGTAAAGTGAGTATATTATGTGTAGGTAAGTGGAAATAGTCTACAAATGAAGCACATTTCTGTTTACTGAAGACTTGGTTTAAAGGTCATATACTAACTTGGCATTTCTCTAAGATTAGATTCTTTGTGCATTTTCCAAAATGTTCATTTCAGAAAAATCACGATGTGCATAAAATTTTCCTTTCTATTCTATCTGCTCTCTGCATGAATGATGTTCAAAGTTCTTCTTCTGGAAGGCATGGATAATAGGTAACAGAATCACATTTTTTGCCTCCTTACATGTGCCAACATCTGGAAAAAATATATATTTATGGTGCTTCCACGTAATGCCTCTGTAAGCTTATATTGTTACTATTATTCTTGTCTTGTCACATAGATGAGCCTCATTTTACCATGATGGTTTGTCACATTGCAAAAACCCTTAAAATTCACCTCCTGCCTAGTCTAACAGACTTTTCCAAGGCCCTTTGGGCTGAGTTACCTGCATACTGCTTTTTGGCTGTATAAGAAGAGGTTCTCCAACACAAACCCCAAATCAAATCACTTCTTGAATCTTTTCCTTCCACTCTTCCATATAGTCACAAATTATTCTGTCACAATTCTGTAATCAGATTTTCCTTGACCTCCACTTGCATTTGAGAAATACATTTATTTTTATGAGCTTCCCTAACTTAATTTTTAAAAGCTTTTCCCAGATATCTGTCTCCTCATTTCTTTTGGTGCTTTTATATTTAGTTCTTCTCTTTCAGTTTAGCACCTTGATTTTGGAAATATTGATACAAATACTTAATTCATTATTGTAAATACTCTCAGTTACTTCAGTAAAAGTCAAAGTTAAATGTGTTCATGCTTGTAAGATTTTCTGGATTAATGGTACCTTCATAAATATTTTTTCAAGGAGTGTGAGTACAGGGTAATACTCTTTGCTTAAGAAAAATAATTTTGACTTACATTAATATTATTAGCCCTGCAGAGAAGACATCAACATCTTCGAATATTATTGTTACAGAAAGCAAAATTTAGGCTCTAAAAGTTTATTTCATAACTGTAGGTCAGTCAAGGAAAATCATAGGAATTAAAAATGCCTCTGAAAAATACTGCAAAACTTGTCACATGAATTACCACTAAATTATCCATCTCATAGCAAACCAGTATTGATGTTTGAGCACTCATTGAAGAATTTGGATAAGCTAAAATCTCAAGAGCAATGTTATTTAAGTCTTGTGCAAAAAATAAAGCTGAAAGATAGGACTATTCTGGTCTCTCTCACATGTATTATTGCTAGTTCAGCCCAAAACATTGTCAAACAACCATTGCCTCTTTATGTTCAGCATACCTTCAATTTTTCAGAGGTGAAAGAGTTGCACAGGGTGTAGTTGGACCAAGTTCGGTTGCTCTCAGGATGGCGGAACCAATTTCCAGTTTCATCACAATATTTTGAGGCCCTCTCTGATGATAAATTGCAATAATAGTTATTTTAATATATGCATATTATGACTTAAAAAACCCCATCTAAAATAACTTCTTTGTTTGGGAATAAAATATGTGTGTAATGGAATCAAAATTATTTTTAACTTATGTAATTAATATACATCTTGCTGTTTGGTTGTTTTGGTTTTTTTCTGAGACTTTTCTGGTGGTAAACTTGTTTAGCTGCCTCCTTTTTCACTGCACTCCTTGGGTATATATCTCAGTCTTCATTCAGACACAATATCTAGTTGATAATAATCCATTTAAAGAAGCTGTTGACAGAAGCTTATGGAGGAGAAAATAACCACAGGTGCTGATGCCAGACCTGAAGGAAGTGTGCAGGGGTTCAAGTATCAGGGTTAAACGAGTTAAAAATATTGTGCAAATAAAGGGCAGTAATGCATAAACCAGAGCCTGGGTGCTGGAGATGCCAACAGCCCCAGGCTAGGGGGTAGAGGTGTAGAAAAGTTTCTCCCAGCCTCCCCACCAGTGGAATCCTGACATGCAGAGTGGGAGCATTGCTTGCTCTCCTCATGGTCTGCACAGCATGCAGGCACAGAGACAAGCAGCCTGACAAACGTTTTGGCACTGGTCCCACATGTCCAGTTTAATTTAAGATGGCTGCAGAGCTCTCTGTTTCAGTAATCTGATGTGGTTTTGGCCTCTGCACAGATGTCTCTGGTGCTGGCTCCTTCACCACAGGTGGCTCTGGCATCCTTCCTGACAGCCCTGCCATATGGATGGTGCTCCAGGTCGTGTTCCTCTGCACGTGCTCTTGCTGTGGTGGGTGACAGCAGGGCTTCAGCAGCGCACAGCTCTGTGGGATGCCTGGAGATGCAGGCGTGTGCTCACACGCCTGCTGGGGACACCCTGGTTGCAGCGCACAGCTCTGTGGGATGCCTGGAGCTGCAGGTGTGTGCTGTGCCTGCGTCCCTCCGTCAGGCTCACATGCCCGCTGGGGACACCCTGGACGCTGAGGTGCAGATGGTCACTCCTAATCACATGTCAAGTTTTGGCCAGTTCCTTTGACTTTTCCTCAAGCATTAGCCACATGGGGGTCACTGGAACGTTTGCCCAAATAACAAAGACAGGATAAGATCATAAACTTTTAAAATAATAAACAATTATTTTATGTTTTCTTAGATAGTGACACAGAGACTTATGAAAAACATGTTTTTTTAATTCTGACTTTTAAAATAGTCTGAAAAGTCTATCTTTGCTTTTTCTAGCTCTATAATTTGGTTAGTTTTATGCTTAGATTATCAGCATTTCCAGTCAATACACTTTTACAGAGCCTATAGGCATTTGAACATAACACATTTTCATTTTTTGTGGTTAACGTTCCCACTTGCTTTTCTTCATCTGATGATTAATGGTTCTATTAATTTGTAAGATTCATACTCCTAAAGCCTAAAGAAAGGAACTGATCCTATGGGTAAGGTAAAGATAGTATAGACAGAGTTATTTTACTCTGACTATAAATACACTTTATACAGTGCCCTTGCAGAAAAAAAAAATCCTCCAGAACACAGCAACGATAATTTTTGAAATTATTGTGGATTTCAAATAATTGTTTTGGGGGACATGTTAAACATCAATACGCGCATTGACAATACCAAGAGGAGCGAGACATAGTTATTTTACTCTGACTATAAATACACTTTATACAGTACCATTGCAGAAAAAAAAATCTTCCAGAACACAGCAACAGTAATTTTTGAAATTATCGTGGATTTCAAATAATTGTTTTGGGGGACGTGTTAAACATCAATACTTGCATTGACAATACCAAGAGGAGCAGTACATGTTATTTTAGCCTTCCATAGCTGAAGCTTGGAGATAATCGCAGACTGCCCATGTAGCAATGTTCCCTTTTACTCCTTGCCAGATGCTATCAAAAGCTGGAAAAAGTTTTCAGTCACAGATGAAAGATTAATGGTTGTGCTGCCATGGAACACAGTGTGCAAGCGTTGCACTGATTATCCCGCGCACTCTGTGAAGTGCACGGCTTTTGTTAATCTGCTACAGAGAATGTATGGCAATGTCATCCATCATCTCTGTACTTCAGTGCCTGGGTAGGCACTCTGCCAGAGTATAATGTGGCCTCTGTAAGTTAGAGACAAACCTTTCACCTCATACTTTTCCTTAAAGCCAGACAAACCTGATCCTACTAAAAACTGATCCTGCTCTGAAAGTGCCGATGTGCCATGGATTTGAGAATACACAACTGGAGAATAAGCACTCTTTACTGTCCATCCTAGTGACTCAAACAGGTCAAACATCTCTTCTAAATCTATCTTTTTATGCAGAAACAAAGCTGCAATCCAACCACTGTTACACTGCAAGTTATTCTAGAGTGGCCCAGTAGCAGGTGGGGGATATTGAACCTGGGCATGTGTTGGTTCTTTGTGCTAACCAGAAGATATGGTAAAGTCTGAAAAAATGCACATGTGCAAGGATGGGTAAGACAACACTAGCATGGCTAAATGAAAGTATGGGCTTTGAGATTATTAAAATACTGTGTAAACACTAATTTTTAGGCTCTGTCTGCACCTTATGAGCTAGGATGGGACACTGCTTAGGCATTGCATTATTCAAAGTGGAAGAACAGTGACATCACATTGTACTGATCTCACCTGATTGTAGGAACCTTGAAGTTACATATTTCATAGGCAGCTGTGCAGAATCTTTGCAGTTAACTGAGAGAGACAGACACTTCAAGAACTGTCTGGGAAAAATGGATGCAAGCAATCTCATCCACAAAGGAAGTTTTGTGGGAGCAGTGAAGTGTCTTGAAAGATTAACCAGTAGCAATTATTTGCATGGGTATTGCTTGTGCCACAAATAGTGTTTTATGAATCATATGCTGATTAAAAAACCCTAAGTCATCTATATGTAACAAATATCTTAATATCTCTGGAATAACATGATAGCACTATCAATCAGGCTTTTCACAATTAGACCAGAGCTATAGCTAGCAGATGTTAAAGGAGCCAACATCAGTTTTTTGTTTATTGCTCATTTATAAGATGGAAGGAGAAAGAAGTTCTCCCCTGTTGCAGTCATGCTCAGCACATACCAGACACTCAATTCTTTGCTATTGTTTGGATAGACCTGTGCAGTGCTTACTTTTGCAGATGAAGGAATAGTTGATGTTGCACATCTGATTTACTCACATATTCGGTAAAATGTTCTGGAAGAAACTTTTTCAAAAATGAAAAAAATAATCTCATATAATGCAATGGAGATCCTAGAAAACTTCAATTCCAGTGTCCTAGTAAATGAAGGATTATCACTGTCTTCAGAATGTCTTAGACAACAGAGCTAGAATCTGTATAAGAGTGATATTGGGCAGTATGGGGATAGGAATTGATTTGTAAGACACAGATGTCAAACTTGGTAAGGAGGAGGACAGAAATACAGAGAAGGTTAAGGAGAAAAGAAGCAGCTGGACAAAGAGTTCAGATTTGTCTTTTCCTAATTGTCTAAAGTATATCCTTCAAGATCAGAAAATAGGACAAGCAGAAATCCAGAACTATCTATATTAGTTAAAAGCAGTCAAAATTTAGATTTTGTGGCAGCAAAAGAAGTCTTCTCACAGTGTCACAGCAGGAAGGAAAGGCATGTTCTTCAGTTGTAAGAGGCAACAGCACATTAATCATAATCTGATTAATAATAATCTAATTACTTATGGATTTGCTTCCAAATTGCACTTCTAGAAGCTCTTCTCCTGGAACTACATGAAGAGTTATGAGTAATAGTTTTCAAAATGGAACCAAAGACAGAAACCCAAAAAAGCAGAGAACTTAAGGGAGTTTTGCTAAATGCACCTTTGGTTCACAAAGTGGGGTGGATGCTGCCCTTAAACACTGCTTTCTGCCAAAAAGTAAAGAGAGTGAAACTGAGATGAAAAGGGGTGTCAGCCACAAAAAAAACTTCCACATTTGGCTCTCTTGCTATATGACTGCACCAAAATTATCCTGACTAAATGCACTGTACAGGGACATTGAGGTGGGCAATGTAGGACTCCCATGCCACAAACCTAACAGCCCACAGGTGGCACAGGGCAAGGCTCAGCTCTTCCTGTTGCCCTTGGCAAACCTGCCTTGCTAAAGGCCATTATATCCACAATGTTCTTTCTTATTTTTTTTTTTCATTAGTAAGAATATTGCCAGCATGAATTTCATACTGAATTCCTCAAAAACTAAACTCCTACCAATTTCAGTGTGATCTGGAACCATTTGAGAGGGATTATACGAAAGATTAACCTGTCTAAAATATGAATATAAAATACAATTTGAGAGAATGGCATGTTGCCTGAATAGGAGCATATAAAATAGCCCCGCTCAGAGCTTCACAGCCAGAAAAGGATGAGACAATGAATTTCCTGCTGTCACTGGCATAAAGCAGTAGGTCTTGTTATGTTTTCCAGACAAATTGATTTGTTTTTATGCATTATCACATTGTGCATGATGTGCACTGCGAGAAAGAGATTGTTTCTTTCAGAACACAGATTCCTGTCTAGTAAGAACTGATCTAAGTTCAGTGAAATAGGTGGGACTACACTTGGTAGCTAACTGTGAAGTTGTCAGACAGAAAATGAACTGAGCACTGAGCATGTTCTCCTTCACTTTGTTTGTGTTCTTTTCTTCAGAATACAATTTCACCTTTTTTACTTTCTGACATACTCCATCAATTTCTTCTTGGCATCGGTGCTGAATGTTGTTGGGAATCAGATACAGAGGGCTGGTATTTGGCACCCACAGATATAGATGGGAGCAGGATTCGATCCTATGCTGACAATATTGTTTCACTTTTCCAATTATAAATGATGTGTCAAAGCAAAAAATACAGAGGAAAGACATTATTTTATTCCAGGTTTCAAAGCTATACATGGCATCTTAGTGAAGTGACATAGCCATCAATTAGCTGATACGCGTGGTTTTGCAGATCATGGTGCAGCCCAAAACAACACCGCATGAAATACTTATTTCAGAAATCCATGGGGTTACTTCCATATATGCCACATACTGAGGCATTTGGATATCAGAGACTCGATGGGGAGGAAATTTGACAGTCACTACAGTTTTCATCATGGAAAATTGCTATTTTTTAGGATGAAGTTTCTGTTTTTCAGCAGAAAAGTGGAATGTATTTTGTTTAACATGAATAAGGTACCAAAGGAAATAATGACTTGTGATACAAAACCTGATAGACTTCTCAGGACAGTTCAGTCTGTGCTTTTGGCCACCTGGTAGTGGCAGCCACTTTCATTAGCAGCTGACAGACTTGTAGACATCCCCCCTTATTTCTTGTCTCCCTCCTACTTTATTAAGTCTCTGTGTGACAACCAGCCACCTGTAAAGCAAGGCTGACTACCCACTGGTTTGATGCCACATCTGTAACACATGCTGGGTTACTCAGCAGCTATTCTAGGAAAGCAGCTCTGGCTCAACCACGAGATGCTGAGCTGCTGCCAAAACTGGGAAACAGGGTTGACTGACCAGGATGCAGGCAAAGAGGTTGACAGAGGCGCTGACGAGGAGAAGAGAAATGTGTCAAAGAAAAATTCTGGGTCCAGAAGACCACAGGTATTGCTCCTATAGAGGACAGCAGAGAGAACACTAGGAAATTAATTACTGGAGGAGACTTTTCTTCCTATGGCTGTGTACAGAGAACAGGAATACTAAAAAAAATTCCCAAATTTCAACTTTTAAATCTTGCCAGAAAGAGGAACTGCAGTATGACACTGTAGGCCAGACTTCATGACAAGCATTTGTACATTAAGGAGTGATTTGCAATCACTGTACAAGCCACAGGCCTTGCTGTTAAGGAACATTAGTAAGTGGAGTGAGATGCTTCTCCATGGATGGCTTCAAGTGTTTCTTTAAAGAGTGCTGTTGTAGCAGAGCAATTACTTCAGAACAAGTCACTGGAGACAGGCAAGAGGAAAAGCTGAGAATAGTTGGTTGGGGAGCAAGTAGGAGAGTGGCTCTGAAATCACCCCCATGTATGAAGGATGAGGACCTTCAGTCATTTCTGTGATCACAAGGCTGCCCATCACCCACCTTTGCAGGTACAAGCTGAGCATTGCATGGAGTATACATAAATTAAGACTGTTAGTGCCATATATTTTTTTCTTAGTTGAAAACCATGGAAGCAGGGAAAGGAAAAGACTTGTAGTAAATCTTCCTAGTCATAAGGAGGGCTGTTGCTGTGTGGGAAGGATATAATGAGTAAAATGGGGTCTGAAGAAGAAGGTACAGACCACATCTCAGAGGCAGTTTTAATATGCATGCAGGAAAAATCTTGTGCAACCTCAGGATTCGGAGTCTCAGGCTCGTTCCTGAATTTGGGCACTTCTGTGTGGGAACTGAACCAAGTTTGTCCAATTCTTCTAAAATGCTCTTTTGGACTCTTTTGTGCAAATAGCCTACTGGTCCACAGAGATGGAGACCTGAGTGAAAGGCAGCCCTGCAGTTGAGGGTCTCAGCTTCTCAGTCTGTTGTCCCCAGGCGCTCCAATGAAGAGCCATGAGCGTGACCCTGCTCCAAGGCTCCTTCTTGAAAACTATGACACTGTACAGAAAAGAGATCAAGTCTTGTGAAGAAAGGGCACAAAAGACAAGACCTTATGATTTGGTGCCCATTGTCTGTCTCAGGGGTCTAACTTGCTGTAAAGATGTATTGGGTTGGTCTCAGGGTGTTTCCACAGGAAGAGAATAGTGACCTTTTAGTTTCAACTCACTTTCCAAGCACAGGATTCCTGAGCAAACAGATTTCCTTCAATCCATCCTGTCCGATGCCTACTTCCATTAGAAAGAGGAACATTCCTTCACAAGAGATTGAATGGAGGTCAGACTAGGTCTGATGTTGGAAATTTGCAACTTGCTGAATTCTTTAATTATGGACAGCTTGATTTATGAAGAACAGAAATAACAATCAATCTGGCTGGTATTGTAAATGAGATTCAGCAAAATGTGTACGGGGTTTGATTCAACCTGGAAACTCCTCAGTTTCTAAATAAGCAATAAGCTCAAAAAATCAACAGTTTTAGCTAATGGTGCTGGATAATTAACTCACAGCTATGCAATAGTTTGCTTCCTTTATTTCCAGTTGGGCACATGCATTTGGGTTAAGCTTGCTGAAAATTTTCAGATTTATGCACCCTCTCTCCCAAATGTTTAATTTCTTAGATTTTAACTGCAAGTGGGGCATTGTGACTATGTTGAATTTAGCACACTGTGCCATCAAGCACCACCTAGAAGCAACGTGTTCTGAGCAAGGAACACACAATTGTGTCTCTCTTCAAACAGTACTTTTTGCAGAGTTAAACTTGTGTCTAATATTTCCTCATATCTATTTAGAAATACTTGCATTGATTTTTCATTTTTTCTTTTAAAGATTCTTCATTTACTTGTCTCAGTCAACTTCTAGTATTTGCATGAATGATTCAGCTAAGGACTGAAACTCAGAGAATGAAAGAACATTTTTTCTGCTTATCTTCTGTCATAAAATTATATTTTCCAATAAAAACTGAACAAAGAACAAACTGATACATATTTCAAGCACATAAGCATCTTCTCTTCATTATAAAAAACTTAGAATGAGGTGCTTGATGTTGTAATTCAGAAGCTGACGTTTTCATAAACCAGGTTCTATAAATCCATTGGTTACATTTACATAAATATAAATAAATATAACATATTTTAAAAATTAAAATATGCTAATTACAGAAACCAAAAGCTTGATGTGTTTTAGTTTCAACCAAATTTTCTGAGATTTCACAGAGCTGCAAAAATGCTCCTGGATTGAGCACATCCACTCAATGGCACAAATGTTCTGAAGACATCCTTTAGAGATAGATAAAATGGTAAAAAGAAATACTCTACCAGTTGGATCGAAGTCTGGAAAATAATCAGGACAATTCTGAGCAGTGAGCCTTCCAGCAGGTGTGTCATCCCAGCACAACCAGCCATCCCATGTTCGGTTGCAGAACAGACCTGGACATTTAAGAAGATTGTAAGAGTTAATTCCACAAAAGGTGTTAATTCCCTCCTGAACCATTATATTCTAGCCTCTCGAGGATTATTGCTGCCTGCAGGCAATCAAGTTTTCTTTTTGTAATATATTTTTTTATTATTGTAACACTCAGAGTGGCATTCAGGAACTAGAAGGTACTTGCTTTTATTGACCTGATGTTAGTGGTGTTCATTTTACCAGAAATTTACATTTTAAAGCATGTTGAACTGAACTTTGAATGTAGGGTCCAATCCTACAAATTTCTCTTCTTGATTCTCTTTCTGTCAGCTCTAAGTATGTACACTAGAGGTATGTACACTGGTACACAAAGACTTGTGAGACATACACTTTTTGTTTCACTTTTTGCTGCTCAGCAGGTCTGAAAATCAGTTTGAAATGTAAAGATAGGAAACATTTGTGGAGACATCCCAGCTAAGTCAACATTATCAGAGACAGGTCCCTGTCAGGCTGCTGCCTTGTTCAACACCAGAGGTTGGTGATGTAACTACAAACCCAGTGAAGCAGGTGCAAGACTGACCCGCAGCAGGCAGACTCTGCCTGTTGATGTTCTCTTGGTAGGCATGTTGTGATCCTGTCCTTGTCATGCCCCTTCTGGGAAGGGTGGTGCTGTTGAGGCTGTGGGATGTTCCCAGCCCCCAAACAGCAGCAAAGCTGGGAAGCAGAACACAGGTCATTGCTGACCCCCACTACAGAGATTGTACATGCCATGGTCCTCAGAAATTGTTCTCTAAGCCTGCTTCCTGCAATGTGTACCATGACTCATTGTGGATTTATACAAGAAACATATTAAACCCCCCTTACCTTTCCTGGTTATTTTCCATTCAAAACCAGTTTGTGTTGGGGAAAAGGTATTTGCCACCAAGATCATCAGGTTAAAGTGAAACAGAATGAGAAGATACATTTTAGCTTTTTTTCACTCTGGGCATGAGGAAGTATTAAAATGAATGTTGGCTAATAACCACTGCAAGCTCTTAACATATGGGTAGTTAGTCACTTCTAGAGCTTTTCAAACTATCCACAGATAAACTTTCTAATTGAAGCAAGAAAGCTGTAAAAAAAATCTGAATTGCTCCAACTTGCACCCATAACTGTTTGTAAATCAAGTAGTTGTTGATTAAAAATAAAAACCATAAGATTTAAAACCTACTTTTTCCAGATTAGATCTTCAGAAAAAAAAAATTTATCTACATTTTTTCTTCATTAGCTAAGATTTTATGCACATATATTTTTCAGTTAAGTTAAATGTGCTAATGTTACTTGTTCACTTAATTAACCAATCATCGTGTCAGCAGTTTGTTATCATTCCTTCAGGCATTGTCATGTTCTTCTAGATCTTTGAAATGCATCTGAAAAACTTTTAGGAACATTTTTGTAATATCAAAGAAGAAGAAGAGTAGAAAGTGATTGCAATTTGAGCTTGTTTTTGAAAAGTAGTGCCAAATGGAGTTGGAGGGAATATGTAGTTTTAAAACTTTAAATCCTTTGCCTGGCTTGATAAAGAAAAATAATCACATAGGTCAATCTATGCATCATGGGCTAATCTTCCAAGGTAATTATCAGGATATATACATATATATATATATATGCTCACATTTATCTTTATCTATCTCTGTATACATATACATATATATGCACACACTGCTGTTCTGGAGGGGTGGTCATGTGTTTCCATATGCTTGAGCTCCTCGTTTTATTATGTCTTCAGCTCAGAACACAACTTCAGTTTAGCTGGCACCATTCTGTAGTCACCCATTATCCTCACTCTGAGTTATAAATTACTTAAGTGCATGTTGCCATGAACCAGCAGCCCTCAATGGCATCACTTAAATTTAGCTGCCAGCTGAAGAATGCAATGCAGGCTGTCCTCCTGCAATAGCATTGCCCTTGAGAACTCTACTAGGAATTCATGTCTTAATACCTAAGGATTCCCAGCTCGTGATGGAAAAATCAACCCTTTGCAACTTATCATACAAGGAAAGTGCAAAAGAAAGGTCAATCCAGTGATCACTGTCAATGGATGCAAAAATCTGGTGTTTATAGAGGTAGAGACTAAAAGAGTAATCTAACAAGAAACAGTAAGTTACTTCCCCTGCAAGTCCAGCAACTAAAAGGCTTATTTATGACTGAAACGTCATTCCTTGTATCCAACAATCCTGTTTAACTGCTTGTGGGTATTATTCACCTGAATTAAAACCTATTTTAAGCAGTGGGAATCTCTATATTCATTCCCAAATATTTCTGCATCAATACCTGATTATCTATCTTAATATTTAACTCTTGTTTGAGTCTTACAGATCCCTGTAAAAATTTTAAGATAAGAGCAGTAGAAATGTCTTTATTCTTGTATTACAAAAAATCCCACATTATCTGCAACACCACTATTAGGTTAGGTGTTTTTGTTAATTGTTTAAAATATATTTTCCCTTTAAACTATGTCCTCATTATCTGTTGTTTGCTTGCAAATGTCTCACAGTTCCTGTGATATTTTTTTCTCTAGCTCCTCATATCTTCATTCATATCTTGTGTGAGAAAAAATGACCAAAACTCTCAGTCCCAAACAGAAATGTTGCATTAAATGGAATTGCAGCACCACTATTATATGTCATTTCCCTTTTTATTATCTTCACCTATGCCTTGTATTCAATAAAGATGTCTTACAAACCTCTTTTATAAGTCTCGGTGTTTTATAAACCTCTTTTTCCTTTTGTTGCTGCCAAATATAGAATATGTGGAACTTGTGCTGGTACAGAGCACAATACCCAGCAGTCAATACACACATGGCAAAAAATTGAAACACTGAATGGAGCAAACAGAAAAACATTTATATTTAGGATTCACAATCAGGTGTGACCTTGCTGAGAAGTTCAGGAAAATGTTATTCCACAAACAAGAACAAGAGAGATTCAAGCAGCAAAGTACTGAGCCAGAAATGTAGGTGACAGAGGAAGGAAGAGCTGTTATTCCCTGAGCTCCTTCCAGACTTTTTCCTTTCTTTGCACTTAGCAGGATGCTAAGTGTGAATTTGATTACTGCTTGTGAAAGGAAACTGCACCCTGAGGAAGACTATGGGTTAGTATAGAGAAGAAAATATTTCTTTATAGTTATATAACCACACTGAGCAAAATACAGATTCTTAAAAAACCCTTTTTACCTTTTTTCTTGTATGGAGGAGCTCTGTTCATCCTCTCATAACATTTGAACTGCGAATCTATTATCTTCTGCCGTATGACTGAATTTTCAGTTACTACAGGCTCTAATGTAGGATCAGTATAATTTACAGTAGAAGAAAGACTTGGAACAATTCTCTGTATGGAAAGGAAAAGCTGTTAGTACAACTGGATAAACAAAGGGGATTGAATTTTAAACAAGTGAGGACCAGAAATTTCTTTTACTCATTCCTGAAAGGCCTTTTATTTGCATATATGTTTATCATTATGATGGGCCTTGTACTACTTACAAAGTAAATGCTGATTTTTATTAGTTTACCTCATGAACACATAATATTTTAACCAAGCCATTTTTCTTGGTGAAGAGAGGGTCATTAAATACTTGATAAAGTCATCAAAATATTTTAATTTAATTTAGTGTCTTCAAGAAAATTTTCTATTAAACCCATGTATTTCTGTTCACTTGTGCTTATTTAACTCTAGACAGTGCAGACAAAATACCTCAGTGCCACAACCTTTGCTTTGAGCTTCTGCAACAGTTAAGGTCAAAGAAGGTAGAGTTTAAACCATGATACCTTAGCTCCTAGTTCAGTACCCAAGCAGACTCCCTAAATTTGATAGCCTAAATAGCAAGGTCCTCTTTGATATATTGGCATCTTCTGAATGATCCCACTCTGAACTGCTTGCCTGTTAAAGGAAAGGATCACTGCCTTTGGAAGGCAAAGATCTCAACTAGAGAGGTCAGTTATATTCTTTTGCCTACCATCCACCCATCCATCCATCCATCCATCCATCCATCCATCCATCCATCCATCCATCCATCCATCCATCCCTCCTTCCCTCCCCGCCTTGTGCAGCCATGGTCTGTGAATGGAAATGAAAGTGTGGAGCTTTAGTTTCTTCTGTTCTGCCTCAATCCTGTATCATGACTCTTCTTTGCTTGAAGGTGATAGTAAAAGATGAGTTCCTCTGCTTCCCCACTCATAAACAACATCGTTGTAGCACTTTCCTAGCATGACCCTCTGTTTTCCCCTGTACTAAATGGTACTAAAGCCATCACAAACACATCCAGATTAATTTGCAGGCTGCTTCAAAATCTAGGACTCTTGTAAACACACAAACTTGACCTTTTTAACAGCAAATGCTAATACAGAGATCTTTAGGCATGCATTTTTTAGTTGTTTGAACTTAAAACATGACAGGTTTGAAAGTTCAAATATCGGCTTACTCCTTACATTTTGCTGTCCCTTTCTTATGTCACATCACAGGCAGTTGTATTCCATCAATACATTACTTTTCCTCCCCATTTGCATGCTAAATCACCCTTGTAAATACACAGCAAAACCAAAGCGTGTTTGACTTCATTGAAAAAAAGCCGTTACTTTTATCCTGAGCTTCTGTATCATACCATGTCAGTTTAATCTTTTTATACTCTTATATCAAATCAATTATGTTTTTATAGTCTCATCTCATCTTATCTCATCTCAATCGCATCTCATTCACCATCTCTTTTGACACAGAAGTTTTCAACTGTATACACCTGCTAGCTGGAGGACATGGAGGCAGTTAATCTTGTTGTACTTAAGTAGGTGCTTGAAATAAAAGTAGGAGGAATAAGAATGAAAATATTTTCTGGCAGAGATAATGCTATATAAATTTTAGATGCATGTATACATCACCCTCTCCCCCTCCCTTCAAGATATATTTGGACAATGAAGCCATTTGAAACATTTCATCTGGCCATCCAAGTGAAAAACTAAGTATCTAGAAAGTCAGAACAGGAAATACGGAAGCAAAGACAAACATCACAGATCCCTTAGCTTTAAAAAGACTAAGGGGAGCAGCTGGAGTCCCCAAGAATAGTTTAAAAAACAGCCAAGCAAAATCCTAAATCCAGCACAGGAAAGTGGAGATGAGGTTCTTCAGACAACCTCAGCTTTGTCTTAGCCCTTCGTGTCTATGTCCATGACACAGGCACTGGTGCTTCTCTGAAGTGATTAGTAGGTGTTGCATGCTATTTTTTCCCATTCTTATTTTGAATAATACCACAGTTCCAAACTGTTTGTACTCAAGACAGAAATAACAGTTTCATCACAGGATGCCAGGAGGACTTCTGTGTCAATGCCTTCTTCTTGATAATTTCTCTGCAATTCTGGGCCAGTTTGTGAACACATACATGTGTGGGATGATGATTTTGAGGGGTGAAACACAATTTGGACACTAAAATAGCAGTATTCTTATAGATGGTTTTGTTACTTGCAGTGTTTAATTCCTGAAGAAGTTGGCTCTTGTTGGGTAAAGTTTAATGAGAATATTCTGACACTTGGAAGTAGAGAGTACGTGTGATGATGGATAGATTAAATGTCTTGCATTGTGTACAAAATTATGTAAGAGTGCTCAGCCATGCAAGCAGGAGGCTAATTCTACTGCCCCTGCACAAGGCAATCGTGGAGCAGCTGAAATTGCCAGCAAAATTTCTACTGCCCACATTTAGGCCAGAAGTTTCTCAGACAGATAAAAATATGGATGAGCTTTGTCACTAAAACTCATCAGTGGAAATCACTAATGGCCTCCGGTAAAATGAAAGCAAGTTTGGATAAGAGTTGGAATAATAACACTAGATTTATAGTTGTCTCAAATTTGTTTTTTCTTTTTTCTTTTCCTTTCTACTAAACACAATTACTCAGATTTCCAAAGGTAATTCCCCAAAAATATTTCCTGGCACTTTTTATGTAATTGAATAGTTTGTGTGTGAAATCAAATTAGGGGGTTATACATAGGTATGTCACTGGGATTATTCATCTGTGATATGCCCTTTAAATCTACTCTTTCCTTTGATTGCTATTCCTCATTTTTGTTTACCTAGATTTGAAAAGCTGGCCTTGGAAGCTTGAACACAATTTTCTTCTCCATTTAAATCAGATTACCACTTCAGCAGATTAATGAAATATAAATTTTGTGGCTTGCTGGAGGTGGAGAAGTCATATCCCTGTTTCAAATACTGGGGTTTTTACCATACAAAAGAGAATCCCCATGTCTACCACCCAGAATTTAAAGCCTGATCCCCCAAAGTCAGTCCAGTGGGCTGATGATCCAGCCTTTATGTACCTGCCTTCAGTCAGATAAGAGTTTTGATGCAGTTTGTGATGCCAGATGTTATCACTTGTTTTAGTCTCCCTCACTCTATACTGTAGCAGTCAGAAAAAGACAAATGGGGCAGGAAGACATCTCTGGGTCATTATTCTCTTTTCAGAAGTAGCAGGAGCTTGGGTATAGCTACATGGGAGAGAAAGTTTAGTCTGTATTGTGTTAATGGGAGAGGTTGGGAATGTTCCATGAATATCTGTGTATCAGTGTTTGTATAAATTCTCATGGAATTAATAATTTCGACTCACTTCTTCTACTATGTTTTGATTGTTATGTCAATGTATTTTAGAAATTAAGACTTAAAAGACACATTTGTACCACAAAAAAGCCAAAGTCAATTAATCTTCACTTCAACTACCTACAAATATTGAATCTATAAAATATGGAACAAATTTTAAATGTTCATTGTTCATTAATGCACATTAAAAAGCCTTCCCATCCATTCACCAGATACTTCAGATGGAAATATAGATGCTGTTTATACAATAAAGGAATGCCTCATTAATTTAAAAACATTCTTTATTAAGGAGAAATAAATAATTCACAATAATCAATGTGATCATTGCTTAAAAATGCACTGAATTCTTCAGAAGAAAACAGTTTGATGTCCCATGCAGCAGTTTAGCAGCCGTACATATGATGTCACTCCTAAAAGTCCAAGTAAATGACGTCATACATACGACCACCAAGCCACCACGTGACAAATGACTGACATAAGAAAGTGAATTATCATTACAAAGAGAAATAACAAGCTGCTGGGAATGCTGCAGTCCACTTTATACCTGGAATAAATAAAGGATTCTGAGAAAGCAATTTGGCTTCATTATTAAACTATACAGTGCCCTGGTTTCTGTAAGAGAAACTGCTGTTAACCTGTGCCAGGCTGTGCCCATTTCTGCAAGGGAGAATCCATATAAAGTAAGCATAAAAGTCTTTCACTTTTTCTTCCCCACAAAATACTGGACATGATGAACAAGCATCCCCAAATATTTTTCTTCTGCCATCAAGGAGCTTGCAGGACACTAACACTAACTGTACATGACATTTAGGAAAAGAAGGCATTTGTAGCTGTCTTCCCCCCCCCCCCCCCCACTAAACATAGTAATTTAGCAACAATTATTGGTGAGCTCAGACTAGCAGAAATTCTGGATGCTCTAACTGTTTTTTATTGATTTCAACAGATCAAATGTTCACTTAGTATAATTCTTTTAAAACTGCTGTGTGCAGTCATCTCTTTGTCAATCACTAAACTACTGTTCTTCAATACATCACATTTTAGGGCAGAAGCACAGCATGACTTAGATGAGTTGCAGAGCCCCTCTCATACTTTGATTATGTTTGAACTACTTTTCACAACTGCTAGTGTTGGGACAGATAAGAAAACAACTCTGATACCTTAAGAAGGTCATTAGCATACGATATTCAGTAAACATAATCATTTCTATCCATCAGAAGTGTGCTAGGAAGCAGCAGGCAATTTCTTTGGGGAAATACTACAACATGGCATGTTTTACTTAATCACTGAATGTTAGAATTTTCCCATACTCTACCACTGTTGGAGCAGGATGGTAATTATCTCAGTGAGATCCCATATGACTAACATGGCAGATTTTGGCAGCTGTTTAAACAAGCATGAGCTTATCAGGTGCTGTAGATGAAGACAAGGCTGTTATAATGAAAAGCAACTCACAGATCTTACAGTTCTTTTACAATTCTACAAGATTTGCTTACAGAAGAAGCTTTACTTCCATTTTAGCCTGATAAAAACTGTGGGCTAATCCAAAATACTTCATGGATATTTTCTTGCTGCCCTGATTATCCTCTTGTGAAAGGCCTCTTTACTGCAATCAGCTGCATAGCAACAGCCTTGTTTTAAAAAAAAAAAGCAAAGATGTAGTCAAAACGTCCTGATCATCCCTGAAACTGGGTGAATAGAACAGAATACAACATTCTTATTTCTTGGGAAATGATGAGCAGCTTGACTCCCAAATTCTCAGACTAATTCTTACCACCTTAGAATATCAGCAGTTTGCTTTCCAGAGCTTCCCTTGTGTAAGAACAGGTTCAAAACTTCTGAGTGCACATACTTACAGCATGAAGCAACCCATAAATAGTTACTCAGGGAGGTGTGCATGCAGAACAGCAGCTTCCAAAGGCATGGCCTAAGGTGATGAGACCCAGGAGGATCTCACCATCCAAGACTGGGGAAGACCCTGGGCTGCCAGAGGTGGAGATGGCAAGAAGGCTCAGAAGAAGTGAGGCAAAGGAGGCTGCGACAGATCTTCAGCAGCTCTTCTGGCCCATGGGAGATCTGCTCTGGACCAGATGCTGGAAAAGATGTCTAAGCAGGAAAAGGCTTGTTCTCACAGTACCTGCACAGGCATGGGTTTCAGAGATGCACATTGAGAGCTACTTAGCTCAGCAGGAGCAGGAGCCCAGTGGAGTTTGTGGCCACACCACTCCACCAGTGTGCAGTGCCCTCCCAGCTGTGAGGATCAAACAGGTACACCATGGGCAGCTCCCACATCATGGTGACAAGTGCTTGACTAATGGTTCTGGAGGCTTGAACCTACCCTACCACAGCTGTGTTCCAAAATACACCAGTGTATGCAATTAGCGAATAATTACATTTAGGTTTTCATATAATTAATTCTCAGTGTTTTGTGTGAACAGGAATGATTAAGTCTTTTAGGTGTTGGAAAGAAGTACCAGACTCTGAGTATCTTTGTGACTAGGGCTTGGTAACAATTTAACAGATTTGGACTCAGTGAACGTGCACAATTTTTTTTTATTATTATTTTTTTTTTTGCTTCAAATGAATTTATTTTAAAATACAATATTGGTCTAGTGGGCCTAATTGAAAATAGTGTGGCCTTCAGCTGCAGCATCTATTTAGTCCTTACTATGCATGTTGTGGTTGGCTCAGGACACAAAATTGGAATATGTGTACACTTCATCAATCCTTATTTCCAGGGCCATTTGTAGGCACAGTTCTTACTTGAGAAAATAAAGTAGATAATAGAGGTCTCTTCCGTCAATGTCCTGAAAAATTGATCAGTCACGCAGGAAAGAGACCCAAACCTTCTACTTTTTCCTCATTCTCAGAAGTTTGATGCTGCTGGGCACACTGTGGTGATGCTCCATCTTTTTTGTGAAGAGAAATGTGCACTGAGGACATGAACTAATTGCTCCAGCATACCAGGGCTCACGTACTTTAGGAAACAAATCTCAGTCACATTCTGTGGCTCTCAATAATTGCAAAAAACTAGAGACCATCGGTCTAAAGTGAACTATGACATAATGAAGAATTACATTTTCTAGTGGAAATCGCTTTTTATATTAGAGGACTATATGGTGATGTATTATCCTGCATCCAAAAGCAAGGGAATCCATCAAAGAGGAAGCCAATAGGGAGTTGCTTGTATTTCTAAATAAGGTTTTGGAACAACTGACGCTTCAGGTTTTTTGGTTTTTTTTTTGTAAAGACGGGTTATTATGGATCTGTACATGGAAGTGTTATCAATTTTATGTAAAAAAATACATGCATAAAAGAGATGGTTTCTATCAGAAGGTATCAAAAGCCCTTGGTGATGAGTCTAAAGGAGGTGGTGGGAAGGAAGTGTCTGTGCACACCAAGTAACTAACTTTTTGTCTGTGACAAGAAATTGAAGGAGAAATATAAGAAGAATCTGAGGAAGGCTTCTGCAAAGCACTAACTCTATATAGAGTGTGTGCTCCAGCTCTGAGATTGTGTTAGGGAATCACAGCTACACTAAGAAAAGAGATTTCAGGTAAGGGTCTCCCCTACTCAATAGGGGTGACCACCACAGGGGAACCACTAGCACCTACAGTGGACCAAAGAGCACAAACAGAGAGCCTGGAGCCCAGAGGAGAAAACAAGGACCCCAGGGCTGTGGGCTGTGTTGCTTTGCAACAGCTCACAGTGACCAACTGGGAGTGCAGGTCACAAATGACAGGATGACAGAAGACCACAAAAGTCATCAAAGAAAAGAGATCTAGAGGGTGTCTTGTGGGGTGGGTAGAGGAGAGGGATGGGAGATCACTCAGGTCTGTGTTGCAAATCACCTTAATTTCTGTATTTTCCTCAGCCTCAAATAGTGGCTGACATGTCTCACAGATCTTGGAACAACGGAGTGATTTGAAGAACCAACAGAGTGGGAACAGCCTTTTTGAAAGAGAGACACCCTTTACCCATTACAAACCATAAATAAAACACAACAAATTAATGGCTTCTACCATCTGCAGATGGGGAAGTTTTTGGAAAAATGACTGAGGCAAAATATTTTTCATATTTAATCTCACTGCAGGATTCTGGATAAGTTTCATGATGGAAAGAGCTTGTTTGTGGTCTACTTCTGTGACTGTGGCTTCTTCTCTACCAAAAGGGAAATTAACCTAAGAGATGTCAAAGTAGAGCACAGTATGCCCACTGCAGTGGGGAAAGAAAGCACATCGAGATTGGAAGAGTGAAAATTATCCATTGAGGTCAGAATATGAAGTGCTCTTTGGTGCAAAGATATTTAAAATGAATGTAGATGTGGATCTCACTGAAGAGTTTTTAAAAGAAATTTTCCCCCTGGAGTGCTGCAGGAATGAGCACAGATCTAACATTGCACACATGCTCTCATGGGTGAGAGATTTAAAATATCTGGGGACAACAGGGCAAGCATCAGTCCTCCAGGGCTGACCTACAAACCCATGCTGTAGGTCAAAGCACCTCAAGTGCTCAGAAGTGCTGTTGACAATTTTAGTTATCTGAATATTTACAGTCCTGTCACTTGACTGGGAGCAAAATAAGCTGGATCTATTTCTTCATTTGGCATTGGCTTTTTATAGGAAGTATTGCTGTTCTCTGTCAAGACCCCTATCAAGCTATGCAGATCAGATGAGATTCAAACCAGAAGAAGGCTGGTCTCTCTCAGGCGCTTTGTTGCAGACATTTCTGACCATGGGTGATTTCATAGCCAATGCAGTCACATGTACCCTTGGAAGATAGGTAGAACAGCCAACCTAAATGGTCACAAACACCAAAATACTCTAGTATACCTCAGGGTAGAAGACTGCTCTTATGAATGGAAATGATTCCTCAAATCATTAACTAATTATGGAAAAATTCTTTTGGGACCAAGTTAGCAGAAATGTATTAACTCTCTTCAATTATTTCTCCATCTCTTCAGCTCTTCTTTGATAGAGGGTTCTAATCCTGAACCATGAATTCAATATTTTACTGAAGTAATGCGTTCTTTGCAGTTCTCCTGGATTGTCCATGATCTCATCTAATTGTTTTCTTTTTACCTCCCTCTATCCATCATTCTCTTAGTGTTCTCTACTTTCCTTTCCTTTTTTATCTATATGAATTTAAGTGGCAAACAGCATTGTGGACAAACTCTGCTAGGCTGAGAGGAGAGGTACAAACCAATAAGTAAACCAGGTAGAGCAGTTGCTTATGGTCTCCAACATATTTTCTACAGCATGTGAGTTTCTTTTGCTTCTACAAAGGGATTTGATGAGGAGATGCACAGAGGTATTTCACATTCAGATGTTAAAGAAGAAGACGAGAACCAGAGGGGCAGGAGGAGCTAACCAACAAAACAGAGGAAGGAGAAAGAAGAAGGAGAAGAAGAAGAAGAAGAAGAAGAAGGAGAAGAAGAAGAAGAAGAAGAAGAAGAAGAAGAAGAAGAAGAAGAAGAAGAAGAAGAAGAAGAAGACGAAGAAAGCTTTCTTCAGGAGCACAGGGCTAGAGTTAGATGGGGAATAAGGTGGCAGACATCATGCAAATCACTCGTACCACACCAGGGTAGTGAGGTGCTTGCTCCCAGTAGCATCACTCAGACATATGCTCATTCTGTAACTTATGTTCTGGGCAGTATTCTCAATTCTGACTGCCTGTAATATCTATGATTTTATGATGATCAATAATAATTTGAGGTTTCATAAGTAGAGTTCAACAAAAGGATTCAATTTATGTGAGAGGTATTTAACCAAGCAGAAATTAATTTACTACATGTTTAGAACCACAATTACTCAACCATGTTGCCTACATTAAAATAAATGTAATGTTGATATAAAACAGTTGAAAATAACATTTGAAGTAATAAATAGACTTATAAGATTATTTTTCATTTTGGTTGCTTTTCTAGTAGCAGATCAACTATAAACAGTGAAAATCTGTCCCTATTTAAGTCAGTTTATGTCACAAAACAACACTAAAGGCAGTTTTCAAACACACATGTTCCCATTATATGCTGTAGCATGTAAAACGCAGAAATAAAAATTCATATGCATAACCCTCTTCAGAATTGCAGTTCTGTCTCACCAAGAAACAATGTTTTCAAGTTCAAACTTTTATTAGGTAATCTTATTAAACTTCTTTTGAAATTTGTTAATAAGGAAACTCTTCCTTCACCTGTGGAGTATAACAAGTATAACTTGGTACTCGTTTTTCTCAACATCACCACAAGTTTAAACACAGCGGGTGTCATGAGCAGTGCAGTTTTCTTGTACTTACAGTTAGAAGGATGATGAGTAAGAAGCAACTCTGGGTTGTTTTTCTCATTGTGGAGTCTTCTTGGAGAGACACGTTGCAGATGACCTTTCTGGGAATTAAACAACAGAAATAAAAGCATTATCGGACTTTTCCTTTTACAATAAATTCCTTGTCTTTGTGTATGCATGAGCACATTTTTAGACAGTCTAGACTCTGTGTGTGTGGTTATTTGAGCACCCCCAGTCTTACATGTGCTCAAGTTTGATCTACTTGGAGGTTGGTACACTTTAAATTTAGTCTCCTCTGTGAATCCCTGGTGGTGAGTACAGATAGTGTGGGGTACAGCTCCATGTTACTGGGTCACCAGCAGCAGATCTGTGTTAAACCCTGTGTCTTTGCCAGCTGAGGCTAACTTGGTTGTCCTTTTTCAGCTGCTTCTGACATAATATAGAGCTGCAGACCAATGAACAATCTGACTTGGCAAAACCCAGAAAGATACAGTGTGCAAATAAATGTAATAGCAGCTCAAAAGACATATTTGTGGAGCTAGGGAAAGCCAGGGTTTGAGTAATCTCTAGCCAAATGAACAAGCCCATGTGGCAGGAAAAGAGAAGCTGGGCACAACAGGCTGGGATTACACGCTCCATAACGCAGCTGGGTGGCTGGGCTGTGGATAGACAGACACACAGCAGGGTAAGGCTCAGGCCAGCGAGCATGAGTGCTTCAGCACAAAGTACTGGGGAGGCAGAGCATGGACACGACTCCACAGGTTTGAAGGGAACTGGATCAGCAACTTTTTGGTTTTCTGGGTTTTTCCTACTTCAACACTTCTCCCGCCTCTCTAGAAAAAATATCCATGGGCCACCGAGTATAATCTTATTGCTTCACAGTTGTGGGAGTTCAAGAAAGCAAAGCTCTTTGCATTAACACATCATTTTAAGTTTTGCAAAAATGTAAGTTCTGTATTAAATGAGAAATGCAGACTTTGTCACTGCACATTGTGCCTTCTGATGTCTCACAGACCACTCATGGTGTATGTGCTGAGCAACACAGGCCATGTGGCTGTGAACACCTTCAGTCACAGTAACACAGTGAGCACTCACACACCTTCATTTTTCAGACAGCTTAAAAACTAGGAGTTAGGTGTTTTCTACCTGGACAAACAATCCTCTGAACACCCTACACATTTGAAGCCCATTAATTTAATGAGAAAAAGGCACAGGGACTTGGATGCTTTGTCTAGTTGACATGGAGTGAATAATACAATGACTTGTGTAACATTCGTTTCAGCAACAGCATTGTGACAGCTATTCTCATTTTTAAATGATCTGGAAGAACACCCCTTTTTAGAGGGGAAATGAAATATTGTTCTCATCTGGGTCAGAAATATGTAATGTCAAACTGTAATAAAGGTGTGGCATTTCCACTTCAATGTAGCACATGTGATCCAGTCATGTGTCCAGCAGATGTTGCAGTCATGTGTCACTGAGATTACATAAAATATAAAGTGATGGCAAAGACGGCTCAGAGGATTTGTCTCTAATAAAAAGTAGTCTTATTACTGTCTGAATCTTCCCAGAACCATTCTGCTGTGTCAGAAGTAATGCAAAATACAAATGATACAGAAATAACATGTAGATACAATGTGGGCCACAAACTTGTATTTGATTAATTCATGGTAGACAACTCAATTGAAGCAAAAACTGGACATCTAGATCAGAGAAAAATGCCTGGAATTGTCTGCATATTTTCCAGGCTCTTCCCTGCAGTCTGCATTGGCTCAAACTGACAATAAGAATATATGAAGAACATATAAACAATGACTCTTGGACATCTGTACAGTGAGTACAAGCCTGAGTATGTTGTTCATCCAGTTACACACTGTACTGTAAAGTGTTCTGCAGCATGGTGTAAAGCCAGTCTAGTGGGTGCCTCTGTTCTTGTTAGCATCATCACTTCTGCTGCATCTGTAGGGATTTAGTATCAAGTAGGCAAAAGGAGCACTTTATCTTACAAACTGTCAATAGCTTTAAAATACACAACAGTTCCTACCAAGGGCACAGAGATTAACACGATACTGTGAACTAGAAAGCATAAACAAGATGAAAATCAGCTGAATTTACCTCCTGTATGTCTACTTTTCCTGCACTTTGTGCCAAGAGTGCCTGCAGCACCAGTCTGGGTTACAGCTGTAGATGCAGGTAAATCTTATCGTCATGAGATTTTCTGAACATTTGTTATGGTATATTGAAAGAGCTATTTAAAATATTTCTTGCTCCTGTCTCTCCTAATTAAAAAAAAAATCTGCAAAATATTTAATACATTATTTTCCCTTGTGTTAATTAAATGACTGCACCATATAATAGTACATATGAGTAAATGAGTAAGAGCTATTTCCCATGCTGAATCTTAGCTAGTCTATTTATTTATAGTCATTTTTTATTTTAGCCAGCTTGAACCACAGGAATGGCTGACATGCCAGATAAAATCCAGCACGTTTTTTCTTTTTCACAGAAATATTTTCCACTGGCAAAAATTTAAAGAATAGTTGAACAAGGATATTTTAACTATCAAACTATAAAGCCCTTGACTAAGAAGAATTTTTTTGTACTTTTAACTATAAGACTGGCCCATAACACTACAGCACACTTAGGCTGGCATCATTGACATGGGCTCAATTGATCAATTGAAATTGGCTGAATTGATCATTGGCTGATCTCATTGAAATTAAAAGGTACATGCAAATACAAAATACTGGTAAATGGGCAGGGCAGAAACAACAGGGAGGCAGAAAGATTCACACAAGGGGAACCCCAGGAGATGGACCCTGTCAGCCTCCAGACAGAGGAAGAAACCAACACCTCCATGGCTCTGACCCCATCTCCAGTGATCCAGGTTCAGGTATGACATGCCAGACAGGCTGGGATGTGCAAAGCAGTATGCTCAAGTGCCTGCTGTTTTTGGTCTTTTGTGTTAGAAGGATCAACTTTTTTCACATGGACACTACAGCCCATGGGCAGCCTGCTTGCAGCTGAAGGATGGCTGGGCAGCTCTGAAGCTGTGCTGTCAGGAACAGAGGGAGGAAGCAGAAATGAGTCTGTTCCCCAGTGTGTGCTCACACCACGACTCAAGCACACGTGGGCAGTACCCACAGGAGGTTCTCCATGCCTTCTCCTGGCTGCTCAGGACCACCTGACTTGTGCTAACTCCACAGCCACCCTATAGGACCACACTATGAAGAGATCAGAAAATTAGTTTTCAGCTGCACAATTTTAAAATCTGACGTATCTTTAGATAAAGAAATGGTTTTAAAAATGGTTTTCAAAATAGGAATTTGAGGAGTGGCTAAGTACAGAACTGCAGTACAAAAATCTCTTTTTCAGTGCGTTTATTATACTCAGAATTTTTGAAATGTCTCTTGCAACCTCCCTACTAGGCTGCAAGTTTCTTTGGGAGCTTCTTTTCCACTCCATGCAGCTTTCTCTGGGTAACTAGCTGGGTAAACACCTCAAACCACAAGGTCTTTATGTTTTCTTATTTAGATAAGGCTTGCAGACTCTCCTGGGGAGTGCCTTGCTACTCATCACAGAAGGCACCAACCTGCTCTGCCTGCATTGACACTGGACTGGGAAACACTGGGCACACACCACTGAGCAAGGCACAGGCAAGCCAGCAGATCCTGCTGCTGAGCGTTTAAGGATTTTGCGTCCAGGGAGGAAGTTTCAGGTGGGTGTGTGTAGCTGAACATGCAGACAGTTTTGAGGAAGGTATTAAAATTATCCCCTCACTCCCAGTGGGACATTTTATCCCTGGGTTCCTAATTTAGGCTACTGCTTTGGGGCAGGAGTGAGCCGTACATCACCCTTCTACAATTCCAGGTCTTGTGCAAACTTGAACTGTAGTTATAACCCCACCAGGAGAAGAAATGCCAGGTGTTTAATCCCCATGCCTGAGATGGGAGTAGAGGCAGTCCCTCCTATTTCCCCAGAATATTCTCTAGCCATTAGCCCACAATAGTCTTGAAATGGTTTAAGTGGAACCAGGATCTCCTGCTACTTCCAACAGAAATCGTGATTGCTGCTCAGTTATTTCTCATATGCCAAAAACTGGTGACCTCCCAGGCAGAGAGACAGGTCTTCTTACATCCTCTAGTCAAGTGTCCAGGGAGTTGAGGCAAGGCAGGAGATGTATCTACTGTCTTCTACTCCTGCACTCCCTGTGGCCTTTTCTTTGTACAGTACCACAATGTTTTGTCTAACCTTCCTTTTCATACAGGAATCCCCTGAGAAATAAAAATTCCACATTCTCAGTTTCTGGTGTCAGGCACATAAAGATATTGCAACATTAAAACCGCAGGTATCTAGGGCACTTGCAGCTTATCTAATTCATTTTGGGAGTCTTGGAAACCCAAATGCTCAGTTGTGTGATGACTACTCAGTTATTGTGACAGATCACAGTTTCCATTAGCTCGCCTGGTGGAGATTGTGAACTGCATCTTGATGTGTGCTGTGTTAACAAACTGAAACTATCAGCCATGGCAAATAGGCAATTTCAGATTTACACAGAGGAAATGACCAAATAATTCTGCTTTATTGATTCATTTGGATTGCATGGGAGTTGCAACCCTTGGTACTTCATTTTTCTATTTAAAACCAGTCAACAAAAAGGGGTTGTTTTAACTTAGGTTTCCCTTTAACCAAATCCTTTCCAATAAACCAGATGAAAATAGGAAGAAAGTAGCTACAGACTTGTCTGTGTCTATTTTTAAGGTGATTACAAAGTTTTGAGCCCCCACATTACATATCTGAGCAGCCGATGTGATCATACACACCAGTGAGGAAACTGAAGATGGAAGGGAAGAAGTTTATTGCATTGTTGTATTACCCAGTGTAAGAAGTTCTTAGACTGGGTAATACAACAGAGGCAGATATACTTTGAAAAAACAGCAACAAAAAAGACAATACATACACTTTGAATAGGAATTATTTTTCTAGGACTTTAAAAATATACAAGCCTAATTATCCAAAATATTTTCAGGAAAGAGTGAACATTTTATGAAACAAAAGGTAGTAAAGCATCAAAGGAATTAGAGGAGCTGATTCCTTCCACCTGCCAGGGCATAACTTAGGAGGGGTGTGCTGAGGTATCTGGCTGAGCTCTGATACAAATCTCATTTGTATTACATGTAGAAAGGGTGGGTGTAGCACTTCTGCATCCTCTAATGACTGTAAATTAAGGGTGATACCTACTGCTTGTTAGTAGCCAAAAAAACCACACGAGCCAAAACTCCCCTACTTCTTCAGAGCTTAGGAAGCCATTGCTAATGACCCTTTTGGCTGTAGGACAAGGGATTTTATGAGGTTGCAAATAAAAGCAAAGAAAATTTCAGGAAGAGACTAGCAAAGTATATCAGCAGATTTGTTGGCAGAAAAAGCTTGGAATACTTACACAAACCAGACTCTGTAATTAGTTTCTAAAAACTTTGTTTTAGTCATTTGCAAATGTCTTCTATGAAGTATTTTAGCCCAAAATGTTAACAGCATTTTGTGAAGAGTTGCATACCAAGCAATTCTGGAGTTTGGTATCTACAGGAGCCTCTGTACCATGTTGCATTTCTCTGAATTTGGCAGTATCATACTATTTTACCCAGAAATAGTGCCCGAGGATCAAGGTTTTATGCCTTTGCACCACAGGCTCTGGTCAAAAAGTGGTTAAAGGAAGAGGCTTAGAGATGGAGGAGATGGTGAATAATAACAGCACATCTGCCCCTGCATAGATCAATTTAAGCTTTTGTGGAATTGAAATTAAAAGAAAAGTGACTTATGCTTTTGCAGTGAAAGAAGAAACAACACATGAAATTATGCTTTTACTTCAGCCATAATGCAGGACAGAGAGTGAATTACACGGTGACTCTGGAAAACGAATTCATTGCCTTCTATCACAGTTCAGAGGATACACTCTTGAAATAATCTCACTGTTACAAAATGATTATTGCACACATAAGAATTACATCAGGCTCTCAGCAGCCACAAAGGATCATAGAGTGGTTTGGGCTGGAAGGGACCTTTAAATATCATCCAGGTCAAAACCCCTATGCCATAGGCAGGGACACCTTCTACCAGCCCAAGTTGCTCAGGGCCCCATCCAGCCTTGTCTTGAACACTGGGGGATGGGGCATCCAAAACTTCTGGGCAACTTGTTCCAGCATTTAATCTCCCTTACAGTAAAAAAAAAAATTAAAAAAAAAAATCTTCCTAATACACAGTCAAAATCCACCTTTTTCAGTTTAAAACCATTGACCTTTTCCTGTGACTACAGACCTTGGTGAAAACTTTTCCCTATCTTTCTTGTAAGACCCTGTTAGCTACTGAAAGGCTACAACAAGGTCTCCCTAGAGCCTTCTGTCTTCCAGGCTCAAGACCTCCAGCTCTTTCAGTTTTTTTTCATAGGAGACAGCTGCAGCTCTCTGATCATCTTCATAACCTCCTCTGGACTCATTCAACAGGTTCACATCCTCCTTACTTTGGGGCCCCCAGAGCTGGATGCAGCACTCCTGCTGGAGTGTCATCAGAGCCTGCAGAGGGGCAGAATCGACTTGCCACTTTGCTTTGGATGCAGCCCAGGATACAGCTGTCATGTCACAATGTGCATACCTGATGATGAAGACTTTCATTTTTTTTAGTTTTTACAATCAAATTTGAAATACTGAAGTTAATGCAAACCTTACGATTCTGAAGCAACACTCAGGATTTTACGAGCTCTGCTTTCAGTAATGGATAACAAGATAAAATCAGCAATGTTTTAATAATCTTGCTAAGTGCCAGGAAATGTTACAATGTTAAACAAAGAACAAAGAAGGATAAAAACCCCCGGAAAGCTGTGTAACAAAGCAGAGGAATAAAATGTATAGCAGAGCATTCCTTCTATTCAGAGTGCTGGGAGAGTGGGACTAAATGAAGCAGCTTTGGCCACTGGTCCACGTTCAACAGATGAAAGCAAGCACACTGCAGGAATTCCTAGTTCATCACTGAACGTTCCTCAAATCAGAACACTTCCTTGCCATTTTGCTGCATCATTATGAATCTCTGGCTTAGCATGTCACACAGTAGCACAGTAGTATAATTTTAGCCTTTTAGGCCCAGCTGTGAAATATCTTTTGAAAAGTGCTTGCAATTTCTGGAGCACTTTGCAGCAGGGCTTGTACAATAAGAAAATATGCAATTATCTACTCTTGGAGACAGTACGGCCTGGACACAACCAAAAGCTTGGGATGAATACTACACTGCTGTAAAACAAAGGTTTCAAAAGAATTGCACACATTTATGTCAGACTAAAATCTTTTGCACAGCCTGCAAAATTAAAGCAGAAATTTAGAATTATTCTTTCTCTGTAGAATATTTTAACAGGGAATACAGCTCTCACAGTCCTTATCACCTTTGTGGGTAAGATTAATATTAGTGTCATTTAAAAGGAGAATTGTAAGGGTACAGCTAAATACACATTGCTAAAGAAACTGAAACGTGCTATACAGTTTCAGTCAAAGTGTTTGAGTTAAGGAAAAAGCCATATCCATGGCTGCCTTATAACTTTAGGTGGAACACCACACCAACTGTACTGTACCTACAGCCTAGACCTTACATACCAAACATGCCTGTAAATGTATTTAAAAATACTCTAACAAATACTTGAGTTCAGTGGAGCAAGAATACAATGACAAGGCAGACCTGGATGGACTTTGGAAGCACACTAAAGAGTTAGGGAGAAGTAAGAAAAACTACAGGGTAAGAGGTGAATGTCAGGTAATTTTTCCAATTACCTAATTCTTTCTGTGTCACACTGGAAGAATCTTCAAGTAATTGGATAAATGTAACCTCATACATTATAGTCTTCCCTCTTGGATCAATACTTGTTTTGGTCAATACTTTCTTGATTTCACATATTAAGCTTTTGTCAAAAATTTTTCTTTTTGCTTTTCACATACTGAAAAGAAAAGCAGTTATTTAATAGTTTCTTCAAGTAATTGGATAAATGTAACCTCATACATTATAGTCTTCCCTCTTGGATCAATACTTGTTTTGGTCAATACTTTCTTGATTTCACATATTAAGTTTTTTGTCAAAATTTTTTTGTTTTGGTTAGAGCACACACTGAAAAGTAAAGCAGTTATTTAATAGTCATTTTCGGCCAGTTCCCTCTCAGTTTTCCATTCAATCATTCCTCAGGCAAACTCCCAATGGTATTTTTTTAAAATTTTTATCCTAAGCGTATACATTCCTATAAATTATTAGAAGCAAGTGAATATTTTATGGAGTGGGAAAAAAACCAATAAAAATATTATAAGTTCTTATTATGTCAATGTTTTTATATAAGTCATATAAAGTGTGAAAATCCTGTGAATAGATTGCTTTAAATCAAATGCACATGACACATGTTTAAAGCATTTTGTTCTCACTTGGTGGAATAGCCCATGCTACATCTGGATGTAGGTTTCAATTCTACCTCAAAAACTATGAGTCTGTGTGGAAATAATGCATTTTTCTTGAGTCTGTGATTTTACAGCAGTTTTGCTAATAATGAACAAAAATCATGATTTTGGTTTGAGGTCAGGGTATATAACTGTTGGTCTCTAAAGGTTGTATATAAGGAATTATGAGGGTATTTTAAATTCCTTAATAGAAGGAGACAAGTTTTGGGACATTCAGGTGCTCTTGTGACAGTCTCTGGAAAAGGTTTTGTGTGTCTGAGGTCTCAATTAACTTTTAAAAATACACCAGTTGGTTTACCTAAAGATTTTTTTACCTCTGCTGATACATATTGCTTTACTTATGCTTTTAAATTATTATATCTACTGCAACACTGATATTTCTGTATTACACCTACCCTACAATAAGTAGAAAAGTGACCCAAAGCTATCACTGCATTTTAAAATATTTCACATCTAATCTAAAGATGAACAAAGATACAATAATGTAGTGATTGATGGGGATATAAGAAAAAAAACCTGGTAAATCAATAAAAATAAGATTATCTGCATCAGTTATTACAGATTATTTGAATATCACAGCTGTAGTACTTGGATATTGTGTTGTCCCTGTCAGGAATTATGGCACCATTACTATAAAAGGTTAAATTGAATGTAACCATCTAAATTTCCAGTTTCAATTAGTGTAAAATCTACACATTGCTCCCTAAGGCATTACACATTCATTTCAGAAGTTCAGCAGGGCAATTTACATACAGTAAAGTACTATGAACTGACATTTTCCCAAGAGGTAGTTATTAGCAACTAAAAATTCTGTGGAAGGCTTCCAGACTAACATACATGAAGAGATGTACTTTCAATGATAACTAGGCAGGTGAAGTTCACAGTGCTTAGGTTAAAATAAAGGGTAAAATGGGTCTTTGCCAAGACCTGCAGAGAGCAGGTTGCTGTTTTCTTTGTGGTTCCTCTTTTTATCTGTAAATTAGAGAGGATTAGTGAGGAATACAGATGAGGGAATGGGAATCACCTGAACAGTGAGACAAGTCATTACTGGTGTAACTCACTCATATGCTCCAAGAAAATTTTATAAAAAGCCTTGGTTCTTTGTCCTAAACATTGCTCCAGGCTTGCAGTCTGGAGTCCAGGGTTCATCCAAGTGTCCCAGAGGAACAGCTGAATACAGATGAGATGCTGTTTGCAGGAAAACAAGACCAGGAGACAGCTAAAATAGATGGTAGCTAAAACATGTGAATATCCCTTGTGAGCTGAAAGGTCGGTCATTACTCGCTACCAATATTAACGATGACCTTTCAGGAACACCAGCTGCCAGCCATGCAAACAGAAGCTCTGGTGACCTCTTTCTGTGCTTATAAATATTAATAAGCAGAAGAATTTTCATAACCACTTGTGGGGTTCAGAGTCTCAGCAATACCTTCCACAGATCTTAAATACACATGGCTAAGAATGACCAACCACTTATCACAGAGGTTTTACTGGAACCCAAGTATTCAGGTCCATGGAAAAAAGCTTAATTTTCTGGCAGATCAGTAGCAGATGTAATATTAAAAAAAAAACAAAAACCACCAACAAAAACCAAAAACCAAAACCCCAAAACAAACAAGAAACAAGCTTAATTTTCTGGCAGATCAGTAGCAGATGTAATATTAAAAAAAAAAAAAAAACCAACAAAAAACAAAACCCAAAACCCCAAAACAAACAAGAAAACAAAAAACCAAGAAAAATGGTGAAGCATGAGAAAGCCGTACAAAGGAGGAACAAGGTCTTTCACCACAGCCTTCCCAGCCAGGAAGAGCAGAGAAGATGCTTTGGATCTGTAAGTCTGCATCTTTCTGCCAAGATGAGCTATCATGAATATGTTCTTGAGAACTTGGTGAATTAAGCTTGGTGTATTAAGATGCATTTGTTGAAGATCTCTTCCTACCCTGCATTCTGAGGACAACAATGAGGGTTTAGGCTGACTCACAGATTATCATTTTGCTTTTGCTGTCCATGGTTCAGGAAGTAAGATCAGAGCCAGATCCTCCAAAGTGTTAAGGTTCTCATCTGCTTCAGCAGAACTGCCCTTCTATGAGCCCTGGAATTTTTTTCTTCCATTACACATGTTGAGTGGAGCTCTGAGACAGCACTGGGAAGCAAACCTACTTACCTTGAAAAGGAACTAACATAGGAATGATTTCTTGTCACTTATGTTGGCTCCTCAGAGCCCATTAAATGGTATACTGACTTTTTTTTTAGTGGCTTCTTGGCAATGTCACTGTTTCATTTGATATTACTGTTATTACTTTAAAGTTTATTTATTTGATTTTGTTGTCTTTTCATGTGCTATTTTGTATATGACATTCTAGTCTGACAAATAATGTGTAGCCTAATTTTGTGGGCACCAGTGGGGATCAAGGCCTCTCAAAAGCATCTTGTTAGCCAGGGCCAGCAAGTCAGGCTGGGGGTAAAGCACCATGTGGTCTGGCTCTCACCTGCTCCACTGTTAGCACTGGAAGCCTGTGGGCCCACTGCAGTTCTCAAGCAGGTCAGTCAAAGTCCAATTACAATCACTTATAATGTATTTCATAAGGATGCCAAAACTAACTCCAAATGCTTCCTTATGCCAAGGTTTGCTTTCGGTAAAGTCTTGATGTACACTGGCTGAAGAATGTCTTTAGCAGGGTTTTATTTCGCTGGGGCAGATGAAGTTAATTTCTGGCTCCAGTACCCAAAGTATTCAGAACCAACCCCAGAATGACATCTGAAGTCACTAAGGACAAGCCTCCAAGTTTTGAGTCAGCTGAAAACATAGAGTCAATTTTCCTCTCTGAGCACATTCCAGACCCATGCAGGTGCCAGGGGACTGTTCATAGTTTAGCATATAGAGCTGGAACTTGGATGCTTATGTAACAGCTGGGCTTAGGGTTTCCCCAAATCTTCCTACCAAATCCAGCTAGAGAGACAAAGGATAATCAAGATCACAAATGATAAAGTTAAACAAGAAAAGAAATGCCTCCAATGTAGCAGTCTATTTGTAAGACTTTTCAAAATAAACCCCTGGAAGCAGTGTGTAATTCTCAGCAATATTTTTCCTGTTTCACCATAAGTTGCCAACTTTAGTATTTATTTCACTGGCAATAAATTAAAAGACCTGAAATTTTAGACTCTCTGTGATGTTAAAAACTTCAAATATCCATCCATGATCTAAAGCTTCATGTGGAAAAAGAATAGACGATCTCTTCCATAAATTACATTGCCAGACAAAGGGCCTTCATATGGAAAGTACTTCATAGAGCAGATAGAGGAAAAAAGGGAAGCATATTTGGATGAGTACTGGGATTCAGAAAAGATTCCTGGTGGCTCTGGAAAGAAGTCAGAACAGTCTTTTCAACAGCAGCTACAGCTGACGTTGCTTCTCATCCTGACTGTCTCATTAAATCCAAATGTATGTCTGTCTATGGGTATGTGTGTAAGGTTCTGCAGAGAGGCATAAAATCTCAAGATGTAGGGAATTTAACACAACCTGGCTATTATGATATCTGTAGAGATCATGTCTTGAGGCCTTTTGCCCCCCAAGTGTTTATTTGGCCTTCTGGTGATGGAAAGATCTCAGGCTTTTATTTGCTTATTACTAACTTGGAGCTTTTGCCTAAAGCTTGCCAAGTATTCATCCTGACGAAGCACTTGACCTTTCTATGAAGTATGTTTTTCAGACACCACCAATTGAAAAAGCAACTAAAGAATATTTTTTTCTTTAACAATCAAAATATTTTTAGTTATATCTGCATTTTGGATCTTCTGCACTGTACTTAGTGCTTCACCAAGGAAGTGAGAGGCCCAGCTCTGTTTTCTTAGAGAAAATCTGGTTTTACATATCACATAGTTCACACATTGCACATACACAAGAAAAATGCAATGCAAAAGCCATGTATATTATGTGTACTGCAAACAGCATCTGTATATATTTTCATTATTAAGATAAAAATATCCTTAATATTTCAAGTATTGGGGGTTCTTATTAATTCATTTTTTATTAGATGTGCAAGAAAATACCACTTTTGTAGCCTCATTCAATGATCCCATTTGAGCAGGTGTTGCACATATCTACAAGGAAAGAAAAACCAATCCTTTGATGAGGAAGACGTCACTGTGAAATTAATAGTACAGTTTAATAGTAAAGTTCACAGCAAAGACACAAATAGCAGAACGTGCTTTACTGTGCCTATATGTCCTAAAACTTCTTCTTCCAGACCTTGTAGTCATAGTTTCTTTCCCTACATGCAAACAGCATCTGTATATATTTGCATTATTAAGATAAAAATATCCTTAATATTTCAAATATTGGGGATTCTTATTAATTAATTTTTTATTAGTATGTGCAAGAAAATACCGCTTTTGTAACTTCATTCAATGATCCCATTTGAGCAGGTGTTTCACATATCTACAAGGAAAGAAAAACCAATCCTTTGATGAGGAAGACGTCACTGTGAAATTAATAGTACAGTTTAATAGTAAAGTTCACAGCAAAGACACAAATAGCAGAACGTGCTTTACTGTGCCTATATGTCCTAAAACTTCTTCTTCCAGACCTTGTAGTCATAGTTTCTTTCCCTACATTTAGCATTTTCCCACTATCCTTTACTTCCTTTTACCCTTGCATTTTATTCCAGAAGATACTATTTCCATCTTCTTTAAATATAGTCATAATGCTATAATGATAGCAAGGAGTTCCACAGCATAGAACAGAAAATCTGGTGCAATATAAATTTAGTTTACTTTCAGTGAATATTGTGCTAACTGCTTCCCATACTGTTTCAGTAAAACACTCACATGGAATTTATCTCAAAGCTTTACATCCTGTCTAGCTGGTTGTATTATGTCTCAAAATCCTCAGCCCTTTGTTATGGAATTAAGATAGACTTCTGGAGTTCTGGTTATATTTCTGCTCCAGGGATCACACCGTGACAAACTCATTCAACTTTAACTTCCCTCTTAATGAAAACAGTTGGGAATCCAGGTTCGAATCATGAATCCCACAATCCCTTTGAAAAGACTTCAAAAGAAACAGCAAAAATACAAACAGCAAAAAAACCCCCAAAGCAAACAAAAATCCCCAAACCAAAACCAAAACAAACAAACCACTCTAAAATGAACACGCAAATTAACAACTCCACAAAAGCTACTTTGGGAAGTGAGTTCTGAAAGAACCACCGTAAGAGGGATTAAATGCATTCACATTGTACAGTTCAAACAGCTGCTAAGCAGAGAATGACTCAGCCCCTGCATCCATCTGGGTCAGTCTTGTTCAGGCACAGCCTCAGAAATGCTCCCCCAGCAAGCTGCATCTGGATACCCACTGCATCCCATCACCAATGTGCAATTACACACTGCCACACAGACAGAGGAGCTGCTGGGCAGGGGAGTGGGTACATGCTGCCAAATACCTTTATATTAAATATTTTCATTTACTGCAACTGGTATAAAATAGCAAACTTTCCATTTTTGTGGTTCCTGGGCAGTATCAAATACATGGAAATCCACTTATACTCCAGTGTCATCAAAATATGGGGAGTGGTCAATGACAATAACCAAATGTATGGATTTTGCTTTGTGAAGTGTTTTAATCATGACAATCATTTCTTCATCAATCTCCTGTAATCATACTGATAGTAATGGGAGAGGATGTGAAAAATCATGCTGCTTCTATGATGCAACAACAATTGGTCCTTGAATTTCTCCATTAACTCTTGCCCAGCCACTCATCTCTGTTGAATAATTCTACTAGATTGGCTTGCTGACATGATATTCAAGTTAGAATAATGGGATAAAATCAAATAATGAACTAATTTCCTGACTCACATAATACAGTTTTATGCCATTTCCTGCTTGTGTGACCTGATCTATGTCCAGTAAAACCAGCTTTGGTACAATGCTTCAATGGCACTTAGGCTAATGGGCAGATCTTGAATCCTGTTTTTGGTATCACTTTTCTCAGTGGCATCTAGATTTTGACTCAAAAGTTTTGATATCCATAACTGGATCATTAACTTGGTCTTCAATCATTAGCAACACAAACCTGGCTTTACTTTCATGAGTTCTGCCAGGAAAAGTAGAACATAAGTGGAAAAAATAATCTGTGCATGAACTGCACTATGAACATTACCTTTGACATGAAAGGCAGCATAAAAGACAAAACACTTATTCCATTCTGGCCAACAAACCGCAGAAGTCAGAAGAGGACTTAAAACATAATGTGGAATCCTTGCCAAGAGCTGCTTTTACATAATCAGAAAGGATTGGGCTAAAGCCAACACACTGACTTTCACAGGGAAATTCAGATGCATAAATCATACAAGATGATGAGAGAACAACAGTCGTTTGGAGCTCTTGAAACAAGGTCCCAGCTACTACCTGGGACTCATAGGACTTCTGCTAACAGATGCTGAACCCACTCCTTAGTCTGATGACAGATACTGAACCAGTTTCTCAATCTGATGATTCAGCCACAAGGATGTAACAAAGTATCCTGGCACTGCCAGCATTCCTGTGTTCAAGAGGGATACACGGCATTTACCTGGTTTGCAGTGCTCATGTTTCAAGAGATGCAGGCGTAGCACATGGGGGTGCTGTATCCTATGTTAGCTTTCTGAAATGAGTGACCCCTGGTCCCATCACGAGTGCTATCCCTGTTGATCTATGCATCCACAGACCTTCTGGAGGCAAAGCAGCAGATCAGCAGCAGAAGGCCATCTTCACTCTGAACAGTTTGGCAGAAGGTTTCTGTGGCTTCTGATGACCTCTGGTGTCTCTCACCTGATGCCAATGGATGTGTATGTTGTGGGCTGCACTCTCCTATTACTGCATGGGACACTTCTCTTCTTAAATTCTTTGCCCACAAAGGGATCAACAGTGGCTTGACAGTGGTCAGTTGTCTGTGTACCAGGGTGGAAGAACTTCAATACTATTCTGCAGGATGTTTAACTAAAGACACTCTGAAATATGCACATGAAATAAATTATTTGTACTTTGTCTTGGTATGGAAACTTGCTGCAATCAGGGATCCCACCTGTACAAAAGAGATCCTGGGGAAAGACCCAAGTACCTCGGGAGAGTGCCAAAGCTCTGAACTCTGACCCTAGGCAATCATATTTCACTCCCTCAATTGCAAGGAAAGTATTAGTGACATACCGTAACAAAATTAGCTGTTTGGGTTCATTTAAAAAATTAACAGATTTTATATTGCATTTTCCATATTTTATAATTTAGGTCCTCATTTAAGCTACAAGTACCATATATATCAAGCAAATCTTGACTAATATCTGCTACCCGAAAGAACGGGAAATGTTTGTTTCTATGTGATCAAATGCTGCTGATTAAAACATGAAGCAAAGCTTAGATGAGAATAAAGATTCTACTTGGAAGATTAAGACTTTTTTGCATCTCTTCTAGAATAAAGCAGCAACAGGCTTTTCATTAAAATGAATGGCTTAAAGTTATTTAAAGGGTCCATTTCTTGTTCCTACCACATGCACCTTATTTTAATTTCTCTCTATAGCTATTGTTTGGAAAACTGTCAAATTGCTCTGCTCTGGTGAGATAGTTAAGGAGTTACCAGCAGATATACAAAAGAGTCTAAACCCCACTTTAAGGGACCTTGGAATTATTTTATAAATCTTCTGCTTTGATGTGTTGAAAATCAATGACTTATCTTTAGTGCTGTAATTTTAACTCCCATTACACTGCATTCGCATTTCAGCTTTTATTTTCAAAGGAAAGACAATGAAGTGATGATATTGTTTTGGAGCTGGTCTGGGTGCTGGATACTCAGCAATGTGTAGATCCTTCTTAGCAAAACTCACCAGTGCTCCATCTTTATTTAACTTGGGGTTGCTTTCCCAAAAGTTGCATTGACAGTTCCTTGGAAAAAATTGTTTATTTGTAAGCAATTGCTCCTTGCTTATTTTATAGTACTCAATTTTTTGGAAGACCAGGACTGTGACTTTTCAGGCAGAAAGTCTGTATCTTTCTGTTTGCACAGGACTTAACCATCGTAAAAAAAGTGATACTGTCAGTACTGGGTACAATAGGGTCTCACTGGAAATTCTTTGCCAGGCTAGAGGTCAGTGGGTCAAGCAGATGTCTAGAGCTAAATAAATATCTCATATGAGATTTTAATTCTAGAAGTAACAGTTTTGGGAAAGATTGTTTGGTAACTTCATTTTTAACATCAGGTTCTCCAGTGAGGGAATTTAAGCATTAGATTGCAGCATTTGTGACAAATGACAATTTGAGACAGTGAAATACAGACTGTGAGACCTAAAGTATCTGAAATTGGCAAAATTTTCTGGGAGAAATCATTGTTCTATTTATTTTTTTGCCTGAATCAATGAACTCAAACTGATTTTAAAATGAAAAATATTTTTAAGTAGCATAATTTCTGAATGTGGCTTCAAGACTTAATTCCAGGACTAAGTCATTAATAATATTATATACTGCTTATTGAACAGGAATAAACATCTGGCCTGTAATTGTAAATTACAAGTAACAACTGTTAAATTACTATCAATTTTGAAGTTGCAAGCAATATTTTTTCTCATTTGACTTTGGCCTTATTTTGGGGCTGTAGTACTGTTCAAACAAAGTCAACATTTGGTATCGATTTCAATGAAAAGAAGTTTGAAGCAGACAGAGAAAACGAAGGCTGCTGCAAAGAGAAGGACAGTCTCCCACAGAGAGCAAAACTTACAAAAAGACAAATCTCTTCACTCATCATGGTTTTCTAGCTCAAACATCCTCCCTGGTAATTGCAATTCTGAGCTGGGGTACACAGCACTGTCCACACAAACAACCATGCCTTGCTCAAATCAAATTGAACAATGAGGGCTTAGGAATAAGTTCACTGTCCTGCTTAATTACAAGTCTTATAAAACTCAACAAAACCTTCATACAGACTTGTTATACCACACTGACATGTGTGCTTTCCTGCTCCAATCTCCTTCCATAGGTTGCACAACCTGAAGATCCAACAAAGCCCAACACATGTTCTAATGCCAAAAGAGATTTTAAACTCCACAATGTGCTAAAATAATGGGGCAAAGCTGTCTCCAGGAATGCAGGTTCTGAATCTATATGAATATTGGGCTCCTTCTGGAAATTTTTTTCAGAAGTCAAGGTCATGTATTGGCAGCTCACCAAAGTTAGTTGTCAGACATGGAAATAAATTTTTCACCTGAAGAGCTAGAATGAAAAAACCTGTGGCTTGTGACACTGTAATACCAAAAAGAAAGACCATAATTTCTAATGCCAGCACAGAAGATAAGATGTTTCTTTTTGTTTTCCTGGATATAAATTAAGTACTTTTTTTCACTTTACTATCTATGACTTGAACAGGACATTGCTCCTTACTTGAAGCTAAGTTAGAAAAATATAATGGAAAAACTTCCCTAACCAGCTTTAAGATTGAAAAAGAATACCAAAATGGGAATGAGATAGTGTAAAAATTAATGGAATTCTCTGCTGATAAAGTTTCATCAGATAATAGCATCAAACACACTCTATTGGTACTGAAGTTAAAGCAATTTCACCTGAGCTTTCTAAATTCATATGTATGGACTATCATTTCAGCCTTCAGGCTTATTTTTTATTGAAACTATGCAAAATTTTTATATTCCATTGAAAATAGAAGCAAAGGATTATTTTCATACTTGAAGTAAACTTAAGAGCAACTGCAGTTTCAAAAAACAGTCTGGCAAAGACAGTCAGACAGAGATATACATCTCGGTTATGTACAGCAGTCTGCCTACAGATTCTGGTCACTGAAAGCATTTGAGGAATTAAATCTTTGAAATTTGAATCATTATAGCATTATTTAGGAACTTCCATAGATAAACATTTTTTGTGATGCATAAAAATATAACAGGCAGCTCTTGTACAATTATTATAAAAATTGCACTCTTGTAGAAAATACATAGGATTCAAGTATACAAATAGTTCTGTGAAGTTATGAATGCTGACAGAAGAATGCCTCCTCCACTGTGGTGACAGATATTTCACACCAAAACACAGGCCATTCTCTCTTTCCCCACAGATCAAGTCATGCATATTTTTTTAACAAATGCTAAAAATAGGCTACTCCAGCAGTGTGCCATAATGGTATCACAAACAGGGACAGCCAAGGAGAATAAAAACAAAAGTCATAGTGGAAATCTGCAAACTTCCTTGTCAATTCATGTTTTCTCACCTTTCTCTCCGTGTGTGTAATGTAAGACCTGTATATTCTACCATCCTTGACACAGTTAGAGAACAAAAGGTATGAAGAGGGGACTAGACCCTAGATGTAAAATTTTCTCTAATCTGAAAAGAACTATGTGGGGAACTTCATACTTACTTTCTCAAGCACAGCAAATGTTCTTGACTAGCACAGCTGCAAATTACCACTCAAACATTTAACTCCTATTTATTTTGTCAGAATGAGGAGAAACAGTTAAGGTCTCCAGTGTCTTTGGCATGTACAGATTTAGAAATTATTGTCAAGACAAGCATAACCCCCTCTGTAAGTGTGGACAGAACAGAAGCAAGGAAATATTTGTCAGCCCAAGATCTGAAGTGCAGTTTTCTGTACTCTGTGGAGAAGTGTTAATAGGTTTTTCATATAAAAACAAGAACAGTATCTCCTTCATTATCTGATCCACAATGAAAATTAAAGGAATTTTCAGTCTTGGGATGGAGCACGCAAACCGTCTATAGCCTTCATAATGCAACAGCCTTAAAGTTTTCACGATTCTCTCTACAGAAGAAAAGCAATAGGACACTTCAGGATAGGATATTGGGGCACAGTGCTAGCTACAAGTTTGACTGAGGAAGGAATGATGTTGGGAAAGGTGGTAATTTTTGTACATTTACATTTGTTAAAAAATAAGGGACAGGATACAAATAGTCACAAATTTTGATGACAAACCTAAAACTAAGACCAGAGAATATTAAAATTATTATTAAATAATAATATTTTCATTAACTAGACAGCTGTTAGAAATAGCATTTATGTATTTTATGCAATGTAAGGAATTGCAAAATCTGTTTTCTATCCCTCCTTGAAAAAGTATTCCAGCATACTCTTTAGAAGTAGTGAATATTATGGTCTTATTTGATTTAACAGTCTCACATGATAGAAACTCTTTTTTTTGTTTGATAAGACTGGGAAAGGCACAGGGGATGACTGTGAGAAGAGATTTGGGGTTAATCCTAGAGGAAAGGATCCAGTTTACATTGTACATACAGAGGTTCTGGTACAGGTTGCAGAGCAAGACACAGGCATCAGCAAGACTCTTGCCCTTTTGGACACAATATGAACAAAATCAGCATGTCTTTCTGTATGCCTCTAGTCCATTAAACTGTTTTCTTGGAGGACAGTAACCATTGCTTCCCCTGAAATGGGTGCTGCTGGTAAAAGGTGCAGACAAGCCACCAGAGTAGTGGATACAGATCCAAGCTAGAGCAGCAGAGTATGAATTACTAATCCTGATACAAATTGTTTTGTCTCCTTTGTGTGGACTATATGAGAATGACTCAATTTTGAATGTGCAGTCCTTCCTACTGCTGGCGAGAGAAATAATGGATCAGATCACCTACATCACTTTATATACAGAGGAAAACAGGATACACATGATAAGGTGTGTCAAGAACAAGAGTACTTTTAGGGACCAACCAATTATCTTCTCCCTTTCCCCATTTAGAAAATTTGCCTCCTGATCTGGTTTCTTCTTGCATCATGTGATGGAGAAGTCAGGAGTCAGCACTAGAGCTGAGCATCTGTGTATGGTATAAATTCATGCCTATATGGAAGCAGATTATCAGTGCTTCTTCCCAGAACAAGCAGTCTTAGAAAAGATCTGTATAAGGAGAGTAAAAGTGGGCTGCCCATGCCATAGAAGTGAATGCAAACAGTGGGGCCACCCTGGGCTGATCACCATGTGGATTGGTACCACTTAGCTGGGATGGGGAGCCTCTAACACCCAGGGGACCCAGAGCAAGACAGAGAGAACTTCCTTCTGGCAGCAGATCAAATAGAGCTGAAGAGAGTTACTAAAAACATTTCTTTTTTATTAGGCTCTTTCCCACTAACATTTTTTTCTAATTCATGTGTCAGAGCCTCAAGATCAATTTATTTATAAATATAGTTATTCAGTTATCAATCAGATAACTGTATCAGCTGTATGTCCAGGCTAAAGTGAATCACCGTCACAGAAATCTTGCTTCAGTGGGTTTATGAAATACACTAATGTGCTTTATTCATTTTTGTGTCAGTACATTTGTCCAGCCAAACTGTACGCTTCAGAAGCTCCGCAGTTCAATGTCAAAGCCTTTTTAAACAAATCAATGCTGCAACCTTTAACAAAGAGCCAGTTCCTTCAGTTCCACAAGGAATCCTTGCCTTGAAGACACAGAACATGAACAATTTAAAATACAACAGGACAGATCCTCATCCTTTACCGTAAGTAAATGGGAGTTACTCCCATACACGGCAGCACTACCACTGCAGACATCCACCTTTTAAACTTAAGAGAAAAACAGCCAGGCTAAGGTACACAACCCATAGAGTGCCTGGTCTCTTAATTAAACCCTAATTTCACTAAGAATAGATGGGACTCTGAGCAATCTGCTTTAGTCAGTGTCCCTGAATAAAGAAGCAGTGGAACTGGGTGATCTTTAAGGTCCCTTCCAAACAAAAGCCATTCTATGATTTTATGATTAATGAAAGCATTATAAGCAGTCATCAAAAATCTGCCTTGGGGTTTAGAAACAAACTCTGAAACTAAACTTCGCCTGAAGGCTGCTATTTCCCAGACCAGTTTCTGCACTCCCCTTGAAATGATAAGCATGTTGTAACCCATTCATTATACACCAGAGGATTTTTGTGGCCAAGAAAGGAAATGGCTAAACCATTTTTTTTTTTCAGAATAAAAATGTAAATCATGCTACTTCAACATCTTGTTTCCTGTATCATAGCTATGGTATGTATCCTATCCCAAATAATTTTCATTCCAAATGCCCAGGAATTCAACTACTCATAAAATAATGGCAATTTTATTTTACCCACCCCTTATTGTTATATTGCACAGGAGACAGGGATATAATTGGTGCTGGAATTCCCAACAGGAGGTCAATACACTGTTTCATAGCAAGCAAATCCTTGGCAAATGGAATAGCCTAGAAATTTGTAATAGCAATGCAATGCAAATTAGTGTCAAAAGTTGGCTCTCACAACAGGCTCCATTATCTCAGTGGCAGGAAAATCTATGTGGCAACACTTGATTTTGGCAGATGTATGAGGGTCTAATATGAGTAAGGTTTTTACATCCCTTGTTCTTTTAAATACTTTTTCATTTGCTTTAATTTTTAATGCCACCTCTGAAAACCTAGAGCTCTACTTTTTGTCATGCTGGTATTGATACATCATTGCTCAGACACAGGAAGAAAAGACACATTCAAATTTTTCCTTTTAAAAGAACTGAGTGTGGAACTTGGAGACTCAGCTAGAGCATTTCAGTGGACCAGCAGCAATGCCCTGTCCAAGACGAAGGAAAAAATCCACTCGTGCAGGGTTGCAAAAAATTCCTTCTCAAGAGCAAGCAAATTAGACTGGTAGGTATGGTTAGTCTGAGTCACTACTGCATCCCTCTGTGAGACAACTGATGTTGTCCTTGCCCAGAAATAAGTGTGCAGGTGTAACCTAATTCTTAATGAAGATGATTAATCAACATAATAAACCTGACCCTCACTCTGAATTGTGACACTGTGACTCATATTAAAGAGGCTTTTACTTGCCAAGAAGACACTGGCTTCAATGCCACCATTCAAGAGATGAAGGTCAGCTCAGCATGAACACAAGTAGCATATAGGCAGCATTCCTTTTCTTTTGGTGCTTTAGAAATTCAGAATAATCAGATATTAGAAGGAGCACAATTCCCTTCAATTAAAGCCCTTCTTAGAACCGGTCTGATATCACTAGTGATAGAAATTGCAGTAGTAAGCAAATATCTGAACTGTAGGTGGCAAAGCATAGGTTTCTCTCTGAAGAAAAGTAAAGTATTGTAAAAAAAGGAAATTATTCTTTTATTTTGATAGCTGTTATGTTCTCATATGTGAACAGTTACTAGCAATTTAAGATTTGCCACTGAATTTTTAGAATATTATGAGAACAAGTACTTTTCTCCTCAGCATCTTCTCTCAGCAAAGACACTCTCAAAGGATGCCTGAAGGTAAGAGATGGGCCAAGGAATATTAAATGTCCTTCTCTGAATGACATTTTTAATGTTAACATTCTTTTTAAAAACTGGAGTGTTAAAAACACCATAGCTCCAAGGTGGTATCTGGACTATATGCTCATCTTTCATTTCATACTGAGCAAAACAAATAGCTACTTGTAGGACAGGATTCATTCACATTCTCTTTTAAATCTTTATTTTAGGTGATAAAAATTAATAAATTGAAATATCTGCTTTTATATAATCTATGCATTTCTCCATTGCTTCCATGAACATATCATAGTTTCGATGAAACTGCAAAAGATCTACTTTGGAACAACAGCAACAAGCACTGCAAGCATTGCCCTTCCTTGATACTTCAGGGTGCTTTAGTACATTCCAAACCAATATTTACATATCAAAAATCATGATGACATCAAACTAGAGATTGTCCAAGTCAAAGACTCAGTCCAAAAGAATAGCCCAAAAATCTGTGACACCTGCATGGTTAGAAATACAGTCATGTAAGGTTGTATACAATTTCCCTATTAGGGCAACAAAGACAAACTCAGCAGGTCAGTCCAGTGGTGTTAACTTCCTGATACCTGCTGTCCTTGGTTGCTGTCTTTTGGCTCTTGACTGTGATACTACTAGCTGAAGCACAAAGAGAAAATCCTTATGATGGGCAACTGGGGAAGGCAAGGCATCTGACTACTTTTTCTTTCTCTTCATCTGAGTTATTATTGTTCTTATGAATTTAAATGCTGTTGCTACATTGAGTTTGAGCTCTGGAGGCAGTGATCTGCCTGCAGCCCATTGCCCTCCACTGCACAGCAATGCAGCCTGAGAATCTTTGAGGATGGTCTGAGAATCATCTGTCACAGAAATGTTAAGGTCATTTGAATGGAGAATGATTGGGAATATCTAGGTTTAGATGCACTGGAATGGACAACTTCCAGGAGAGGTGTAGCAGTCACCAGGATTCCAAGTCATTTATGTGCATCTTCTCAGGGCACCCAGCACCAAGAAAACAAAGGACAGGCTGAAAGAAGGGATGTACTAAAATAAAGGTTGCCTACAAGCAGTCTGAAGCAGGCTCGGTGTGTTTAGAGATGGTGGTGAGAAGACAGTGACAGCGTAGGAGCCACAAGAAACCCAGATAATCATACAAAAAGCAGTGTACACATAGTGCTGAGGGTTTCCAAGCTAAGAAGGAGCAAGGAGAAGGGAGGAGGGTTCAGTGGCTTCCATCCTTTATCCTCCAGGCAACACTAAGAAAGCCTGGACAGACAACCTTGGTACAATGTGGTGCTTGTGTGCTGAAGCCATGACTCGGGCATGTGTATCTTGTGTCTTTGTGAATATGTGCTGCAAGAGTGTGAATGAGTAAAACAGATTTTGTTTGAAAATAAAATCACATTGCCCTGACTTGAGGGTTCTTATTTGGTCTTACTGTGCTACAGTCCTACAGTCACAAGAATCAGACTCTCTAAATTGGTTCAATAATATTTTATAACTCATAGGAACAGTGAGAGCTGCAGCGATGAGGACTGGCTAAGACCATGCTCAGGAAGGCACTTATGCTCATTCTGCACTTCAGATCAGAAATTTAAAGTCTCATTAATCTTATGCTTAGTGAAGATATAGTCTTTCTATCCTTTCCTTTTTTGTTTGCAAATAGCCTGTTCTGAACCTGATTAAGTTATCCATATAAGAACATTATTGAAATGTATATGTTGCTGCATGCTTTTATTTCAAAAATTGGCACTTCCCTCAAAACTAAGAATCAGAAAAAATATTTTGATACAAAAAACCCAAGCAACATTAGAAACAACAGAATGGGTGATTGCCAGTTATGTCTGATTCAGACTAGAAATACATTTGCACTCTTATCTATACACAGTTTTTTAGAAAACAAAAAATAAATTGTAGTAATTTACTATGATGTAGTTTAACAATGTTAAATCCTTCAAATGAGCTACCTGTAGATCACACATGAAAAAAAAAATGCCTCATATCACCACACTATTTTCAAAGGGTTTAGCAACAATTTCTTGTTTACATTAAAAATGCAGGTTTATTTTTTTCATTTTTTTAAAAGACTCTACGCCAAAGAAGCTGCTTTTCTAGCAAATATTTCCAATATTCTTGTGAAGAATTTTCAGCTGAGATATTATTCATTCCTTTTACCTGGCCTGCTATATTTCTAGTGCAAACAATTTCCCTTACAAGTACATTTTTAAGAGTGTTGCAGGAAGGAAGCTCTGATAAACAAACAGCAGTCCAAATTTCTCAGTATTTGTTTACAAGGTCTGATATTCCAGTATTTTACAGATAATTCACTTAAATACAAAAATTGCATGACTTGTCAATGTACTTCTTTGTTATTTAATGGTGATAGATTCATTACATTGCAGTTATATATTGTATGTTTTGTGACAGTTTACCCTTCTTCTCACAGATATGTCTGTTTTCAGCAACAATGCATTAGGAACACACTGGGGTTTGCAACATGGAAAAGGGGTACAGTGGAATTGATGGCATTAAATTTCTCAGGAAGGCCAAAATGTGCAAAGGGGTGAAAATTGCTGATAAAAGACAAGTTCAAAGACATCTCTGCCTTCATCTGGGATAAATGTGAGAACAATTTGCAACTCTTCCTTTATGAGAATATTTTGGGCCCGTTTGGCTGAGGTCTCTCCAGTCATTCCTAGGGTGGAATTGGCATCTGAAAGAGTTTCAGCAGGGGCCCCATGGCACCAGCTTTCTCATGGCACATAGAAGCTGCTACAGTGACATGAGACTAAGGCGCATATCATAAGCCATAAAATTTAGTGCTACTTTTCTGGGCATGGTTCACATTTCAGTCTTGGAAAAAACAGCAAATCCATTTTTCAGGTGCGGAATGTGAGGTCCAACAAAAGAGCAACTTGATATACTAAACCAGTGTCCTGGGTTGACAGAAACCAGGACAAGCAGCATCAAGTACAAGATAGAACTGCTGGCAAGACTGACTCCAGGACTGGTGTTTCGTTCTCATACACTTACTTCCTTCTCAGGACAGTCTTTATTGGAAAAAGGTTACAGTTTGGAAAGGTTTGTTAGCAATTTTTGAGGGAACAGTTTATTACAGAGAGCTCTAGTATGGAAATATGGGCTTTGGATATGATTCAGTTTCTAGAATGGCACCTAAATAGAAAGATGCTGGCTGGATTTTCAAGGACTGAAAAGCAAAGGTTAACAGACTATTTAAAAATATATATGAAAAAAATCATCCGTTCTTTTGACCCTTTGTTGCTGTTGTTCACTTCTTGAACTGCCTTGTAAGAATGGAAGCTTTGAAAAGTATAACAATAATGCTGAACTTCAACAGGTCCTGAAAATGCCTGAAAAAATAAATTGGCATTGCCTTCTGTTGATTTCCAACTCCATCTCAGTCAGTCAATGGAGATTGCTCTTGATGTAACATAAAAAAAGTATGAAAGCTTTTTCTGATTGTATTTAATGAAATTTGCAAAACAAAACATTAAAGAAAAAAAAAATCTAAGACATAAATTGCCTTTTAGTACTGCTATTCTTACTTGAGACTCAAGTGGCCCCTCTCTGTGTTTCACAATGAGCTGTGACCGAGGAACTCCAGCTTTAGTTAGCCTGCATGTGTAGACAGCCTTTCCTGAATGCTCCTGAATGTTCTTATGAAAACAGTGGTTTCTAGCTCTCTTTGTTGCAGATGAAGAGGGTATAAGACAGCAGAACAACATGTCATAGTGGCTGGGCAAATAGCTGTACATGAAGATATTGGCAACCCTCAGATTTACTTTCATCTCTTGGTTGACAGGTGCAAGTGCATGGCATTGATTGTAGCACATTCTTTCAAGTACACTTGTGAGTTCTATCTGTGAATATGTGAATGGTTTGTGAACAGCTCTTTCCACTTGTCAGATCAGATCAAGAGCAGAAGTAAAGACTGTGCTGCTAACTTGTGGTAAAAATCCATGTACTGCTTCACATGTATTTGTATTGATTTGTAGCATGCTGCTCATCCTTATAATTACAAACCTCTAAAATCTGAGTCACAGATAGGATTCTATGATGTTGGACAATACCCTTTTCTGACCCAGAGGTGGGGCAACTGAGAGGCATTTTTAAAAACTCTTATTCCATTTTTAGTCTCATGAGAAGGGTGAGACAATACAGATGTTATAATTCACACCATCACAATCAGAAGCCACCTATTTCCTAATTACAATACACTGTAAGCATTTCTTAGCCTATCATCTTTTTGCCACATCATGCTGTAAATGCCTTAAAGCTAATCATCTAAAACTACCCCTTGTGGGTCCTACTACAATGCATCTTTCATAGTTCTAGTTCTCCAAAGTATCTAGTCTTGTTTGCAAGGCCATCCTTTGAAACTTTTTTCTAGCTCCATTTCTATCTCAACATCTGTGCTATTCAATGGATTTTCTAAGTCAACATATCTTATCTCAAGGTTTGCATACGGATGCATAATGTGTGAGCCTTCTGTCATGCCTTGAGAACTCTCTACAAATCCATTTCCCACATTTCCCCCTTTCTCTTGGACAGAAAACACTTCTTTAATGGCCTTGTTCATCATTTGCCGCGCACAGTGAAGTACACAAGGCACTATCACTAACATTGCTATGACAACAATCAATGTATATAAACTTTTATTCTACTTTCAATCTCATAAAAAGAGTGAAACAATATAAATGTTATAATTCACACCATCACAATAAAAACCCACATATTTCCTAATTACAATATACTATAAATATTTCCTAACCTATCAACGTTTTACTACAGCATAATATAAATACCTTAAAACGAATAATCTAAAACTACACCTCATAAGTCCTACTACAATACATCTTTCATAGTTCTTTCTCCAAAGGATCTAATCTTATTTACAAAACCATCCTTTAAAACTTTTTTATAACTCCATTTCCCTCTGAACAATATCTATCCTATTCCATAACATTTCTAAACCAACATTTCTTATCTCAAAGTTTACGTACAAATACATAGTATATAAACCTTCTATCATACCTTAAGAACTCTCTACAAATCCATTTCCCACATTATGATATACAGATAAGCAGTGTGTTACAAACCTTATATTCTGGATTTATGTGTTTATAACTGATGCTTGCCCTCACTGCCAAAATGAGTATGATCAGAAGTCTGCGTTGCTCTAACTTCATTACAGTTGCAAGGATGCCATTTTTTGCAGGTATTACTCATAATCCCAGTGGAAGACTTGTCTATTATCTGAAGAAATCTGTGATGAATGTGCAAGGCTTCAAAGAGCAAGATTTTGCAAGACCGACCTGGTGTGAGCCCCTGCTAGCAGGGAGAAGACAAGACAGCGACTCAAGCCATCAGCAGTGTTAGTTCCTCTCTTACCACGGAATTAGGTTCCAATACTTGTTGTTTGCCCTCAAGACACCTAAACCACCTTAGTATTATTCAGTGGAATCTGGTTCTGCATTCCCAGTTTTCCCCACAGATGTGTGGGGAGCCATGCATGACACAGGGCAACATGATGTCCTACAGGGGTTCAGGTGTAAGTCTCTCAATACATCTTGAGAAAGAATACCCAAAAGCAGGCTCACAATAAATGTCTTTCTTGCTCATTTGAATTTCTGTCCTCTGGAGAATATTTGTGCAACACCTACATAGGCTATTGACTTAATTTCAAAGAATTCCTTAATTCCTTTAATCAGTCCTTCTTCTTCACTGAATTTGGGATAGTGGAGGTCATGACAAGAAATATGAGACAATCATTTGATCATAGATAAAGGAAAGTCTTCTCAAATATCCAGAGAGAAGACAGCTGTACCAGAACTTCTACCCAGTTACTTTGAGCCTTGCCTTGCAGTCAGTGGTGTGTTGTATACGTAGGTATTAGCAGTGTGCACCCCCTCCCCCCCATCTCTAGGGAGCAGTGCTTTGCTTTTATCCTGTTAGGATTTAATTAGGTGAAACACTACACTAAAATTCTCTAGCACATAAACTCATCAATATATTTTCATCTGTAACTGGCCCTATCTCAGGAGAATTACAGGAACCCAGTAAGATACACAAAAATTTGTTTCTTGTTTGCTAATAAGGGTGTAAAGCTGAACTACCATATCAGTAGTATCAGTAGAGTCAATTCTCACCTTCTTTCATCTTTCTTAGTCTTTAGTTTTCTCTTGAAGTCCAATCTCTGCCTTTCAGAAATTTAATTTATGTCAAGAAGTTGCAAAGAGCGAAAGGCAAACACAGCTACCTGACAGCTGTACTCCAGAGAACTGCAATATCTATTCTGGAACCAGTCACTACATTTCAAGATTGAGTCAAGTACTCTCCCAGGAGCCCCTGGCTCAGTCTAGCCTTGGGTATATTTGTTTTGATGTAAACAAGAGAACATATGCTACACTACTAAACAGCAGCACTTCCTAGCTGAACAGATCAACAGAAAACTTTTGTATTCATGCATTTGCACATGGGACTGAGCTGTCATGTGTAACACCATCTCTGTTCCTGAGTTCTTGAAATCATAGACTAACCTGTGTCCCAGCTGGGAGCCTGGAAGGTAAAACCTCCAGTCATAGAAGTTCTCCAGGAAAACTTTGGGGCTCTCCTTTCAACAGAACAAATTCTATGATGAAATCCTAGTCTGGCTTTTGCATTCTGATTATTTGCAAGTAGTTTTTCATGTCACTTTGTACTCTGACAAAGAAGGCTGTGTGACAAGGTCCAATCTTTACTCAATGCAATAGAAATCAGCAGTAGTTCCACAAAATCTGTAAAGGATGAATAGAATTTAGGCAAGAGCATTTTTAGGCCTTAAATTGACAAGCACTTTTCTATCTACTTAATATTATGAACATGATGGAGATTGCAAAAGTTAGTTGGAGTGGTTTTTTTAGTTGTGGGTTTCGCCTTTTTCAAAGTCAGCTGTTTCTGACCTGTGATTAGTACTGCTTCTTAGTTTATATCTTTGTCACCATGACATGGTCATAATTAAATACTATTGGTGAACTTAATTAAATTAAATTTAAATTTAATTTGAAAGAACCATGTTTTCATTTATTTTCTTCCTAATATTTTAATCCTTTACATATCATCAGCTAAAATTTTTGTTGGTCCAAACTCCTGCAGTTCATCATTAATCTATGTCATCTGAGAATTTGAAACCATGAACTAATTCAAATTACGTCTTTTATAAGAACAGATACACATCGCAGGTTGCTGCAGAACTATACTGATTACTGACTTCCTAGTTTTAATATAACTATATGTAGATTTATAATTATAATAAAAACTTTAACAGTTTACCTGATATCTTTGCTAATTAAATATGGCATTCATAATACAGTACTTTGATTAAATCATTTGTAATAACGGATCCTCTCCAAATGGTTGGAAGCACTAAAGGAAATTAATTTAAAAATTAGTAAATTGATCTTCATTGAGTAAAACCATTCAAATATGCAGCTAATCTCCTGCTAGTTTTTCAAAGCCAATTTTAATAATTATATCCATAAGCAAAATCTAAAAACGGAAAGCATGAGAAATAAGAGGACCCAAAGAAGTACAAGATTTTGCACATGGATATCCAGAGTGTTCCTAATAATGCCAATGTAGTATTTTTTGTGCTATTTTGGCAGGGAATAATTAGTCTATTGTTGGACTAATCACACGAGCTGGATGACTACTAACAATCCCATGAAATATAAAAAAAAAAAAAAGCCTAAGCATTTCTGGAAAAACTGAGGGTCTATTTTTATACATAAACTGCATGATCACGTGCCCACCAATTTCATGCAGTCTTGGCTACTAATCATCTAATCAGGGAAATACTGGACTTATGCCTGATGTGTCCACCTGTATAGCCATCTTTGAAAAATAGAGGAAATGTTTAATTCCTAGAAGTACAGCTCAGAGAGATAAAAGCAGCCAGTGAAATATTTGTATCCCATTATGTGGGAAGGTCATTTTACATTAACTCTTCTTCAGTCATACAGCTCTTTGCTTCACTCTTTTTCACTCTAGCCTATGACCAGGACAGTCTCCTTCACTCATCCTTGCCCCTGGCTTTTCCAGGGTCTATGGGACTGTTCCTCCCAGGCAGAGACCTGGATAACTGGACTTGCCAGTCAAGGTACAGTAATCAGTGAAGGAAAGGAGGCATTCAAATTTTTAGCTGCTTCTAAAGCTCACTTTGCTTCCCCAGTCCTCTTCTTTTACCCTCAGAAAGATGACAATAAGAATGTGAACTAGTAATCCCTTGAGAACCTTGAAATGTTTGAAAATAAAGCAAAATGAAATAAAACGTGCCTTATCCTCAAAGACTGAGTCCAACTTTCTGATTTTACCAGCAAAATATGCCCACAGAACAGAAAAATAATCAAAGAACATAAATTAATTGCTTTACTTCTGGAAATAGCTTATCATTGTATTAAATTTCCAATTTGCTATCTGCCTGAATGATAAAGACATTTAGCTCATGACTGCTTTTGCTTCAGGAAGGAAAGAAAGAGCAGCAGGACAAGAGTACTACTGGCTTATTAATCTTCACGACTTTAATGGCATGGCGTCTCAAAATTAGGGCTACAGCCCCACCATGATAACTGCAATGCAAACTGGTACAGCACCTTGTTCAAGAGAGTGCCAAGGCATTCACAGGACTCAGGTTACACAAGTAGAAAAAAATGAAGGAAGAAAAGAGCATGATAAGACGATCACAGCTCACAGCCCACCAGATGCTTGCAACACAACTTAAAAGGAATATTCAGTTCTGGTCATTTGAATTGTTTAGTACTATACACAGAGGACTCATTTCACAGCTGATTGGAACAGTTTTATCTATGCTGCCTTTGTATTTACTGTGCTGCCTTGGGAGGCCTGAAGGATGGAGAGGCTAGATGGAATGAAATTCAATGTTTAGTTACAACTTTTATCTGTCTGGGTGCGCATAGAACTCTTTCAAGCTGCAAAACTGACAAATTTAGATTATTTTCCTGAACTTCCTTTAATTTGTAATCAAAAGGTATACAGAAAATGGAAGTGTGGCAGTTCTCATTTTGAAAAAGAAATTATAGCTTTTACAGAGGATTTCATACCGAGACACAGTATCAGAATAAATTTAGTTAGCTGACATATATTTGACAGAAACAATACCTCCCTCCAAACCCTCAGAGAAAGACAGAATGATTTACAGAGAGAGAACTGTCCCTGGAAATGCCTGTGGACAAAATTAAAGGACTTTTTGATCTCTGGAAGACCAGCTCCTGAGAGAGTTCCTCTGTGTGTGTGCGCGTGTGTGTCTGTCTCTGTGTGTGTGTGTGTGTGTGTGTGTGTTTCTGGCTCTTCCAGACAAGAATTTTCTTCCATTTGTGAATTCAGGCTAACTCATAAGAAATTAGAATTCATGTCTTGTCTCAAACCTACAGCCAACACAAGGCCTGAGTCACCTATTTCAGAGAATAATCTCATAAAAAGTAATTGCTAACAGCATTACAAACATTTCCCTGTGCCAGACCTGCAAACATTTTCTTTGAGGTTGGTTTCCAAAAAACAGGTTAATATGACTTAGCCTATGCCCTAGAAGAGTATTAGAGCTGATATGGGGAATTATATAAAAGAACTAAAATCAGATTTGCTTAGTACATTATCCTTCTTTTGACACTCTTGGAGACTTAGTGGGGACTCTGTGGAGAGGGATAATAGCAGCAAAATATAGCAATAAGCCGAGTTTTCAACAGCTATTGATCTGTACTTTCAAGTTCAGCACTGAAGCCTCTATTTTGAAAACATCCTGCCTCTTAAGACCTCTTTCCCAGCACTTAAACACCCCTGAAAAAAGGAAGAGAAGTGTCTCAGCAGCAGGTTGAGATGAGGTTTCAAGGGAAAAGGGGTGAATGAGAGCCCTCAGAATAGGTACAAATAGGTGAAGTAGAAGCAATGCATGTGTCTGTTCATGCTTAAAATGCTACATCCTTTTTCCAGAGCTAGCCCTTCTAACTTAGGCCACTGAAGTCAATGGTCTTTTACATTGCTTTGTCTGAGTTTGTACTTGTAGTCTGTAACAGAACAGGGAAATAGGTCTTCGTCTTCACAAGTCCAGTCAACCCCACTGCTGCAAGACTGTCTTTCACCATACACTGTTATAACATTCATCCTTGTCCTACTCCCATCACAGCCCAATTCAGTTCCACTTTGATAGGCACATTTAAAGGACTGAATTGCTGGAACATATTGCAGCTCAGTATATTTAGACTGATGTCTTTTGAGTCTGTTATTTCTTAATGTCATGGAAACACTTTGCTGCACCACTTAGTCTGTAATTTTAGTACTAAATACGACAGCAATAATTCTAGGAATGAGAGAGGTATTTACTATAAACAAATCCAAAGAATAATAAGACCTACCATCCTCCAGAATCCATTTTTCTATCAGTTATGCATATATTACTGACAGTATAATCAGAAGCTATGGAGTGTGTACCATCTGCAGAACTGGAAGCAGCAGAAGGGACACTTCTGACAAGCTGGAGTCCTAGGAACAGAATTTAGCTCCTTAAAGCAGATGCACACACCTACTTCTCCATCTACACAGAAAGCCCAGGGTGTCCCTGAGCTTGAGACTGGAGGAATGGCCTCAGTGGCAGGACGTTCAAGCCCTGCTGAGGCAGGTGAGCAGAATGTGTGGCACCAGTGAGCTTACACCAGAGATTGATAGGTTCTACAGGAGCCACAATGCCCAGCAGAAGAAGGTATGGCTGGAGGCAAAGAATGGGATCTTCTAGCACAACTGGAGATAAAATCTGTGACTTCTGAAAGAAAGGATGCTCCCTCTCCAACTGCAGATATTAATTGCAAAACTGTTGAAACCAACGGGGAAACTTTATTGAAGAAGAGAAGTTGGATGGAAGAGGAAAGGAACATACCTGTAACTTATGAACTGGAAGAGATGAGATGAGTGTTAGAGATATGAAAATCATAGGGGGAAGAGAATTAGGGAAGAAGTCCAAGTGTAAGCATTGTATGAAGTAGCGTAGCCAAACAGTAAAAACAGGACATACTAAAGACTGACATCAAAACAACCTGACCACCATGGGCTAACTGAAGGAGAAGTCACAACACCTGGAGGTCTGCAGCAAGCAGTGGAGGACTCAAAGCCACTGCCTGTCTGTCCTCTGTTGGTCTTCTGCACTGATGTATGAGGAGGAACAACAGCTAGGTGTGGGCCCAGAGCCACCACCAAAGCTTACTGCAGTTTGTCCTGGGCACCCTTTCAAGCTTCTGTCTCCTGGAAACCACTTATTACTGTCCCAACACCGAGGCCAAAGGGCATTCACAGAAAATTGTCATTTCCACCACCTTTGAAGAGCTCCTGAGGATCGAGGCAGACTGAGGGCTGCTGTCAGCTGTGTTTTGGTGCCTTGCAACCACAACTTTAATGCTCTTTCTCCCTGTTCTCTTCCCTCTGCAGCATGTCCTCAGCTGTGAGGCTCCAGCATGGCTTCCTGGTGCATACCCTTCTGAATACCTGCAGCAGCATGGACACAGCATACTGAAGAGAGAAAAAGTGAAGTGCAGCTCCTTTGACCCAGCTGTCCATCAGAGAGAGAGGAAAAGGAAACTTGCATATCCTTGAGTGTCTGATGGACTACACAGCATTCCTCCACTGGGTGCTTGCAGCCGTTGCTGAGCAGACCCCAGATTATCCAGGACTCAATTCAGACAGGGTGGGGCCCACTGCTCTTGCTAGACCCAGCTGGTGTGAAGGGCAGAGGGAGTTGGATTCCAAAAGGACAACTTTCTCCCCCACATCCCCCACAGCAGGAGTGGGCAATGGGCAGCTGCCAGCAGCCTGCTGTGCCCCAGGGACTCTGCATCCTGTGGGCTGCTGCCCTCTGTGGTGGCCAGGAGAGAAGGAGCAGCCTCAGGCATTGGAGTGGTGAAAATCAGCTGGGTAAAAATTTCATGCTCAGCAGTGAGAGTGGAAGGACCAGGCTCCTAGAGGGAAATTGCTCCTTCATGTTGAATTTTTGTCTGCACTGAACAGAGAGTGGTCCAGGCAGCTATGAGGCCTGAGCACAGCAGACGTGTCCCTGCAAGTTCCATGACAGTGCCCTCAGCTTTGTCCAAACTGAGCAAAACCTGAGATCCTGAGCTACACAGGCTCTGCACAACATTGGGATGACCCACAGTTTTGTGGGTACACCAACCCAGACAACAGTTTGTCTTCATCCCCTGTTCTGCTGAGAGAAGATGATAAGTGTCCTGCCATGAAACCCCAGCTGCACTGCCATGACTATTCCTTACCAAGAAAGATGCCTGGGATTACAGGAATAGGTGAGGAAGCCTCTGGGACAAGACTGCAACTTTTCTGCCCACATTAGCCACAGGCTAAAGACCTGGCACTTTGTAACCCTGGCACTTTCCAACAGAGTGCTGTTCGTGCCACTCTATGTGCTCAGCACTCTGAAATGAAGAAACCCTCTGAATCTGCTTGTTTCTCTGGAAGTTCATGAGGCAAGAGAGGGTGTGCAGTATAACTGTGTTTTGTCATGTCATCAGCCCTTTGTGCTGTGCTCCCTGCCAAAGGCTTCAAGCTGTCCATAGCCGGCACGTCTGTTATTTCAGCCCAAAAGTACAGTCAATGTTTCATCTTCAAAAGTGCAACTTTCTTTATCTATCAGATATAACATATGAAGGCTGTGGAAAGACAGACTGTCCTGAAGTGCTAGACCATGGCCTTTTTGCTTTATGGTCATTTGCCTATATCCAATTAAGTCAGTGAAAGCCTGCAAATTGTAATAGGCCCAAGTTTTCATGCTCACTCATTCTGAGGCCAACATCCATGCCTGTGTGACTGATTCAAAGCAGTTATGCCACACATTGAAATGCAGTTTGGGGAAGTGGATGTCTTCACAGTGTGAAAACAGCCATGGATACTGATAGAGCCCCTTGCTGACTAAATACTGATTAATGTAAAAACAGACATATAAAGCCATTTGCATGTTCCAGCAGCCAAACCACTCTTGCAGTCAAAAATTGAGCTTAAGTCTTACCTTGTTAATTCACCAAGTACTGGCTACAAAGAAATCCATAGCAAACATTCCTCACTCCAAGATTAAGGCTTTTGTGAACTGGCATAATGTATAGGAAAAGATTGATCAGGATTATAGATTATGGGTTCATAAAGCCAGTTTCTACAAACTGTCACTAACTGTCCTTTTCAGGAAAATTTTATTCAGAAGAAGCTAAAAATATATATGCAAATGTGAGTGTGCATTGAAGTCACAATCAGCAAAGCCAGAGATAATTTAAGGGAGTCAGATTCAGGTCTGCATTTTCATGTTTTCCTAAATTGAAACCCATGGGAGACAAATTTTAACAGGACTACTGGCCATGAATTGGGCCATTATTACATCTTTTGTAACTATTTTTTATCTGCTGTGTATTTTAGGCTGTTATCACATTTACTCTGCATATTGTTCCTTGCACATGCAACATGAAGACTTTGAAGCACCAATTAATAGATAGTAGTAGAGGAGATGACAAATGGCTTAATTTAGAAATAGGAAATATTTAACATCCACATAAAGCAGCGTTCTGCTCAACTGTCACTCTCCATCACTCCTCTCTGTGTGCATCTTAAGTATTACAGTTACATATACCTGCTTAACTAGCAGGCATGCACATTGTTGATATTAGTGGAACCTAAGCTAGCTTCTAAACCAGTGGCAGCTCAGAGTTTCTGCACTACCTCTCATAGACTCCTAGATTCCTGTCAGAGCTTTGAAATTTAAGGCAGGATTTCTCTGTGTTGGGTAGTAAATCAGCTGCCTGACTGTAGTAGGCAGTAACTAGTACTAAAAATGGCAACAAGTGCAGCTTCAAGAGAATACTTTCATATTGATCCTTAATTGCTCTCTCAGATCCTTTATCACTTTCTCAGAAGAATACTGGCAACAATTTTGCTTTCAGTGTTTCATGTCACCACAAACCCGAATTCTCTAGATAGAAGCACATAGTGCACAAAGCAATGATGAGCCTGTGGAGATGCCAGCTGCAGCTCTGGGGTGCAGGTGTGCACAGGCAGAGAACAGTTCTTCTCAAAATGCCTCTCTTTAGTCCTTATCAACAGTTTAAAATATCACATTTGTGGGCACTAGCTAAATGATGCCAGATAAAATCAGTTCTTTTCAAAAATTATCATAGAAGCATTAATAAAAGGTTAGAATTTGATGCTCAAAGTGTAACAAGTTTCTGCTGAAGTTATAACTAAGTCACTTAATCTCTAATTTACTTTCAAATATGAATCATGGCATTAGATGAGCTTAAAATTTGCAAACTAAATATTTGCATTTTCAATGAAACAAAACAAAACAGAAAAGGCTCTATGCACAGCCTTTAAGTACTAATCTTGATTCAGGTTTTTCATATCCTCTTATTAAGGAGAGGTAAGACCTGGGTTCCAGTTTGCAGGGCACTACAATTGTACATTAACATCTGGTCCTTCTCCTACCAAGAGAATAACCCAGTGATTTTCAGATATATCCTTTTTATCAAACTACTGAAACCAATAGACTTCTATACTCTACTTCCCCTTAGATGTTTCCCCAGGATTTGATGGAGAGCTGATTACTAAGACAATGAATTAGGAACAGTGTTCAGTGTATGCTAGATGCTATAAGATATTTTTATTTCTGTTTTGTTACTGCTTTCTTTTTATTTCCACTACAACTAGTAAAATTGTGCACAGAGGCCTGACTGAGGGACTTGTAATTACAATTACATATTTTTATGCAAACGAATATGTATTAGAAAGGAAATTGGCAGATTTCAGGTCGCTTTAGCTTGTATATGCCTAGAAACAAGTATTTCCTTTTTTGTACTAACTGGAAAAGAAAGCTTCCTTTTAACTAGATTCCTCACATCAATTCTATTAATAGTTTGATACCCTTATTGCCCATAGCACTGTAATAAATGTAAATTTAGGAATGGCTAGCACACTTCAGGAGGCTGAATGGTTGTTGACAAAGTACTTGCACAGATTTGCATGATTCAGTGTTGCTGTGAGAGCACTTAAAGAGAAAGGAGAGCTATGAAGTCCATTAAAATTGCAAACTTACTTAAACTGAAACAAATATTGATACTAAACGACATTCTTGAGATAACACATGGGAGAGAGGACAAAGGCAAAGGAAATGGATTTCCTATCTTCCTACTTGCAAATCACAAGAGTGAATCAATTCTCAAAGAAAAAACTGTAATTTCTATCACACGGAGGACTAGGAGGAGCACAAATGATTACCCCACTAGAGAGCTCAAACAGCTCTTTTTAGCCAAATGGCATCCTCCTCTCCTCTTCATTGGCATGCTTTACCTTCCAGACCTGCACCTCCACAGGTGCCAGCTGTCCTGGAGAGCAGGTGGGAAGGGAGGGGTGTCCCCAAGGGAAGGGCTCAGCTGTGGCACACATCCTACCTCTAGCAGTGGGAAACGTGGCATTGCTCACACAGCCAAGGGGAACCACAAACCTGCCCCATACATTTGCTGTTTAGTTATTCAGGATATTTACTTATTCAGTATATTTACTTACCAATTTGATATTTTATATTGTTATTAATTTTCATATTTTAGTTATTAATTTAATTTCCTATTGAAATGTTGCAGTACTTGTCAATCTTCCTGCTTCTCAGGATGAACAGGACTGTGTTGAAATTGACAGATTACACTAAATCCTAGACACTGCTCCCCAAACAACCAAAACATGTTTCCTGTTTTCAGTAGAAAGGAATGGGAAAAATTAAAGAGAATTTTAGACTTCTCATTTTAGCATGGGAAACTGAGAACAGAATGCTGTTCAACAGCATGACATTTGGGAAAAGAGAGGAATGCTGCTGAGTGGACTGGTCAAAGACACTGCTAAAATAAAATATTATTAATCCTTTACCTTTCTGAAATACATTTATTCTTTATTGTGAGTGGAAAGCACTGTCATTTATTTCTTTTGTGATAAATACTGAGTTAATGACCAAAGGATTTGGGTGGAGAATAAAAAGTGAATTTTTAGCTGAAAATAAATTTGCATATCAATTACAAATCAAAAATTCATCAGAAATATGAGTTTTGGTTCTCTGAAACTTCATACCAAACTGTAACTTAGTTTAGGCTGAAAAAATAAGAAATTCTGTTCTTTTTTATGAAAAATCATGATTTTTTTCTCCACCATTTGCTTAGAGATCATGATAATAAGCCACTGTCCCTCCAAATAACCCACAAAACCCAGGAAAATAAGTTTGCATCATTCCACTACAATAGGTTAGCTCTATTGACGTACCTTTTTTTTTTCCTCAGGTCAACTTCAAATATTTTTTAAGTCTTATTTTCTAAGGATTGTGACTTACATACCCTGATTTTTTTGCGTACCAGCATTTAAGATAAAATCACGTATGTCTTAAGGTAACACAGAATTTAGTATGGTGACAAAAGGAATGAATTTTAAAATGACTGGCCTGTATTTCAGAGGATGTGGGAAAGATACTAACTATCACTGCCTAGCTGAAATGTTCTACAGACTAGACCCCAGATATAACAGATATAACCCCTCTGTAACAGGAACTACAAGGAGCCTGGAAGATCCACTTTTGAATCCTGTGTCTGGTGCCCTTTTCAGCTGGCCTGGGGATGTAGCTCTCAGTTCCTAACACTTCCATCACTGCTGATAGAAGAAAGATTGAAAAGAATGGTTCATCAAGGAGACACAGGCACTAATCAGTTTACATTGCTTCTGCTTGGCTTGCAGCAGCAGCAATTCTTTTTACATTTTCAGTCTCTACTTTTACTAAAAGCCCCATCCTTCAGAAATGTGTCTGCTGTTTCAGCATATGCCATGTAGTGTTCTGAAATCCTGTGTTTCAACACCTTTCCGGGAAGACAACATAAAGGAAGACTCAGACTAGACTAGTGTTTCACCTGCAGTCAGGCAGGGGAGCTAAAACACTGGCAAAACACTGGCACAACAGGAGCACAGGCCTGACCTGCATTGTTCATTTTCACTGCTGCTCCTGCTAGTGACACTGGTGAATGACCCACTGCAGCCATTCCTGACGCCTTCTACAGAACATTGACTGGGAATGAGAACTGCTCTCTTTTGGCAGTCACCCCCAGGGAAGCAGTGAGAATTCCAGGGTCTTGCCATGCAAGAATTAAAATTTAGATCAGGGTTTATTTATTTATAATGATTCAGTCTTTGGACTATAAACATAGGCAGCTGACTAACATCAGTCATGTATGTAGAACTCAGAAACACATGTCTGATTGCAAATGGAAATCCTGACTAAAGCTCTGTCCTAAAACCAACAAGAAACTGCCTTAACTAATTTTGAAAAATTCCCCCTATTAATGAGTCAGAGGCACTCCACATTTTTCCTTATTAATTTGTTGTGGAGACTGAAAGAAATCTTCTTGGTACTGCCACAACAGTGCATTAAAATAATTTGTCAACAATGCCACTTTTATTCTGTAGTAAATTCGCATGTCATTTGCAATTTCTCTATACATAGGAATTTGAACACTAGTCCTTGCTTCTCTATTACCAGGAAAAAAGGAATATATTTCTCAGATAAAAGCAAAATAAACAAAGCAAAAACTTTTGGAATATATTTGCATTTGAAATGCAAATCTCTAAGATGGGTAATAAATTCAAGTGTTCAAGGATCTTTCCAGCTCAGTATTTTTTTTTAATTACACAAATAATGTTCCTATCAATTTCCATAAAGAGAGGTTATTTTTCACAAAGGATAATCAAGAAATTTGGATTGGTCAATCCAAACCTGCCATTGTCCACACACATTCACAAATTTAAAGAATGAGAGTGATTGAAACCTTGAGCATGCTTCAAACCTCTCAATTAAGTCTATCAAAAGAATACATTTCAATTAATATTTTGATTCCAATGATGTAAAATTTTCTTAACAGGGAAAATGAAAAATGGCTTAATGAAAACTTCATGAAAAATGTTTGACACACACACAAAGGTATTTCATCCAACTCTTTCTTAGATCACATGAATAATAACATGTTTTAAACCAAACCAGAACAATGTTACTATAGGTTTTAAACATTTTAAAAGAACTTTTTAGGGAACAAAAAAAATCTTGATGCATAAATGAGCAGCTTTACATTTTAACATTAGCATTAAAAAGCAAGGAAGGGATACCAAAGAATGAAAACACTGTTCCATTGCAGAAAATAAATTGCTCAAGCTACCATCATCATTTCAGTTCTGTTTGCTGTGCTTTTAATGCAAAATAAATGAATTTAGAACAGTCTGCAATAGTAAATAATTGGAAATTTGTTCTATGTCTAAATGACTGTTAGAGGAGATACTGCTGTGTTGGAAACAAGCCTTACCAATATTGTATTCTGATTTTTGCAACACTTGAAAAGATACAGAACCATCACTTATTTTGTCTCTTTCAGGGAGATGAATTTGTGCTCTTTTTTAAAAAAGTAAAAAGCTATTTTACTTAGAACAGTGAAACATAGCATTTTGTGCCATCTTTGACTTTTAGCAAAAGATGGAAAGATTGTGTTTCTAAAACTGCAAAGTGCCATAAAACAGAAAAAAATGTCAATGGTGATGGATAGATTTTAAAAGGAATGTTTACTTTAATGACTGTCACAATAATTCTTGGAAGAAAAAGCATAGATATGAAACAAGATTAAACATGATGCCATAAGAAGGACAAACATTTTTCTTCTGAGGAATATTACTAAATTTGTGTATTTCAATGAGATATTTTAGTACTGTTAGGAGCTGATTTTCTTAAATTATATAGAAGACTTGAAATGTCATGTCATAGCTCTCTTAACTGATTTATAGACCTAAAGTCTTATGTTAGGAGGATAGTCTGCTTTATTCAGAGCAAATGGGTATGGGAATCTGGAAGAACTCTGAAAGAATTCAAAATATTTTTTTTTCAAGAAAGAGAGACTTATTATGGTTGGCAGTGCGTTTTTAACACACACTGCAGCAATTAATCAATAACTCCGTTTTGAATTTGAATTTTATTTGTGTTTTGTTTTTTCTTTTACTATGAAACTATGAGAACTAAAATATTAATTACCACAACTGTACTTTGTTTTTACCTTGTAGATTGCTTCCTTAAATCCTACCCTGTCATTAACCATTATGTATACTATGACAATAGTCATAGATCAGTAACCCCTTTTGTTCAGCAAAGTAAGAAACCATGTAAAGGAAAATATATACATGTAAGGAAACGTAGCCATGTGACAAGAGAAATGGGTCAGTACAGAGGGAGAATGGAGTAAAAGGAAAAAGATCTCCAGCCAACTGCATCAAAAGACTGACCACTGCTGAGGTCAATAAAAATCATAGAACAAGAGGGTTTTTAGGGGAACAGTGAAGTGGTTATTCACCAGGGGCTACTCCCAATGATGTGAGGAGGTCCAGGAAAGAGAGTTAAGGGTTTTCCCTATGAACAGGGGTTTGGTGCATTAGTGAGACACACCAAGGTTATTTAGAAGTAGAAAAAGAGGCTGACTCAGATAATGCCTGAGACATGTGACTGTCAAGCACAGTGCAGGCTAGAAGAGCCCCATGAGTGAAGGAAAAGAGACTGTGAGCCTGAGGAGGCTGAGCTTCCAGAAGGATACAGGAGCATGGCTGATGCCCCTGAAGATGATGGATGACCCAGTCACAAAAAAAGGGAAATGAGAAGATATTGAAGAAATTAAACAGCTCAGCCTAACTTCAATATACAGAATGATACTGAACTGTGATAGAAGACAATTTATGACTACCTAGCAAATAATACACTGATAAGAAACAATCTTTGTGAGTATGTCAAGAAGAAATTGTATCGAGCCAGACTAATTTCACGCCAGGTTATCTAACTGTTGAGACTGCTGTTGGTGTGACTTGAACATGATTTTTCTAACACAGTCCCAAAAAATTTCACACAAAAATAAAAAAGCTGGGAAGCATGGTCTAGATGACAGCACTATAAGATGGATGCAGACCCAGCTGAAAAATAAGATTTAAGGACTTGGTAAAAAATATTTCCTATAAGCAAAGTGAGGCAAATCAATGCTGTGGGGCTCTCTCCAGAGCTTGATATTATTTCAATTTTAAAATACAAACTTTCTCCTCACCCATATGTGAGGTTGTCTGTGGAGTATAATGTCCCCTTTTGGACACCTTTGAAATCAGCTTTTTAATAAAGTTGAGGGCAAATTAATGTCCAGAAGAGAGTGACATAAAATCTGTGGGAGAAAGCTGTCTTGAGAGATGTGGGAAAAGATGTCTAAATATAGGAAAGATTCAGCAGTATTTTAAAATATGGGAAAGAGGTTAAATTTCTGTTGCCCTTGAAGGACAAGAAAAGAGACAATCTGCATAGCATCCCAGAGGGAAGATCTGGTGGCACATCAGAAAAAGCAGTCCACCTGCACATTTAGAAAGCACTCAGATAGGTACCCTGGTGTCTTTATAGAAAATCTTTTATTATTCTGCAGCAATAGGAAGAGAGAGGTATTTGCTCATGGCAAAAGAGTTGATACCAATATCTGAGAAGTAAATCCATAATTACTGGAGTAAGGCAGTTTCAAACAGATCTCTTCATCCCTGTCTAATTCCCAACAGTGTCTATCAGCTCGCTGTCTGTTAATTTGTCCAATCCCTTTTGGAAAACCTGCCAATACTCTGCTCTTCACAGACTCCTGTGGCAACAATGAACTTCTATTGGTTCACCAGTTGCTTTTATGTGTTTTAAACTACAGCTCCCTATTTCCAGTCTTGTGGGACTTGGTGAACAAGACTTTGGCATGCATTTATCTCATTAACCACCTTCATGATTTTGTACTCCTGGAGCACATCCCTATGGCTTTCTCCTCTCCAAACTGCAGACTTTTTACCACTTCCACTTTTTCATAAAAGGTGGCTACTTCAGCCATTTAAGTCTTATGCTAACTTGTGGGGTAATGGATTTTAATGATAGGCAGGAAGGGAACACAGCTCACCCTTTCAGGTTTCACATTTACCATGTGATTTTACACTTCAAGCAAAACCTGACAAGAAAAAATTATGCCACAGCCCCACTTATAATGCTAATGAATGCAAATCTATCCTCTGGCTTGTCTAATATCTACTGGTTTTATTTTAAAAGTGCTCTTCTTTTAATCTGTCTTCTGTTTAACCATGCTCTTGCCTTGTAGCTGCATGTCAGAGGAACACCACATATAATTAATTTCAATGGTCACCTTTGTGGCTGAAAGTCATTTGTTTTGGCTTTCTGTTTTCAATACCACTTGAGCCATTTTCCTAAAGAACAAATGTCCATTTTTGTCTCTCCACTAAGACATGGTAGGAGAGGCCACTGCAATATTATAACCAGATGCAGAATTACACCTGAACAAGGGGAGTGGGGAGTGAAGCTCATGGGCACCACAACAGCCCCCCCACCCCCATCAACATTTCTGATTCAGACAAGGAAATTGCTAACTCATTTCCTGTGTTCCCTGGACATTTAATGTGGTTCTGTTTGTAACTTCCATTTTCATTGTAGTTTAACATTCAGCTTCCTACACTACATATTTTCAGTTCTTTGGTAAGCACTTGAGATATTACATGATAGGTGCCTTTAGGTGGTGACTTCTCAGTACATGAGATGCCAGTTATCTTAAAATTTAGGACACTTTATGCTAAATGAAAAGCAAATCCCAAAACTGATATGAGACAAAGGCACAAGAGTAACAAGCAAATTAATTAGAAAATATCTTACAAAATTACTGAAGTATTTTCTCTGCTATACAAAGGGTCTGTCAGTGAAAAGAGATATCATTACAATAAGGTATTGTGATAATGTTGACAGCTCCATGGAAAAACAAAACTAGAAGGCTAAAGTATTATCTCTAAAAGTCTTCTATGAGAAAGGTAAATAGTAAAAGGAAGTGGATGTATCACTATGGTTGTGGAGGGTCCCCTAAAAGTACGTGTTTATTGGGAGAGGCAGCTCAGACAACTGACAGTGTTCTGGTTTTCCTGATTGACATCACAGTCAGCTCCATCTCACATGTTGGAAGGAGAAGATGGCACTGCTGTGCAAGTCCTGTTCAGGAGCAGGCAGTTACACTACCAGTGGTGGTGTACATTTTCTTTCTGTTACCTATTGTGATGACAACTGTAGCAGAGCATCTTTGTGGTGGCTGAATGCACTGCGATGCGATCTTTGTTTATCTTCGTTGTCCTTTGATAAATGATGGATGAATACAACAGATTGTGAGAGTTTCCCTTAGCAGCAGTAGCAGCCTAAAAACAACATTAGGTCTACCAGAATATCAAGTTTCTCTCTCTCAAAATCACTAAGCGGAATGATTAATTAACTCTGTTACACTTAGGATAAACTAGTACATACACACATGGCAGTTTTACTCCTAATTTATAGGACTGCTTTTTGAAAGTATCTGCATTTTTTAAAAATTGCCAATGACACAAGTATGGCATGATACTCAGTGATTTTGTGCCAGTTCCGAAGGGTTGAAAACATTTGAATCCTGTTCTCATGGTGAAACACCTACAACTCTGGAGGTGCGTGATCAAACAAAGGACTGACATGGATTGATGAGGATAAAAGCATGATGCCTTACACAGTTCTAAAACAAACAGGAAATAATTTTCTGTCTCCAGAGGTGGCAGACAGTTACCAAGTTCTTCAGTTATGTAGATGTTTCAGAAACCCAGAAATCATGCACAATATCTAAGCCAAAAGAAAACAAGTAAATTATAGAATCTTTGCCACTGGCTAGCATATACAGGGAGATTTTTGCAATGCTAAAAAATTCTCAGTGATCGGGCATTAAAGAATGTCTAGCACCAAATGATTGTAGAAAGGGTCAATTGAAGACTTTTTTAAAAGAAAGAAAAATATTGTGCTTCTAGGTATAATGTACTTAATTGTAATTTCTTAAAAAGCTGAGACGCAGACAGGTAGAAAGAAGCCCAATGATGCTGCACAGTAACTGCAACATTATGAACAGTATTAAAACTCTCAAAAATCAGTAATTTCGGAAACATTAAATTGTCAGTTGTGTCCACAAAAACAAGCTGTAGCAATGATTAGCAACTATTTAATCTAACAAAATTTAGGAAGGATGAAATACTGAAAGACAATCTGTTGTACTGCTGTCCTAATCTTCTGTGAGCATTATTTTTACTGGCAATGTTTTATGGCATTTTGTAATTATAAAATGTTTGGCTTTGGAAGCACAGAAAATACAAACCAATTTTTCTTTCATGTTATGATTTAGCACTTCACATCTTTCATCAATCTTCACATAATTGCATTTTAGCCACTATGCATATTCTTTGATATATGTGTAACTTTAACAGATAACTCTGATGGAAAGACACATAGTTGTAAAAAAAAACAAAACCCCATATAATAAACAAACACAACACATTTACAAAGAATAATGGAATCATTAAGGCTGGAAAAGGCATTTAAGGAGACTGAGTCCAACCATTAACCCACCACTGATGTATTCACTATTAAAGTATATCACCAAGTGCCACAGCCAAATGAACTCTTCCAGGGGTGGAGATTGCACTCTGGGCAGCTTAATCCAGTGCTTGGTAAGTAAACATTTTGTGGTTTCCAGAGTCCTGTTTGGCTGAGGCTTTTATTCTGTGGCAGTTGGTTTAAATGTTTTCTTTATCTAATTTTCCTTTACCCAGTAAGGGTTGTTGTATACAAAGTCTTGCCATCTTCTGTTTCATCAATGACAACTAGAAATTTAGAAATATATCTGTTATTTGCTGAGACCTCTAAATGCTCTTCCATGCTCGGGGTCATAAAAATCCACTACCACAAAAGACTGAAGCACTGGGAAAAATGAACTAAGAGCAAGGTCTTTATCAAAAGCTCATCCAGGTGAGCTGGAGAACTTCCTCTGATTTTAAATCTGATTTTGTTAACAAGCACCCTTTCTCTGTCTGTACTGCTACTTATATTGGGGAAAAAGAACTAGACAGTAAAGGAAGTGTCAGAAAAGGATTTAGATAACCGAGTGAGAATCCAGTTTTTTGGGGGGGGACACATAAAAAATTGCCTTTCCAAGAAGTACCTAAAATTCATATTTATATGTACTTTACAAATTCCCACATACCTAAAACTACCTCAGGGCTAAGCCTCAAAAATTATCAATTCTTCTGCCAGAATCCACTGCAACTATATACATACATATATATATATACTTTCAAATAAAATAATATGAGGGTATGGTGCAAGCAACAAGTTTGCAATCATCCTTCCTTTTATCTGTTTGAATGTGTTCTGGCATGATTTCGACCCACATCAGCTGATGCTGTCTTTGAGACTGTTTTGGTGCAGATGACATTGCAGTTCAGGCTCAAAGCAATTTTCAGTAGGCAGCTCAGGAACAAATATATAGTTTTATGGCAAAGAGAAACAGGAAAAAAAACCATTCCATTCCCCCTTTTCATAGGGAAATCTAAACACCTATTTTCTTAGCCTGTAGACTGCTTTGGACTGGCATACTCAGTACTCTTCCTACAGGAATACTCCACTGTGTGCAGTGCTTAGTAGTGAGGTCACCTACTTGGCTATTCTAGAATCTATGTAGTTTCTACATTTCTACCTTCTATACAATTCTAATTTATATGGACTGCCCAAAAGAGTAAAACAGAAAATATGCAAAGACTAAAAACTATGACTTGTTTTCATTGCCCCCCAAGTTGTAGGCATGGAGGTTCACCCTTGACTCCTGCGTTCTTTCCTGCATGGGAATCCAGTTTCAGCATCAGACTTGGAGTGCACCTTTACTGTTACCACCAACCCCATATGGGTGATATGACACATGTATTGCAATACCACAGCCACAAACCTTTACAAGGAGAGGCCAGCAAAAAGCCTGGACCCTTTGCAATGCAGTAGCGATACAGAAATTTTGAGGAACTCTAACATTTTAGAGGGTATTAGCCACAATAAATTCTTGAATGACAGAGGAGAAAAAAAGAATGAGCTGGAATCTATACCCAAAGAAATCATCCCAGCTCTCTATATGCCCACTGGGGAGGAATTCCTGCCTGCACATTCTCACATTCAGTGTGCTGACTCTACCTAGCCCTAACTTCTCATCCTACAACATTATTTTTAAGTGCAACTTTTCATAATCAAGCCTTTCCACACTGTCTCTAGTAAACAAACTAGAATTTACAGCCTGGGTGAAAGGACAGTTGGAAGGGCAAAAACCTGCTTGCCAGTCAGGCTTGGAGGTTTGCAGTCAGTGGCTCACATTCTACCAGAAGGCTGCAAAAAGTGCAGTGTTGCATGGCTCTGTTCCTGGACCTGTCCTGCCCAACACCTTGCCAGTGACCCAGAGAGCTGATAGAGTACAGTTCCATCAAACTTGCAGATGACTCCAAATTGGGAAGAACAGACTTAAGGGCAGGTCTGTCATGCAGAGGGACACAGGCTGGAGGAACAGGCTGACACAGGAACATTATGAAATTTTACTGTAATCTGTGCAAAGTTCTGTACCTCGGAGTCTTGACAGACAGCAAGATGAGCCAGCTTGAGCCAGCATCGTGTTCTGGCAGCCAAGATGGACAACAGTATCCTGGGCTGTACTAAGCACAGACAGATGATTCAGGGATGTGATTTTCACTCTCTACTTGGTACTTGTTAGATCACATTTGGAACATTGCATACAGTTTCAGGTTCTCCACAAAAAAAAATGCAGTGTTAATAAATTGTAGTTCAGCAGAGAGCTACCAAGACTGTAGGAGGACAAGAGACAATGAATATAAATTGAAACTAAAAATTTCTGACAGGATGTAAGGAAAAACTTTTTCACTCTAAGGACAGTCACTCATTGGAGCATGTTTTCTACTGAGGTCTTACAGTCTCTATCCTTGCCAATTTTCAAGACTCAGCTGGACAAAGCCACAAGAAACCTTGATCTCCTAGCTGATATGACTTCAAGTTTATATATGTTGGACTGGAGACTTCCTTAAGTCTCCAACATCCACACAGCTGTGATTCTGTGGTTCTATGACTCCTGGTTCCTTTAAAGCTAAAGTTTTGCAACATAATTTTTTGAGCTTTACTGAAAAAAAATCAGGATTCTTCTGGTTTCTTTCGGGTCACGCACTTTGAATTAGAATTACCTTATTGTTCCAAGACTCATCTGAACTATTCATTGTCACAAAGATGACTAGAAGTGCTAATTAAGTTGATGAGTTGTGAATTGTCAATTTGGATCTCTCAGACATCACAGTTATGTTGAAATAAATTATATGCATTATTAAAGGGTGAATATCATAACACCCATGTTATAACTAAGGAAGTCTCAGAAGAGAAGACTTAATTTTCTCATTTTCCTGAAGAAAATTAGTTGTATTCCCATAACACAAAACATGAATTTGAAACCACTCACACAATTTACCAAACTTAAATACGTCAAGGGTGGTTTGAAAGAACTGAAGAGTGTTTTCTTAGTAATACTGTCATATTTTTTAAAGTAACAAAACTTGCTAATATTAGCACATGTATTTATGCATAACATTTGTGTCACCTAACAATCATTATCTGGGAAAAAGATTTCTTTTGCAAGGCTTTTCTCAATGCAAATCTGACAGATATCATGACATCTAGGAAACAAAAGTATTTTTCAAATTCAAAATGAAAACATCCACTGTTGACTGCTTGAACATAATTCTGTGCAAGATTGTTACTTTCTTTAGTGTGATGTTACTTCTATTATTTATCTATGAGAAAAGAGGAAAGACCAGCTTTACAAGACAATTTCTCCACAATTTTGCACTGAGACAGCTCATTCAACCAGTATTGCAACCACACAAGAATCCAATAAAGATATCACATACAACAGTGTCATCACTGCACTCATCTGTGGTCAAAGATGTTCACCACAAAAAAAGAACAAGTCTTCATGGCTTCAGCCACAGATTGCAGGGTACATGCTGTGGATCCAGTTTGCAGAGCACTCTGTCAGTTGTGTGTTGTGAGCACAAACAAAACCTTACAGGTAAAATATTAAGAAAAAAAGATAACAACATTGCACTGTCTGAACACAGCAAGCAAACAGTTAATTAATGGGTCTAAATGAGGGAGCCAGGCTATTCTACACTAATTTTTTACGACAGCAAGCAGATATTGAACATAGGAACCCCTTAAAAGAGAGGTCAGTAAAGACCTGTCTCTGACTTACGTTCTTTTCTTTCAAAGAGAGAGACAGGGAAGAAAAGATAATGTCAGTTAAGGTAACAGCAGAAGAAACCAAATAATTGCAAATGGTTGAATGCAGAAGCTGCAGGATGTACTTTACTATCAAGTGGGTACTTGTTAGAAGCTATTTATGTATCAAGTGTTGCATGAGAGGACCCACAGGGAAAAAAGCACCAGAGTGCTAGAGATGCAGCTGGAAATCAGGATGGAATTCAGGCGAGACCTGAGGACAGGATGGGTGAAGGGAAGAAGAAGGTTCAGCAAAGAATACCTGATGAGAATGGCTGAACACCGTCATGAAGAAGGAGACAGAAGCATGGAGGAAGGAATGAAAAATAATAAAAACTTCCAGAATGGGTTTGTTGCTCCAGAAGAAAAAGATATGAAGGAAAAACAGAAGGGATAAGGAGAGGGAGAACTAGTGTGTCAGGAAGAGCAGGTGGGGATACCGGGAGACTAGAAAAATATATGGTAATAAGATAATTCACTGAAGACTCTGTAGGAGAATTGAAAAAATATTTTTTAAAAAAGGGAAAAAAGAACAGACATCCACTGCAACATCAGGAAAAGGCAATTTTCAAGGGGACTCACTGGCCCTATCTGTATAAGCATTTTGGTTTAGAGCAAAGGAGTTCTGAAACAGATTACTTCAATGTTTCCACTTAGTGCATGTCAGTTTTGTTGGTGGAGTTGCTTGGCTTCTACCTTTGGGAGAAAACTATTCCAGAAGTTGTGCTCTTAAGTGTAAATGAAAAGCATGCTTGCCCTGAAGAAGAACTAAAGGGCCAGTCCAAAGTGGGCTATATTGTCACAAAGTTCTACCCCACATGCATGAACGTCAAAAAGTTCTTAAACCCCAGAGTGTTTCTGTCACAATCTGAAGTCTTTTGGGGCCTCTAAAATGACCAAATGCTGTGTATCTGCTTCCATATTTATCATCAACAGTCAATCCTTGACTCTTTGAATCTCTAGCATTCCTTTCCCCTTCATCTTCTCTAATCCTAGCTTGGAACCCTTATTTACCTTCCCTATGTCAGCTGTTGTCCATCCACCTTTTCTGAACTTTTACTATTGACTTTTATCCCTTTTGCAATGATGAGGTGCAAAACTACAGAAGGTGCAAATTTTACTGTGCTATGAAAGGGCTGAAGGTTTCCTCAGGAGCAGCCTAGCACTGGCAGTCTCAGAGGGCTGCATCATGGCTGATGAGTGAAGAGGACTAGTGAGCCAAACAACCTTAAATTTGAAAGGATGAAAATCATTCTTGATGAGCAAGGGCAACCAGCCTTTGGGGGCAGCACAGCAGGAGTATCCATATTCTGGAGAGCTTGAATTGGTCTCCTGTTGAGAGCCATCATTGATTACGTTGCCCATTTGGCTGTCTGTGCTCTGGGATACAAGACAACATATCTCCAAGCACACTCTTCAGCCACTCTGGGATCCTGTCCATGCATCCCACAAGTGTTTTGAAGAACAATTCAAAAGCAGAAACAGCAGTGACTCTCTGGCTTGCTTCTAGTGCTTTTGCAAAGCAAATCTGTGTCAGTGTTCCAGAGTCCAGTTCACACCAGCATACTGCTCCTGTGCAGGTCATTATAGTGGAATGGGAGTAACATGATGTTTCTGACACTTGGATCATGACTGAGAGGAGACGATGTGTGTTACAAAGTACTTTAGTAAATGTCTGTGGTTATGAGTTTTGGGTGAAATCCTCGATGTAACAGCTAACTGCATCAGAAGCTCCCCTCCTAGTCCCAGCCTGTACAAGTGTCAAGCTGTGTGCCAGTGATTGTCCAACTATGCATGCAGCATGCCACAGCACAGCTCAGCTTGAGTCCCAGACAGAGACTTGTGACATTCAGCACAAGAGGTATGGGAATGGGGGAAAGCTTGTGCACTGAGAGGAACACCCAGTGCAGAGCCAGCCCAGGCTGATGCAAAGTCTCTATAGAACATGACCTCTGTTGTTCCTCAGTCAGACTGGACAGGCAGTCAGGCACAGGAGTGGAGTCGCAGAAAACACCTGCTGGGACATTTCTACAGTGCTCAGGCCTCTTCTGCTACCCCAGGCATTCTTGCAACAGCAGGAGGCTCTGGTTCACTCTCCATTCACTGGGGAAAAAACCCCCAACCAACCAAAAAAACCCCACCACTGCCACCACCAACAAAAAATCAACATGAGGGAGCAATTTCCCTCTAGGAGCCTTCTGTTCCCAATTTCACTGCTTAATGCCACCTCTCCACCTTGCTGTTCTCTGGCTGCTGCCAATCTTGGTGATCATGCATGGGAACAGAAGCATCAGTTTGGGTCAAGGAACCAGAGTAACCCTAGGCTGGAGTAAAGTATCCACATGTGCATAATGAATATGTGACAAACATAAGCACCAACTGCTTTGATCCTCTGCTTTGCTCCTGTTGTACCAAATTATGTACAAGATAGACACAGATAGCAGTACAAGAACTGACAGGTCTGTTGCTGCAGTGGATACAGGAAATGAAGTATAGGTTTGTTGTGTGTCAGAAACAAAGATAAAAACTGGGGGCTTTTTAGAGAAACTAATAGTTCCTATAGCTGCAAAACATAACTGGTACAAAAAACAGCTGTAATTGCGGTTCTTCTTAAGGTATTTAAAATAATCTGTTTGTTTAGACAGAAAGAAAACACAGATCTACACCTGTATCTTCTGCAAACATAAACTAGAATGAATGTCAACACAGCTATATAGATATACATCAGTTGTCTATTTTCAGCAATCCTGTCAGGGTCAGCTATAAATTATAGAGAACTTTTCTACAAATATGTTGGAAAGTGATCAAATTAATGTTTGTGCCAGTATCAGGAAGAAGTAAAGGGGGTGTAGATGGAGGAAAGTGGGAGCTGGCAGTGAACGCTGAAATACCAGCTGTAATTATAAAAAGATAAAAACAATTTTCACATGCATTACAGAGTTTAGTCACAGAACTAGGGCATCTTTATTTTATGAGCTTCTCTATTATCAAGCTGTGCAGCCCAGCCATGAAATTAACAGTTAAATAAGGAACTTGATCCTGACACAAATAACATTCTCACAGACAGTACTGGGAGATTTGTCAGAAAAGTGTGTTCAGAACTTGACCTCTAAAATGAATACAGTGTTGGTGGGTTCCTAATTATAACATCTCATTTAGCTACCAGAGTAAGGCAACTGAAGCAGTAAGAAGTACAAAGAAGTCAGTTGTTGACAGATGGCTTAGTCTTTGCAGCCATTACTCACAGAAAATAATATTTGTTCACACAAGGTGGCCCACAGCATTCACTGGAGTGTAACACAACTTATCAGAGGAATTCAAGTTTCATGATAAATCTTTCTGAAAACAAGTTGTGGCAGAGAATCAATCTTCTTTTTTTTTTCCCAATAACAGTTTTTGTGGGTAAAATCACTACTTTGCATTAAATTAATCATGGACAAATTACTTGTTTCAGCGACTTTAAGAGCCAGTAATTAATTCAGGAAAACCTTCAGTGTCCTTTTAAACTAAACAGCTAGCTTGCAATCTGAAGTCAAGAACAACAAAAGTTCACCAAAAACATGGGTGTATTAATGATTGCCAAATGACTTTTTATGCTTTGTAAGCATTTTTCTAACATATATAAAAGTTGTTGTTTGGCTTATGCTGGAACTGCTCAAACCTAATTCAAAGTCTACTGACACCAGCAGGAATCTTTTCTCTGACTTTCAGATTACAGCCAGTACTTCTGCAGGAATAACAGGACCACTCAACCCCAAAAAAGCAGTGACACCTCACCAGCTGAAGGATGAAGACCATAGTTCTGGACTGAGATCAAATTATGCTAAGAAAGCTACCACAGCTGTCAGAAAGAGACTTTAGCTGACTGGTATTTCCCAGGTGTGGGAAAAGAAAAGTATCAGAAGTTTCTGATATTTCCCATGAAACCCATTTAATAATGGACATACGGAAATGCACAGAACCTTTATTGCATGGACACTTTTTGAGGTTTCTGGTTTTTACTGATACCAAAGAAACTAAAGCCAACTAGTCAAGTCAAATTAATTAATTTAAAAAGCAAACACTCACAGAAATGCTTTATTATCTTATTTGTCCTAGAAAATTAATTATTTTTAATCAATACAACTGTAACCATAGTGCTGTCATGAGCAGCAAAAGAAAATAGAACAACACACGAGTGCAGCAGTTTTAGTAATTGCAAATTTGAAGCACATTTCTTTCTCATTATGTTTGAATTTCCAAACTACTGTGCAGTAAATTTGGCATGATGTCACAGTCTTGCTTCTCTTTTACAGAGAAGCAACAGTATAAAAGGAAGAACAAATACTACACTCCTTAATGAGATATGAACATCAAAATATGATTGAAGCATTACTTCCTGAATTTATTCTAAAGGAATGTAGATTAGACATGAAATTCATTTCCAGTGCATTAGAATGGCTGCATATTTCAAACAGAAATAGACATGAAAAGCAAAAAGAGCCATTCCAAACCTTCTCCATCCCCATTGTCCATTAGGTATTTTATTTTCTTGTTTACAGTTATACTGCAATCAGAGATTTCACCAGTAGTGTAACTGGAATTCAGCAGCACTGCATTTTGTCCTGATGCCTATATAATTGCCAGAGGAAGGTATTTTATTTACACAGCTGTGATGTGTTTTGTAAACAGGTTGATCATGACTTCTGAATGCTCATGGAGAATTATTGCAAAGGAAAAAAAGAAAAGCTGACAGAAGCTCCCACGTGTTTGACTTCTTGCCATGTTTACTGATAGGACCACAAAATAGTGCTTCTGTCTGTTTTTTCTGGAAAAGGGCCAAAGCTATTTGAGGACAAGCAGCCCAACAGGTTCCTATCTGAGCACAGCTGCACCAACCACTGCTTTAAAGTCCCAAAGTACTACGACCAGTCCCAAAGCAGTAAGACTGGTTCCCCCTCTGAAATTAATAAAGTTCCTGTTAAACATCATCTAGTAAATTAAAAAAAAAAAAAGAAGAAGAAGTTCATTTACAAAGCAAAGGCACTCCATCAGTTTTATAATGACAATGGTATGACAGATACTGCTGTCATTACTTCTGCTGTCAACACAGCTTCGGAGTGGAAAAGCTCAAGTTGCATTTGCTTTCCTCAGATAACCACATCCTTTATCAGAAAAGCTTTCTCTTCATCATGCATTATCAATAATCTTACACTAGACTTACCTCACAACAGCTTATGCACAAACAATGCTCTGATCTAACAAAATCCCCAGTTATATTTGTTTAGCATATTTCATCTGTGGAAAGTTTTAACTCAATCTGTTATCTGAAGGTCTTTTGGACTGCTGAGTCACACAGGATTAATTCTAACAATATTTTAATTTCCTTCATGATTAGGTAACTAATGATTTGAAATGAGATTGGGTGTTCTAAACTGAATCAGAATTAGCTTTTTTTTTTGATGAATGAACTATAATTGATTTATGAAGTGGGACTCTCTAGGGCCTGACTTTGTGGTGCCTATTGATGAGGCTAAATTCCCACTGAAACCAATGAGCAATTTTCCTCAATAAGCACTGAAGGATCTGCCCTTCTGATGTAGAAGTTATAACTAGCTCTAACTTTTGAGCCACTCTTAGGACTGCAATTACAAACACTCCAGAGCCATAATCCCCAAAACAAATTTTGCTAAGAATTACACCAGAATTTCTGAGTAATGTGTACATGGAGTTATCCCAAAGGTTTCATGCTTTTCCATGACTACAGCATTTTGCTAGCATAGTAAAAACAGAAATCTGAGTTGGAAGTACTTGGACAACATACTTCTATAAAGTGTTCTCCACCAAAACAAGTCTGGATACACTATGCAGATACAATTCAGTTTTCTTTTTTCCATAATAATCATTCTGCTTTATCTTTTTCATGTAATTTCTCAATGAGCTCTTACAAACAAAATGAAGAAGCTGACTGTATTTGGAGGTCTAGGAAGGGATTAAAAGTCACACATATGTGGTGTTTTGGTATTTTCTTAATGGATGCTTCTCATTATTAAATAAAACTATTTGTTTTTTGATAGACCATATATGCCCAAATGCTATTTTCCCTCAACAAATAATTTTAAAAAGCTTCTGTTTTATGTTGAAAAGAAGTATTTTGTGATTTTTTTCATTTTTCTATTTTTTAAAATCAAGATGTTGGCCTTCCAAGATCATCTTATTTATAGACTTGTGTCAACAAGGAAGTCTCTCAAAAATGAACACATTTTAGAACCATTTTGCTGAGATAATTCCACATTGTTTTTTAAAGCAATTGGGCAAACATTTTTTTATGAGAAATCTCCTAAACAGAAGTGCCTGCACTTCTAACATTACAACTTGAGAACAATTTTAAAAGGCAATTTATTAGATATTAGTACATCTTAATTTTTTGAAGCAGCTGTTGTATTAAATCTGCACATGAGTTACAGCACCTGTCATCTCCTGATGTCATGAAGTTGCTATGTTAGAATTTGAATGGACTTTTCTCTGCTGGCATCAGTGAGAGTTGAATCTGCCATGAAGCCTCTGTCCTCTCAGGCCTGAGGTTCAATAGACTAAGAATGACCCCTCATGTCTGAACAACTTCAATTTGAGTTTCAAAGCCTTAAGAGATTTCAGCTTTTATAGGATTTTGCCAGGAGACAGACAGGGTTTTCACTAATCTTTCTTAAAGGTATGTCAAGGAAATGATGGAATATCTTCTAGTTTCCTGCAAAAAACAACTATTTCAATAGTTACCTTGAAAACCAAATTAGGAAAGAGAGGTATCTCTCTATTGCAAGGGAATGAATGAGGGAAGAACCTGAAACTGGAAGAGAATAATTTTCTGAACTGTCAGTGTCAATATTAAGTGTAAAATATGAATCTCCCAGAAGCTTCTATGAAGAATTAACATTTTTCTTGTTCATTATGTTACCACAAGCCACTTTTTATTGTTTTCAGGAAAACAGTTACTGTTGTTCATTTCTATAGAAACACTCATATATCATATATATGACAGACAGCTGTGCAAGCACTGCTAAGGTAGCAATTTTCTATGACAATAAGAAATTTTCTGAGACAATGCTACATCTCAAACCCAGTAGTATATTTAAAGATACATACTTATGTTCTCTGATAAAAACAATCTTATATCACATCAAAAATATAATCCAGAAAATCTACTGAAATATACCAGGAAACTGTGAGTCCACAAATGTCTCAGTTTTGTGCTGTTACTGTTGTTTTTGGAGGTATAGCTCTCTGAAGATGTGCAAGAATCCTTTATTTTATCCCTCTGGATGGTGTTGATTGACTACCTCCCGCTACCAAGTGATGGACACACAGAAAAGTCTTCTGTCTCTTTACCTGTGGAAGAAAGGGATTAAGCTTTATGCTCTTTTCCCTAACAGACCAGAGACTGTGCCCCAGTAAAACAGACAAAGGACCAAAGGCTGGCTACAGCAACCACTTCAAGGCAGATTTTACCAGTTTCCCCTGTTGAATTAGTAGCACCATAATCTGTCTGAAACCAATGGCACTTGCACAAAGAGACACTGCTCTAAGTTCTCTGGGATTTAAGGAAACCCAGTAAGGAACCCTTAAGGAAACAAGTAAGTTCTCTCAGGGTGCCAACATCAGCCAGAGCTCCCCTGCCTGCAGCCATGGCCCCAGGGAGCACAGGCAGAGTGAACTGCAGTGCTCAGGACAGGAGTTTGCCTTTCCTAACTGTGCTGGGATCTCCCAACACTTATTCAGAATGAATTAAACTATTAATCTGCTGATGAACTATCCATCTCAATGCAGATGAAGATTTACTCAGGTGAGCTTTATTTACCATCCAGTTTCTGACAGAGACAGGGCTGTGCTGGCTGGTTTCTCCACACTAATGTGCAGTCCACTGTAACCAGTAAATGCCACGTGCCAAGAGCTGTTTGTCTTGCAATTGTAACACTACTGTCCTAACCATGACACAGGACCTCAGGAAACAGATGAAAAATCCTCTACAGGGGACCATAATGGGTCGTACTCTCTGTAAACCAGACCACAAATTCAGCAGACCATGACACACCTTCCTGTTTTAAAAAATCCTTTGTCCCAAGTATCTTTGGTATTGATAAATACCAGAAACGTCCCCATTACTGGGAATGGCTGTTTTCCTGGCCAACACATCAGGCATTGGACCAGGGATGCAGGAGGCCAAAAAAAATGAAGACAAGTTTAAAGATTATTTCTGAGCAGTAAATTGTAAAAATACCTAGCACAAGGTGAGCTCTGCAAATGTCAGAAAAGCATTTCAGGAACTCTGAAGAGGATCCTACTTAGATGCTATATGGAATCTTGTTCCACACCTACAGTTTCTCCCTAAAAAAACATTGTTATGCTTTCTGTCACAAGTTGAAAGCAAGCCTCCATTATCTAGATGGCTCCTTTCCTCGGATTTTGTGTGTGATTTAGATATTATTCTGAGTACTGACATTTAAAATCTACAGCTTGAGTTGTGTTTTAGTATTCCAAACATTCAAGGAAAAGTATTGGGCTCTCTAATCCAAATGTTAATTTAGCTTTCTGAAAAGCATTGGGATGAATTCTGATCAGCACTTCTGCATTAGCTTCAGAGTTGAGTTTTATAACCGTATGTAAAGATGAAAGAACTGATCAAATGCAGAAACTGCTGATTTAGAAGGTTAGTATTACAATGGGTAAATTATCTACGAACAAATTTACTTTTTTAGTCTTGCATTAGTCTGCAAAATCAGATTTCAGCAAAAGCATAGATAAAGCACACTCTCCCAGTGGCCTGTTTGTTGAGTGAAGCTGGCTGAGGAGTAGCATTTCTGATTTGTGAAAAAGTTTTGGTGGGAAGCAAAGAGGAAGGGTTATTTGGTTTTACTCCAAATCAGACAACAAATCCCTTTTTTAATTTCCCACGAACTGGAAACTGAGAGAATATTTCATTCTGACAATCCCAGCACATGAAACTTCCTCCAGGAAATAACCTCACTGCAGGCAGCAGCTGCTCAGTGAAATCAACATTCCTGGTACTGTCACGCTTGCTAATCACCCACCTTGCTTTCCCCAGCAGCTGCCAGGGCACACCAGCCCTGGGCCCACACAGTGTCCTGCTCACAACCCTGCAGCTACTCCCAGCCATTCCTCCACAGTGGCCACAAACACCTCATTTCCACAGCTTTCAGTCTCCAGCCTGTGGAGACAGAACCTGCCAAGACTTTCAGCTCAACAGCAGACAGAAAGTTGGGAAGCCCTGGAGCGTGTGGGTTTCTTAGGGCCCTGGCTATTGGGGGTGCTGGTCCACTCTGGTCCACTCAGTACACCTGACTGGACATTTATTTAACATAAAAATTTGCAAAAAAATTTTGATTTAGGGAAAAATTATTGGTTCCCAGGTCTCTGGTATGCACAAATCATTCCTCTTTAGAATACAAAACATGAGAAACCATAAGTGGCAGACCAACCTCTGTCTCACAATGCCATTATTTTCCCTGAAGTCAGGTATCTATATGGACACAGAGAAGAGAAATAGATCCTCATTACTGTTGCCTCTGAGTGAAACAGACTCCCATTAAAGGCAATGTTTCTTGTAAGATTCCAGAGTATGAATTATTCCAGCATGGAAAAATCTGCCTTTCCTAAGCTTATGAGAAAGATATTATCAGTGTAGTCCTTGATTTAGAATCATAAACTGCTGTATTTCATGGGATGCTTAGACTGACTTCAGATTAATATTAGCAAGATGCATTTAAAATTATGAACTCACACACACATGTTGTAAAACAATACTACAGCTGTTCTTTTCTAAAGTACAGTTCATAGAAATAGAAAATTGTTAATGAAACTTCAGAATGAGCACAATACAAAATGTAGCACATTCAAGACAGACACTGAGATTACATTTATACTTCTGATCCAAACATGCCCAGAACAGTTCCCTGGCACTAAAGCATGCAATAACCCCCACATTTACTATTCAACTGTCTTGTCTTTGAAAACAGAGTATCCACAACCCAGCTGCCTATTGTGCACATCCCAGGCCCATGCCAGCTCCCAGACTTCATCCAGCAATTCTTGGGAGAGCTCTAAATCAGCGGAGGCTGAGTGTGCCAGAAGCTTCTCCAACAGTTTGGAAGTATGGTGGTATTGCTGTGATGGGAATGTAGCCTGAGATACACATACAAAGCCTTAAAACTCTGAGTTACTTATTGGAGAGAACTCCATAAATACCACTGAAGCATGCGATTTTTTATGGTGTCAGACAACCACTGGAGTGTGGTATGTATAATCTGGGTCAGTCACTAATAAGGGTGAAGCCAAATGAGAGGCTTCTTTAAGTACAGCATGTTGACTAGGAGCTTTAATTCCAATCTTTCAGGATTTTTCTGTCATGTAAAGGCAGTTACCTACAAAAACACTAGATGTGTGCTAGAATGACAAGTCTTGAATCTGTATTCAAATTTTTGGCCAAAGGAAAATAATTATTTCACTGAAGTGTTTTGGAAAATGCCATGATTCCATTAGGATTTTTTTTTGGCAGCAACACATGGGGAAAAGAATTATCATGTTATTTCTGCTGTTATATTGAGATGACATACTTTTAGTCTGATTCCTCAGACAATTTTCTGTAGCTGCCTGAGCTGCTATATAGTCTCATGTGAACTGAGTCTGCAATCCCCCCATTCATGTTTTCCTCTATCAGCTAATTAATAACACTCAACAAATTATTAAAAAAATATTATAGATTCAATTAAAAATGTCTTGTATCTGCCTTACATTTCTTATTTGGGATACTTTTGAACTTTTTATTCCATATAAACTTCTGGTTATATTCTAAATTAACAAAAAATTTCATAACAGGAATCAATTGCTGAACATCTTTACAACACTATTTTTCTTACTCCTCAGATGAAACAAAAAATGGAAATTAACACACCTCAAAATTATTGATTCTATTGTGACACTATACATTGTTTAAAATTATTATTGCTGTTATACCTGTGACAGTCCAGGTTCATATTTTCAGCCCAAATGATTTTTCTCTTTGAATAATATCAACACCAATATTAAATTATTAACTAGTACAGAAATAGTACTGCAAAGTTTAGCCAGATAAAGGGGCACATACCATTTGGAGGACAGACCAGAAGACATCAGAATTGACAAAGGTGATGAAATTGTGAAACAATTGAACTCACAGAACTTCCAACATTCTATTAAGTACATGGTCACAAGGCTTCTTTCGCCACAAGGAATAACTGACAGGCTTGAGACCAGAAGACATCAGAATTGACAAAGGTGATAAAATTGTACAATTGAACTCACAGAACTTCCAACATTTTATTAAGTGTATATGGTCACAAGGCTTCTTTCACCACAAGGAATAACTGACAGGTTTAAAGTAATGAAATTATTTGTGTAAAGTGATAAAGCAAGTCAAATCTAAACAATATTACTGTTAATCCCAATCAGATATGCTGGTATCCAGTATATTCACTGTCTATGTAAGCACACATAGGTCATAAGGAAGACAAAAAACTGCACACATTTAGCTAATCATTAATGACAACTTTTATTGGATTCTGACGTATGAAATTCATCAAAGTTACTTTTTTGCTCTGGAGTTTCAAAAGAACATGAGCAAAAACTTGTACAGAAGCCTTTTTGTCTGTGCTGCCCACGACCCATACATTTAAAAAAATGAAAAGAAAAATCTTTCATTGTGGTAAATGTAAGATGTTGTATTTTTTATTATGAAGATATGATAACAGAAGCCTTTTTGTCTGTGCTGCCCACGACCCATACATTTAAAAAAAATGAAAAGAAAAATCTTTCACTGTGGTAAATTTAAGATGTTGTACTTTTTATTATGAAGATATGATCATTTCATTGATACCACTATGTACAATGCAAATCTTTCAGAATGCCTGCAGACTCTTTTAGTATTCTTGTCAGAGCCACATATATACTTACATAATAAGCACCAGGATAATTATAAGGGACACAAGCTTTACATGAGCAGTAGTTGTCATTAGAGAAATACAAGCTCTGGGGCCTCTTGATGCTCCAATAATATTACACAGAGTACGAAATGTCAAACATTTTGCTACCCATTCCCTAGAGAATCTTCTTAAAATAAGGCTGCATTAGATTCTGAATTTATTAATTTTGCCTTCCTGTGTATTATATTCTCCTTATACAGCTCCTTTTCATCCTATAATGGGATTTTAGGAAATTATTCCCACATTCTGTTAATGACATTTCAAAAAAGTAGTTTGCAATCAAACACTCAGTCAAACCTGAGTGCAAATGCTATTACTGAGAAGTCTCTATCACAGTCACAATAAATTTAACCAGAAGAATTTGCTGAGTAAAAAGTTGTTCTTATTGTCAAACTGAAAATGAAGAATTTTGTCAAGCAAGACAGAATATAACAAGTATAGCTACAATCCTAAATGTGATGATTTACTTCTTCAGAGAGTTGTACACAGAACTTCTTAAACTACACCATCGCTCCTCTGTGTCATAAATATTGAGAAAAAATTGTGAATTTCGAGAATTTTTTCTATGTAGCCATTACAACCAACATCATACCTCAACATTAAACATGCTTACATAGTCTGGATTAGAAAATCGGAACTACTTATCCCCTAAGCATTTTACTGCATAATATTAATTCAATAAATTATCAATAAATTGACAGTAAATTGTACTTAAGACTAAGTTCTGATACACCATAAAAAGGAAGTTTTGATGAATAATATGAAATATGAAATGCAATATGAAATGTTTCCATTCTAATTGTACTGATTATATGCTAGGATATAGTCAGGCTCCCACTCCCCACCTTGCATTAATAACAGTATCCTGTTTTTCCAGGCTGAGGATGTCCTGTGCAAGTTGTGCAGAAATATGATTAATGAATAACTCTGTAGTAACATTTTAGAAAAGAATACACTCAAAAATCCATGTGTGCAAATGGTCACCACAACAAAAATGTTCTCCAAGTTTGTTATTTTGTTTTGTATTTTTGGTAAAAATCAGTCATGTCTTTGTCAGTGTGAGGGCACAGCTTACAAAAAAGCACCACTGAAACATCCTAAGCATATTTTTGTTATTTTATTATAATTTATCCTATGAAGTTAATGTTAATTTGATCTGTAATTTGACTGCAGTAACCAACAAATATTGTGGAGTTGTAATGCTTTATATGACAAGACTAGAATGCAGTATATATGCAATAAAATGCTTTATAATGGAGCTAACAAATAAAAGAGTAAAGGAAAAGCAGACTAGAAGGGAGAGACTGCAGTCCATAAAATATAAGCTACACATGGAGATTAGAAGTCCACAGAATGAAGAGGAACTATTCATGTAGGTATCTATATGAATATAACATATAGGCAGGCATGCAAGCTAGAAAGGGATTTGTGTTGCAGAGACTGACCCTCAGATTAGGGCCCAAAGGGTCACATGAAAGACAACTTGTTTATACACAGCCCTTCATTTCTGAATGATATTTTCTTTTTGAAATGGAAAGAAAGGAACTCAAAATGTGTTTGAGTTGCACCAGAGTCTCTAGTTGGGATGATCTGGTGTAAAGCCTGAACTGGTTTGCACTCAGCAAAGGAGCACTGAGGTTCAAGACTCACTGGCCAATTGAGAAATACCTTTATGACAAGACACAGAGTAGTTCTCCCCCAATATATAAGAAAATTTAGTCCCTTTTACATAAGAAGGAACTTCCAAACTTAGAAACTGACAGAAGTTTTCAGAAAGGCTGACTTCAAGAGGATAGTTATAATTTCCACAAGTTTTATTAAAGGAGTACGTTTTGTACTGCTGTGTATCATTTGAACACAACTGCAAATTGATGCGGTAATGCCCAGGTTGTTTCTAGGGGAGATTTTGATGTGAACAGCTTGTTAATAATTAAGACTCAATTACAACCCAACACCCAAAACAGATGCCAGAAATACAGCAGAACTTCCCTTCTGATCAGGAACCAGTCTCACTTTTTTTGCTGCAGTGACTGATTCACCAAGACCTGCATGCATTGATATGGTGGCATGCAAGCGGGTCTCTTGACACCACTCAAAACTGAAGCAGAGCAGGGGAAGAATTTCCCTGCCCTCAGTGCAGCCACAACAGCTACTGCTTGTATGTTGAACAAGGCCTTCCTTCAGCACGCAAATTAAACAGGCACTTTTGATTTCAGGTTTTGATGCCACAATAATTGTTTCCTTTTCCGTGAACAAAGTTTAACTAAAAGACAATCTGCACACATCTTTCCTTTCCTTGTGTGATCTGAAATAAAAACTATCTTCCCCTGAAGGACTTCACAGAACTCATTTTCCTTCATTTCTGAGATCTGAGATCTACATTACAACTCTGTTTTCAATATCAAAACCCAGTTCTTCTCCTCCTCAGAATTCCATTTTACCTCACATCAGTTTCTTACATGAAAACAACTAATGCCAGGAAATGAATATATTTTTAGCTGACTTTAATGTGACTTAGATGCTGGAAAAAAGGACAGCTTGTTCCATGAGTATGCCACACAGTACTCCATGGACACTAGTTTGGAAAGCATTGGTAGAACTTTAAATAACCTTGTCCAGCTAGAACATGTTTTCCAGGAACCATTTCCACACTCAGAGCTCCAGTTGGCCTTCACATGCCATGTAATTTTGATTGTAACAGCTCCCTCCCACTTAGAACAGAGTTGTCAGCAAGAAGAACCTCCCACATCAAAAGGGGGAGACAATCCCAGCCAGCAGAAACAGTGGGAGGTTCTCCAGACTTTCCATTGTAGTGATGCAAGGAGATGCAGAAAATAAGAAAACTATAGTAGTCATGCATTTAATTATTCTCTAAAGAGAATAAAAAGAATCTGTTTACAATTGTTCGCAACCAAAACTACATATAATATTTTCATTGTGCAGTTGTATTAATGATAAGAGAGTGAGGAACTGGAGCAAGTTTTCCAGAGAAGTTATGGATGCACCAGCCCTGGAAGTGTTCAAGGCCAGGATGGATGGAGCTCCAAGCAACCTGTTCTAATGAAAGGTGTCCCTGCCCATAGCAGGGGTTTGGAACTAGACAATGTTTAAGGTCCCTCCCAACCCAAATCTTTCTGTGATTCTATGATTCCATAACTTTAAGTCTCCAGACTGTGAGTTCCTTTTCACTTAATCCAAGAAATGGTGGTGTGGAATTTATAGCAGCATTTCTTAACCTATGCTACATAAAGGACCACTTTACTCTTTGGAAAAATACCTGTAGATCATCGTGATACTCTTCTTCTGTGAAAAACAGCTGGAAATTTGCGTGTTCATGAATTTTCCCAGCTGATTTTTCTACATGTGTAAGACTGGTATGGGGTTAAGTGATTTTTTGAGAGTTTGAGGAACTGCAAGCCATAGGCTTCAATTAACAAGCACAGAAACAGTTATAAGCCTACAAAATAACTTTTTCAATGTCCCATAGCAATATACAACATGCAAACTACTAACAAGCTATCTACATCGTTGAAGTGAGGCCATTGCAGATGACTTCTGATGCCAAACTGAGGAGTACAAAAAGCTAAAGCATAATAAAACAATCAGGTAGAAAGGATATTTTCTGTTTCTTTGGTGTTTCTATTGTTTGTTTTTTTTTATTTCTATGATTTGGAAAATTTCTCACACTAGTCATAGTCTGAAAGGGGCAAGATTTTCAGTTCCATGCCCTAAAAATGTTGGCATTTACTATCCCCATTTTTCTGACATTCAGTAAATCCACCTGTGTAAGTTGAAAACTACTTGTCAGCTGCTAGAAATGAGCACAACAGAAAAGTCATTCTGGTTGATTACTGTTTTGAAATTATCCATTTTCCTCCTAATACAGGTCACTGCTAGCCAACACTCCCCTTTCCACACCATGGAGAAAAGCATCCATCAAACCCAGCAGTAACTTCAGTGGGATTTGTCTTTCCATCACATAAACAGAATCTGTTTCCTCATTAGCTGGGGTACCTGCAGCACCGTGAGAATGCAAAACACTCTGTACAGCTGAGCTCCACCGTTGACTCACAAGGGCAGGGAGTGCTGTGTTTTGCAGACCTTTGAGCAGTACATCAGATCAAAACAAAATGCCCTGCCTCCTTACACTAATTTTTATACTATAAATATAGTAAAGTTCATTGGTGATCTTTTGAGTTCACCTTCACTTCACTATGACTGGTTTGGCTCCCATGCAACCAAGTAAAAGCAGAGATAATGGAAAGATCAGCATTGTTCCATATCTGCCTGGTAGCCATACATGGGTTAATTCTGGTGACATTAAGACCCAGAGAAACTTCAGAAAACAACCTAAAGGAGATGTAAAGCCTAGTACACAAAGCTAAACATATAACCAATTTTAGCAGAATATGCAGTCATATTTCAAGCTTGTACTATTGTACAGGAGAATTAAGAGCATATTAACTTCCCTCTAGTGAGCCTAATTTCATTTTCAACTGCTTTTCCTCATTTCAAATTTGCAATTCAATGCAATCAATTTCACTTTGGTTAAACAGTTTAATGTGCTTTAATAAAAACAGGCAATTGATATTCTAATTCTGTTGTATTGAAACTAGCACTGTATTATGAACACACATGACAAAATATAGCAAGTACTATGGCAGCTACTTAAGAAAATTTTTTCTTCTGTTGTTTGTATGAGATATAACAGCAGCCTTGGTTGCACTTTTAATTTCAAAGGGCTAGAAGGTACTTTACAAATTACACCTTTAAATACCAAATAATCCTAATTTCTGTTTCTGAGATACACCAGAGTAGTCTTCCAACACTTCACAGCAGTACCATATCATAATCTAAGGACAGTCTTGTAAATACTTTTTGTGCACTGAATGTTTCACTTGAATCTGCTGACAGGACCTTGGTGAGCAGGAAAAGACTGCCATTATAGTTTTATTGATGCTGCATGGAGAAAGACTATACAGAGAAAGACTATATAGAGGTACAATATAATTGAAATATCTGGATTCGATAATTTTTCAAAAAATCTTTTCTGAGGAAGTCTCAAAAACTTTCTGTCTTCTATTGACTGGAACAGAGGAAGCTATGGGAGGAATGAAATGTTTTCTAAGTTTTTTCTTTTGTGTGTGTTTTTGTGGGGCTGGAAATCGTTTTACATGGCATAGTTATCTATCTAAATAATCTCGCAAAGAAATAAACAAACAGAAACACTAAGTAATGTCCTTAGTTGCCATTAGCTAATGAGCAGAATCTTGGTTTTGACTGTTCTCTGTATTTAGTCATCAAACGCTCCTGCAGTATTGGTTCAGTATTGATTCTGGACAAAGACTATCACCTAAGAAAACACCCAATACACTCTGGTATTCCTTGCTGACTTTCCAGCATGATTTCAACAATCTTGAAGATTATAAATCCTGAAATCTGATGAAATCACCACCTGATACATCAGATGTCAAATCCGGCCGGTCCTTTACCTTCTGGGGCTTGACCTTTCTTGACAAATTTTCATTAATGGCAGAGGCAATCCTGCTGAAAAGGGCTGAAGAAACATGGAACACTAAAATGCCCAAAGGAAACCTGAGTGTACCCATCACTTAATGCGTTTGGATAAATCCCTTAATCTTTGTGTTTGAAGCCAGATCTTCTGAGAATCTAAATCTTGATTCCAACTGTAATTTTCCAAACAAATTTTCTGATACATTCCTTTGTTGCCCTCAGAAATTATGAAAGCTCATGAAAACATCAAATAGGAATAGATTTAGAGGTTTACTTGTCAGTTTTTTCCAGGCAGATCATTATATTCAAGGCAAAGGTTTTTGAATTGCATTTGCAAATGTGAGCAGGATCACCTTCAGAAGGATTAGTGGATTTGCATTGATGAAATATTGCAACACACAAGACATGTAATTATTAGTCTCACAGTTAATACTTCTCTCCCTTACAAGCGCTACCTGCTAGCATTGATTTAATATTTTTTTCTTCTGAATTAAGGCCAGATTAATTATCTTACAGAAAGCCAAGCTTATTTATGAATCAATTACTTCCTATGTGTGTTTTATGCCCTTATTTTTCTGCATTTCTCAATAAATGAGAAGCTATTAAATTTGGACAAACATTTTTACAGATCAGTTGGTAGGCAGGCAACAATGACAGTATTGAATTATTTCCATAGAAATGAGCTCATTACCTCTGTCTGTTTGTGGCAAAATAGTTTTAAATGTGTTTTGCATATGTGTTGCCAATCTGGTAGGCAGAGATAGTTGCAGGAAATGTAATTAATAGATAAACATGAAACCAAGTATGGGCACAAAACAGTTGTGCTATGAACTGCTCAGTTATTTTGTTAACTTATCCCTTGTCGAATTCTTGATCAATAAATCAAGAATAACATCAATAATTTTTTCTCAGAATTGCTCACTCTGGGTATTTCACAGGATTATTAAGAACTTTTCTGATCTATGTCAGTTTAAGTGGTGATTTCAGCTGAAGCACAATTAGATCCTGAGGGCTTGTCAAAATATCAAGTCAGGTGTGTGAGCAGAAATCACATAAATCATGCCTAAAAAAGGAGCATGACATACCCAAGTTGGTATAACAAGCAATAATTATTAAACACCCAGACTGTGTCACAACATGAGAAAAAAAAAACACTTGCTCCAGCAAATATTTGCCTCTTCAAACCACACATTGCTTTGCAACTTCACCATCAATAACTCTCTTCCCTGAGTCAAGACCACATCATTTTCAGTAAAAAGACAAAGCAACTGAAAGGTCCTTCAAGTTAGTAGGTTCAAAAGCTAAACCAGGATCAAATACTAATTATAATGCAGAAGCTGCTACACACATAAAGTTTGCTTTCTTTTTGCAAGTTTTATATTTTAAACATAAAGGAGGACACAAATTTGGGGAGAATTTACAAACAAACAAAATAGAAACAAACCTAGTGATAGCCAAACACCAGTACAGCAATGCAGCCACAAATCTATCTGGAGTATCACCAATTACAGACCTAAACTAAAGAAATATTACCATCAAGCAAATCGTATAAGAGAAAAGGCCATAAAAGGGCCTTCACAGTTGTTTTTTTGGTCAGCTTATCCAGTGCAGCTATTTATTGCAACCCATTCCAAGATGTAAGCTCCAGGACTGAGCTGTCTAGAGAGACTTTTGCCAACTTGAAGACCCATACCTATTTATACATTCTCTTTCAACTTATCAACATACAATTAAAAAAATATTTTAAAATTTAATTTCAAACTTTACATGTATTTGCTCAAGTCTGTCTTCTGGATCTCTTCCATACTTTCTCTTTGAATATCAGGATTTCCTTTTGAATCCATGTTTTCTTCTACTATTTAATAACTATAAGTCTGACATAACTTCTTTATTCATGCTGGACAATTCTGTGTCAAAAGCCTACTTGACTCATCCTACTGTCTCTTTTCATGCCCTCTCAGTCTCTCAGCTTTACTCACACTTCTGTTTTCAAAGTTGATCTATAAAAAACTTTCCCTTCCTGATTATAGTCCCTAATTTCATTCAGTGCCTGCTATAATTTCTTAATTAACTAACTATATAATTAAAATTTGCAGCATTTTCTGAAACATCAGCCACAAAAGAAGTGTTCCAAAAAAAACTCGTAGTATTACTGAATACGTTGCTGTTAACTACAGTTTCTATCTACATGGAGTACATCTTTCTCTTGCCTTAGTAGGTAAATCTTCTGGGATGCGAACAGTGTTTTGGTTTCATGCTTGAAGAGCCCTGAAGGGTAGGTTTCAACTACTCTGAGACAGATGATAGTTTAATTTAAAGAAACTTTAATAATTCATAAGGATAAATGTTCCCTATAGAATCTGACATAATTAATTCTGCATTGAGCCATTCAATAATTCTTCCTTTCTTCAAACTGGACCTCAGTTTGCTTAAATATGGGGGGAGTCTGTCATACAAACCACTTATTAGCAAGAAATGAAGAGTACCTTTACTGTCAAGAAAAGAAACTTCCCTACATGACCCTCCTCAGGTACCTGCTCAGCAATGTTGGGCTCTGCACCCCCCAGCCAGATCTAGGACCAAGCTGCAGCATTTGAAGACTTGAAACATCCCTGGGGGCTGTGTGAGCACAGCTCTCCATGCCTGCACAGTAAGCTGTGACAGATGCACTGAACAGGCTGCTGATTTGTTAAGCAATTGCCACAGACCTCAAGTTATGATTACAGACAGTCCTTGCTACCAGACACCTACTGCTTTAACATCAGCAATGAAGATGAGTCACTAAAGCAACTTGGGAGCATCATTGAGCAAGGTTGAGACAAATATCTCTGTCTGCTGCAATGGTATATACTGTAACATCTAAGAGAGCACTGCCCCGGGGTGTTCTCTGCATTATTATCTCTCTCCCCCATGTCTATCTCAAATATTGAAACTCCATTCCTTCTGTAAGTTCAAAGGAAGAAGGAATTTTGCCCCTTCACTTTCCTCCAGCAGCCTCCTTATTTCAGGCCTGCATAGACTTATATCAGTCTATCCAGGCCTAAAACATTATTTACTGGGGTCCTTCCCCTGATGCTACTAATTCAGCTCCTCTGAGCTTTTTCCAGACACCAGCAGCAGATTTATAAACTGGTTTGATTCATAGACTACCACTCACATTCTGAAGGGTGGGTATGATCCTATCCTATAAATTTCAGCCTGGTACAACCTGGAAAAGTTATGGTTGGAAGCAGATAAACAGAGATGGTCTGTCTGCAGACTCGGGAAGATGACTTTGCACTTCACATTTGGTTAGGAAATTACCCCTGTAGTCCTCAGACATATTCATTTAATGTGGTACTACTTTTTGACAATTGCCCCAAAAAAGTTTTCCCATGCTTTTGTTTTAAATGGAATTTCATAGCTCTGGAAATATTGTTTCTATTTATATATTTACCAGCAACAATCCATATCCTTTTTTTTTACTTGTGTATTTTGGGGAGTTTTCCCAGGGATAAATTTTCCCAGGCAAAGTAGTCAGGGATGGAAGAAGTTATAGAGATGGACTCTTTGATTGGTGTGTACATGAAAAGCACAACACTGAGCACACATGTATAGAGAATATAAAAACATCTGTATTCCCCTTAAAACAACACTTTCAACACAATTTTGGATTAAATATATATTCAGAACAAATAACGGAAGAAATTAAATAGTCCAGTATCTTAAACTTGCTTTTTTTAAACTTCACTTCTCAGTGACCTCTCAATCAGATGCAAACTGACAATATAATTGATTTATTACAGTACCAGGATTTGTAGATTCAACTATACCAGTTGCAGATTGGCAGAGGACACTATGGCATCTTTATCCCCATTTCAACTCACAAATCTCATAGTGGCAAATTGCAGAAAAATGTTTTAAAACCCCCACTATGTTCCATTTGATACAGATCTGTCAATCTTATTCTGCGCAAAGACAGCTTCGGAACTAGTGAGACTTGTTCAGCTACCAAGTATATTTATTTCAGGTCCTGTATTCCTAGACAGTGGCTGAGAATTTTTCTTTGTTGATCTTGTTTCCAGCCACAAAGAACTTCTTCTGCTTTTCTCTTCCAAGCAAGGTGAACCTTCAAGCAGACCAGGAGGCGAAGTTTGAGTTGAAGAACAGCTCTTTGGAAACTCTCCCAAGACATCCCCAGATATCCCTGGCTACTCAACATCCTCATCCACTACACACAGGTTCCTGAACAAGTTAAGGGGGTTTGTTTTCCACCTGCAATCAGCATGTGAATTACCTGTGTGTTTCCAGAAGGGGCACTGCTTTAACTGAATGGACAGCTGGCACCTGATACTGATGCCCTGTGCCAAACACTAAAAGCCCAAAGCATGTTCTTGTTCAAACTACATCTGATGACATCATTCATATGTGGAATTGTGAGCAAACACTGAAGCAGAGATGGGTTTGTGATCACGCAGACTTCCCCAGCTAACATGGGGAGCACTATTTCTTGGGAAGAAAGAAAAGAATACATTCCAGAAATGAGCAAGATGTAACAGAGGCAAATTAAATGCAGATGATAAGATGTCACAATTTCAGGCATCAATTGCTCAAATGTAAATACGATATCCTAATCACCACATTCTGGAAACAAGTCTTTAATTTAAACCAGAGCCCTCAAGTCAAAAAAAGCAGAGTGAGTTCAGTAGGTGCTGTGAACATACAGCTCATTGCAAACTCCCTCAGAAACTTGCTCTGAATCAATGAGGGAAAACCCTTTCTCCCTCTCTTCCATTTAGATTCCTAAATAGAGATTTATTTTTTTTTAATTTGGGAATGCCAAATTTGAGAGCATTGAATAAAGTCCTCACAACAACATTACTTCTGCATGTGCCAATTCTGTGATAATCCGTTCAAATTCTGTAGAAAAAATGCATTTAACTAAAAAATCCCAAACAACCTCCACCCAAACCAACTGATGCCAGCACTGTGTTAAAAGGATGCCACCTACCGGGCACCTCATCAACCTCCAGCAAGAGATCTGGAGAGGTAGATGAAGTAGATCTGACAAAACTGAAAAGGCTGCTTTTTAGGGTAGTTCCCTAAAACTGGACTAAGAAAATTTAAAATTAAAACCTCTCAGTGCTCCTTAAGCTTGGGGTTTCCCACAAACTCAGAGTTTTCTTTCTTTTCTGTCAGCTTTCTCATGCCTCTTTTTTTTTTCTTGTAGTAGTAGCAGCAGCAATAGCCATATTTCATGAGCATTTATTTATTTCATTTCATTTCATATTTCATGAGCATTTATTCTTTTATTTTCCTATTATCTCTTTCCCCCTGGTGCTTCTATTCCTGATGAGAAGGCTGCATCTTAAAATCTGTTTACCATTGTTTCTGTTCTCCTCCATTAGGCTAACAGGTACTGTCCAGGCTTTCCACTGAAAACGGAACAACTAAACAATTAAAAATGCAATATATGGACACACATGCAAAGATGCACACAAGCAAACATGATGGAATTAATATAATGTTTTAGGGGAAAATCAGGCTTTGCTTTAGGTTCTTCTTTGTTTGGTCAAAAAGAAAAGTTAAAAAAGAACTTTAAGCTTTGAGTTTATATTTCCTGGGTTTGTGACATTATTTCAGCCCTGTTATTTAATTGTTCAGCCAACTATATTCTGCCTCAACTATTGGATCTCCTTGTTATTTGCAAGATTGTTTTCTAGTAGGAAACTGCCAAGTATACTTATGTCTGGCATCCCTTCCAGTTGTGGAGTGCAAGATACCAGAAAAATCCTCAGAATTGGAATGACTTTATAGCCTCTGTTATTAAACATAAACCTTCAGAAAAGTGAGTAGCTGTTGCCCATATCTTTTTAAAGAGTACTAAAAAAACAGAGGGACACGTTCTCATTCACCATTCAGATCAATTTATTCTATTCTAGCAGAGTTAAAAGACTTTGAAACAAACATAGATTGCATTTATACCACCTTTTCCAGATTCCTTTTCACTAACAGATTAAGGCAAAGTAATATTAATTATATAAGTAGATTTTAAGTCTTTGTGTTAGATCTTATTCTCATTTTCACTATCTTCACTGTTTGCTACACTGGAGGTACAAAGAGGACTTCATATGAATCAACTCTTTTCAAGTGAGAGTTAAGGCTTTGATATAACAAGTGTGATGTACAGGGGGTCACAGAGTTGGTTTACTTAATTTTAAAAGAAGTATCGATATGCCTTCTAAGAGTATCCTTATTTTTGTAATTGGAAGAAGTATTTGGTGCAGTAACTGATGTGGTAACAGTACAGATGTGCTTTTTATCCACCAACACACAGTTCCTTCTCATGCAAACCAGGGCGTGCCTACTTGTCTTGTTCTAACCTCACAATCCTTGGGAGCTCTATGATTTTTTGCTAATTTGTTCCTTTGACGTAGCAGAGCATATAGACCACACTTTAAGAGTGCTTCTCTTGGCTACAGAAACCCCTAGTTCTACCTAAATAGACAAAGAAGTATTTGGTGCAGTAACTGATGTGGTAACAGTACAGATGTGCTTTTTATCCACCAACACACAGTTCCTTCTCACCCAAACCAGGGCGTGCCTACTTATCTTGTTCTAACCTCACACTTCTTGGGAGCTCTATGATTTTTTGCTATTTCGTTCCTTTGACGTAGCAGAGCATATAGACCACACTTTAAGAGTGTTTCTCTTGGCTACAGAAACCCCTAAGTTCTACCTAAATAAACAGTGTAGATAGATTTTCCTTTTTCTCCTCTTGGGAAAAGTCACATCACAAAAGTTAGCTTGTAAACTCAAGAAGTTCTTTGTTTGTCCTGTCTGTTTGGCAGTGATTCTTACTTGCTCTATTTGCCTTAAAATTTCACTTTGGATGAGGATATTAATGAGGATAAGATGTGGAAAATATTTTGTGAAATGTAGCTTTAATAAAATTCTAAAAAAACCCCTCTGAATTATTGATTTTTAAGAACACTAAATATACCTTCTTAAACTTTTCACCCTCATGCTTTGTCGATACCCAAGGATTATCCTGAAATATCAAAGACAATTAAGAAGGACAAGACTGCTTAGGAATAACCACATACAAATTAAGCAAAATGGAGAAAGAGGAAAGGCAGTTTTTGACCAGATCTCAGTCTCAAACTGATATCTGAAAATCTGGATGTCTGGATATCTGAAGAGGTCTCCAAAAGACTCTCACTGTTTTTTTACTTTTAACTGGGAGTTCTTAATAAATAATTCTATTGCTTTGGGATTGAGCAGATTTTGAGGAAGTCAGTGTACCAAACAGGATTTCACCAGTAAGATATTCCTCTCTTTATTAAAATACATTGACACAGGTGTGAAAGCCCATGAAAATTCTAGAGTTGTCTTAAGTAAACAGGTATCTTAAGGTGTTTTACAGAATCCCCTATTTTACTACTTTGAATAACAGATCACATCTTGTATTAGTCCTGTCACAGAAAAACCTGCCCCTGACACATTTCAGTTTCTCTGACAGGATGGCAGTTCTTTCAGCCGTGGGAGCTACCTCATGCACTAGCACCACTTCATTTCTCCTGCAGTGTGTGAAATCTGCTCTAAAAAATACCTTAAAAGGAATCAAAGTATGAAGAACAGAGATGTACTTCTTTTATCAGGCTAATGGTAATGACCCACAGAGAAAATGTAAGTTCTTCATGGACTAGCATTAAACCTGAACACTAACAGACTGGCTGTCAGACTGCCACCTTCTTGGAGATTGATGAGCTTTATTCAGCAGCATTAAGATCACTTTAACATTAGCTCTCAATAGTATTCTATTTAGCTTTCTGGGGTTTTTTAAAGACTAAGGTACTTAAATTACTGCATTATTTTCCATTTCCACCTTTGCTTTTACTAATGGATTAAATTTTTACCAAAGACTCTGAGTTCACTAATGTTAAAAGATCTTTTAAAGAAAAACATGGTACTTTCCTGTAACACTTTACATGTTTGTAAATCACTGGTGTCCATATGTCATATAAGGTCTCTTGGAATTAAATTCATAAAACCAAATTCATGTAATAAAGTCATAATTAAAGCCTCCCCAGATTATAAAGGTAACTCTAAAGTTAGAAACCAATTGCATAACCCTTATTTAACTGTTTTTTTGTAATAGTTACTACAGTTTTAAATGCTGGTTCTCACATTTCTTTTGCCCTTGGAATCCTTCTTCCCTGGGTTTTTAAGGATGAACAGTGCACACTTAAAGAAAAGTGATTCAATAGTTTATCACTGGTAGTCAAAGGATCTCATTTATTGTACATATATAAAACCTCTCATGGTAAACAGATTTATTAATTTGTCTACATGGCTTTTTCCTTGGTGCTCATTTCTGCAGTATAAATGCTTCACTGACAAATAATTAACCTCCAAACCACTGCTGTTTGGTGAGAGATAACATTATTATGATTCCATAATGTTGCATTGATGGGTTGGCATTTTTTTCCTTCATCAAAGACCTCTTAAACTTACTACCTGCTTTCAGTAGCTCAGCATATCATACACATGGAGGATGAAGAAGCAATATCTAACACATGCAAGGAAAAGCATTTAGAAGACAGCTGACAGTGAATTGGGCTTTTCTAATGTACATTGTGATGTACATTTATGCAACATTACAAAAGCCCAATTGACTTCTGTCCAAAAGCAATGGCCACAGCTCATGCAGCACATCCTGTAGAGGTATTTTCCCATGGACTGCTGCTTTTATTTCAAGGTAAAGGGTGCTATTTTCTAAATTTCCTAGGCTATTTTTTAATTGTACATAAAAGCCTGTTCCTCCTTCAAGTTCTTACAGAGATGACATAATTTCTGCTATTTAGCAGGTGAGTTGCTTACCCTACTCTGACTTTAATTTCCTTTGGAGAGATCAGTGCCTTCTGCTCTTTTCCTTTTTCCCATTTTAGGATATGCCTGCATGCCTCCTTTTGAGACCACAGTAATTCCCTGAGTCATAGAATAAAACTGGCTGTAAAGGACCTCTGGAGATAATCTAAGCCCCCTGTTCAAAGCAGGGCTAACTTCAAAGCCAGATCTGCTTATTCAGAGTCATATCCAGGCTAGTTTGAATCTCCACATGGAGGGGAATTCCACAGCTTCTCTGGGCAATCCATTCTGGTAGAGCACTCTCTACTGCTGCCACTCATCTGCTTGCTAATGATTTGGATCTGACTGTGATTTCTAAATGTCCCCAGTATCATGTGATTAACACTATCAGATTTTAGTGGCATTCACTCTGGTAAGAGTGTGAGACATTCTGCTATTCCAAGACCTTTCTTCTTTGATATATCATGTGCAAACAATTTACCAGCAGATTTTCTGAAATACTGCCTTCTGGATAAAGTGTTGGAAAGCACTAATTAGCTGCTCTCCTTGTCCTATCAGACTTTCCAGTATCAAACTGTGCATCTAACATAATGAATTTGGTTGTTATAGAGGGCCTGGAAGTGATGACATTTAGCACGAGTGGGTTGTTTTGTTCCTGCATGATTGCATGATTGTTCTTGAGTTGATTTGTTCTTGATTCATCTCCTTAAAGATCTTTAATATCTTTGTAAACGTGGAATACCCTATCATTTTTCTTCTCTACTGCCATCATCAAGTGCGCCCTTTCCCATGGCTTCTTCACTTTTCTAATTAACATCTTTATTGCCAAGGGGCTCAAAGTGGAAATAGCTATCATAGAGCAGTGCACTTCTGGTACTGCCTTCTAGGTAGATTCTGCAGCAAGCAGTTGACATCCTCTATTTTCAAACACAATCATAAACCATTACATAAGCCTGCAAGGCCAAATATTCTTTTCCAGATTTTACTGCTTTTAATGTATTTATCAAATTTAATGCATAGCTAACCTTTTGATACAAAATTATTTCTGCAGGAGTGTCTATTATAGAGATATCTGGATGTTTACTTGTATCTTTGGACTTTTATCTGCTTAGGATAAATGTTCTTGTATACTACTAGCCATATTGTATGCCACAGATTCAAATTTTCCTAAAGTTAGTCCCAAAACTTGTCCCCAGTACTGATGCTCATTTTTATGGCTACTTTTTCTTAATTTATTTGAAAATATGTATACCACCACTATAAATCTTTTTTTTAACATTAACATTTCTGCTGGCTGCTTTCCCCAGCAACATTCCTCAGCTGCCCATTTTCCACCTTTGATCTCCTCAGTTTACTTTGCAGTATTTAGCATACATATTCTTAAACACCTGCTTTTCATTTTTCATTTTATGATACTCCCATGCTCACTGGCAACTTGCTGGGTTTGTGGCTCTGGACCATGCTTCTAATGTGAACTTTGGTTGGTGCTTCTCTCTGGGACTGTGCACACAAATGACAGCTGACCCACATTTTATCATCTACATGTCATCACCAAATGTCCTCTCATCTGATCTGTATCTTTTATTTTCTAGCTATTCTAGTGGTATTCTAGGATGTTCAAGTCTCCTCTGCTAACATTCATACTTTTATTTAATTTTTACCTCTCCTCAGCAAAACCAGTCTATTTTTAATCAGTTTCACATGGTTGATTCACTCACATCAAAGGGCTCAGTAGGTCTTCAGCTCTCCTAAGATTTCTTTGCTCAACAGAGAATTTCTCTCTCTGAAACCATATACTTCAAATTGCTCTAACTGTCTATCCACATTTCCTCTGTTAGCTTCAAAACTTTTGCCTTATAGACATCTACAATTCTCATCTCTCTGTACAAAATCATATGAGAAGCAGGATCTTCTTCATTCTTTGCCTGAAGTCCAGCAAAAAAGAAGATTCCATCAACCAAACCTGTGAATTAAATGAAACATTCTTCTTTCAAAAGGTCTACACTTCTAGCCTTTCTGTGTATGAGGAACATAAAATTTTCTCCAGTTTCTGTCTGTTTAAATTACTACCATAAAGACTGGTACATAGCTTACAATCTGCAAGTCCTGCTCACACCCTGAATGCACTGAACTAAAGAGTTGCTAAATTAAATTAGCTTCCCAGATAGCTTCTGTACCATACCCACTGAAGCCTGACACAATAAACCCATTACTCCAATGTTTTAACTACACATGGTGAAAATGCCTCATGTGAGAGACTGGAGCCTTTAAACTCTGCTGCAGAAGTTCTTCACCAAAAATCTTCACAGATGGGCACTGACAGCAGTGAGACTCTGGCAGGTCATGCACGACTGGTGCGTTGTCAAGGATAGTGCCTCTTTCTACTCTGAGCTTCTCCATCATGAACTCTTTCCTTTTGTACTCCTGTCTCTTCCCAGACAATAGCTATTTCTTCTCACCTCTTTCCACTCTCCATTCTTTCAGTACCATTTACAATTCCTAGTCAGAATTAGTTCCTTCCAAGCTTTCTGCTACTGCAGTTTGAATCTCTTTCCCAGGCATTCACTTTCTCCCCTTCTTAATGCTCTCATTTTCCCAGTTTCATGACTCTAGAATATTTGGGGGAAAGAGGGGAAGTAATTCTGTCTCTTCCAATGCATCTTCCTCCTAATGTTCTGATGTCCTGCAGGTTCCTACCCCCAACTAGTCTCTAAATGCCTGTTTCTGGAAATGTCAGTTTCTCCCTCAGCATCTAATGTGTTGTACAAGCTTGTCCTTCTCAAATGACTCCTGCCCCAAACTCCACACTCTACCAGTCCTCAGAACTAACTCCTAATTCTGGTATCCTTCTTCCATGTGTGAAACCATTTCCATTTTCCATACTGTTTTATCCTCTTCCTGCTTTTGTTTTTTGTACTTTAGGCATGTTCTCTGAGCTCTCTCTTAGGCAGCACAAACTGGCTTATACTACCTCAAAACTGTGACTGCAGAGGGAATCTCTAGAAGGTCTGGGCTGTACATGTGTGGGTGTGTTCTTACACAAATGTGGAAGGTTCAGTCTTGACTCAGAAGCCAACTACTGCCAAGTCCATTTTCCACTGCATGGTAGCACAAGAAATTCTCAGGCAAAAGGGCGACCAGAACTTGTGAATGTAAGCAAAGGAATATATCATGCACCGGAGGAGATCTTCAGAGATGGTGAAAATTATCTGTCTTAAACTTTCCAAATAAATTCAACAGACTGAAGATAGATTTGAAAAAAAAATAAAATAATAAGTATGCACTGTGAATAAGGCTGTTTTCTCTCCCAATATCTCTTCCAGTCTGTTGCATCCTTGTCCATTCAAACCATGTCTGCTATTAAGTTCAAAACACTTATACTGCAGAGAAATGTAAAAAAATAAAATAGTATTTTAATGTAAAAATTTTGTACATAGCTGAAATTTCAATCACTTGCAAAAGTAGTTTTATAATGATAGTAAACCCAAGATTTTATTTTTAAAATCCTGTAATTAATTAATATGTTTAATTTTCACTTCCGAAAAAATTGAACATTTTCAACAGTGAAATTAGTTCTGAAATTTCTAAAATTCTACACTGCAGTAATTTGCATACCTAATTTTCTTTAAATATTAAACCCTTGTGATTTCTCCATGTGGAATTACATATCAGTTTAAAAAAAATATAATTCATCACTTCAAGAAACCTCTCATCAAACATGTTCTTTGATGTGGTATGTGATATGTCTGTAACTTTTGATGATTCACATAACAGCAAGTAATATACTGACCATGTGTTGCAATTTATGTAAATAAGTAGGTAAATTATAGGCTTTGATGCTAATAAAGCACTTTCCCAATATTTTCCAAGGGGATGGAGATACTTTCAGTTAATATTTGAGGTTCCTCAGGACCCTTTCTGCATACAACGCATACATAGCTCCTTCTTACTTAACCACACACACTCATTTCTCACATGCTATAGGCCATTAAGCCCCACTTCTTTCCCTCTTATTAAAGGGGAGGCTGCTAGTTTAAATGCAAAGATTTGTGTAATTTCTGTCACTGTGCAGACAATTCAAACAGTTACAACAATGACAAAGTCCTGGAGTGGGCTTGGCTTATTATTCTGCATGTAAATCTGAACAGCAGAGGAAAAAGAAGTGATACATTTATTTGGTGGCTACCTACTGGTTTCTCCAGTGATGACCTCTGATTACATCAGGCATTTCATGGGATAAACACTTTTCTTCTAAAACATTTCAGATCTGATTGCCAATAAAGTCAACAGGCAATTAAACACTTACAAATCCACAAATACTTGTTTTCTTTTCAGTGCTGAAATTACTCCAGTCTTTAGGAAGCATGCACTATCAAATACCCATAGACAATAAAAACAAAAAAATGCAACAAAAAATAGCTGACAAGAAAATACTGGGTCTGCTTTATCTGTGAGAACATATGGTAGCAATGATTATTATTTATTACTTGATCCTGCTTCAACCCAAAACGTACTTGGCAACATTTGAACACAGAAGAAAACATTGTATTCTAACACAAAATAGCTCAAAGGCTTAAAAGAGTCAGACCCTTCAGCAGTCCGTAGTTGTGGCAATGATCTCGAGAACATTAAAGGAAATCTCCACTCACACCATTTGTTCCCCATCACCGAGTTTTAATCAAGACCAGAGTTTAGAGGACTTGCTAAATTCCAAGCACTACAACTCTGCACCGTAAGGAGCCTGTGATCAGCTGTCTATGGCTTGCTCTTTCAGTTTCTCAATGTTCTTAAACACCCTGAAGCAAAGCCAAAGATTTACCAGAGATTCTCTAAGCTAGTTTGACTAAACTGCCCTTTGAAATGTAAATGGAATTTCCTCTGCTACAATATAAGTAAATGGAAGACAGAGCTATCTATTAGTTAATCAGGCATTTTTGTAGTATAACTTCCCTGTTCATCTCTACCACCAAATGCTCAGGTGCATAGAGCATTCAAAACATCTCTTCTGAGTTTTTTCTTTTCTCCAAAACATTTCACTCTTTAAATTTTATGTTATTTGATGCAACTTCTACATCCTATACCCTTCAGTCCAGTGTTTCCACCTCTGCAGCATAACTGAGGATAACAGCAGTAAACCTACCTTCCATTTCTGTATTGTTTTGAAGACAAAAGAAAATGAAGATCCCATGCAGAGCTGGATTGGCTGATGAGAAGAAAAGGATTTCTTATCCAGAGGGATCCAACTTCTAGTCACATAAGGACACTCATCAGTCATAGACATCATTTTTTTACCAAATCAAAAAAACTTCAGAAAGTTTCTCTAAGCAATCCAAGTAGTGAAGGTGTGAGCATCCTCTCTCTCCTATCCTTCAATATTTAAGGCTGGATGAGATTGCACACAGCATATTTAAGAGTATGAAATGATCACCCTGTTTAGTGAGCTAGTATAGCTAATATGTGTGTATAGTATATACATGGCAATGTAATGATCATCTGATATTTTCTGTGTTCGTATTACTACAATGGATGATGCTAGTCCATAACACAAAAAGAGCTGTAACTTTGTGGGATAGCATTCATACCTCTTCCATGAGGAATCTTACTTACCCATTAAGAGATGCTTGCCATCTGCTTTTTAGCTGGCATATGGCAAATTACACCATCATGTTTCAGCAATGAAAAGGAAGTGAAAAGCAAGAGAGAGGACCAGTGAAGAAGCACCTGCACAGTACATGTAAGTAAGACTACAGAACACAAGTTACAGACTAAGGCTACAGGTCACTAAGATTATGTGAACAGAGGCATATGTCAAATACAGTTGGAAAAAAGATCACATGGTGATAGGTCTGTTCAAAAGAACATGTGCAAAAGTGAGACATAAAGAGATTTTGTACTGAAGGAAGAGTAAAACATCACCAGTTTGATACTGAACAATAATGGGGGTAAATTTAAACAGAAAAAAACATTTTGAGGACTTATGTTGCTTCTTCACAGATCACAAGCCACATCCAGCTTGGTCTTGAACACTTCCAAGTATGCAGCACCCATAATGTTTCTGGGCAACCCATTCTAGTGTCTCACCACTCTTATCTAAAGTTTTTTCCTGTGAGACAATCTAAATCTATCCTCTTTCAGTTTAAAGCCTTTCTCGTTTGTCCTATCACTAGGCCCTTGTAGAGTATCACTCTCCAGCCCTCTTGTCGACCCATTTTAAGTACTGGAGGGTTGCTATAAGGTCTCCCTGGAGCTTTCTCTTCTCCAGGCTGAACAGCCCCAACTCTCTCAGTCTGTCCTCACAGCAGAGGTGTTCCTGCCCTCTGATCAGCTTCACATCCCTTCTCCAGAACTGCTCCAAGAGGTTCACATCGTTCTTATGATTGTGGTGCCAGAGCTGGATGCAGCCCTGCAGGTGGGGTCTCACAAGAGCAGAACAGAGAGGAAGAATCACCTCCCTTGCCATCACGCTGCTTTCTGCGCAGCCCAGGACACGTCTGACTTTCTGGGCTGCATGAGCACATGGCCAGCTCATGTTGAGCTTCTCTCCAACCTGGTATTCTATGATTTCCTTAAATCATGATAGCTAGATTTGCTACAGATAACTGCTCTGGCACAAAAAACTTGTAGGGAACATCAAGATACAAATAAAATACTACTGAAGAGCTACCTGTGATTTTTCTAACCAGTTAACACTCATTGCTGATATCAGCCAGAGGGAAATCAAGACTAAAACCAGAGTCATCCTCTGCACACATCATTGCTTAGATGCTACAGTCACTTGAGCTTTCTGATGTTAGATAATGCCTCAGTGCTCCCTGAGAGAAACAGAAGTGGCTAATTCACTCTATGAATTTATTCAGTCTGTAGTTACCTTTCCTGTCTTCCATCAAGCTCTAAACAGTGCCACGAATTACAGAAGTTTTTGTTATGGGAACACTGAAAAGCAAGTAAATATTTCATTATTAAAAAAACACAAGCAGGAAATGTAGTTGACCTTTGAAGGGGCACTGCCAAATACGAAGTCTCATTTCAGTCAGTAATGAAAGGTAAAACAGAAGTTTAGTTTGTTTTTCTTTTACAAGTATATCTCAGCACAGTCTTAATTATGAAGCTTTGACATCTTTGTAATGGCAATACTGTGTTTTCAAAGGCATGTAATATATTAAAAAGAGGTATTATTAATTGTCAGCTTAATTCTGAGAAGAAAACTCTGAAGACATGGCACAATTCATCTTGACTCAACCTCCAAATATGTCTGTAAACTCACTTGGCATTGCCTGCAGGATGTTCAATTTCTAGAAGAAATAACCAGAATAAATTTTTTTTCTAATTACTGAGGGGCAGTTAAGCTCTTAATAGACCTCCCAGGAAGAATAAGGCATTTCAAACACCTCCTTTTGAATAATACCAATTTTATAACTTCTGCTTTACCCCAAGGTAATGAGGACATCACAAAATAAACATGCAAAACCCACCAACATGTTTACATCATATCTTAATGCTCATTGAAAGTACATACCATTACAGCTATCTTGAATAAAATGCAGTGAAACAATAGATTTAAAAATACTGCTTATTTATTTGAATTCATTGAATGCATTATTCATGTAACTCTTGGTAATAGTTATCATCATTCATCAAAAACCACAGGCAAAGTGATTTGGTTCTTTTATACACTGCTGGATATGACCAAGCAAGAAATTATTTGCTAAACAGTGTCACATGAAACTCCAACACTGATATGTGACATACCAAAATGAAATGGATGCCTGTTTCAAAAAAACACTCCTAAGAGTGTAGTGAGAACAGCCATTCTGCCAAATCGATGTCGGGTCTTCTATATTATAAGTGATAAAAAAGCAAGATGCCACACCATGTCACCTTTCCTGAACCCCACATGATAACTTTGGAAAAAGGAGTATGGCCATTGTGTTGAGGTGCAGTAGATAAGCTGCACTTACACAAACTGCATTTTTCAGTTGGTTTTGTGTACCATATTGACAGGTTAGCAAATGAGTAGTGCACCATCCATCCATCCCCTGGACCCTGGAGTCTTCCTCCTCGCATGTTTCCTCAGTCTCTGCTGCACAGGTTAATCTGATCCTTGTAGAAAGCCACCTTTCAGGACTACACTTCATCATGTAACTTGCTAAAACCAGTTATAGTTCTCCTGTCTACCATATGATCCTAATTCCAAAGGCGTTTTGGGAACCATGGAAAAACACATGGCAGCATACCTCTGACGTGCTTGATGTGTGCTCTTGTTCCCAGTACTATCCCCTATCAACTGTGGCCAATGACTACACTTTCTTCTTATGTGTGAACACCCCAATTTCCTGTACTTCCTTGGTTAAGTGGTAAATCTTTGCACACATCCATACAAAGCAGCACAAGGAGTCAAAAGGAGCTCACTGTCAGAGGGCAACTATCACCCCCAGGTCCTTCCCATGCTCCCTAACTGGGTCACCTCAAAAGCATGGAGCCAACTGAACAGCTCACAGGCTCTCTGGTAAGGCTAGACCATATCCTCGGTTTGTTCAGAAGATGCCCTGAAGAAAGATTCCTGTGGTATCAGTGGATACCACCTCAATTAGAAAGGTGTTAATCTGAAATGGCTACATGAATGAAACTACATTTAGCAGGAAACTTGGATTTTCCAGTTGTAACTTCCAGGTGAAGCCCAACATTGTTAGCAGGGCTCATTCTTAACTGAGACATGGACATTTCCCTCTGCTATGGTTATCTTATATTAGGTAGTTCTTCATGTGAGTAATTCAGTGTGTCTCTTCATTTAAATTCATTTAAATTACTTTGAAATTCACTCCATTGAAGTGGCTAAAAGCAATGTCAGACGACAAGTGGGTATAAGAACAAAAAACAATATAAAACAATGTGCAATTATATGCTGTTCTATTGAAGGCCAATGCTACTAAATATAGGGATTAATACTGAAGAAAATAAGATCAGTGTGAAATAACATACAACCTTAAGGTATTGGTCATTCATTTCTGAGTACCTTTATCAAAGAATCAATTAACATTTCATCTTCTTAAAAGGTGCACAGTCTACCATTGTTAAATACAAAGCATTCATGTTTCAGAGCGAGATCATCATTTGGCCTTTGGCTAGATGTCTTAGACCTTCTTGACTGTTTACACTGCAAATTTTTCAAGAGAGTGAATTTAACTCGGTGTCTGAGTTCTAGGTAGGGAGCTGACTGGATGCCACTCTAACACAATGGTTGAAAGTGCTCAGCACATAACAGGATTGCTCCTGAAAGGCCCAGGTAAGATCTGTGCCTGCGTTAATATGAGTTAAATACTGACAAATGAAAACAGTTAGGAGCCAAACATTTTATTACCAGAAATAAAACAAAACTGAGCTTACCAGCTTACTAATACATAGAACCAACTATCACTTTTAAAACTGAATTTCATTGTACTTGCTAGCATGACTTTCAGTCAAGTATAGCTCAATTATTTAGTTGCTTATTTTCCCAAAACTTCTATTTGCATGCATTAAAAAAAAAAAAAGCATAGAAAAATCTTCTTTCCTATTTAATGATTTTTCAGGAACTATGAGTCGTGATATGCTCTCTCTTCCTCTATTTTCACTTATACAAAACTAGTAGAAATTACTGACAGATGTGTTGGTCACATCACTGTTATTATGTAACAGGACTTGCATGCAGCTTCTCATAGGTCTAGACATACAGTTTTAAAAATAACTGGCTAGGTTTTTTATGTCATCCCATTTTATCTGGATCTAGAAGAGAGCTGGAATTAAAAAAAATCATCAAACCCTCTGCAGAACATTGTCTTCATCACTGATGAAAATTCTCAACTTTTTCAGATGCTTTTCAAAATCACTCAGCTGTAGACATGCAAAGAAAAAGTTTGCTAAACTAGATTCTGTCAGTTTATGAAGCTAATCCTTGTAAACATATTATTCATTACTATTTCATTAAGATTTTTAGTAAAGGTGCTCCAGTTCATCTCTCAACAAAGCTTATGAACTGCAGAGAACTAAACTCTAACGTGGCTCTGTTGTTTGCTGACATTTTTATAGCAGTTCAAATATTTAGCAGTTTACTTCTAAACTTCTTTGCCACAAACAGAATAATCAGAAAATAGTCCCCCCCGCGTTGCTTGAATACCTTGGTTAAAATAAGGTGCATATGCAAATTGCAATCCAACTTTTTAATGAAAAAGTGATTGAGTCTGATGAAACATAAAAACTGGAGTGCAAGACAAATCTGAACTGCCTACTCCTCTTGAAAGCACAATACAGTTTATTCTATATAGCTTTTTTAAACAACTATTAAGACCTGTGTGGCTCTTTTCCATGATTCTAAAGCAGTACTAGGTAGAGTTGTTTGAAGTGCCATCACCAGCAGGATTTAAACATTGCCACTTGAATTTCTAAGTAAATTTGGCTGGCACTCACTATAAATGATAATGAAGACCTATGTTGAAACCCACTCTTTGGAGGGGTTAATTGGGATTTTGCCATTTATCTTAACAGGACTGACATCTATCCAAGATTTATGAAGTTTGCATACTCTAATACATGCCAGTAGATACAGAAACACAGTATTTTAGTTCATTCAGAACTAGTTTGTGTCAGCTAGCATATGACAGCTATAGTAAGCATCAGAGTGGTAGCTTAGCAAAAGTTGCCTACCAGCAAAGGTTATCATCTGTCTGAAGAAATTACAATGAAGTATTAGCTCTCCTGTATTTAATTTACCTACTTGACAATTATGCCTAGGATTCTGAGAGGTAAATTAAATTCCCTCTTCAGCTCAACACCACCTGCAGTTTGAGCTGTTGGCAGCAAAGAAATGTCATCCTGGTCAGCCCTGATACACTCAGCCCTAAAGCAGCATAGGGACCCTTTCACTGAGCAAACACAAGGGTTCCCCCCACAATATCATCCTTCAGCCACTAAAGGGGAAAAGGACCAGAAGCAAGACCTTAATTTCATTCAGTGCCTATAAAAAAGCAAAGGCATTATATTGTGATGTCTTGTTTAATTAATTCTAAACTCCCTCTAATCAGATGACTTAACTCTAAAGTGCAAAGTCCTGAGAAGAATATCACACACTGCATTATCCTTATGAAGTTCAAGGGTTGCCAGTGTATGTAAAAGCTTGGCAGGAAGACATCTCTTAGATATCGACAATATTGACTTCAAGAGGTCTTAGGATACACATCTTTCTATTTACTCTTTTTATGAATGATTTTTTCATTCATCATTTCAGCTACAATTGCCATCCTGTTACTAAAATAAAGCAGAAGTTTTTCTTTCCTTTGCAAATTGTCAACTACATTAGCCTTGTCAAAAAAACCTGCAAGAATGAAATCAATATAGCAATTTAAAGACAAAATTGGCAGGCACTATATTGTACTTGGACACATTCAGTAAATAGCCTCATACATCAATCTACCCGTCATCAATGGCAATATTCTGAAATCTACTAATGTTGTTTATTACATTTGCCTTGTGAAACGCCAAAGTAAGTACAGATATCGGTCCAGCAGATGAAAAATAACACGGAGGTAATATCTGACGTGCCTGAGAAGCACGAACTAGTGACTCAGGTGTCATTTAAACGCGCTGTACTTCCAGCGCGGAGAGCGGCTGCTCTATAGCCGATCCGCTGCCGGCAGTGACCTGCTCGCCGGCGCAGAAGCCGCAGCGGAAACTCCGCGATCCACCGTGCCCCGTCCCCAGCTCCGGGCAGCGGCGGCCGCCGTCCCTCGCCCCTTCCCACGGGCTGCACCGCACACACGCCGCGCCGGGTCGGAGCTCCCACACCCACTCCCTCTTCCCCCTCTGTTTTTGGGTGCACTGCCAGCCCGAGGCTGTGTTGTTCAGAGGCTCCCGGTACCCCGCTCCCCGCCTGCCCCGCGGGCTCTCTGGACCCCGGCGCCTCTCCCGCCCCGCCTGCCCCGTGGCCGCTCTCCCGGGGCGGTGGGTGAGGAAGGGCAGGCGGCGAAGTTGCCGGGACTTACGGTGGCAGCGCTACCGACGCTGGCGCGGCACCTCTCCCGGCCTCCCGTCACCTCGGGCCACCTCCGCGGCGGCTCCGTGCCCGCACCGGAGCAGCCCGGCCGCCCCTTCACTCCTCGGAGGGGCGCATTGCGCTGCCCGCTCCCCGACACCCGCCCGCTGGGTCCCCGCGTCCCGGAGGGGGCGGACGGGCACTAGCCAGGGTCGAGCCCCTCCGGCGGGGCTGCGCCTCGGGAAGCATCTGCCTCCTCTCCCCCGCGACGCGCCCACTCCCCGCTCCACCCCGGGCGCGGCGGGGCTTCGCGCCGACGTCGGTGCGGGGCGGCCGGAGCCCGCCCGGC